>NC_091138.1:46521933-47158183 GCF_041381155.1 Argopecten irradians
ATTGTAATGTCCCCACCTGGAAGATGCTTCTAAATGCCTTTCTTGAACAAATTCAATGACAAGGGATAGAACTTATCTACACATAACCAGACATTCAAACATTCCTGTTTAAAAAACGTTCTACGTTTTCTAATATTGAAACATATTAATTAAAATTGGTTACCGACCGTCTTTTTCCAAAACTTCAAGTCACTACTTATTATCACATTTGCCAGTGGTACTTACAGCCCTAAGTGTAGATGTTAAGGTGCGACTAAAGGATATTTTCAATTTATTCATCAAAATATGATAATATATTTTCTAATATCATACTAATTGAACCAAGAGCATTGTGGTTTTCAATATAAGAACACATTGACTTCATCAAACTTTATGCATCAAACATTCCCACACTGTTTCATACCGCCATCTTTCGTTCGGGAATATGTTGAGTATATGATTGAAATGACATGAGACTCAGTTATAGTGTAGATTATGTTGTGATTAGATCCTATATAAATCAATTATGGACTTTTTTTTTTTCTTATTTTACTGAGGTTCTTTACTAAAATTCTGTAAGGGCGATATAACATTATATTACCGAAACAAAGGTCATTAATGTTTATATTAGATATGTCGTTTCTTTAAACAAATGTCAAAAACAATTACTAATGTGTATAATTAATTACACGAATATAGAACAAAAACAAAAACCATTATTTTTTCTTCATAACAGAATAAAATATTGAGCATCTGGCATAGAAATCAGTTGAGGAAGTTGAAAGGTGTTTGCAGATACTACCTGGTACTGTTTTATCCGTATGGTTTGAACAAGGGATATTGTATAATGCGGAAACATCCATTCTGCTGGATAAGTTAGTGGAATACGAAGGTATGAGATGTGTTTGTGGGACAGGCATTCGAGGGACCAGTTTACATTATAAGACTCTTTTTTATGTGGATATGAAAGATATGGATATTCTATCAACGTATGAAATGAGTATTTTTTCTCTTACCTCGACGTTTTATTACAATTTTACTACTATGATTTTCCGTCATTTTGAAATAAATTCGAATTAATCGAGTAATAATTTATCCCATTGATTTATTTTCTCACATTTTGTACAGGTCCAGTTATTCTATAAACACTTAATACATTTCAGTGCAGAACCTTTCAATCAAAGAGGAAGTATTTATGTTGCCTAAGTCAAGTTTACATAAAAAATGTTTTATCCACTATGGTTATATTACATAAGATCTCATCATATAACGCTTAAGCAATACCACACACGTATTTGACCTTTAATGACTAATGTAAATGACATCAAGGATTTCCTTTTTAACAAACATAAGTTTGTTAATGCTGTTTTATGTATCTAGCAAGTTTAAGAACGCCATACTATCTATAACTACAAAAATTAATGGTTGTCAACCCTGTAACATATATAACTAACGTATATTGTCAAAAAGGATGTCCCCCATGCTTCGTAACATCACTGATATTACTTTGGCAACATGTCAGTGGGAGAGAGAGAGAGAGAGAAAGAGAGAGAGAGAGAGAGAGAGAGAGAGAGAGAGCAGAGAGAGAGAGAGAGAGAGAGAGTCTCTAGCTATTAGCTGTTTACCGGTATATGTTTTATCAAGTTTCAAGTACATGAATGTATATTCTATTAACTATAAAACTAAATAACCCGAGTTAATTAACTAAAAGACATGTAAATGGCACGAAGGATGATTTTTGTCAAAACATGTTAATATTGTTTCTCTATGTCTATCACTTTTGTAGTACGTCACATCATATATCCTAACAAACGGTAATGGCACGAGTTAACTAAATGGCAGATATTGTCATCAGCGTCCTTTTCTAACTACAATTTGTAAATATCTTCTCATTAAACATTATGGAAGTTGTTCAGCAAAATTTGCAGCAAGGATAGGTTAAACATTCGGATAGCAAATTCACTCAGAAATTTTACTTTAGAATGATAATTTTACTTTGAAATTTGACTATTGGTGGCAAAACTGATATTTATAAGGCTTAGACATGATAATTTACTTTGAAATATGACTATTGGTCGCAAAACTGTTCTTATAAGGCTTGGTTTCAAGAAAAACATAATTGTAGTATATGATTTGATTTAGATAGTGACACGTTTACTTTTTTACTGTTTTGATGATTTTATACAAATCTATCAGATTAGTACTAATTTTGGTAAAATAACCTGGTTTAATTATCTGCTATCAGAGAATATCTGAATTAAGATGACTCTGAAATAATATGTCAAATTTTTTTTCTTCTACTAACTTTAAATATTCATATTGATCTGCACAATGTAATGAAAAAAATAACATAAACTCCTAACCCGGAAGAGAAGATAAGGAAGACCATAGTTCAGTCGAATCATTTGAAATGGGTTTGATATTTATTAAAATGTCCTTTACAGTATCGAAAAATTGTAAGTTTCAGTGGGTTTCAATATATCTTATAAGCAGATTCACGCAGCAATTTTTACTCTGACATGATAGTTTACCTTACTTTGTAAAAAAAGAATGTGTTTACAAATTATATTACATGTACTTAATATAGAAGATCTTGTAAATATACCGTACATGTATTACGCACAACAACCAAACGATAAGATGCCGTTATAAAAATGACCCTTCATCTTCTAAACAATAGAACAGCCAATCTTAGATCACTGCTTATCATTTTTGATGTGGTCATGATCAATGTATCACATCTTCACACTTGGCTGCACACTGCTTACAGATACGGAGAGATGTATTATATATGGTTGCACGTGGTTATCTTTCCTATAATCTTTGACAATATTTTTCTCACAAACTCAGCTCCTTACCGCTCCGAGCAACCGTTGTAAATGAATTATATAACATCTGTTGAGAATATGTATTACAGTATTTACAGTAAAACCTTTCTATTAAAACCACGCAGTGGTCTGAGTAAAAGTGGTCCTAATAGCGAGGTGGTCTTAATTCTTGAGATGGACCAGGTTTTCATCTCTGATCATGACGATCAATAAAAAGAAAAAGAACAGTAACTCTCTATCCTAGCTGACCGGTACATGATACATGTACTGTATTTTTGTTTCAAGATTTAAATTTTATGAAAAATGTAATATACATGTATATATAAATGTATATCATATTTTAATGCATGCGTATCTAATACAAAACAGTAAGTTTACAAATATTTCTAATTATTCAAGTTTGATAAATTAGGGACATATATATAATGACTATGCCATTTATATTTTATTTCTAGAGCATAACCATATTTTTTTTCATTAAATAATGTTTATAGTGTGTGCTTATTTAAATCTTAAACTGAATTTCACTGAAGTTGTTTTTGACAATCCAAATGGAAATACCTTTATATACATTAGTTTCTATTATGTTCTAATTATGATTTAAATATATATCGGTAGTGTAATTATCACATAGTATCACCTGTAGGCTAGACAATGAATTTTTTTCCCCATAAAGGGTTGGACAAAAATTATAACAAAGGTTTTTTAACATTAGTTAATGTAAATGTTCATCTAACCACAGAAAAAAGTTTACTCGAATCCCTGCATGGCAATGCCCTCGTTTTCGACACAAATCCAAGATGGCCGCCGTTAAGTCTGATCAACTTTTGGTATGCTCATAATTCTGGAAGTAAGCGACCTATAGATATGTTTGAGGTGTCAATTTGATGGAATTGGTGGATGGCGGATCGTTTGGTAACAATAATAGAGTGATAAGAAATCAGCTGAAGCGGTAAGGCTCAATATCATTACAATGAGTACTTGTTGAACACTAGTTTTTTGCCCACCATCATCAAATCGCATTTCTTCCGTGGTTCGGGGTCCGTCAGTAAAAATGCTTGTTACCGCTATTTCGGGGATGGGAACAGAGTTTGTATAAATTTTGGTTCTGACCCCACCAGGGACAGGAGGGGTGGGGCACACAACAGGGAATATAGAGGTAAATCCTTAAAATCGCTACTAGTCATAAAGTTCTACATTGGTTTTAACCAAAGAATATTGTTTTGGATAGGAAAAAGATTTTGTATAAATTTTGAGTCTGAAAGCGCCCAATAGGAAAATCACGGGGTAAATCTTTTAAAGCCGCATGATCCGTATCTTTCAGGGTCTGTAAAACAAAAAATAACAAGATATGGTGTAATAGCCCTAAAAAGTTATGAACTTTTCCCCAAATTACAAGTCTAGAAAAGTTAAGAGGTCCAAAGATATAAATATGCAAAATTTTATTTTATACTTACCGAGGTCCGCCAGAATGTCAAAAGTTAACCGCCTTCAAAGCTTAGAAATGCTACTTTGCGCATGTCCGGAAATAAAAGTTGTTTACCGCAATGGAGCGAACTTTGCAGTGAAAGCTCACCGGCTTAAGAATCAATTGCTGATTCGAAGTGAATAAGGAAACATTTAAACTAAAAAATGTTGTGAACTGCTGAGAATATTATATGGAAACGAATTCGAGCTATGACAACAACCATGATTTGTGAATGATCTACCAAAACCACTTAAACTGACTTCTCTTAGTCTCTATACGGTAAGTGGGGCCCTAAAAGGGGTAACAGTTATATTCTGTAAAGGTGTTTGGTCGCTTTTTGGAATTGGTACCATAGTTAAAATAGAGATTAGAAATCAGGAAAAGTGTTGATAAATTGGGGAACATATAACAGATTTAATCTTGGATTACAACAGAAGCATTAATAGAGTCATATTATACGTGTTTCCTTAAAAGATGATCGCATTCTTCAGTGTTATACATGTACATGTACGATATACATGTAGCTACTGTTAAAGGCTTACAGCGTCAGGAGTGTGATATCTTTTCCGATATCTATTTGTGTTTTGATGTATATCAGTGATATATATCCTTTTACTGTATGTATGGCTACTGTATTAAAGAAGCCACTTTCAAACTTAATTCATCAGTGCTCGTGTGTATAAGATTGTATTTTTTTAGACTTACAGTCACTTAGTCACGTACTCGTTATCCTATCTGCTGGTCTTAATTATATAAAATTCACACCAATACATCATAAGTGGTGTAAGTAAAGAATAGTAATTGACTTTTTAAAATATGTATTATATATTATGTCCGATATATTTAGGCTACATAAATTCTGGCACTAATTAGTACCATTATTCTTCACATGGAAATGTCTAGACCTATGTAATTCAAGAAATGACTAACTTAGTATCTAGTGAGGTTTGATTTTGATAAACGTGTTCAAAAAATGTGTAATTGTTATAAGTTTGTGTTTGACAGAAAACAATTGGAACTAGTTTGATTTACATGTAGGCTTACACTGAAAGAATATGTACATGCATGTATACAGTATTTATCTATGTACATAACTGACATTTACTCCACATTTTCTTTATAGAATATATGGGACCTTCAACCAGATGACAGAAGTGCAAGATGTGATGGCAGCTCGCCCAAAAATAAAAGGGAAAAACAACTACAATGTATCTCTGAGATCAAAACTGACAGTAAAAAATAAAGTCTGTTTGTAATGTACCCATTATGAACCAGAAAGAAATTATTTTCAAGAAGGAAGGACAGAACAAACCTAGCATAATTCTTTACTATTATCACCAGGATATTTTAAAATTATTCATTTCTTCTTCACACAAATGAAAAAAGGAATAATAATGATTATTGCATGTTTACACACCTAGTGTGTATAACTTTTGAATAATTTATATGGACAAGGATGTAATTCTAATTTATGAACAATAAACCAATTAAAATAATATATGTCATTTGTCTGAGTTGTTTAATTATGAAGTGTTCATTTCAGAAAATGAATAGTAAACAAGTACTGGAGCTAGATCAAAGGTTATTTGGGTCAAAAGTCAGTGTCAAATCTCAAGATATTGGCTCTATAGATATACTTCATATATCCCTATGTGTAATAAAAAAATCTTCTTGTTGTGTAATACACAGATTGCACATATATATAAAGAATATCCATATATCTGTAGAGACAATAGCCTGTGATGCATGCTGTTAAATTGCATTATTCATTTTTGACTATTTTAAGTTGCAAAGTTTTGATTGATTTAGAAAGGAATAGACTGACAATAACTTCTAATTAGTCCAGGTCAATCAAGGTCTACATGTACAAGCTCTTAGCAACTCCACATAATTAGTGTTTGGAGCAAGATCACACTAAAGGAATTAGGATTGCTTGAATATATAAAGATAAACTAACAAAATACAACTAATAAAGTTAGATTTTCCACCAGGTTAGACTATATACATACTAAAAAATGAATTTTACTGCAATTACTCTGATGACATGATAATCACATGCTATGGTCAGCTTATTTGCTACTGGATGCTATTTTGAACTCCAGTCATTTTCTATTGACTTAAAATTCAATGCACAATATGTGTACATGACACTATACAATGCATATGAATGTGCTATTTGTGCATGAATATGATTGTATAAGAAACACCTAGGTCTTTTATTATGCATGTTTCTGATTCATTTGATTCAGAGGCAAATTCACAATTCACGGCTGGACATCATATTATATGGTAGCTATATGGTTCATTGGCAAGCTATCATGTACATGTACATCACAAATTTAACTAAGGGAGCTGTCTTCATTATCTACACAGAAAATATATGCATAATTGCATGTTAGACATTCAGAACTTTTAACACACATTAAACCGCCTTATTGCAACCTCAAGCCCATTCTTTCTTTTATTTTTTTTTAAATTTTCTCTAATCCTTGAAATCATATAACCAAATGTTTATAGTTTCACCAGAAGTTTATCATCATGTTTTTAACGAACATGGAGCTTTTCCAACATAAATATCAGAAATATACATACAATAACATGTATTAAGTTTTATACTCGTTTATGGCGGTACATGGTGATTTATTTAACTAATAGATATGTATGTATACATGTATACACATACATGTATGACATTGAACAAAAATGCACATTATGTCAAGTTTGCTCTCCGTGCTTATTTTACTTGATTTATTATTACATTTCATTTGGACCTTTATAAAACAAGTTATATGGTTATCCATGGCAAGTCAAATATCGTCTGGGATACTTATTTAAAAAAATTATCACCAGAGATTTACATGTAGAAAACCATTTTCGTCTCTATATAGTACGATGTGTCTTGTCTATTTCATTATTTATCAACACCATTATTTATATATCTGGTACATTTTTGTGCAATTTATTATCTTGTCTAGTACGTTTTATGGTATCGCAACACGTATTTTATACGAAGTTTTAATACCGTTCCCACAAAAATCCCTCCGGTGGCCCCCGGAAATTAGGCAAAGCATAGTCAACCGATCGCCGTATTGTAACACTCAAAATGACCGAATGGAAGTATTATTTACACGACGTTAATGTATATATATATTGTTCTGAGGGACTCTTTAACTTCATCACATAACAAAACATTCACTTGTTCAGGATAAGTAACAAGTTCTTCCGTAGAAGTTCCTGCTAACATGAACGACACACTTTTGACTGGGCACGCCATTTCGTTTGGTCTGGAAAGTCACGTGATCGTCTACGATTGAAAATGCATCCCATCCTCGATACTACAGGGGTCCGATCACTGACGATATAATCCCATCCTCGATACTCCAGGGGTTCTGATCACTTACGATCTAATCCCATCCTCATGATATTCAAACACTCTGGATATCGAATTTTTAATCATTAATTTCTTTTGAACTTGGGACTTTTTGGGTGTGTAATTAGGGAAAAGTTGATAACTTTTTATAATATATGTACACTAATTTTCTTTTGTTGATTTACGGACCCTGAAAGATACGGATTATGCGGCTTTAAATTAAAAAAAAGAAATAATGACTCTGTATTAAGAACATTTCTTGCCATCACAAACCAGGTGAGCGATACAGGCCCTTTAGTCTCTAGATCTGGGCCTCTTGTTAATAATAATACATGGTCTTTTGTTAAGCGATATTTTCGATATATCAGCGCAGGTGGCTTTTTGTAAGTATGATTAGTTTTCACTTTCACTTTCCTTTCCAAGAACAGGTGTTGTTGAAAACGCCACTTGACAAAGAACACCAGCTCGCTACAGAGAATACAAACACGTCCTGATTTCTGTCGGTTCGGTCCATCGAAAGTAAGTATGCCATTAGTATTGACTTCACTGCTAATAATACACATGTTCTTGATTTTGTTAAAAATCTAGCTACTATTGTAGCGGAAAAGATATCACCTTTTCACTGACCTTTCCGCTACTGCAAGGTCCCTCTATAAAGCGCGGTGGCTAGTTTACAAAATGTCAGTTGATTTTAGCCGGTATCCAGGTATGTGTCAAGTTGAGCCGTGTTTGATCGGAATAATTTTCGACAAGACATAATCAATGGTCGGTCGTACCAACACCTTGCAGTAGCAGAAAAGTCAGTCAGAAGCTAAAGGGATATATTTTCCGGTACAACTAGTATATGTTGTAGAGTACCGGCGTATTACTAGTAATAACATGAAATTAAAAACTGCATGGTATTATATTTTGCATGGTAATATATGTTTTTACGTATGCACTTTTGATTATAACAAGAACGTAAACAAGATATGCTCTACTATAAATAATTATTATAAAATGCTTTTGAACTTTCACTTTCGTTTTTGTTTTATGGAATAATCGGTAAACTCCCACCGACGCCATTCAATCGACGTTATAATGCCCTTTGTATATCATTACATTACGATTTGTTAGTTTTCAGGATATTTAAAAAAAACTTGTTTGCTTCTATTAGTTCTTGGAATATTCCTCAGCCTAAAAGTTATTTTAAACTGAAGATCTACGGTATCGTATGCAATCGGATCCCCTCGGTGAAATTTCCGGTAATCTTCGAAATTTCCGATGATTGCCGGAAATTACTCCGAGATGCCGCGATTGTATTGCATATTGGCTCATATTTAGAATTTAATTACAATGTATATATCTAAGTCCCTATATCACGATAGTAAAGCAATAGGGTAACGAAACACCAACATGTGTAGAACGCAGGTGGTGGGGATATGACATAAGAACAGAATGTCTATTTTGTACACTGTACGGGTGGGGATATGACACGAGAACAGTATGTCTAATTTGTACACTGTACGGGTGGGGATATGACACGAGGACAGTATGTCTAATTTGTACACTGTACGGGATGGGGTATGGCATTGGAACAGTATGTCTAATTTGTACACTGCATATAACAAAATGAATTTTGAAACTTGTTGGTATACAGATGTCCGGGTTGTTTCTGGTGATACTGGCGTTGTTACTGTAATTGGCCGGCATGGTGTCTTTGTTGTGGTTCAATAATGATGGAGACCAATATTGTGTCGACGTTTTATTTTCTTAGTGCATTTTACAATATGCAGGCAATATACATTGTACATTATATCGGGAGCCCAAAATGGGACCACACACAAGGTGTGTGCTCCAGGTTAGTTCCCGCTCTCTCTAGCCCTGTCTAGCTGTCTCCCTGTATACATTACTGGTCAGCTCTATTTATAATAGTTAGTACATGTAACAAGATCTACAGAGCAGGTAGGTTTACACATCAGTATTTGGCCATGATATCTAATACCTGATATCTACTACCGCAACAGCCCACACAATGTATCCATTCCGTGTTATACAAGACTAACGAGGTATTATGATATGACCAACATGTGTGCAGATAACTGACCGTATACATGTACATACACGAGTAGCTTTAGTCTGACACTAGCCGAATAGCTTATTTTATGAATTCAAATGAAACTTATTATATTATATCTACAGGTGGGGGATATGGCACGAGAACAGTATGTCTAATTTGTACACTGTACGGGTTGGGATATGGCACGAGGACTGTATGTCTAATTTGTACACTGTACGGGTTGGGATATGGCACGAGAACAGTATGTCTAATTTGTAAACTGTACGGGAGGGGATATGGCACGAGGACTGTATGTCTAATTTGTACACTGTACGGGTGGGGATATGGCACGAGGACTGTATGTCTAATTTGTACACTGTACGGGTTGGGATATGGCACGAGAACAGTATGTCTAATTTGTACACTGTACGGGTTGGGATATGGCACGAGAACAGTATGTCTAATTTGTACAATGTATGGGAGGGAAAATGGCACGAGAACAGTATGTCTAATTGATTAATTTCTACACTGTGCGGATGGGGATATGGCACGAGAACAGTATGTCTAATTTGTACACTGTACGGGTTGGGATATGGCACGAGAACAGTATGTATAATTTGTACATTGTACGGGTTGGGATATGGCACGAGAACAGTATGTCTAATTTGTACACTCTACGGGTTGAGATATCATACGAGAACAGTATATCTAATTTGTACAATGTATGGGAGGGAAAATGGCACGAGAACAGTATGTCTAATTGATTAATTTCTACACTGTGCGGATGGGGATATGGCACGAGAACAGTATGTCTAATTTGTACACTGTACGGGTAGGGATATGGCACGAGAACAGTATGTCTAATTTGTACACTCTACGGGTTGAGATATCATACGAGAACAGTATATCTAATTTGTACAATGTACGGGAGGGGATATGGCACATGAGAACAGTGTGTCTAATTTGTATACTGTACGAGCTATGAACTATGTTAAAATCTATTTACAGACGGATTTCAACTCGATTTAACGAAAAATATGGATTAATGGAATTGCTATTAGACTGCTATTATAATAATTGTTTGCTATCAATAACATCAATGTATTTGGTTATTTTGGCTGATAATATAATGTATTTTCATTTTTTTATATGGCATATCAATTAACATCCCACAGACGTAGATCCAAGGGAGACAATAAAGTTAGTTAGTAAATTGTGAATTGATAAAAATAATTAACGGACGCTAAGATGAAGATTTTGCTTTATTTTCATTTTCTTATAAAACATTAAAAGGTAAATTCACAGTAAGAGTATATTGTCAGAAAACGTTATATGCATGTTACAAGTTTGGGTTCAACAAATTGCATAAAGGAAACTGTATATATTTTTATACAATTCAGGCGCGAGACGAAACGACAAAAACAAACAATGCATTGGAATAAATTCGATGTATGAGCTCATTGACACTTATCTGGTTTACGTATACAATTCAAACATTCAAACATGATATGTATCCCTGCAAGCGATATCAGACTGTTATGGTATACAAAAGATAACATGGGGATACTAATAATCAGTAATTTGTGTGGGCGTTTTCTTTTGTACTATCATAACGGATTCAATTCTTGAAGTATTAAATCGTCACTGTGGTAAGTAGATTTTTAGGTCATCTGACCCGAAGTCAGGATGACCCATTGTCATCATGCACCGTCCGTCATCGTGCGCCGTCCGCCGTTTGCCGTGCGTAAACTTTTCATTTAGACGACTTCTTCTCAATAACAGAAAGGCCCAGGATACTCATATTGGGACAACCAAGTTTGTTCAAATGAATAACCTTGACCTTGATTCAATGCCATAGGGGTCAAATAGGCTTAAATCTTTAAACGACTTTTTCTTTAGAACCGAGAGGCTCAAGGTACTCATATTAGGCCTATGATATGCTGGGATGAAGGGCCACCAAGTTTGTTCAAATGAATGACATTGACCTTCATTCAATGTCACAGGGGTGAAATAGGCTAAAATGTTTAAACGCTTTGCGAATAACACGCATGTATGTTGCACGTCAAAAATATGACAACCAATGCTTATATTTATATTTAAAGTGGCCATTACGTTTAAAAAAAGAAAATAGATGAAAAAATAAAGCATGAAAATAGCTTATACATCTGCATAGAGAAAAATATATCAGTCGATGGAACAGCCTATGGCGGGAAATACTGTGTGCTACTGGCTTCCGGTATGTTGTCATCGACAACCGACTAAACAATAGCAGTGGATGAATAGTCCAATCGATAAACCAGATATACAAAGATAGATACAACACTTCAATCCTTTTTAAGTATTTTAATTAGAACATTTTGTCATATTGATCAATTCTAAGAATATTTTAACAGTTTTTGCAGTGAATTCTCACACTGACTTAAATCCAGTGATTTTGTGACCTCTTCAACTTTGATTGTAGTAATAGTAAGCCCGAGCCTAACTGCCAATGTTAATATTGGACAATAACATGCATTGGGCTTAGTAGCAACATTAAGGTACTATACAGTGGTAATGTAAATCTGTCTTAATCTTCTTTCGGGTCTACTCTGGTGAAATGTCAGATTTTTTGGATGACTAGCTTTTTTTCTATAATAGCTTTTTGGAAATAGGAATTCATACCAAAGTTAAAAATGTAATCAAAATAACAAGGTGTTGTGCTTGATTTTTGATGCTGTGAAACAGCATTCTTAGGTACGCTAGGCGAGCCTGTGCACATCTAAACAATAAAACCACTCCACGATGAAAAATAAATGTTGTTTTGTTCATTTTACCTTTTACTTGATGGTATAAATAAATCGATCCTCGGTATTAAAAAATACAAACATTGAATTTTTACCTACATATGCACCATAGACGATGTGTTTTAAATGTTCAGTTTAGACTTTATGATTTTTGTATTACTACGCGTCTTGTGTACTCCCAAAAATCAAGAACAGCGCCTGGTTCGATGCCTTCCTCCGCGGCAGACTTACGGTCGATTTTGGATTGTGTATGTTTGTTTCAATTTTACGTAATTCATGGTACTGATCGATTAATGTAATCAAATGTTAGGATGATAATTGCAAAAGAAAGTTCTTATAACGTTTACATTTTTTTTTTTTTGTTGCATTGACGAACTATATCTTTTTATATTATCGTGAAGAACATTTTAAATATCGTGATTTTCGCTTCGCCGAATTTTTCTTATAATAAATCATGGCAAAATACTTTTGCCAAATAAAAGGTATATTATTTGGTTACTTATACCACTTAAATTTCTTTTGAATTACTAAGAACGCTAACATCAAGAAAACTTCATGCAAAGCATCTGGCTCAAGTACAGTTGGTAGTAGACTAAAGGTTACACATTGTGCACACGGTGTGAACTACGAGTGGACACGGAGTGCACGAGGTTTAGACTACAGGTAGACACGGAGTGCACGAGGTTTAGACTACAGGTAGACACGGAGTGCACAAGATTTAGACTACAGGTAGACACGGAGTGCACAAGATTTAGACTACAGGTAGACACGGAGTGCACTACGTGTGAACACGGTGTCCACTACAGGTGGACATCGTGTCCAGGTAAAATGTCCACTACATCCAGACCACAGACAGACTAGATGATGTGCCACAGAAATATGAGAAAATATGTATTGATTCTGCAGTCTATATGGACTTTGACAGATAGAAATAGTTATTGCGATCAGAAACATAATATTCATTGCAACATAAAAATTGCCGTTAATTACTGGAAATCATTTGTACTGCAATGTTTATTTGAATAGATACATATAAAGTAAAATGTATCAATATATATTATCAAACAATTTAATTTATAAATAAGGACGTTAATTATAGAATTTATAAAAGCAAATTAACTGCGTTGAAAATTAACTGCGTACGGTAAACCACATACCGGTTATGTCTCATCAATGGATAGTTCCCAGTAAAAACTGTTTTTCTTAGCTAGTGATAAGTAGTTTAAAGATGAATTTTTTTTCGTACGCATAAAGTGATGAACCTTGCGTGGAGTAAGATTTTTAGTATAAGCAAATCGTCGCCAAAGAGATATTTTGATCGGCAAATTATTTTGATTAAAAAGAATATATTGATGGGCATAATAAAAAGCAAGGACATATAAACATAAACAAATTAAATTCTTCATAAAATGTTTAACTGTGTATGTTTGGAATATAGTTTTCTAAACGGCAAGGTGCGCGAAATAGTTTGTATAATACGTATACATTTGCTACATGGAACCTGGCGCGTTGCAAAGCATTGGAAAAATGAGAAATCGTTCATAGACGTTAAAATCGGCATTAGAAATTACACTTTATTACACTCAATCGATTGAGAAACCTGTAAGCACTGGCTTAAGAAAGCAAAAAATTATTATCGGGCATGTGGCTGCTCGTTAGCATCAACACTGTTTATGTTCAAAGGACCGATCGCTAAAATGTAGGTCACATGTCTGATAACAAACAGACAGAAATCAAAATAAATCCAACTTCTACCCAGTTAAACTGTAGATTCATAGTTGTTGATTAGATTCTGAATTTGTCATAATTATTTTAATTCTAGAAACCTTGATAATTTGACAATATCCTTATTTTGACCTTCTTTTACAAACCGCGTGAGTTATATGATAACAATATATATATTAATGTATGATCCATACATGTAGTATATTGTTCACTTAAATTTTGCCTGCTCGAAAGGTAGACCCCTAGGCTAGGACTGCAGTTGCCATGGTCACTTGGACTTCATACTGTTCCATCAACCACACGGGTATGATAATCTAAATTACCTAACATTGGCCAGAGTGGGACCAGGGGCCTGGGGCCTTCTTTGGGCACCCTTCAATATGTTCAGTCAAGTGTTCTCACAGACTAACAACACCTGTATACATGTAGTACCTTATCCCAACCCCAGGAGGTCCATTTATAGCATGCATGTACTTAGGTGGCAGCCTCCTCTACATACATACATTGTACTCATCACACAAATACGTACAGTTATACAACAATGCTAGTCAATAGGGATATGTGTTTTTAACTGGTAGTGCATTTTAATGTATTTGTTAATGAAGCTTTATATATTAAAATTAAAAATAATCTAAATACCAAGTGTATAGTTAACTAAAAAAACATTTATTTCAAGATTATTGGAATACCATATTTCATCCAATATCTTTTCATTAATTTAATTTTTTTACACTGGTTTTTTTACATATATCAGAAACCTGATTTATCATGACTATGTATATAAAATACCATGTTACAATGTTGAATAAGTTCCTAATCTACATTAATTTTGATTATAATATATATATGTATTATTGGTTAATTCAAGGTTGTGACAGACATGCATTATTTACGCATTGTACAGCTACCGTCAGCTCTTCACTTCCCCCCACCCTCCCCCCCCCCCCCCCCCCCCCCCCCCCCCCAGGAACCGGTTGTGTACATGTTTTACCCAGGCTCTACAACAAGCATGTACATGTATCTAAGAAGAATGGTACTTATGTGTTTCAAACTCATGAACATATGTGATTTTTAAACGGTAAAGTATATTTGTTTGTCTTAACAAACTTCCATAGAAACAATTCTAAAATCACATATTATATAAGGATACTGCCCCCATTCTCCAATAAAGCCGTGCAAACACAGAAGGTAACGATTCTGCCCTCTGGCCATCTATCGATGGTCACCTTGAGGCACCTGTATAGCTAGGATACTGTGGCTTACCTGTATGTTTGACAAGTTTATAATTATTGGACCATGACGCAATATACGGTCAAGATAAACTTGCAGGGGTTGGGATCATAATAACTTATTGTGTGTACCGGTAATTAAGAATCAAAACAAGCTGAATTGGGTACTTGTAGGTAGACTAGCCACCAATTAGTGGAGGACGTCATTATAGTTTGAAGTGGATTTAATTCTGCATGATCTTTTTAAATGACGTTCAGTTTTTAATAAAGAATATGTAATTAAGTTTTTTTTTTTTTACGTACAATACTTTTAGAACTTAAAATAGCAAGAAAAATATATTAAAAAGTGTATATATTTTAATGAAAGACGATCTACAAGGGTATCGCTAGACAACTGATTGATAGGCACCAATCTTTTTGTTTAAAAGCTATGTATTACACCGGTATATGATTGTATTACTGATTAGCTTATTATAAAAGAAAAAGTGTCTCAAAAGCACATTAGGACTGGTTTTTGCTGCAATTCAAAGTTGTTTTTGACTTGTGAAAATGCTTGATGTAAATGATATATATATTTACCCATAAAACATTTACTTTTGTAAAAACGTAATATAGGACAATTTAAGATAAGAAATGGAAACTACTGATATAATATTTAAATAGACTTTATACATGTACTTAATGAATATAAATCAATCTTATAATACTTTTGCAGTGAAAGGTTTTATTCATGGTATAACTAAAACCATATTGCTATTTTTTAGGTTATATATACGTGTACATTAAATTGTAGATGTTGTAATTAAAAAAAATAAACACTTTAAAACTTTATAATTATGTATTATTTCAAAATTGTAAGAACTTATTCTTCCCCGATCCCTAACTGTAACACATCACCATTTGTCCTGTCTAGGTACTCAAATGTACCTGGGACAGCGTTGTCCAACTGTAGTGGACACCGAATAACGTCGTTCACACGTAGTGCATCTCCGTGTCTACCTGTAGTCTAAATCTTGTGCACACTCCGTGTACCTACCTGTAGTCTAAATCTTGTGCACCCGTGGTCTACCTGTCTGTCTAAACCTCGTGCACTCCGTGGTCTACCTGTTAGTCTAAACCTCGGTTGCACCTCCGTGTCTACCTTGTAGTCTTTAAACGTAGCGTGCCACTCTCGTGTGCGTAACATAAGGGGGTAACCTTTTAGTCTAATTCCAACTGTTTAATGTCTTCGTAAGGCTTCACGTACTATAACACGATCAATAAAAGTTTTTTGTGTTCGATTATGCTCTATTCTTCGCAAAAATATACTCATTTTTTTTACTGGCTTGCTGCGAGGTGGCGAACCTAAAAAAGGCCACTTTAAGTTGCTCGTACATACATGAGATCTAGATTATTCATCTCTCATATATTGGTCCAGTATTTTGATCATAAATTTTTGTTATAGTTTTTACTTTTAAATATTTATAGCAGTTTTGTCCACAAAACTCCCAGTGGACTAGAACAAGGGAGGAAACTCGTATTCAAAACAGTTACCTTTATTAACTGCGGCATTTGTATAACCTCAAGTGAGACAGTGAAATATCTTCATGGTATATAATAATATAAGTAGTTTTAGGTAATTTATAATATGGTCGATGATAGCTGACAGTGACCACCCCAAAACCAACGTTGTTTTTGTTTTACTATGAATTACAAGAGGCATTGATTACATCAATCATTTCTTCACGCAACAAACACTAAGAGAGTAGACATATAGAATATTACAGGTAGCCAGACGAGCCTCCGGAGAAGCAGTGTTACCAGTGAACAGCAACAACCAACCACATCAAACTCTCAAATCTAGTGGAGACACAAGGTTTACCTATAGCGTAAACCTGTCCAATAAAACAGCAGGCTAAACACAAACCGAAAGACTACTTCGTAAAAGGGGTTGTATACACCGCCGCTAGCTGGAAACTCAAAACGGTGCCTACATAACCTGATCCAAAGGCGTTCTTGTTTAAATGAAGAATACAATGGGACACCACAAACCCATGAAGTTCCACAACAAAACCAATGGAAAAAAAGCGATATGTGGAAAAACCTGGTTATGGTCCCGACTTTTGGTGGAGGCCATGACTTAATTATGTTTCAAACGGAACTGTAAAATAAAATCTGGCAATTATTTCCAATGAATGGGAAGCACTAATGTGGGACATTCGTATGACATGCAAGGGACAGAATTACCTCCAGTGTCATGAAACAGTCACATGCAAGTCCTGGAGCTAGAGGTTTACAGTGGTTCAAGGTACAACATACTGAGTATACGGTTACAATTATAAATAGTATTTTTGTGGTTTATCTCTTTAGGTCTCAGCCAAAATCAGAACTGGCTTTGACGTTGGCATCCGTCAGTCTGTCTGCCCTTATGTTTGTTTTACATATGGTAATCTGAAGCTTCTTCAAGGTTAGGTATATAGAACACAGACTGGGATTTAAACTGCGGTAATATTGCGTTAATAAAAATCGATTCCAAGAATTCATCCAATAATAGATAAACACAGATAACTTGTGCATGTAAGTTTCTTGAATTGCACATTATATGCAAATGGGATTAGACACAAGTTGTACTTTTGTCTTCTCCGGTTTGTTAGTAAGTTTCTATAAATCACAACATACTGTATACGGTTACAATTATTCTATTATATTGACGAATTCTATGTAATCAAATATATGTGTATTGTATCGAGGATCATGTATTCGTGAATTAACATCATTCTGAACCTAGTTACATAATGTACGTCGACTTTATTGAAATCGACACGCCCACTTAATAATCCTGATTGATGGAATGTATTTGAAATACATCGTGATTATGTTTCAAAATGTTTCCTTCTTTAAATTGTTCAGAGTCACTGGATGTTCTTCAAAAACCATGGATTCAGAATGTTGATTGGAGTAGCAAGGTAATATAGCATTCTACAATCTAGACTCAAGTCATTAATGCCCAATTCATATATATGTTACAATCTGTAATTTCTCTCTTAGAAATAATCTTCTGAATAAGTGGGCCTTAGGAATTACTCTTTTGAAAATGTGGGGCTTAAAATTATATCCTTATAATATGTTATTAACTACCACAAATTTCCAATATTTTGAGAATTACAATACTTATAATGTATAGGATTAAATTCTCATAAGTACAAATAAGAGCTCAAAATGATTTTTTCCAGTACTGAAAAAATCATTAAATTTACATCTACAGCGCAACGGTGAAAGTATATAAGGTCCGACCTTGAAGTCCAGTTGTAATCTATAGTTTAATTTTACATTTTTCCAGTAAAAATTGATTGTAAAGCGATCAGGGATGCTTCCATCTAAACATACATAAGTCGTAAAACAAGAATTGTACATTGCATAAACGTCGTCTTGTAACTATTGTTTATAAAGCGTACATATTTGTACGCGCCTTTGAATGCTTTTCACAGCTTAACCTTTAATTTTCAATAGACTACTTAAAAAATAATAACGTGTGAAAATCCCCCCCCCCATTTATGGCATATATATCTTTAACAAAGTCGACCTTAGAACAGCTGATGTTGCAAGATATATTTTGACGCCTGATTAAGAAATCATGATTCCTAATATTAAATCCTTCCGATATTTACATATATTTATGTCGCAATCAAGTTTTCATTAACAGTTGAGATTTTTGTCACTATATAGCCTGCGATTAAAAGTATTGTAAATATCCCAGTATGCTATCGCTTAAATAATACATTGCAACAGTTGAAACACCGTATTGAGGTAAATATTCAAAATATTACGTTTCGATCATCATAATTACAAGTTAAATGTCTTTGATATAATATCAAGAAGATGCCACAGACAAAACTAGGCTGATATCAATACAAATAATACAACGTATATCTATCCGCAGCTGGAGGAGGAGCTGAAAGACAAAGTGGCTGCCTACAAACCATTACCTGGCCTAGATCTCCAGCAGGCGAGGATCTTACTGGTGGGACAGGTTGGTGCGGGCAAGTCGAGCTACTTCTACACCATCAACTCCATCTTCAGGGGACATATTAGTGCTCAGGCTAATGCAGGAAGTGCTGAGCACAGTCTAACAACTGCTGTGAGTCGAAAATTTGAAACTTTTGTGAACAGTTTAAAACAACACCTGTATGTTTACAGGTTGTAACCTATAGTTTAAATTAGTTTAATTTTACATTTTTACAGTAAAAATTGATTGTAAAGCGATCAGGGATGCTTCCATCTAAACATACATAAGTCGTAAAACAAGAATTGTACATTGCATAAACGTCGTCTTGTAACTATTGTTTATAAAGCGTACATATTTGTACGCGCCTTTGAATGCTTTTCACAGCTTAAATTTTGGTTTGTTTTCAATAGATTACTTAAGAAATAATAACATGTCAAAGTTCCCCCCGGTAAGGGCATATATGTCTTTAGCAAAGTCGACCTTAAAACAACCAATGTTGCAAGAAGATATTTTGACGCCTGATTAAGAAATCATGATTGCTAATATTAAATCCTTCCGATATTTCCATATATTTATGTCACATTCAAGTTTTCATTAACAGTTGAGATTTTTGTCACTATATGGCCTGCGATTAAAAGTATTGTAAATATCCCAGTATGCTATTGCTTAAATAATACATTGCAACAAAACACCGTATTGAGGTAAATATTCAAAATATTACGTTTCGATCATCATAATTACAAGTTAAATGTCTTTGATATAATATCAAGAAGATGCCACAGACAAAACTAGGCTGATATCAATACAAATAATACAATGTATGTCTATCCGCAGCTGGAGGAGGAGCTGAAAGACAAAGTGGCTGCCTACAAACCATTATCTGGCCTAGATCTCCAGCAGGCGAGGATCTTACTGGTGGGACAGGTTGGTGCGGGCAAGTCAAGCTACTTCAACACCATCAACTCCATCTTCAGGGGACATGTTAGTGCTCAGGCTAATGCGGGAAGTGCTGAGCACAGTCTAACAACTGCTGTGAGTCGAAACTTTTGAAACTTTTGTGAACTGTTTAAAACAACACCTGTATGTTTACAGGTTACCTATGATAGATCACGAACATATAATGTTTAAACTCTAATGAAAAATGTATCACCTACCATTAATAATGGTATTTTAGATTTCAAGGATTTTATCAAGTTAAGTCAATTTGATAGAAGTATGAAAGTAGGTCCTTGAACTGTCTTTTAAGATCGCAGAAAGACAAAATGAGAATATTGGTGTTCTGTACGTAACAGTAAAATACTTGTTTGGTTAGAAGTAAGTTCATTATTCACATTTTTAAATTGTTTAACCATTATTTAGTACCGGATATATCAAGTACGAGACGGATATGCCGGTAAAGCCCTCAACTTTCGGTTATGTGACACCCGTGGCCTGGAAGAGGATCAGGGTCTGGATGATAGAGATGTGGACTATCTACTGGACGGTCACGTGCCTGACCGCTACAAGGTCAGTGAATAGAGTGTAAAATCTTACATGGGTATTCTACGTAGATAGGGATATTTAAAGTGAAAGATTTTGCTTTCTCGTTCAGAGGGTTGACGACTAAATTATTTTTGTAGCAACCACGGGATATTATCCCTGTGAAGTATGGGAGAAATTTATATGTGCCATGCTATATTGTAAGATCATTCTTCGGCAGTCATAGGTTAGATGTCGTGACTATACAAAAACAACATAATTCACCTATATATATATTTACACATTCTCATTATTTATTTATTTATTTATTTCATAAGCAAATATGAATTTGAATTGGTATTGAAATGGAACATGTAAGTTTAAGTCGTCCTGGCTATGAGCCAGTGGCGACGTGTTAATCTAAATGTTCGTACCCTGCATAAAAATTGTTTGACAGATTTCCAGTCGATGCGCACGCATACACCGACTTACTTCCGCTTCTGAGAATACCAATATTTAACGCAACGTATAATCATTAACAACTACAAGATCTTACACTAAATCTCCATGAATGTGTTATTTATTGTAATATTTCTTACACTAGTAAGGATGTATAAAACACAAAGAAATTTTTCAAACGTAATGAAAATATTGGATTTAGAAATTATCGACGTCAAAATAAAACGGAAGCCCAACATTAGTGTATTCATCGTATGATTAAAGACATGTAGAAATAAAAAGTAAGAAATGAGGGTAGTATTTTGTTGTTTCGTAATTATAAACTCCATATTAAACAAACACGAGTGACATTTAACAAGTGATTTTATTTTTGTTTGTTACTTAAGGGTCAACGTCATTCACTGTCTGTAGTCTCCTTTGCTATGTATTTCAGATTGGTTTGCGGGTGACATTCACCCTCAATATCTCTATAATTCTATGTCTTTTGGTCTCCTTCAGTTTAACCCCTCCGTGTCACTGTCGCCTGATGCCATATGCTACGTGAAGCATCCTAAGCTGTCAGATAAGATCCACTGTGTTGTGTTTGTCCTAGACGGTAGTACTGTGGATGTCCTTTCTGAGAAAGTGCTGGAGAGGATAAAGTCCATGCAGATACGGATGAATCAAAGAGGTGATGTTCTGTTTCATATTCATTGTATCAATGCAATGGTGTAAATTTGTTTGAGATTGTTCAGTACTGCATTTCATTTAAAGCTGAAAACAAGCCTCCTTACGAAAAGTCAATATGTCATTGCTGAGCCTTAGTCAAAACAGCTATCCTGTCAGACTCGGGGCGTATGATTGAGCCTCTTTCCCCTTCATACAATATGAAAAGAGGGCTACCTGATTTCCCGTATCATAATAAGTGTACTAGAAGTGTTTAGTTGCATAGAATACTATTACCTCTCCAGTCGATATTCTTTTCGCTTGATTTATAGCAGATAAAGCCCAGTTATCCACAACAAAAAGCGGCAACAGGTCATAGTATTAGGTAAATTAGTTTCCCATCTTACTAACACAGATAAATAAACATTCAGTTCATCTGATTATGATAAGATGACTGTGCTTCGTCCGTCGTCGTGCGTCGCCTGCTGTGCATAACCTCTTTATTCAAACGGTAGACGTAGAGTACACATATTGAGCATGTAGCATGCGGGATGATTACTATTGTATACTTTGACCATGTTATTTTGTGCCAGTAGTCAGAATACCATCAAGGTCCCTGGGCCTCTCATTGCTTAACATTTATGTGTACTACGTCATCTTAACAAGAGGCCCATGGACCTTAACGGTCACCTGATTTCAGATACAGAATGAAACAAAGACATGCATATAAACACTATATATATTTGCCCATCAGGCCCTTGAAGTCAGTCAGTGATTTTATAAATTTGACTTTTTAATCTATGAAGATTATGTGAATTGTTATCCATGTTATCCATTTTGACCCCTTTTGGCCCCACCCCTCTGGCCTCTGGGGGTCGGCCAAGACCAATATGGATATGATGTTAAAATGCTATTCCAGGCTAATAATTCTAACCCAGATTGACTAATTTCCTATGAAAACTAAGCAAATAATGTTCCTAAATGTGTTTTTCCTTTATAAACTATAGTAAATTTGACCCCCTCCCCAGGGGAAAATCTGAGATCCCAGGACCATGAAATTCACAATTTTTTGTAAAGGGCCTTACGACCTTCCAATCTATCAAGAGTATCTGGTTCCATCAAATCTGTGAATTCAAAAAGAAGATTTTTGAAATTACCATTTTGACCCCTTTTGGCTCCGCCCCTCTGGCCCCTGGGGGTCAGCCATGAACAATATGGATATGATGTTAAAATGCTATCTCAGGCTAATAATTCTAACCCAGTTTGACTAATTTCCTATGAAAAATAGGCAAATAATGTTCATAAATGTGTTTTTCCTATATAAACTAAAGTAAACTTGACCCCCTCCCCAGGGGGAAACATGAGACCCCAGGGTCATATAATTCACAATTTTTGTAAAGGACTTTAAGACCTTTCCATCTATGCAGAGTATTTGATTCTACCAGTTCCAGTATTTCAGAAAGAAGATTTTTAAAGTTTTAGCCTATTTGACCCGTTTTGGCCCCATCCCTAAGGCCCCTGGGGAACAGTCATGGAAAATTTGTTGATAAGATTCAATGGCCATCACATAGGGATAATTCTGACAACAATTGACTAATTTCCTATTTTAATGACTAAATAATGCTCAAAAATGTGTTTTCCCTATATAAACTATTGTAAACTTAACCCCCTCCCCAGGGGGAAACATGAGACCCAAGGGTCATATAATTCACAATTTTCATAAAACACCTTAAGACCTGTCCATCTATGAAGAGTATTAGATTCTACCATTTCCAGTATTTAAGAAGAAGATTTTTAAAGTTTGAGCCTATTTGCCCCTTTTGGCCCCGCCCCTCTGCCCCGAGGGGGTTGACCAGGACCAATATAGATATATGATATTAAAATGTTACCTCAGGCTAATAATTCTAAACAAGTTTGACACATTTTCTATGAAAATTGAGCAAAATATGCTCATAAATGTGTTTTCCCTATATAAACTATAGTAAACTTGACCCCCTCCCCAGGGGGAAACGTGAGACCCCAGGGTCATATAATTCACAATTTTTGTAAAGGACCTCAAGACCTTTCCATCTATGAAGAGTATGTGATTCTACCATTTCCAGAATTTCAGAAGAAGATTTTTGAAGTTATAGCCTATTTGACCCCTTTTGACCCCGCCCCTAAGGCCCCTGGGGGTCAGTCATGGAAAACTGGTTAATAGGATTCAATAGCCATCTCATACTGATAATTCTGACAATATTTGACTCATTTCCTATTACAAATGATCAAATAATACTCAAAAATGTGTTTTCCCTATATAAACTATAGTAAACTTGACCCCCTCCCCAGGGGGAAACGTGAGACCCCAGGGTCATATAATTCACAATTTTTGTAAAGGACCTCAAGACCTTTCCATCTATGAAGAGTATGTGATTCTACCATTTCCAGAATTTCAGAAGAAGATTTTTGAAGTTATAGCCTATTTGACCCCTTTTGACCCCGCCCCTAAGGCCCCTGGGGGTCAGTCATGGAAAACTGGTTAATAGGATTCAATAGCCATCTCATACTGATAATTCTGACAATATTTGACTCATTTCCTATTACAAATGATCAAATAATACTCAAAAATGTGTTTTCCCTATATAAACTATAGTAAACTTGACCCCTCCCCAGGGGGAAACGTGAGACCCCAGGGTCATATAATTCACAATTTTTGTAAAGGACCTCAAGACCTTTCCATCTATGAAGAGTATGTGATTCTACCATTTCCAGAATTTCAGAAGAAGATTTTTGAAGTTATAGCCTATTTGACCCCTTTTGACCCCGCCCCTAAGGCCCCTGGGGGTCAGTCATGGAAAACTCGTTAATAGGATTCAAAAGCCATCTCATACTGATAATTCTGACAATATTTGACTCATTTCCTATTACAAATGATCAAATAATACTCAAAAATGTGTTTTCCCTATATAAACTATAGTAAACTTAACCCCCTCCCCAGGGGGAAACCTGAGACGCCAGGGTCATATAATTCACAATTTTTGTAAAGGACCTTAGGACCTTTCTATCTATGAAGAGTATTTAATTCCATCACATCTGTGAGTGGAAAAGAAGATTTTTGAAATTTTAGTCAATTTTACCCCTTTTGGCCCCTCCCATAGCTCCCTGGGGGGTGAGGATCATATAATTCACAATTTTGATTGGCCTTATGCCTTAGAAGGTTTGTGCAAAATTTCATTGAAATTGCTACAGCAGTTTTGGAGAAGAAGTTGAAAATGTAAATTGTTTACGGACATACGACGGACGACGCACGACGGACGACGGACGACGACGGACAAAAGGCGATTAGAATAGGTCAATTGAGACTTCGTCTCAGGTGACCTAAAAAGCTGATGATGACAATTTTTATGCCATTGTCATTTATTGTCATATAGTACAGATTAAATTGTAATTGTTTTCCGCAGGAATACCCCAGGTTGTGCTGCTGACCAAAATCGATAGAATATGTGAAGAAATCTCCGATGACGTCAGCAAAGTTTTCTTTAGTCTAGCGATGAAGGAGTGTGTTGACAAAGTTGCCATGATGATGGGTTTACCCCGATCGCATGTACTTCCTGTCAAGAACTATGAGTGTGAGGTAGAACTTGACCAGAACACCAACATCCTGGCACTTCTCAGTCTCAGAAGGCTCCTGTATTTTGTTGATGACTTCCTGTACAACAAACTGGACGAGATGGAGGCTGATCAAACACAAAAAGTTAAAATCAGAGAATAAAACGACGTATAATAGACGAAATTCTAATTAAGGCGAATAAATATTTGAAAGATGTTAAGAGAATTGAAGGAATATTAGAAGACATTTAATAATCATTGCTTTTATTATGCTTTTCACATACTATGGTTCCCTTAACCACAAACTGATGATAATGATGATAATATTACCATGCTTAGGTGTGGTAAGTGTGGAAGATGTCATGCAGATTTTGAGTTCACATTGCCGTTTAAGCAATATAGTACGGAGGCTTAAGCACAAAATCGTGCACTTTGTAATACAAGTATGAAATTTGGCACCTTGGTTCTATGGACTAATACAAGGTATTTCAGAACGGGACCCCAACCGGATCTTGGTGCTGACGAAAATGGCGGTCATTTTTCAAAGTGGCCGCCATAAAAATATTATTATTTATAATATCTGAAATAGAAATCTAATTTTTGTTGTATACCTACATATTTAGGGTTACTGAATCCAAATATGAGCACAAGTAATTGGTAAAAGCTGTCGGCCATCTTGTTTTCAAAATGGCCGACATAGACATAACGTTTAAATTAAAATATTTTGAAAACTAATTGATATAGAATTCTAATTTTTGTTTTTTGCCTACATTTTCAGGGTTACTAAATATAATGATGAAAGTTTGTAATTGATAAAACTGTTGTCGGTCATCTTGGTTTTGAAAATGGCCGATATAGAAATGTTTGAATTATAATATCTTGAAAACAAATTTATCTAGAATCCTAATTTTTGTCTATATCTTTATTTTCAGGGTTAGTGTTGGCAAATATGAGCATGAGTGATTGATAAAGAGCTGTTTTATCAGCCATCTTGATTTTCAAAATGGTCGACAATGACAAGTTTAAAGTGAAATGTTTTGAAAATTAATTATCGTAGAATCCTAATTTTTGTGTCAATGCCTTTATCTATATGGTTAATGAATGCAAATATGAAATTTCCAAAATGGAAAAAGTTTTCACTAATATTGTTTCTCATTATGGCCACCATATTATAATTAAATGGGTAAATAAATCAATAATGTCTACCATTTTGTATTCATAAATAAAAACTATTCACAGGTGTTATTTCTATAGTCTTCCATCTGGAACAATGGGTAAAGCGATATAGTTTTGTGTCGTTTTGTTCCGTCAGTCTGACGGTCATTCTGTTAGCGGTAGTGCAATCGTCCCCCGCTCCATCTTTCATTCTTCCTTACATGGTCTTGTCTGGACCTTATACCCAATTGTACTATGAAGCATTGTAACATATAAAGTGATACTTAGGTATGATAGTTTGTTGCATTTAACATATTATTTTCCAATTACCTAAATTTATCGAAACTTCTTAGGGCTTTTCTTTTTCATATGACACTGGAACTTCATACCTGGTGCTTGCGTTCGGGGAGTCGATGAAACGCATAGAAAACCAATTATCTGTGACATATATTTCGACCATTGTTATCCATTGAAAAAAGGTATGTTCTTTATCTTAAGGATGTATTCTTCTGAGGTTTCGGTCCCTTTGAAATCTTGTTTCGACAAAGATCAAAGAAGAAATACAGTTTATAAATATCTGTAGCAAATTTTGTCAAAAAATTACTTTTGTATTCTTAGTAGATTTTTATACAGGGATTTTAAGAAATGGTCCATTTAACGGTCATCTTGAAATTAAAGCTTCTTTGCGCTTTGAGTAGAGCCACAATTTTACCATTTTTTCACTTCAATTGTTTTTACTTAAATTATCACTGTGCCAGCATTTTTAGCTGTAGCGAGCTTATGTTTGCTTTGAATCTTGGTTCGTGGTAATAAAGATATTGAGCATTAATGTATGAAATGACACACTTTTGCCACTTTATTTTTACATTTAATGGTAATTTGAGCACTTTTATTTTTTACTATAAAATATTGAAAAATAACAAATATTTGAATGAGGAAAAAGTAAGCACTTAGAAAGAACAACCCTTTCCCTATTGAAATGCAAAATATTGACAAAAGTTTAATACAAGAACTATTTCTATAAAGAGTTGAATTTTGCAAAAAAGTTTAAAATGGTGCATTTTATAGTTAAAAATTAAGGGGTAGGGGTAGCATATGTTGTTATCTGAGAAAAAAATATGAGCTTTATTATTCATCACTAGTATATTTTTTAAAGAAGACCACTGCAAAATTAATTCTACAAACATCCATACATATAAAATCGCCTCATTAGGAAATAATGGCTTTAATCTATCGTGTATATGGTCAAAACGGCAAAATTCCCATTAAAGCCAATATTTTGGTACTAGGTATCTTTGAGTGGCAATAGCTCAAAACGAATACACGGACATATGATTTTTCTTCCATTTTATTTTATGGTAAGAACTCCCTATTTCTAAAAATCTATATGAGGAAAAAAAGTTAAATATAAGAAAATTTTGTCATCTCAGAGGAGAACATCCTTTATACAGATCTATTAGTATCATAACAGCTTATTCCATGGAAATATGGCGTCCCCTGCTTGAAATGTATGCAATATATTGTCTACATGTGTGAATATCTGTATGTTTTGGGAGACTGAAATTTATAAGCATGCAGCCAAAAGAACAGAACAGCACACACATAACCCAAAAATATACTGATATCAACCAAGCAGTCATTTTGCTTCATTTTTGGTAAGCGATAACCAAGAACAGAAACTACCACTTTTATGCCTCGGCCAAGGGACAGAACCAAGGGCTGTCCACACATCCTCAACACTGAGCCAAGAGTGAAGCGATGTCAGGGGAGACGTTAGTAAGAAAACAATTACAATATCCAAAATTGATTCTCATTTCCAGACAGTGCCATGATGGAAACAAGTTCCAAATCAACAATACGCTATTATCTATGAAAGTTGTATGGTCTCCTAGTATCACTTTCGCTCTTTTTGTCATAGTGAAAACTGTATAAGTGCTATACACATTTTTCTCCGTCTGTCCAAGGTTTAAACTTTCTCATTTTACCACTTTTTATAAAGTTGCAGAGTTGTGAAACCAAGAGAAATGTCAACAATTATTCGTAAACAAAACATGTTGTCGACCTCAGCAGATTGGATCTACAAAGAAATTAATGCTCGCACATTACAATATTTGATACACACAATATTGAATTACGTCAATATGTAGATTAGATGTTTCAAATACTCGCTCTGTGGACACATACCAGCACGATTTGCTCATATTAGCCAGAAAGAAAACGTAAACAAACACATGTGCGCTTACGCTAGTTACCTGGATCACCACGTGCAGGACGTGTGGACGTCAGTCAGGTGATACGATTCGGAATTCCGACAAAACCCGAAGGTACTGAACATGGCGGTGATTGAAGGCGTTTTATTCAAAACCAGGAATATATGACCCCTATATTTCGGCTCTATTACAGGCTGACATATGGTTTTGGGGAGCTTAATCATTAAGTTACATGTCAATGTTCAAATATCAAATATTAAAGCGACATATCGTTACAGTAAAAATTACCAAAAATACAACTTTAAGGTGGTAGTTTCTTGTGTTTCTGAACGCTGAGTATAAAGGGAATGGTACCAGCTAGGTAGTTTTTTGTTTAGCGGAATGATTCAGTGGGATAGTACTATACTAATAGAAAGCGTTCCAGTTCCAATATGACATGGAGACACAACGCAAATTTACTAAAGCTTTCAAAACATACACTTACACACGCAACTAATTGCTTACAGGGAGAAGCCACCAACCAATCAACTAATGGTTTGAAAATTGTTTGACAATAATTAAACTTATTCAACACGTAGGAAGATAACTCCATTTACATTACCAAAAGAGACAATTTAAAAAAATACATAAATTAGACACCTTTTTGAAAAATATATTACGTAAAAACTATGCTCCTATGTATTAGTTCTTCAATATATTTGAAACTTCTGGTATTCGTTTCAATAACATACATGTAACATATGGATTTTTTCAATGACGGTCAAAATGAAGAGCATAGTGGCTTGGTTTACACTGTCTTACCTAGAAATACACAAAAATATCAGTTCCAATGACTTATAGTACAGGAAACAAGATAATGCATTAAATGATAACATTGCCGACGAACTGACCAAACGAAGAACTTGGCACATATTTATCTTAAGTATATCTAAGGCGGCCATCTCATAAACAAGGTGGCGGAGAACAGCTTTTACCAATTACTTATTTTTACTCATTCATATTTGCAATCAGTAACCCTGAAAATAGAGATATAAAACAAAACTTGGGATGCTATATCAATTAGTTTTCAAGATATTATAATAATTCAATTATTTCTATGTCGGCCATTTTTTAAAATCAAGATGGCCGACAACAGCATTACCGATCACTAACGTTTATATTTATATGCAGTAACCCTGAAAATATAGATATTGAACAAAAATTAAAATTCTATATCAATCAGTTTTCAATATATTAGAATTTAAATATTTCTATATCGGCCGATTTGAAAATCAAAGATGGCCGACAAAACAGTTTTTACCAATTACTCATGTTTATATTTGCAACCAGTAACCCTGAACACAGAAAAAATAGAACAAAAATAAGGATTCTTTATCAATTAGTTTTCCAGATATAAGAATTCAAACATTTCTATGTCGACCATTTTGAAAACCAAGATATTATACTTTAAATATTTTTGTAGCGGACATTTTGAAAAATGGCCGCCATTGACGTCAGCAACAATATCAGGTTTGGGTTCCGTCCTCAAATACCTTGTATTAGTCCATAGTAATGGCGTACCAAATTTCATACTTGTATCACAAAGTGCGCGATTTGGCCAAAAATTGTGCCTAAGCCTCCGGACTATTCCGGATCCGACGCACCGCCATGTTGTTCCAACCAGAAACTCAGCTGCAGGTTTACATACCTTAATGTTTGTGGAATTAAGTCCAAAACCATGAAGTCATACATACATTTTCTAAATATAAATTTAGACTTTGTATTTTGGGTAAAATTTTCGAAACAAATCTTGAACTCTGATGAGGATTTTTTCCTCGGTTATACAAGGTAAACATCACCTAATGCGTTAACTGAATGATAGTTCTTGCTAAAAATAGTAACAAAATATCATTAGTTGGAGATTTTACTTCAAAACCCCAAAATAGAAATGGTTATGTAGAGCCTGATGATAATTTTATCCACTCGCTTAATCTAAACGAAAGCTAGGAATTGCTTTCATATCTTTATGATTTTAAAAAGTTGAAATCATTAAATGTTAACTTACAAAGAATCATTCAGTGTAAAACCAATGTAAATAACTATGGTAATAGATGATTTTTGCAAGCAAAATAATATGTATATAGCCAATGATCGTATTGGTAAAGATGCACAAAAGTAGTATATGTGTCTCTTTAACCCCTATCGTGACCTACATTTGACCTAGAGCGTGACCTACTTTCGCACCTGCGTGACCTAGCCCCAAGTTGACTTAGCTCTTGCCTGAACCCCAACATGACCTAGGTCCGACCATGTGTCCTAGTATAAACTCCAACGCGGCCTTCTTAGACCTATGCGGTACTCTAACCCCAAATTGACCCAGTCCCCCAGTTCATTGATCTAGACCGTGACCTACTTTACCGTATAAAAGACCAGGGATTCCGGTGATCCGGCACCAGTCTTATTTGGAGTAGAACGCGGTCCGGTTTACAAAAACAATAAGATAATATTGTATTGTTTTTCTCATGTTTAACACTTTACACATTTGAAGTTGTTCTAATTCTTATACAGAGCAAACACTTCTAATATAACAAAAGAACTTAATGTTTTCAATTACTCTTGCAGATAATGAGTCCGTGTAGAGAAATAACTGAGATTGAAGATCTGACAAGAACGGGCCTTCCTTTAAAGGAGTACACGAAGCGTATTCTGAATGAGAAATTAGATAACATCATCAACGCCATGAAAAATCTTTCACTGTCTGATGATTGTAATACAGAGGACGGCGGACGAAAAACTGAGCGAAGAGAGAATGTGAAGATTCTCGTTCGATCTTGGAAAGAACGCAAAGATTGAAGTAACGGAACAGGCATGCACAAAGTATAAAAACTATTTTAAATTTTCAGATCTGTAGATGTCCATAAATCTGTAGGTCTAGATGAAATGAACATCAAATTGTTAAAACTGTCCCATACTCATATAGCTAGACCTCTCACCTATATTTTTAATCTCAGTCTTAAATCTGGTAAGTTCCCTAGTGAATGGAAACTTGTTAAAGTTTTACCCGTCCATAAAAGTGGATCGATGTGAGATGTTTCAAATTTTAGACCCATATCTGTTTTGAATGTTTTATCAAAGATTTTTGAAAGACATGTACACTGTAAATTTTAGAATTATTTATGTACACACAACCTACTTGTATCTTTTGGTTTTAGAAAAGATAATTCCTGTAAAACAGTTCTTCTTGATATTGTCAACTCATAGTGTTGTCTTTTTAGATTTTAGAAAGCTTTTGACTGTGTAGACCATGAAGTCCTATTACAAAAACTAAAACTATAGAATTAAATCTTACTTAACTGATAGACAGCAAATGAAAAAATGTCACATAGTATGCCTATGACACAAGGAGTATCACAAGGTTCGATATTAGGTCCACTAATGTTGTTTTTAACTTTTGTAAATGATCTCCTTTTGCATATTCAGAGTGGTAACGACATGTATGCTGACGACACCATCTTGTCAGCCTCTAGTGCCACTTTTGCAAATGTTCGGGAAAAGCTGCAGGTAGCCCTAAATGCAGTTGCTAACAGGTGTTTGTGTAAACAGAATGTTAATCAATGCAGACAAAGCAAATTGTGTGGTTATAACTACGAAGCAAAAGCACAGTAGAAATGATTTTATACTTGATTTACATCTGATCAATAGTGAGTGTGTTTAGCCAAATAGAGTCTGCTAAATTACTTGGTGTAAAGGTGGACACATGCTGGGAAGACCATGTGAAGTACGTGCTATCTAAAATTTATAAAGGCTTAGGTTTGTTAAGAAGAAAAAAGGAAATATCTCCCCCTTGTTAAATAACGAAATATTTTGATGTATTTGTTTTCCTCATTTTTTTATTGTTCGACAGTTTGGAATGGTTGTTCTTCCAACTTGATGCAGAAACTTTTTAAAGCTCAAAAACAGGAAGCAAGAATAATTCTAGAAGTACTATTTTCATCTGCTGACATGTTTGAAGGGTTAAACTCGTTACCATTAGCTGAATTTTATAAATATAGGAAAGGTACAACGGCGTACAAGTGTATAAATCATCTGGTCCCTGAATACCTATGTAATGCTTTCCATCCACAGTCTCATGTTCATACCAGATGTACTAGATCTAGTCAAAATAAGATTTTACAAATTTTTTTTTAGTCTCTTTAGTCTCAGGAAGACAAATTTGGAATGATTTACCAAATCAGCTAAGAGAGTATGTGACCATTAGTACTTTTAAACGTTCATTTAGTAGATATCTTAGAGAGCACATGTGACGCCTGACAGTTTTACCATCTTAGTGATTTTTAGCTACAATCAACTTTTGTTTACTTTTAAAGTAATACTCCATATTATATCGACTTTCACATAAAGATTTACGGGTATTTTTGTCTAGGTGTCTTAATCATCTGATATTTAACCTCAAACAATTTAGTATAATCAAATCCTTATTACATGTTGTTGCTAAATTGTAGTTATAGCAATTTTAGATTATGCTATGTAAGCGCATAACTATGTCAATTTTTATTTTGTTGCTATATTAGCATGCATGTAGATTAGGCATGTCATTTAATTGAACAACATTTATGCATGAAATTTATGCATCCTGTGATAATTTTTAATTAGCTTCTGTGATATAACTTTGTCATTCATTATATTTCTTATATTCCAAATGTATGTGCTTTTATCTAACCCATTAGTATATATGTTTTACTAACCAGAGGACCATGCGGTAGATTAGTCTTCAGGAAATAAAGTTTATAATAATTATTATTTTAAAGAGGATTTGTGTTAAAAAGGGTGACAAAGAGGTTATATTTCTGCTCCAACGTTGGAAAGAATTGTCTTATTCCACCGAACAAGTCGACGAAGCCGTGTCATATTTCAAGGCTGGAATAGAAGTTAATTTCCGTGAACATTTGTGAAGAAACGTACACGTTTCTGTAAATCACCCGTACGCTACAGTGAATATTCGTCACTTCTGGAGACCAGAAGGTACCAGTGAAAAACGAGCCACCTGTAAAGGAGTGGCGCTTCATTTTGATCAATACACTCGCCTGAAGGAATTCCTGAAGGTATTAACAGACAGAATCCCTGAACTAAGACACCGAACCGCGTTATCGACACAATTACAATCAAATGTTAATGCTTTACTGTCCATAGTGTAATCCTAACGACACGTGTTGGGATATTTGAAAAACCTATGAAAAGGACTTGCTTCAATTATTTATCCTCACTCTGTGAAGAAAGACAAAGGGACAAGGAATTCCAGAATGGGTTCATTCGTCAGTGACGTCGTGCAGGATATGAACGAAATGATATCAGGTTTGAATTCCGTGTACGAAAGACACAGACTATACGCCTGTATTGTAAAATTTGTAGGAATGCTTGCCTGGATCGTATTGGCTACATCATCAGTGGTTGTAACCGAAAACTTGACAGTAAAAATGACAAAACATTTGATTGTGTGAAAATCGTGACAAATTCAACAAACTATGAACTATGGTCAATGACACATTGTGTAGGAGTTTGAAACAGTACCCGTTATCTGGCGACTACTATCTGTCGGTGTGTCGATACCAGGGACTTGTACGTACGTGTTGACCTGAGACAGTTTATCGACGGAAAGACAAACATTCGTGTTATCGCATTAACTGTTCGACAGTGAAATTATTTACAACGAATAACCGCTCGTATCAACATGTCCATTTGAAATGCAAATTGATTGTATTTATTCGTAATAAAATGTCAATTAAAATCTGAATGATTATTGTTTTTATATAATATGTTTTAGATGTACGCACTTATTAAAAGGGAAAATGCCTGACTTGGAGGACTACCTAAATCAGATCTGTTACGATCCTAAACACCCCGCATTATTTCACGGACCAAAGAATTTGAAATTGTATCAAGTTGTAGGTAAAGAAGGGAAGGTTAAAGAAGGCATACGCAGGATAACGCAATGGCTCCAATCAAGATGCTTCAGTTTACAGAAAGAAATTTAAGGAGAATAGTATGGCAAGCCAACATGAAATTTATTCAAAGAGAAAAGTCAATCCTTAATTTCACTGCATATATATAAGATATCTTGATTGAAATATAAGATATCTTATATAGTATATGAGATATATCATATAGTATATGAGATATATCATATAGAATATGAGATATCTCATATAATATATACTATATAAGATATCTTATATAATATATGAGATATCTCATATTTTTTTAATTAATCCTATATAAGATATCTTATATCGTATATAAGATATCTTATTTAAGTTATCTATACAAGATAAATTATATAGTATATAAGATATCTTATATAGTATATAAGATATCATAAATAATTGAAAGCTCGTTGCTTTATAAGATATCTAATAAAGGAACGAGATTTCAACAAAGGCCCAGAAATGAAGTCTCCCTACCCGGAAGTCATAGAGAGCTGTAAAGTATACTACTACTCGTTCAGCCAGACTCTAGTTGGTTTCGCATGCTACGACAGTATCAAGCGTTTGGTTGAACTAGACAAAACTATGCATGTGTAGTTAGGTTACCAAATTATATTTATTGTCGCCATGTTCGAATAGACAACTAGAGTGATGGGAATAATCGTTGAATGCAACTAAACAGCGGTTGATTCTCCCTAAGAATTAGAGTCTGGTTTTAAATGCTACGAAATCTCATTCTATATAAGATATCTTATATAGCAACGAGATTTCAATTATATAAGATATCTTATATATTAATTAAGATATCTTATATACGATATAAGATATCTTATATAGAAAATTAAATAAGATATCTTAAATACTATATTAGATAACTTATATACATATATAAGATATCTTATCTAATTTTTGTACGAGATATCTTATATACTATATAAGATATTATATAATCATATAAGATATCTTATAAAATATGAGATAACTTATATACTTTATAAAATATCTTATATATTTTATAAGATATCTCATATATATATAATTATATAATTCGATTAAATACGGGATAGACCTTGCTTCTTCAATAAATGTTGGCTTAATTTGCTTAATTTCGCACGTCAAGCGGACGTTTCAGAGAGACTATCAACAAACTGGATGGATGAACTGTTTCTCGTAGACCGGAGATTTTTGAGACAAGGAATATCCGTATATAAATCAAAAGATTTTGCAAATGATGAAATATCTGGGCCATTTTACGAAAAGGAAATGCAGAAATTGAATGCATATGCCTAACCAAATATAGAGTGGAAACGATGCTGAGAAAAAGGAAAATAGGCGGTACGATCGAAGTGTATGTGAAATGGTCAGGCTGGCCGTCAAAATTCAATTCATGGAATCCCGAACTCATTATGGTATTTGGATATTTACTTTAACGTCATAATGACATGGGTACGCGAGTCGTGCTGAGGTCAAAAATTAGCTAAGAGTTATACCCGGATAATCATGCACGTGACTTTAGAATACACCTATCGAAACCTTTGATATTAGATGGATACTGGACGGTCTCCCTCACAGAACTAACTCTTTATCGCGGGAAAAAGAAACCGTCATTGTCTTAAGAATTCTTGATTTGCTGTAACCTTTATGACGACAATATGGTAGGGGATACTAAATTACCCTTACTGACATACAAAACGACTGATAAAAATGCTATAGGTATGTTTACGACACCACCGGACAGAATCGTGTACGCTTACACGAAATACCAGCCAATATTCGACAACATGGAGGGTGTCATCTTTCATCAAGGTTTACCTGATAAAAACCAAATCGAGGACTACTTGGATGGGGTGCGCCACGTGATTCTCGCATTGGACGACCTGATGCTTAAAATAACTCCGTCCGAGGATTGTGTTTAATTATTCACCGTAACCTGTCATAATCGCAACATTACTTATGTTTTTCTGACGCAAAATCTGTACCGTTCCGGTAAATATACCATATCAATATCTCTCAATTGTACGAACGTCATCTTATTTCGTAACCATCGTGACACGAGACTGTTGTTGACCTTTGGTTCCCAGATACTCCCTGGTCAATCTCTTATTTTAAAGACGCGTACGAGAAAGCGACTAGTAAACCTTACGGTTATTTTTTGATCGACCTTTGACAATATTTTCTAAAACGATGACTATACAGTGTTTATCCCAAAAGTATGGAAGGACATGTTTGTGTGATGTAAAGACCAATTGTGTCTGGATGAGTGGACGAGTAACACAGCAATCGGGTTCTCTTAATTTTCTATATATAACTAACCCGAAACAGAGAATGGGAATCGTACAATATGTCACCTATCCACAGTGAGATGTGCTGAGTTTGATCGCTAAAAACATATTGCATGGAAACATACCAATCAGTGATGCTCGATATACATGTTAGTCATTAGAACTCTACCCGGTCGTCGGGTGAACAGAGTCAGGAAGAAAGAGGCTTTATTGAAACATATCGCGTCATTACCACTTCTTATTAAACCTGCCCTACCCCTAATCAATAACAATCGCTAACGAATTGATACTGACACCCAAGTTCAAGTAGGAAATATTCTGGAACATCTTTAATACATGTGGTGGTTCATTAAATAAGGCAAATGCAGATATTTGTATCAATGAACTTTACAATTAAAAAAAATGAATGAGCTGGATCACATTGAGGTTTTTGAATGGGAAAATATTTGATGAGTTTTAAAACGGAGAAATAACAGTTTACGAAAATAGATTTACATTGACCAGCTTGAAAAACAATAAAGCTTCTGATGAAGATAAGATTTTAAACGAATACCTTTAAAGTACCATGAATGTTTTAATACCAGTTTATCATAAAGCGTTTAATTGGATACAAGAAATATTCGTAAAGCTTGAATAACTGGTATAATAAAACCAGTGTGTGTATAAAAGATAAAGGTGACCCAAAAGATCTCGATAATTATACAGCGATTACCCTAGTATCATTTCCTGGAAAAGATTTTACTTCGATTATAAATAATCGACTTAACGAGATTTTTGATAAACCCAATCTTATGAGCAGTGCTCAAGCTGGGTTCAGAAAAGGGTATTCTACAACAGATAATATATTTGTATTGTATTCTTTCATATCCGTATATTTTTCATTGGAGAAAAAAACTTTGTTGCACCTTTATTGATTTTAGGAAAGCATTTGACAGTATATGGAGAACTGGTCTTTGGGAAAGGTTGCTTAAGAGTAATGCTACTGGAAATAATTTAATATCATTTTTATGCTATATAAGGATGCGAAATCATGTGTTAAAAATCGAAATGAACTTGTGAACATCCAGTGTCTTCAACCACGGAGATTTGTAAAGAAGCCAGCTTGGATTTTTAACGAAAGAATGTTTCTCTTCTTTTTCATATCTGTATACATATTTTGCATACTACGAACACATTTCCTAGATCTAACCACTTACATGTAATAGCCAGATCGCTTATCCTGGCTTTGGCCTCCCTGATGATCTGTGTTAGAACACTTGTGTGTTCAATGTATCCTGACACACCTGGTACTCCTCCTGTCTGCACAGCGATGTCTATATACTCATTGATAAGCAAATATTTGGTCATTCTCTTTGCCAATATCTTCTCTTCGATGTTTAATGACGAAATGGTGCGCAATTGCTTTGATACTTGTGCTTGTGAATTTTCTTCCTTTGTTGTAACTTTTCCTTCTGTTTGATGCCAATAATCTGCCAACTGTCCTTTTACTCCAGATGACCTTCAGATGTTTCCATAGTAATGAGCTTTGGACAGTTATTGTATACTATGGGATATATTAGGTTCCGGAGATAATGACGCTCTAGCCTTCCTGATGACTTCCACCACTTCCTTAAAATTAAGTTTTGATTCATTAAACACATGCTAAAGATGGTCAGGCTGAACCAAAGTCTCTAATTCTCTCAAATTCTTCTTCCTTTTAGGATCACCATGCGTGTCCTTCAGAGGTTTCCCGACCTCTTCCCTTCCGGCGTTCAATGTACCATAGCCCATACTTCCTAATAATCACGATGTGAACTGGAATGGATTGGCTGTAAACAGTGCTCGCGCACGCTCTCTCTGCGTTCTCTTCCATCTACGTCTCTCTGCTCTTCTCAATATCTTCAACTTCTCTCTGATCATCTGATGATCTTTCTCAATTCCGACAATGCTGGCCTTTTCCGGGGGCTTGTCGGATCCTTCTCGCCAGTTTTTCAAATCCTTCCCCCTCACACTCATTATCTATTGCTGTTTCCTGTTTTACTGCCTGCTTCGTTTGATTGTCCCCTCTCCTCTGTACCAAATCTATCCAGACCGACGATGTATATTATTGTTACCATGCTTCCTATCTTCTTATCGTTGCTGCATCTACGTCATATTCGAACTTCTCCCACTTTGCTTTTACATGTTTGCATGTGTCATTGCGATACCTGGCCAGTTCGACAGGAGTGTTGTGTCACACTGTCGCGTTTTCCTCGCTTTGGCGGGGTATTTTTTCGCTCCGTACACAGTCGCTTCTCATATTTTCGTATTTTATGTTGAAGTTTGGCATAACATATGCCAGCTGGTAACATGAGTCATTATGTAAATTAGCAAAAGTGTGCTTTGAAGAGTGTATCAATATAGTAGTTTTATCATAAACCGGGAAGAAATACATAATTCCCACATAGTTATGTCAAGCGTACGCGCTCGCAATATCATATTGAGCTCTCGATAGCAAACGAAATGTCAAATCGTTCAAAAGTACACCGCTTCATTAACTCAAAACAAAGAAGCAATTGAGGTCATGTGAACTAAAAACAGATCTGACACACTTACTCAAGCAATGCCTTGAGACAGATGTTTAATCAGTTCAATTACGAACAACTAATTGGTACCTTCCCATGCTAAGCATCTCTTACCGCTGGCAGAAGTTGGCTTACATAAGTAAATTAACTTATCGGCTAACAAGTGGACACGCAGAGCACGTGATGAGAAGGACCAGACGACACACGAAAATTTACATCCGGAAATTACTAGTTTTATCCGGTAAGTTGTCGTTAATTAGTTCGGCATTACAAGAACTGCCCGGAGAATAGTTTGCTATCTGGAGGATTAACGTCCTAAAATCAGGTTAGGTTTCTCCGACTCCACCTCGCCCTAGACAAAGTATCTGGTGTGTCATTACAGCTTAATAATGGTACCACAAACACCGTGGCACATATACGACAGCTCAGAGGTCATTCTACCATGTGTCAATCTTTGAGTCCGATTTGTAGAAGTAATTGGGAAATGCTGGAGTTTTTCTCTTGAGGCATTTTCGGCAAATATATCTATTGTTAGATATCGGTTAATGGTGTTCCCTACTAATGTAGTGCAAAATAACCATTGAAATGGAAAGGACATCCTGACTTGATGTCATAACGATCAATCAATCTAATTAAAATTGGATGTTCATTATCTACTCTGTATACAGGGTAGACCAATAATGAACATCGAATTTTAATTAGTTTGAACGATCAATGAATACTATCTTTTAGATTAAAACATCTTCACAAGCTACATGTTTAGTGTAATGTAAAGGGACAATTCTGTCTAAGGGTCACATATATCAAACCAGTTCTAAAGGGGGTTACAGTAGTTGGTATTTATGCAATATGTCTGAAAATCCCACAGTGGTGAAATGTGTGTGAAATGTACACATTGGGGTCGGACGTTTTGTATGCCGAACCCAAGCAAGTTACAGTGGAATAAAGCAACTTTTGTCTAGAACGATACTAATCGCTCTTGCAGTAGTGTGTTTACCTTATTATGTGCATGCTTCTGTCTGAAAAACTACTCCATCAACTCCTCGGTGGTTGTGTAATGCATTTTTAAGCTACATGTACGTGACATCAGCTCGGGTATGGGTACAACGTATACATGTACATGTACATATTGAACTTGCTCTTTCAATTTTATCAATTAATTTAAGATACTTAAAACAATATCAATATTATTTGTTTAGTGTTTCATAAGGAATGTTGAACAATACCTTTATGCCATATTTTGCTTCGTGGTTATGTAACGACAACACAAATACTCATTCCCATATCAAATTGCCTAAGAAATGCCCCATCCCTACCCGTTCCTAAATTATCTAACGTACCAATATTTACCTAATAGATGAGATGGTAGTACGCAGGAACTCAGTTCGTCAGACTCCCTAGATTGTAGGGCTCAACGTCCTTGTTCCGGTTATAATCGCGAGTCTGGGACACTAAAGCTGGGCGGGGGAGGGGAGATTTGATGAGGATTAAGGGAGACAATTTCGCAATTTCATATTTAATAATCACGACGGAGTGAACACAGACAGACATGTAAAACCCATGAGGAATAAAATAAAAAGGTATAGGTACACAATCCACATATGGAAACCAGCTTTACTCGTTAGCTTACCCTGTCCACATACATTAATTACATGTAACATGTAATGTATATACATGTGTACATGTACATTTAGATACAATGTAAATATTTAAATCCCCCGATACTCTTATCTAAAGGCATAACGATTTTTTTTATTACGGTCTTAATGACCATGTTCAACCTTTGGGCTAAAAGTCCTCCCGGCACGCGGCATTACCTCCAAACTCGGGATATATCTGCCTCTATTTTTATAGTAAAAACCGTACGTATATATACATCTGTATCATGTAGAGTATGATTTTTACCGATTTTTTTTTTATCCAGACCCACTGAAACGCCTAAAATGGTCTTGGAACACTCTGGTCATATCACCTGTAACTAATTCTCAGATCCGTGTGATTTTGGCTTGGTTATTGAGGTGCCCATTAGAGGCAATTAAGACGACATTTAGAGAGGGCAGGGTATTTGTCTACCTAGAACGAATATACGTACCGGACTATAATGCTTTTCGGCCAGGTACGACGAGATGGTCCCTATGTATCCTAGTGGAGCACTGGCTCCGAAAACCACTCGGGCACAATTTTCATATATATATATATATATATATACATAAAAAAACACAACTATAAAACAGTTTTTTCTCCCTAGCGCTTTCTCGGCTCATGCCGGTCTTCAGGGGTTTGAATTCTTTTATTTGTAAAACATGACGTCATAGTACAATGACGTCATAGTAAGATTACGTCATGACATGGTACATAAAGATATTGTGAATGGTTCTGGAATATTAGTATTCATATTAGTTTTTATTTCGTCCTCATGTTTTTGTTATTTTCTTCCAGAACCATTCACAATATCTTTATGTACCATGTCATGACGTAATCTTACTATGACGTCATTGTACTATGACGTCATGTTTTACAAATAAAAGAATTCAAACCCCTGAAGACCGGCATGAGCCGAGAAAGCGCTAGGGAGAAAAAACTGTTTTATAGTTGTGTTTTTTTTTATGTATATGGAAACCATCACATGGACATTGTTCTTTTTTATTTATATATATATATATATATATATATATATATATATATATATATATAATTTTTGTAGGTTTCAAATTATTTTATGCATACACATGCATTTATATATCATTTTTGTCTAAAACAAACATTCATTTTCCATACTACCCTTCTTATTCTTATATCTACCATACCGCTCACAAGACGTCGAGTCCACAATTTGTAGACTTGCCGTAGAAATTCCTTCCGGAAGATCTTTATTGTGTATATGTACAAAAAAATAATAATAGGTCTAATATTGTCTCGCTGCGAATTTGATATTGTATATGGTTTAGTTTTATTATATAATAATTATTTTTTATCTATTTTCATACTAAATTCAACTATCTGATCACAATTTGTAAACAAAATTTCTTTCATATTCCGATGAAGTTAAAAATAGTGATATCAATGCTTAAATATATTGATACATACCCCTGTTGGTTAGAAATTCGTGCCAGGTCCCTGTGTGTGCAACTGTAAATTACTTCATTCTTTCACTTGTAACTAAAATGATTATGCAATTTTACGCTGGATTTGATAACTGCAATTAAAATGAAATATAAGGATGTATTATGAACAAACGTTAAATTCATAATTAGCTTAGCAGTGAACTTATTTTATCGCGCAATGCATCTATTATGGAAAACGAAAGTAGAAAATAGTTCGGGACATGATAAGTTTAGATTCTATTGCCGGAATTGGCGTACGGATTTATGCAGTGAATTATGTGCAAATCAAATAAACAGCCTTATAAAATCTGTTTGGTCATTTTTCTTATTTCAGAAACTATCACTTGAAATATCAGTAAAGCTATATAAGTACGACATGAAATTGATAACATTTATACAAAATATTCCGGATAAAGAAGTCCGTTGTTTGGTTTAAGTTTGTTTATTACTGTCAACGTTGCATCTGCCGATAAGGGATCGATTAAGAATCGAATGTGATGATGACAGTTTAAACAAAATATGGAAGATCTTTGTGAGGAACATGACGATGAGTTGGTGAGATTCTTTTGTACGGACTGTAAACGTTTGATATGTGACGTTTGTATCGATGATGGGCACAATAAACATGCCTTCTGCAGCGTTAAACGTGTGGCGGAAACGAAACGCAATGACCTAATGAAACAACTCGGCAGCGACAGACAGCCCATTCTCGACCGTCTCCATCAGTATTCAGAAAAGATACAGCAATCTAAAGACAATTTCTCTAACCAGACAGAAGATCTGGTCGACAAAATTGACGCAAAAGTCGAATATTTAGTGAACAGAATACACAAAGTTAGAGAGAAAGTTGTCTCCCTTGTTTTTCACTATCAAGAACAATGTGAAGAGCCTTTCACTCTAGCACAGAGGAAAATCGACGAATGTTTGTCACTTATTCATAATTACTCGGAAATGATGGAAACCATAGAAGAGAAGACAGACAGACAAATTGTTGTTATGCAAACAAACTTGGACACCAAGTTGTCGGCGGTTCCGGACCCCGATAACATCCCTTCAGGACCTGTTATGACATTTGTTGAAACAAGTAAAGAAAATATGAGTGACAAAGATTTTGAGTCTTTATTTGGTCACTTCACACTCAACAGCTTAAATGACGAGAACAACTGTACTGATTTGATGATCAATAAAAAAGACGCAGAAACAAACACTGATCCAGTAGAAGTCTCAATATTGAACGATGAGGATGGTATTGAAGATGAAGAAGATCTTGATGAAAGCAGCCATGACAGTAATGTAATAAAGGAGTATGCAACAGTTCCTGTTATGGATGATTACCAAGATATCTCTCTGAACTTTGAACTTGTAGGTCATGGAGCTGTAAATAAAATTCTCCCATGTTACAACTCAAAGTCTGCGTATGTTCTAACATCAAAGAGCATGAAGTTTGTAAATGCATTGGCTAAAGGTTTGGACACATCCCCAGACAAGATTCACAAGCGTGAAGCACATCAGACGATGTTATCTAATGTATCGGATGCTAGCATGACCAAGGACGGTCATATTGTATTTATAGAGGAAAAAAGAACATCAGTGAAAAAATTCACAAGTTCAGACTCTGTTGTTATTTTGGCAGAATTTCCCAAAGATTCTACAGTTCATTGTCTTAATGTATCGAATGATGATCACATCATAGTGTGCCATTCTAAAGTACAAGACAGAAAACCACGAACCTGCATTACCCAGTTAGATGAACATGGAGTCCAGCTTAAATCGGTCATGCTTGGTATGACCTACAGACATCCATACAGATTTTGCCACAATATAACTGGCGACACACCTTTGCTTGACCTTGAGGGCCCGGGAATATCGAGAGGTTGTGTTAGAGTTGTGAATTCTGATCTGAAACATGTCGCTACATATGCTGGAGCTATAGGACCCAAACCGTCGGAAACCTTTGAACCTCGGGGGATCTGCTGTGATGCTGAAGGCCACATTATTGTTACAGATTGTCGGAATCATGCTGTTCACCTTTTAGATGTGAAAGGAAAGTACAAACAACTAATTCTGACCCATAAGGATGGTATACGACACCCACTGTCTGTTACTCTGGATAGAAACGGCCTCATGTGGATTGGCTGTCTCTACGGCAAAGTCCACGTCAGGAAATACAAGGACTTGTTTCTGTAGACCTCTTCACCATCTAGCCTTACATTTTATTATACACTCCATTAGCAGGAGTATAATTTTTATGCAAAATAATTTCTGTCTATAAATTTTATCAGCAAAATTTTATCGTTTTTTTTTCTTTGTTATATGCGTCACATAGCAATGGCATTGTATGTCTTTCAGTTAGATTTCACAAATATATTTTGCATCTTTTAAGAAAAAGGAGCAATAAGAAACATATAATTATGTTAAAATATCTACCTGTTTTATCTTTTATTTTCATTGTTATATGCGTTACACTAGCAATGGCATTGTATGTCTTAATATGTGTTATTATGTTAGATTCACAAATATATTTTGCATCTTTTAAGAAAAAGGAGCAATAAGAAACATATAATTATGTTAAAATATCTACCTGTTTCGATGTATGGAAGAGTTAATTCTTCCATCATTTTCATAAGATGGTCATATTGCAGGGCTTTTTTTCAGCCTGATTTGGAGCCGAATTTCGGCCCCATTCCCTATGGCAAATCCTCTTAATTTTTCCCAATTCAAGCCTTAAATTTCCCAAAATCAAATTTATTGAAGACTATCCAAAAATCATTGCATGAACTTAGTTGGCTAAGGCTTTAAACATTTGTGAATTGGCTTCGGAAAAGTACATAAAATTACGCTGGGAAAAAAAGTCTTATTTGTTATGCTTTATTTCATGTTTCATAATTTTTCCCAAATCTTGGTATTGTCGCACATTTTCCCAAATTCAAAGCCACGGGCCCCATTCCCAAAGGAGTGAGAAAAAGCTCTGTCATTTTTGTGTTATTGTGCTTTCATGTAGTTTATCATCCTAATAACAGCCAGGGTGTGCCAGGTTTAGAAGATGGATAAGTCCGACACAGAGAAAAGAAACACTGACCAGTGGTCAGTACATATATATACCTGACTACTCTCTCATTCACTCCAACCCAGGATGAAATATCAACATTTCATTCACTCTATGGCCCCTGAATATGAAGAATATTATTTTTTTATTATATTGATTTTTCTTTTTTATTTGTATATCTAAAATATCAAAGTAATGATCAAAGTAATTTGATCAGTTTCCAGAGGTTCATTTTAACACATATTTTACATTATAGTCTATATTATATAGTCAAATAATAACAAATTTTTATATGATTTTAGAAAGAAATTAAGATATTATTCAGATATAATGAACTATATAAATAATAAAGTAATGTATTTGATCAGTTTCCAGAGGTTCATTTTAACCATATTTTACTTCATAGTCTATATATTATATAGTCAAACAATAATAATTTTTTATATGATTTTAGAAAGAAATTAAGATATTATTCAGATATGCCATTATATATTATTATTGATATAGTTCATTATACCTACACCTAATACAAATAACTTGCTTATGAATCGTGACGGGTAATGAAAAGTGCTTTGGATTTGTTGTAAGACTGTGCGTTCCATTTGAGGATTCGTACCAGTTGCACTAAAGTGATACGCCAAATGGAACGCGTTTGGATTTTTCCATGATGGCGGCACCCATATGAAACATACGCTTCGAATATAAAAGCTAAGTATTTTCAGTGTTAACAATGAAATGGATATAAAAATAATACCTAAATAGTTTCAGCACATATTGAAATAAACGATCCATGTAATTTTATCGGATATCAATACGCTCTGCCTTATTTTCAACAAAGAAAACATTCCGATGACAAATGAAACATCTCGGGTCCGCCATCTTTGATACAAGTGGTACGCTTCTGAAAACGAACCACTTGTACCGGTTCGGTTCAGCTGGTACAGCACGTTCCATTACAGATACAGTTGTACATGTATCTGCAAATGGAATGCATGGAGAGTGTTTGTTATATAAACATGTTTTACTGTATTCTATTTAATATTATTTGTCATTTAACCCAAATTTTACATTCTTTTGATCAGTATAAATTCTGATAAAAGTGAGAACTGTGCTTTGGAAAATATAAGATAGCACAGGGACTTGGCACATATTTTTAAACAAACAGTATTTATATTAATATATTATAGTATCAAAAGTAACAAAATAAAATAACACTAAGTCTGAAGAGCTCACATTATACTGTTGGTTAGAAATTTGTGTCATGTCCCTGTGTTTAATAGCTTTTGTGGATAAACTTGAGCGTTCGCCTCTGTGAGGAAGGCTCTGGGTTCTGTCCCCTGGCCGAGACATACCAAAGTCTATAAAAGTGGTAGTTTCTGCTCCTGCTTAGCGTTCAGCATACAGGGAGTGGGACGACTGGTTCGCCCGTTGTCAGTATAATGTGACCGGGTGGGGTGTGTTGCTTGGTGTCTTCGGCGGCATGCTTCAGTGATATAGCACTATAAAAAGGGCAACAGTTCCACTGTACAAGAAGACACAACACGAACATACCGCAGTCTCCCAGTACACTCACCTCGCACAACATACACGCAACACACCGCATACATGGGAGGCCGTCCTTACATGACCATAGCTGTTAATAGGACGTTAATAAATCAAACAAACAAACAAAAATTGTGGATAAACACTGTTGAAATTCTATCTTGTATTGAATTCAGTGACAGTTATCTCCCTTTTAACAACAATGATTTGGCTCTGTTGTTTCTTTGTGACATTCACTTAAAGATGCTCCACCGCTGAAAGCGCATAAATGATATTCATTATATGAACAATAATTGGTGTTTAATCGTGTATATATATGTCTAATTAACACAAAAAATAATACAAAATAATTTGTTTTGCTTTAGATACATGCGCAATCAGTACTTCATTCCATATAGGATATAGTGCCAAGGCATTTTTTCGGGATGCAATTAATTCTTTTTCATATTTTTAACTTGAAGAAAAAATTAGAAGCTCAAACTTTTCCATGGTGGTAATTGTGTAAAGTTAGTGACTTTTGTAACTGAAGAAAAATGCAAAATCTCCCGCTCTTGTTTTTGATAGTGAAAAAAGACCATTTGTCAGCGGTGGAGCATCTTTAAATTGATCAATTTTATCTTTTTGTTGACATGTGACGTTTGTTTCAAGTTTTGTTATGTAACCGATGTTTTATGTACTGCATAAAGTGTTCACATAATTTATTTATGATATTTTATTTATTGTTATATTAATATCATTACTATTGTTTTAATTAATTAAAGAACAATTTACCATGACAACCATTTCCTCTTAGTAATATACACTGTAACTGTTTGTTATTTTAATTTGAAGTAATTCGTATCCAACAGATTTACGTTTGATTGGATCCCGTGTCATCTGGAAAATCCTGTTGGTATTACTTCTTTGACCCTTATTTTAATTTGATGATATTTTGTTTTAAAGAATACATTTATTACATATTATTTGCCATATTAAGAATATATCAAGGCAAAATGAATGCACTGAATACACAATATACTGAATAGTAAACCATAAGTGTACACATGTACATGTATATCCATACAGGTTTAGGCTATAGGTCCAAATCTGTTTGCTGTTTATTGACGAAGGAGCAGATTACAGTACTCTGAAAATTTAACAAAATTAATTACCCTTATTGTTGTAAATATTTTAAATATTTTTTTGCCAGCAAATGCTTAAAGTTTCCAAACTTCTGAAATAACAAATTTGCAAATTAAATTAATTTTTTAGTTTGAAATGCAATTTCACTGTTGTCAAATTTCTATAGTTTTTTCCAAATCTCAAACAAAACTAAGTAAAAACTAACAAAAAGAAAAATAATGACAGAACCTTGACAAAAGGTCAAGTTTGAAACATGTACAATTATTGCATATACATTGTCAAAATCTTATAAATTGTCATGTAAATTGCATCATATCTATATACATGTAAAATAGTCTTTACTGTTTATTTTTTTCCTTTGCCAAAGTAATTATGATTTGTGCCAATATTTCAATTATTATATTTTTTCTTATTATGAAAAGTTCTGTAGATGCATGTATGTACATGTATGTAAAAAAAATTCTCACCGAGTTATCTGCGAGGGGAGATAACTTTTAACTGCAAGGGCAGATAACTCTTTAATATGCATAGACAGAATATCACCGATATTTGTATAATGTAAATACTTCTAATAGTGTTTTGGTAAAGAAAACAAGTGTTCTGCGTATCCTGTCTGTGCTTGAAAGTCAATACAAATTTTGGTGCTTTATTTTTTTTTCTTTGCGTACATTAAGTAAATGTTCTGTTTGTCAAGTCTGAATGGCATCAATGTTAGACAGAAGTGGATGGTCTATAAGCAATGTATATTTGGACAATAATTGCACGAAAATTTGGCATATATATATGTAATATATATTATCATGCTCATGCTATACTTAAAGATGCTCCACCGCCGACAAATGGTATTTTATCACTATCAAAAACAGGGGCAGACGATTTAGTATTTTTCTTCAGTTACAAAAGTTACTTACTTTACACAATTACCACCATTGGAAAGTTTGAGCTTCTATTTTTTTTCAAGCATAAAATATGAAAAATAATTAATTGCATCCCGGAAAAATTCCTTGGTACTATATCCTATATGGAATGAAATACTGATTGCGCATGCACCAAAGGCAAAACAAATTATTTTATATTATTTTTTGTGTTAATTAGACATATATATACACGATTAAACACCAATTATTGTTCAAATAATGAATATCATTTATGCTCTGTCGGCGGTGGAGCATCTTTAAATAACACAATGCTTATTAGTATTATTATATACAACACTGTTAAGAATGAATGAAATGATGTATACATATTGCGAGATATATTGTGAGAGATTTCATCAATGGCAAAGACTTTTTTGACAGGTTGCAGTTTCTCAAAGAGAAAAGTCGTTATAGCCAAATGGTATTTATATACTTAATTATAAACTTAGATTTGAGTGACTGGTTGGGCTGCAGTCCGTTTCCGCTGGCGAGCTGCTGGTTACTGGACATAATTTGTATTATGTATAGTGTACCTGACCGGTTTCGTTTCCTATTGGAAACTCATCAGAGGTAATGAGTTGAGTGAAAGTGTTCCTATATGTACTCAATGGTAGCCGGTAGCCGTAGCCGGTAGCCGTAAAATAGCCGGTAGTTGTAGCCAGCAGCCGTAGTCGGTAGACGTAGCCGGCAGCCGTAGCCGGTAGTTAATTATAAACTTATTTAGCAGGCCAGCCCTAATTAATTGTTTGTTTTCCCTTAACCGACCCATACCATTCAGGTCAGTAGATGAGAACAATTTTTTTGGTAAGACAACAAATACATGTACCAAAAATTATTAGTTTTCTTTCAAAAACTGAACTTATAAAAGTATAAAATGTATATACTATAAGAACAGAATGAAAAAGAGGATATTATGAATTTTTATTTTGAAAGTAAACAAAAACATTTAATATCAGAAATGATAAAATATTTTGGGTGGGGGAGTTACGAACAATTCTTTATTTTAAGCCCAGTTGATCTTTACCCAAAGGCAATCTTGAAACTCCAGGGGTTACTATTACTGACATTATATATCTAGGCAGTTCAGAAGAAAAATTCTGAACAATCAGACCTGCAAATACTTCTTTTGTAGTGTAACAGAAAGAGAGTAATGTGCCGCCAGCGGGGCTCGAACCAGAGACCCCGGACTTACTGGTCTGCCGCTCTACGGACTGCGCTAAAGGGAAATTCCTTTTATCACGAAGCTAGGTGACCGTATCATTATGTACGCTTAAAACCTGCTACATTACTCCCTCTCTTTCAAACATGTTCGCCCCCAAACACAGACCAACACAGGTTCTATTTCCAACGAAGCCTTTCAATCTCGTATAGCTTTTGCTTGGAGTGGTCTACGGCACCAAATGTAACATAGCAAGACTAGTGTGCCGCTAGCCGGGCTCGAACCTGCGACCCCGGATTTACTGGTACCCCGCTCTACCAATTGAGCTAAAGGGAAATTCCCTGTAGGGTGAAGCTAGAAGGCAACCGTATCACTATGTACACTTAAAAACTGCTACAGTAGACTACAGATAGCAATGCCCAACTTCAAAGCCGTTCACACAGTCAACCACAGTGTACTATTATACGGCTCTTTTGATGTACATCAAAGAACAAAATTACCTGTTCTGTTCTGTTGCCTTCAGTTTTACTATGAGATTGTCCATGGGTGGATGTAACCTCAGTAATAGTAACCCCTGGAACATCGAGGATAACACAGAGGTGGTCGCTAACCGCATAGGGACATATAGAATGATTGTCTTTATAGCAAGGTGGTCAATATTCACAGGTTAAATTACTGTACCTTGGTATGTTGATAAAATAATTATCTTTATGGCCAGGTGGTCAATATTCACAGGTTAAATTACTGTACCTGGGTATGTTGATAAAATAATTATCTTTATGGCCAGATGGTCAATATTCACAGGTTAAATTACTGTACCTGGGTATGTTGATAAAATAATTATCTTTATGGCCAGGTGGTCAATATTCACAGGATAAATTACTGTACCTTGGTAGGTTGATAAAATAATTATCTTTATGGCCTGGTGGTCTATATTCACAGGATAAATTACTGTACCTTGGTAGGTTGATAAAATAATTATCTTTATGGCCTGGTGGTCTATATTCACATGTTAAATTACTGTACCTGGGTATGTTGAAATTATTGGTCATAGGACACTTAAACAAGAGGTCTTATTATATAGATGGTCTTTATACAGTGGTGGTGTCTAAACAGAGGTGGTCTTTATACAGAGGTATTTTTTATACAGAGATGATCTTTATACAGAGGTGGTCACTATACAGAGGTGGTCTTTACACAGAGGTGGTCCTTATACAGAGGTGGTCTCTGTACAGAGGTGATCTTTATACAGAGATGGTCTTTATACAGAGGTGGTCTCTATACAGAGGTGGTCTTTATATAGAGGTGGTCTCTATACAGAGATGGTCTTTACAGTGAGGTGGTCTCTATACAGAGATGGTCTTTATACAGAGGTGGTCTCTGTACAGAGGTGATCTTTATACAGAGATGGTCTTTATACAGAGGTGGTCTCTATACAGAGATGTTCTTAAAACAGAGGTGATCTTTATACAGAGATGGTCTTTATACAGAGGTGATCTTTATACAGAGATGGTCTTTATACAGAGGTGGTCTCTATACAGAGATGTTCTTTATACAGAGGTGATCTTTATACAGATGTGGTCAAAATACAGAGGTGGTAAATATACAGAGGTGATCTTTATACAGAAATGGTCTTTATACAGAGATGGTCTTTATACAGAGGTGGTCTTTATACAGATATGTTCTTAAAACAGAGGTGATCTTTATACAGAGGTGATCTTTATACAGAGATGGTCTTTATACAGAGGTGGTCTTTATACAGAGAATGTCTGAGATGGTCTTTAAGACACGTGCTACCGCAAATGATTGAGCTGACTTAAAAGCATGATATTACAGACCATTGTTTGTGTTTTGTATCTTGAAGAAAGCCTACTGTAGAATGTGGCTTCTTATGACATTCCTTTTGTATGTACAATGTATACAGACAAACAACACATGTATATTCTGATAATTTCACCGGAGAAAAAGTAACAGTTCATCTTTTTGCATTTCCTTTGGTGTATTTGCATCTGTTAATTAATCATCAACTATTTACAAGATCCAGAGAACTTATTTCAAATTCGTAACATTGATAGACAACGATTACAAGCGATTGGTAACCTAACAAGGATGTTTTTGCTTTATTTTTTTTAAGAAATCAGGGTTTTTGTAAATTCTTTATAGCTTTTTGAGGTCACTATGACACCTTTATAATATTGGTTGTGGTAATTAAGTAATTTTGAAGTTATATTCCCTGGTATTTAGGGTGGTATTTGTTGACACCTATTTTCGACCACAGAAAATTTAAAAACATGCTTTTGTTGATGTTTTAGTGGTTATCAATAAATATGTTTTGAAAAAATTGTATTTATTGACTTTTAACGTGTGCTGGTTTAAGACGTTGATTTTATTCCATATTGTCCTCTGTTGTCTGTCTGTCAACACTAGACTCAAAATTGCAGAGATGGCGCATAATTACATGTACAAAGTTCCCCTAATGGAGTGAGGAACTTATAGTGTTTGCTCCGTTTCTTCTCCTTCTCCTTTTTCCGCGGCGACTTTTGTCCGACTATTTTCTTGAAAACTGTAAGTCGGAACGCCATGGAATTTTGTTGGGTCATTTCTGGTGACCTGCAGATGTGTCGACTTTTATTTATTTCCGACCATCATTTAAGATGGCCGCCGCAGTCTTTCATTGTTCAAAATTGAACTGCTTATAGATATTAAATTACTGGTCCGATTTCCCTGGAATTGGTTTCAATATGTACCAGGTAGTTTAAATCAGATTCTAAATTTTTGAAGTGAAAAATGCCAAAATTATGAGTAAAAAATTTTCTAACACCAAGAAAGAGTTATCTCCCTTTGTTCACTGATCAGCAGGGATCCGTTTTAGGTCCAAGTTCATTTTTAAGCTATAGATCATATTGTTAATAGTGACATAAAAATGTTTTGAGGTCATTTTTGGGGCAATTTTTGCAGACCAGGAACAAAGATGGCCGCCACGGCATGCAATTGGTCAAAATTGAACAAAAAGGAACATGGTTGAGAACACAAATCTAATACAATTAAAGGCATTGCAGTGCCTAATATATTAAATTTAAATAATGTTACTTTTCAAAAAGCATTTTTCTTCTGCGTTTATAAAGTTTATTTACCGGTAAAACAATATCACGTCATCATTCAGGGGAGGTCACTCTTGTCAAATTATATTAGGTTCTGTGGAGATTGGGGGAATTTTTTAATTAGATCTTGTTAAACGAATCGAGAAATTCGACTATATTGGAAAACTTATATAGAGCTGCAAAAAATAGCAATTATTAAATTCAGCAAACATCATAGAAAATTAGTTGCCCTTTTTTTCTCCTCACAAAAGGCACTGACATTAAGAAAAACGTTATCTAAGAACATCATTTCTACAAAAAGTTACCGAAACAAAGATTTAAAGCTATAAGAAATGAGCGTGAATCATTCACTGGATCAGGTAATCATTGGAAAATAACAGCGTTAAGAACGTCCGCTATTTAGTATAACTGATATATATGATTAGAAAGCTATTTCTATGGGATGGCCCCGAGTTGAACCTTTGCTTGCAGGAGTTCCCTGAGCAATGCAGATACCCAGCTGATTGAAGACAAGTCATCATAGGAATTTCTATGTAATTAATTTCGAGAACGGATCGAGAATTAATCATATATCGAATGTCTGTATTTAGCTATTTTGGTGATGTGTATGAATTCATTTCGGCGCCTCCGCTGTCAAACAGACCGACTTGCGTGTTGACTTTTCTGACATACAATGTTTAGACACAGCTCGGGTTAGCATCACCGTTGTTAATTAGCCTAGGATAGAATAACAGATAAGAAGTTCTTAATTGATGTTCTCTGTGCTTTGGTTCATCGACACTTTCTTAAATAAACAAGTAAACAAAAAGTTTTTAAGGATACAGCGCATTCACTTTTATTTTTAGCATTATGCTACTTTTGGATTTCAACCACATTGGACCGATTAATTTGAAAACAGCGCCAAGCATAAATATGTGTTGATATTTCAATAGCGATCATAGCACGGAATTTCCATTCTGATCGGTAAATCAAATAATAATGTTATCGAACAGACGATCGCTTTAATACGTTTTTCTCTTTTAATATTTTGTTTTTCAAATTGAACTTATGAGCGAACAGTCGAAGAAACGAACGAACGTACGTTTGAAAGAAAGAAAAAAAAAGAAAAAACGACTGAACGAACAAAAAAGAAAGTTGTACTCGCACAGAGGTATCAACGGGTCCTTGTGCACACGTCCTTACAGACAGACACTGTATATAAACACAGTCACGAACAAATTTATCGAAGGACAGACAGACTGGCAGATGGATGGATGAACAGGCAGACACGCACGATATGATGATCGCAATTTGCACACATGGAAGAACAAACAGCGATGACAAAATGGTTGTAATGAAAACAAACTTTAACGATTTTACCCAAAAGTTCCGTCCAATTATGATTTGTTGTAAAGATATTTTGCATCCCTTTTGTTGAACACTTTGTTTTTGACGCCTCCTATATCAATCACAATTCAGCTGACGAAGTTAATGTTCAATTGGGGCTGATCGTTTAGTGTTTTGTAATGACAGTGGTATTCTCTTGTCTATGAAGGGATGTTACACGGCTCCAAAATTCTTCATGTGTTTATGACATGTATGTCGCTATCACTTGACGTTCAAGATAAACGCCTGACAAACGGTAGGTAAGTCTGACTACTTTGATGAGCGTTTGTACATGAAGGAGTGCTTCTCATCTATTCAACTAGTTTTGTTTTGCAAACCTTTTTATGGTGAAACAGACACACTGGTTGACTGGTGAGGTAATTAAATATAGATGTTAGAACCAGGCAGGGTAAACACATAACAGTCTATTAGATTGACTGACGTTTTGACGTACAATGTAGTTAAACTTTAATTTTGATATATACATGTATGTAATATGAACGAAAAGTAATTCTTTCAAGTGACAAGTGTTTCTTTTCCTCATGCGGTTATTTTCATATTTTAAAAATTGCGAACGTAAAGTTCATTGATGAACCAAAATATATAATTGCAACAAAAATAGACCATCAGCATTGGTGTAACAAATTTAATCTAGAATTGGTGACTATTTTCAACACAAAGGTCACGTTGTCATCAGCTGATGACGAAACAGCCAAGTAGATGTTATTGTGTTTTTTTGTTAATTGTGATTACACTTCTTGTGGATTTCACTCTACTATCTGTAATGACGATGAATGGAAAAATAGTAATGATAAATTTTCTGAGGTAAGTCAGTGCTCACAGGATCAACAAACACAACATGTTAACCATCCTACTTAGATTTTCAATAAAATAACAGCATGTTTAAATATTCAACCAATAGTATTGACCCGAATTATTAAGTTCATAATATCACAGTAAATTTGTATACAGAAATAAGTACAGAGCGCTGTGTTTGTCAATTTATAATATATTTTATTTCAATATGTTTGCTTCTCTGGCTAATTGTACTTAAGTTCCATGCGTATTCCTATTATGAGAATATGCATAGATCGTTAACAATATACTGACTTGAATTAAAAACGAATGGAATTTCAGGAATTTCAAAACCATTTGGATAACATTATGGGTTTGAAAATAGCTGCCGTCCTTGGCGGTGATTGATTCCATGCTTTACCAAACAATGATAGATGTAAATTTGTTTTTATCCAATTAGGCGTACAAATGATCCCAGCAGAACACAACTGTAGCTTTGTATTTCCATTTAACTCCTTCTCATCGGTCATAGAAATGGAAGCGATCAATTTTAATGAAAATAAATTGGGAAACATTAGAAACGAATTTAGAGAAAATTTTTAATCTTTTCTGTTATTTTTTCCCGTTGACTCATGGCGTTGTATCAGTTTTCTGACAAATATTTTAATTGATGAAGTTAACGGCTTTCTTTTTACATTTTAGATTATCTAGCCAATATACAATATTCTTTTATTTTTACTTGTTATTTTACTTAATTTATCTATATCTTGCATTAACCTGAACATTTTAAAGATACAGAGCTTTTTATAATGTTATACTTGACGTATATCGTGATTAGAGGATTAATGTTGGTGGACCAAATGGTCTCTTCTATCGGAATATCAGAAGAAAACCACAGACTCACTGTAAAAAACCATTTGTCTACCGTTTTTTTACAAGATTGAAAAATGTACAAGATTGTGAAATGTCAAACGATATCGTCAGTAAATGGTATCTGATGACAAGACGATGTCATGAAGAATGAAAACCAAATATTGTTTGAATGTCCTAAAATTTTTAAAATCATAAAAAAGAAATTACCCAGTAATACATTGACATTACATGTAATTTAAGTGGTTATTAATTACAAATAGGATCAACATACATAATTAGAGGAGGATGTATTACTATTAATTGGTTTCATCTTTTTGGTATTAACACAAAATGTTAAATTCGAACTACATGTATAGTACATTCCAATGCATGGAACTATTAGATTACGGACGGTGGAATTATCCGGATTATAGAATTATTCTGTAAATCTCCAAGAAACAGTACTTGCCTAATTTGTATAAAAAGGGGTCTCATGTGAAAACAAGACGTGATATTAAAGGGACATTTCACTCAGGCTAGTTCTTTTACATAACCAAGAAGCAAAATATGGCATAAATGTATTGTTCTACATTTCTTATGAAACATATAACATAAAATATTGACAAATTCCAAGTCATTGTTTAGTATTTTAATCAATATCGTTGAAATATCAAATCGTTGATCAACACGATTAACAGGTACAATATGGACGCTGTACCCATACCCGAGCCAAAGTCACGCACGTTAAACAAATAAGCTACATAATCCCTGAGAAGGTGATAAAATGATTTTTAGGCAAGACAATTCGCCTAATAAGGTAAACTCACTACTGTCAGAGCGATTTTAGCGGTTCTAGACAAAAGTTGCATTACTCTACGAGCAAGGGACAGGGTTCGGCATACAAGAAGTTCGACCACAATGTGTAATGGCGGACAGCGAGCGAGTTTGAACATCTACACACATGTCACAACCACGGGCTTTCCAGGCATATCACAGTAAAACCGACTGATCTAATTTCCATTAGAACTGGGTTTTTTTCGATATATGTACAAATTTTAATGTTTTCTTAGACTGAATTGTCCCTTTAAACTCGTCTCGAAAATTTTGCTTGCCAAGGTTCGCGAAAAAATAAAATCGTGTCATAAAATCTCATAAGAAATGAACAATTTTTAAAATCCTATATATAGAAATATCGAGTTGAGGTGTTTTAGATTCTCACCAGATTCATATCATAAAGCGTGCGGTGCCAATTGGTCGTTTTTTACCATCATCTTATTACACACAGAAGGGAGTATACATCACCAGTGCAAATGTTCGGATAAGTAAACTAGAGAATTAATGAAGTCGGGACAAGTTGTCACGAAACTCTGGCCTCTGAATCCATTTTTTTCTCTCTTTCCCCAGACATCTCATATTCATATCAGTTGATAAAATAGACTGCCAGGAAGTACGGAGAACCGTGTGAATGATACACTGGTAATTCACCACGTATTAATCAGCAGTTTTTTTGGTCATACACAATCAATATTATCAATTAATCACCATCTTTGCTTAAATACATATATTTGTACAATATGACTTCTTCACAATCAGCCAACTGGTATCAACATTACAGACCCTATGAGCCAATCAAACTCAACATTACAAACCCTATCAGCCAATCAAGCTCAACATTACAAACCCTATGAGCCAACCAAACTCAACATTACAAGAGGTATATTATGCTTATTGTGTCATAGTATGAAGTTTCAAGCATGTAATATGTATATGTAATGAAGTACTGATTGCGCATGTACGAAGAGCAAAACAAATTACTTTATGCGTATTTTTGTGTTAATTAGTCACATGCATGTATATACACAATTACAAATCAGTTAGTGTTCAAATAATGGGTATCGTTTATGCTTTGTGGGCGGTGGAGCATCTTTAAAGGTCCTCATCTTTCTGCAACAAAATTTAAAAGTTGCTTAAAATCAACAATAGTGACATAAGAGTATTTATATCAATGGTCTAAGATGATATTGCAACATCATGGAGATTCATTTCGCTGTTTTGCCATCAGGTGCAGTTATACATAACGTGCTGTAATTAGGACGACGGCGGGAAACATAAGACGACCCACGTTATGAAAATTAACATTTAATTTAGTGTGATTAAATTCTTCGAAATGTCATAGTAAGTGTAGTGTTGACGGTAAGAGTATAACTTTTGCGACTCTATAAATTTATTGATCTTGTTTCACATTTCCATTTTAAAAATTAATGGCAGATTAGGAAAGGCAGTTGTCCTTTAAGATTTCTCACAAGAAAATCGAAATCCTGCTATAATAAAGGGCTATGTTACTATGCCATATATTTTCGTGAATTAATATTGATAGTAGAAGAACTAGGTTACTACGGATAATGGACTGAAACACTGATATCAACCATAAAAATCAATATCCTTCTTTACTTAATGTTATCATTGTTGCATTAAAGGGCCACTACCTTTCCGAAACGGCTTTTAATTTTTGAAATAGGAATGTAAAACGAGATCAACAATTTTATAGAGTCGTAGAAGTTATTAACTATACGTTTACTAGCACACTTATCATCACCTTCAGAACTGTTTAATTAGAATAAATAAAATGTTAATTTTCATAACGCGGGTCGTTTTATGTTTCCCGCCGTCGTCCTAAATGCCGCGTGGTAGTTGACTATCACTGCGCCAGACGGCAAAACAGCGAAATGAATCTCCACTGTTATCGTACATGAGACAGGAAATCTTGCATATGTTTGGTGTTGTAACCTCATCTTAAGCCATCGATATATATTTTCTTTTGTTATTAATGTTTTTAAGAAACCTTTAAATTTTGCTCCGGAAAGGTAGTGGGCCTTTAAGTAGTTGGCAATGCTTATAACATCATATCATGACAGACGACCAAAATTCTACATCATTTGTTTTATTAATTTCAAAAATATTGTTTTAGAAATAAAAAATATCTTTGTTATTTTCTCTTCTGAACGTGTGTTGCAAGTACGTTATTGCGTTTTATGAATATACATGTATGTAAACGATTGATTCCTGTATAAATATGTGATGTGGTCTATATAGCCAGAAGGAAATAAGAACAAACGAATCACTAAAAAAGATATTGTTGAAAGAGAAAATGCATTTCCAACAAGGAAAAGACACACACCGTCTCCTTGAGACCCATAAAGCCTTCAAATGCATCTACTGAAATCCGCAGACTGTCTGAAGTTCTTACCCTAAAGGTGGGAAGCCTTGATAGACAAGGTCGTATATGTGTTACAGTCATTGTACAAGACTCCAGAGCAGAAAATGTAAGTCTTCTATGGATAAGAAGTTTCGAACATTATTAAATGATTTTTGTTTTCGTTTGAGGTGCACTCAACCAACCTAGGAGCTCATTTTGACGGAGAGTCGCCATGTACATATATGTATACTTTTGAAAACATTGAGGCATTATTTTGATACATTTCATCAAGGCATTAAAGATCAAACTGCAGTTAATTAAATTCAAAATGAAAAATGTCAAAACTTGTAGTGATAGTAGGTATATTATGTTACAATGGTAGTTGAATAAGTAGAGAATGTTTCCAACCTATTGGTGATATTAATTTGATAAATACTCAGGAAATATGTAAAATACCGTTTCAGTTCATTACACTAAACATTGCATTGTGTAGAAACATTGTTTTCGCACGTGCTGTGGAACCAAGGATACAACAATAACGATATCGAATTTATATAGGGATTGGATTGCGCTTTTATAAATAACCATGCTTATATATTTACACTTGCTATGCTTGGTCACTATACGCTAATACTAGCCGATTTTGTTTACCATAACTGCATGGTAACATTGAACTTTGAACTTGCGTAAGAAAATGTTCTATGCAACGTAAAAGGACTACTTTTTTTAAACAAACACATGGCTTTGTTTACATTTTGATGCAACATTACGTGTATATTGTTGTTTTTCATAGAATTTTGGAAAAATGTAAACAATAAATACATGTTTTATATTTATATATGATTCAAACAATTTTTAAATTAACAATTGTATAAAGAAACGGAAAAATATCCCGACCGGGGCGACGTGCTTTCATTTTTGTTAAAAATGATGGGTGTCAAATGTAAACATTACCTCTGTGTCTGTGTTCGTCATACGATCGAGTCCTTTGGGTGGACGGGCGTGAGACCTTCTGATAGAGGTCAGTTATAAACATATCCTCTTGTCTTTGTTCTTTGAGAATTTAATCATGTGTATTATAAAACATGCACCGCTAGTAATCCACGTGTTGACAGTTACGCGTCACCACAAATACATTGTATCCATCGAACACAAGTGAAGTTGTTCCATCTATAGCCTAGATGGCGATGGATATAAGCGTAGATTATATAATCACATGGCTCCGAAGGATGTAATATCGTCAAGTCAGACGACAATCTCAAACAAATTTAGCTACTTGAACACTGGTGTTTTGACAACTTCGGAAAACTCCACTGTGTAAGCGTGCGTCAGCCTCACCTCGCTGCACAATAACGGTCACCGAGTTCACACATGTGGCCGAGACAAATACTTTATGTTATTACGCTATAAATGAACTTTTTGCAAAATTTAATACCTACTTAAAGTTCTGATCTGATTAAATAAAATTATCTCTGAAATTTACTTTGTTTGTCATGTTTATTTTACACTAAAATATTGAACTTTTTTGTCGTCGCGAATGAATAATTCTACCTTACGTGCAGCGTCATCATTCGCTGTTCAATTGAGTAAGCTCCTCCCACTTTTGACCGACTTTTATTGAATAATTACGTCACTTTCAAATGACGATTTTATTGCATAAAATATAAATAAAAAGTCGTGTGAGTGTAAATATAGGGATTGGATTTCGTTTTTATGTTAACCATGCTTGTATGGAGCAATTCCTCTAAGAATATATTCAATATGGGGCGCTAACGCGCCCCATAGAATATATTCTTAGAGGAATTGCTCCATACAAGCATGGTTAACATAAAAACGAAATCCAATCCCTATATGGAGCAATTCCTCTAAGAATATATTCTATGGGGCGCGTTATTGAATATATTCTTAGAGGAATTGCTCCATACAAGCATGGTTAACATAAAAGCGCAATCCAATCCCTATATTTACACTCACACGACTTTTTATTTATACTTTATGCAATAAAATTGTCATTTGAAAGTGACCTAATTATTCAATAAAAGTCAGTCAAAAGTGGGAGGAGCTTACTCAATTGAACAGCGAATTATGACGCTTCACGTAAGATAGAATTATTCATCCGCGACGACAAAAAAGTTCAATATTTTAGTGTTAAGTAAACATGACAAACAAAGAAAATTTATGAGATAATTTTATTTAATCAGATCAGATTTTTAAATATATATTCAATTTTGCTAAAAGTTAATATATAGCGTAATAACATAAAGTATTTGTACTCGGCCACATGTGTGAACTCGGTGACCGTTGTGCAGAGAGGCGAAGCTGACGCACGCTTACACACTGGAGTTTGCCGAAGTTGTCAAAAACCAGTTTTCAAGTAGCTCAATGTGTTTGAGATTGTCGTCTGACTTGACGATTATATAATCTACGCTTAGATCCATCGCCATCGATAGATTGAATAACTGCACTTGTGTTCGATGGATACAATGTAGCTGTGTTGACGCATAACTGTCAACACGTGGATTACTAGCGGTGCATGTTTTATAATACACACGATTAAATTCTCAAAGAACAGAGACAAGAGGATATGTTTATAACTGACCTCTGTCAGAGGGTCTCACGCCCGTCCACCCAAAGACTTGATCGTAGGACGAACACAGACACAGAGGTAATGTTTACATTTGACATCCATCATTTTTAACAAAAGTGAAAGAACTGCACTTCGCCCCGGTCGGGATATTTTTCCCGTTTCTTTATACAATTGTTAATTTTAAAAATGTTTGTATCATGTATAAATATAAAACATATGTATTGTTCATATCTTTCCAAATTTCTATGAAAAACAACAATATACACGTAATGTTGCGTCAAAATGTAAACAAAGCCATGTGTTTCTTTAAAAAAAGTAGCCCCTTTACGTTGCATAGAACATTTTCATACGCAAGTTCAAAGTTCAATGTTACCATGCAGTTATGGTAAACAAAATCGGCTAGTACTTGCGTATAGTAAACAAGCCTAGCAAGTGTAAATATACATTGTTTGAATCACGGTTTCATATATCATGCACCTACAAACAAAATATGTGGACATATCTCAAAAATGAAAATAAGCATGCAAGAATATTTCATGAATTATAGACGACATTGCAAATATAAAGATATATATGGTCATGCAATTAAGGAAATGGTATATAAAAAAAATCTGTTATTATTGTTAATAACCATGTCGCGACGATTGATTTTTGTGAACTCTTACTGCCAATGAAATACTAGACGTTTATTTAACGTCATATTAACAACCAGGATCATGTAAGGACGTGCCAGGTTTGTTGGTGGAGGAAAGCCCGAGTACCCGGAGAAAAATCACCGTTCAGCAAAAATAAATTGCCTTATAGTACAATAATAACAGGAATATTCAGTATATTTACCTCTATTACTTTGACAAAAGTGTTCTGATACATCTATAAATGTATTCCATTTTACAAGTCGGTGTATTCGCAACATATCATCTTGAAATTGTGAATTAAGTCAATTAGTAGATTTTTACAGAAAATTGGGATCCAACATTTATATTTTTAGTATTGGAAGTAAATGACACTTGAAAAGTATTATGTCAAGTACGTAGTGAAGTAATTTAAAGTCAATCCAACTTGTAAGTATAATGAAAATAACCTAGATATCGCCTGTATCTGTAATGTGAATACGAATAGCACTTCAAATAGAAAATTATCATCTTCTTCTATTTAATGGTGACAGATGAGAAGGATTCGTCATAATGATTCAGAAGAATCTTTTTGTGTAGGTTAGGTTTTACAAACAAAATTTGTAGCTTTATCAGAGATCTAGAAAAAGAGTTTTATGTATTTCTGATGCCAATTCCACTCTGCTATACATAACAGACGGGAATCAGGTAAAATATCTACATTCTTAACTTACTTAATTAGTTTGTTTATTGTGTACAACAGAATACTTCAAAGTACTTCAGAAGATATTAACATAAGAATAGATTCCATCAGCATTAGCCTTAGACAATGGCATGTTTTTCAAATATTTACCTAACATATTCTTGCAATTATTTTCTAAGTGGGGAAACGATTGAATCAGTCATCATCCTACCAGGAAACTGTTTTATAGAGCTATTAAGTATCATATACTTATGGTAACTTCCATAGAGGAACATATAGTTATTACAAACAGCTGGCCTGCTTTAAACCCGGAGGTGCAAGTGTTACACTGATTCTATGCTGTTAATAGTTTCACAATGTTATACTGACTCCATGCTGTTCACAATGTTATACTGATTTTTTTCTATTCACAATTTTACACTGATTCTATGCTATTCATAATGTTATAGTGATTCTATGCTGTTCACAAAGTTATACTGATTCTATGTTGTTAACAATGTTATACTGACTGTATTTTATTCACAATGTTACACTGACTTACGCTTTTCACAATGTTATACTGATTCTATACTGTTCACTATGGTACACTGTTTCTATGCTGTTGACGTTTCGGTTTTCACTGATTTTATGCTGTTGACGGTTTTACACTGATTCTATGCTATTCATAATGTTATACTGACTCTATGCTGTTAACAATGTTATACTGACGCTATGCTGTTAATAATGTTATACTGACTCTATGCTGTTAATAACGTTATACTGACTCTATGCTGTTAATAATTTTATACTGACTCTATGCTGTTAATAACGTTATACTGACTCTATGCTGTTAATAACGTTATACTGACTCTATGCTGTTAATAATGTTATACTGACTCTATGCTGTTAATAATGTTATACTGACTCTATGCTGTTAATAATGTTATACTGACTCTATGCTGTTAATAATGTTATACTGACTCTATGCTGTTAATAATGTTATACTGATTGTATTTTATTCACGATGCTATGCTGACTCTTTGCTGTTCACGAGTTCACGGTATTACATTAATTACATGCCGATCGATCACGGTATTACACTGATTCTATGCTATTTAAGGTGGTTTACACTCATTCTATGGTGCTTACTCTCTTACTCTAGATTTACGAGTATACTATTCATGAACACTGTTTCGCTGGCGTTGCAGTCATAGGGACTCCACATCCATTCTTGTGCTTTGCAACCTGTGTCTAGAAATTGGCAAATGATTCTCACACTTTATAAGAACAGATCATGACTGTGTTTAACGATTTTACTATCGGTGGACATTTAACCGGCAGTTCTGAATCTACGCTGTTTATAACGTCACTGGATATTCATACACATCTTGAATGGTGAGTACATTTCAGTATTCAATATTTATTTCAGAACGATTCAATAATCGTATGTTTTCATTCTACTCAGTAGTAGCTGTGTCAATGACACAAGTTGACACAGTACCCTTGTTTTAGATAATTAATTAGCTTTAAAAAGTTTCCTTTTAGTATCACCTATAAACCTAATTGATTGTTATCAAAAATGAAAACATAACTTTCCTATTAATGTAAAATGCTTAACATTTTGCAATTCATTTGCCATAAAACAAATATCAGTAGGCTGTTTTAGAATGTTTATTTTATTCTAAAATACAGTAGCACTGCAGCGTGAATGCGAGCTCTTAAAACCCTCCTTTTATTTAGGTTGGAGAGTTATTCCCTTGTTAATATCTTCTAAACATTTGCTTATCATTAACGAATACCATTGGTGGTGTTTTATAAAAACAAAGTTAAAGATGCTCCACCGCCGACAGAGCATAAAGGATATTCATCATTTGAACAATAATTGGTGTTTAATCGTGTATATATATATGTCTAATTAACACAAAAAATAATATAAAATACTTTATTTCGCCTTTGGTGCATGCGCAATCAGTACTTCATTCCATATAGGATATAGTGACACGGAATTTTTTCGGGATGCAATTAATTATTTTTCATATTTTTAACTTGAAGTAAAATGAGAAGCTCAAACTTTTCAATGGTAATAATGGTGTAAAGTAGGTAACTTTTTTAATTGAAGAAAAATAATAAATCATCTGGTTCTGTTTTTGATAGTGAAAAAATAACATTTGTCAGCGGTGGAGCATCTTTAAGTTTTCATCACTTTTATCAACACTTCAGAAAACAAGACAATAAACCAATCATCAAGTACCTCAAACGTTTATTTGATTCTTAATTTCCACACACATTTTACTTTTGGTGAAACGCGGACTGGGTTAACGGTCGTTGCATCGTAACTTTGCGCAATGCAATTAAAAAGGTTATACTTGTTTGTTTGAAGGCTACAAACACCAGATATGGTCGTACTAGATAGAACCCGTTAATTAACGCTTGTACAGAAACGTTTTATGATAAAAAGACATAAAAAATAGCTGTTGAAATGACACTTTGATAAACACCTATGTTATGAACTAAAGCAGTTGAAGAAATTTAACTTTTGAAACTTTTGTCGGAATAATATTTTCAAGGTTAATCGACTAAGTGAAGGGTCAGCGATTTTATCGTAAAGTGTTTCCTGTCATTCCGGTATAGCATGATTCAGTATTGCTTGTTACGAGCATTTTCATTGGCTACAGAGTTTAAGTTATCATATCATACTTAATGTAAAACGACGTCACGGTTTATAACGTCACCTATAGTTGGATGATACAACGCCGTATTTTACAGTTATTTCTTTTAAGTTATTTTTAGCTCTGCATTAATAATTCTCTTGCATTAATAATATTCTCAGTTTGTGCAAAATGTTAGTAAACAGACACCATGGTGGAAATAAATAATGTCATTTATTGAGTTATAAATGACGGCTTAATTTCAATTTCACGTTTAGTTTAAAAGTGTGAAAAGTTATCTGTTAAAGTACAGATTTTACAAAAATAGTAGGAATCCCTGTATACAAAGATTGTTTTTGGTTAAGTCTGAGGCGAACGTTTATTTGAATTTCAAGGATAATGTTTTGATGATGGGTGATATCATGAGTTTCTGGCGTAAAACAACCGACCAGCTGTCAGTAGATAACATCTGTTCCAAGACTGTCCCAAACTCACAAATTAAATATGCTGGGGTTCTGGGGCTGTGGCACCGATCTCTGCAAAATAAATCAAATAATGCCAGAATCAAAAGACGAATACTCATCGCCGCTGACATACAATTTAGGTTTAAACTATTTATTAACACTTCTACAAAGCCGGGTTCACCACACTCAATCATTTTCTTTCTCCGTATCTTACATAACCGGTGACGTTCGGACGTGACGTGGAGGGACATCTCACTAACTACTTATCCCGAGTCAGCTGGGGACTATACCAGACGACAATACAAAGGATACAGAAAAAAAAACCCACATATCTCCGTCTTCAATTTACCAAGGAAAATTGAAAATATTCATGTATTCTGACCAACAAAGCGATAAGACATATATAGAAGCAACAAATATTCATCAAGATATCATGACAAATTGAACTTTCATAGAACACTTGCCATTCTGACAGTTTGTTTCCCATCGCAGTCTATGTGTGATATAGGCGTATGCTAATAAGTACATATTGTCAGTGTTATTCAGAAGGAAAGGAACTTGGCCTCATAGAAAAAAAATGTGTTTAGCATACTGTAAGTCCAATTAAGCACACGTACATGAAGTTTATACTTGAGAAATTGATATTGATTTCGTTCATCTTGTCAGTGATACTGAATGTTATTACATATACAAATCAATAATCAATATGAATCGCTTACGTTTGATTATATTAGTAAGGATATAAAGAAGAGCATTGAATGCATTGGATAGCTTTTAGGAAAATACTGTCTTAGGAAAAGTCTGTTTTTGCGATTTGTTTTTGTCGCGTTTTTCTATATGTAAAAACTGATTCTCTTATCAATTAATCTTTTTAAATCAAAATATTTTATTGTACACATACAACGTGATTGTAAAACAGGCGGTGTCTTTGTAAATCTTTCACCGCGACTGGTTTTAATGTAATTTGACTCCGTCAAACAGTTATTTTGACGAGTTTACAAGATACAGAAATCTTTTAACATTTATTTTCGATGTTCACGGTACATTTTGGGTTTGTGTGGGAGTCTGGCAACCATTCAATTCCGTAATCGTCTAGTCTGAAACCTGGAATAAGTGGTCAGCTAACGGCAAAAGAAAAGATTTAGCGATCGGCAAACGCGTAAAGTGTTCATCAGCTGTGTAAGTGATAGTCTACAGAAAAAACAAAAGCCTATTGTGTTTCTCTGTGCGTTGTCATAGAAACATATATTGCTCTCTTATATTTTGTCATAAACAGGAAATATGTTTTAATGGATGGATATTTTCTATGTCTGGCATGTATATAAATCGACAGTTACATTGTATTTGAATGTTTTCATATTTACTGTAAATCGACTAGATTTTGCGTGTGATAATCTCGCGTGCCGGTTCTAGTTTGCGACACATGAAGGAGTGTCGCGGATGAAATGAAGAGAGAGAAAGGGAGATAACTCTTGTACCGGGTATTTTGCGGACAAGTTTATCAACATGTAGACATCAGGAAAATAAATCAAAATATTAAAATAAGTTCAGTAGATACATATGGCTCTGAAAAGATACCACTGTAAATCACCGCGACCACAAGGAGACTAGGTTGGTGTATCAGACTGATTGCCACCGCATAAAGTTTAAGTGCTACACTGCAGTTTCCGTTTTCTCAACTAATGGTTATCAATATCATCAAGGTAGCCATGCCATAATTTCCAGTTTGATCATCATTGCTACCACTACAATACATCAATTTTCTCTTACGTCTTTTAAACAGACATAAAATGCAAATATCGATATTCAAATATAGCGGTGATAAACAATGTCAATGACCCATTAAACCGGCGGGTCCGTCTCCGGGGAGTGAGTTCTCACATACAGAGCAATGACTTCCGGCAAGGTCTGGAATCTAGGACAAGTCTGAGACACTTGATTTTAAGGTGCATTGCAAAGGAATCTATTGTTGTAGCCAAGGGATTAGGTTCTAATGTCAGTAGACGCATGCCTTATAAAATAGCAGGCTTGCCTCACTTTTTTTTAATTACATCACGTCATTCACGTCATTTCCTGCTCTGTCGTTTCCATTTTTGAATGATAAGTAGTATATGAAGACGGTTTTGCCATGCACCAGCTTAACATTTTATTTGGAAAGATTTCTTCGGTTGTCATTTATCATATTAGTTATTCCGTCTGCTCATTGTCATATAATGCGTATGGATGTCTTTACCTATAGGGCAAAACACGCAAAGCGGTATTAGAAATATCACTACATCAGAGTATTTGTTATCAAAAACATAGATTGCATTGTATGCTCTGAGACTCACTTTTGGAATTGACAACACATATTCCATATAATAATATATAATAATATTAAACACACATTGTTCCTTTTTAAGCGCTTTTCACTCAGTATTGGAAATCAATCGCATTTTCCATGTTTGCTAAAATAATGCTGCAACGTCTGATATTTTTCCCTATTCGACACCCATCATATGTTCTAGCATCATCAGTCTACAGTTGGGATCAATCCTGGATATTATGTGTGGGTTTGCAGAACTTTCCATCATCAGTAAATAAAAAATACTGCAAAACTGATGGCAAGTAATTACATTAATTAAAATAAGAACAGTATTAGGCCCAGAATAGACCTCTGGTGGACACCGGCGCTGACGTCACACCAAGCAGAGGATGCTCCATTCAATGTACTCTACTCTGTCGGTAAGGCGACATTTTCTCACGAACATCAAGATTATACAACAAATACATTCTGACTTAAAACTCTGATTGGTTGTCGACAGTGGTAGACAATGCAGAAGGAAACACCATTGTTATATATCCAGTTTCCCTTTAATTGACCAGGAGAGACGTGAAGTGAGCACACCACTCATAACAGTCAGTATTATAGTACACATATTTCCTTAACATGAGCAAACCCGTGTGTGTGTTATAATCCTAACAATTTTGTTTATCTTCCCTTAACTCACACAGGTTAGTTAAGGATAGCTTCCGTACAGAAGAAGTCATTTACTGATAATCCCATGTGGAAGATAAAAAGCACGCGTTTCAGTCAGAGTGGTTGGTGTTTTGATCACCGCGAATTAGTCGCGTTGGCGACTTGTCATTTCTGATGATTGCTGCAAGAGATAGCCAGCTGTCAATCACCCAGATCACATTGTACTTGTCGTCCTGATACACCTCAGTCTTCTGTAGGAGTATTAATGCACCTGGTGTTACCATGTAGATCTAAACACGGACCAATGTTCTCACACCGAAGGTGGCAACCTCAGGATCCAAGTAATTGCATATGGCGAAAAGCCAGCTGTTATTTATTAAATATAGAACATTCTATAATTGGGATATTGACATCGTTCAGATTAATGCTAGCATGTGCCACAAATGGCGAATAAAATAGAACTTGATAACTACAACTAGTTTCTTATGCACCCAGCACTGTTTCTATATACCGGCGGGAAACATCAATTATTGAAGAGCTTATTAATCGATAGCACGATAGGAAGATATTCCTAATAGCATGTAGTATGGTGTTCTGAATAGCTATCGGTCAAACTGTTGCCTGATATGATTTCTGTTATAGGGACTGCAAGAGCAATAGAGGGTCTTAAACGAATGGCTATGTGATATAAAATTTATCAAACGTGTTCAATGATTTGTTATTCCACGAGCCTTTAGGCGAGTTGTTTGGTTTGGTTTGGTTTGTTTATTTTTACGTCCTATTAACAGCCAGGATCATGTAAGGACGCGCCAGGTTTGTTGGTGGAGGAAAGCCGAAGTACCCGGAGAAAAACCACCGGCCAGCGGTCAGTACCTGGCAACTGCCCCACATGTGATTCGAACCCATAGACGAGTGGCATATTAAATTCTTTAACAAGTTTGATAAGTTTCATATCACATAGTCACGCTTGTAAGATTCTATTTATCACACAACTTTTATTAATAGAAATATAAGTAAAACTTTAAATTTCGACTCTATATATAGCAGTAGAAATCCGGCTCGGATGTGATGTTTCCATCTACTGGGACAATTATGCGAGGTTATGTATCATGACGCCAAAACTGCATGTGACGTCATGATGGTGTTATTACACATGTGTTTACGACATGACCGTATGGCATGACTGAACGGGTCAGTTATGTGATAAAATGTATTTAATACGCTATTCACTTTGGTCATGTATGATATAGTGTACTACCAGTGCCTAATGTGTTACTTCCTAAAAATATATGCATTTTAAGCTACACTATTTTATACGGACAAATATTTACAATTCCGTGTGTTCTTTTCTATATAACCAGACTAAATGGAAAATCGTTTACACTTGTGTAAACGCAGTCGATTGTCGCACAAGAATACATACACCGGAACACTGACTTCCGCAAGTAGTGTTAATGCGCATCAGTTTTGACTATATTGTTTCTGTATTTTTTTTTCTTCAATTAAAGATGCTCCACCGCTGACAAATGGTATTTTTTCACTATCAAAAACAGGAGCAGACTATTCATTATTTTCCTTCAGTTACCAAAGTTACTTACTTTACACTATTACCACCAATGAAAAGTTTGAGCTTCTAATTTTACTTTAAGTTAAAAATATGAAAAATAATTAATTGCATCCCGAAAAAATTCCGTGTCATCACTATATCCTATATGGAATGAAGTACTGACTGCGCATGCACCAATGGCGAAATAAATTATTTTATATTATTTTTTTGTGTTAATTAGACATATATATACACGATCAAACACCAATTATTGTTCAAATGATGAATATCATTTATGCTCTGTCGGCGGTGGAGCATCTTTAAACAATTTGAATGTAATAAAGATCTTAAATTATATTTCCGAAATAAAATATATGAGAAATATTGAATCAGTGTAATGAAAAGATGTGTTACTGTGAAACAATAGTTTGTGAACTTCCGGAACTTGCAACATTTCTCGCCAAATTGAAGCCAAATTCCGGGATTCCATCAACTGACTGGCTGTAACATTAATCGTATAACGTTGAAAAAAAGTTTTATTTTATCGCAACGTTAAATTTAAAAGAAATAGTTGGTCGAAATGTAGATATAAAAAAATAATTTTTATATATTGTTGTTTACTGGTGTGTAAATTGCATTTGTTGGACGGTTATTTCAACATGATGCGCTACCGCGCGTCATTTAAAATATCTGTCCAGCAAATGCAGTTTACACATCAGTAAAAACAAAAACCAAAAATCATTTCTTAAATGACTAATGCTCGTTGATTTGTTTGTATCATCTTTCTGACGGACAGAAGATAATGTTGAGAAACACTTAGCTGTAAACGACCAGTCACGCAATGTACCAATCTGTTTGTTTTAGAACCATCAGGTGGTCCTTTAGAATTCTGTCATATTCCTAGAGATTTTATGGAATGAGGCAGACGAGCGCAAAACGTTATCGTCACATGAGCGAGAACTTCTTGAAAAGAACCCTTCGAAATGTGGTGTGTAAAGTAGAGAGTTCCATTTATCTAGAACCTCTATATGGTCGTATTGGTCGTATTTGGAAGGATGTTGTAAGTTCGATTTTTCGGATGAATAATTTTCTTCTCATTTAGAAACACATGGGACCTAGACACTAATAATACTTAGGACTCTATAAGACCTATGTCTTAAATTCATTATCAGAACAGCAGCAAATACCTCGACCGTTTGTTATTCCTTCAAACGAAACAAAAATGTTCGAAGTACACCTCTACATGCCGGCCATGTGTTATTATTATAAATAGATAATTTCTAAGTGCAATACCAGTATTGTGTACTATAAGACATTATCTAGTTGTACGATATTTAGAATTCTCTTGTATTTTTGAAAATCAGCAAACAGCTTTAAAACGCCTTCCTGTCTGTGAATTCATTGTGAACAATCTTTGATATTTACTAGTTGGTTGAGACAATGGTAAAATACACCATTGTTTTGAACAGCTGTGATTTAATCGCCTTAATTATCCTGTGCGATATCGTTGGTGATAACAGAAAGCTGGCCTTATCTGTGATTTAATTACTGTGTTTTCATACCTTCGTCTTGTTGATATAGCCTGTGACACTGTTAAAACGTGAAGCACAGAGAGAATTTACCGGCGCAAAAATGGGATAAGATGATTCTGACTTTTGAGTAAGTATCTTATTAACAATATATCATTATCTCATTATAATGTGTGCCTACATTTTGAGAGACGCAAAGCAACCATACCTCATGCTTGTCATGGAAAACCACAGTGACTCTACTTTACTGTTTTTCAGTTAAACGTTGATAGAATATTAAGCCCTTTGGGATGAGATAGAAGAATCTCAACCCAAAGGGTAAGATTCTTAAGTCGTTAAATACGAGGCATTGCCGAGTGTTTGACAGTTTCAAATTTTATCCCAAGGGTTGAGATCTCCTGCCTCACCCCCAAGAGGGTGAATAGTTCTTTTCTCTTACCTGTACCTGTGTCTCGAGTGTAGAAATCTCGCGTACCTTGTCTTTATCCAACCTTAGATAGAAAACATTTCTCACACCGGTAAAATTGAAGATATTCTTAACTTTGGTCTTTCAAACGAACTATCAAAAGTTTTGAATTGAGAAATATGCCGATCCCTTGTTTGGGGTTCATGGTAATAAAAGTCAAGGGTGAGCTGTGTACAATGCCATTGTATTATTTATATTTTGTACATTTATATATTAATCTATAACGATGGTTAATCTCTTACAAAATAACAAAACAACACACATTATTGGTCATATGTCAATGTAGAGCCGTGTATTGTGAAATTGCGAAAATATTGAACCGAAACAAAATGCCATATTTATCTCTCCTTATTCAGTATTTTTAATTACTCCTATCATTATACGTGCTTTATGACTTAATGCTGTTTTTATTCACACAACAAATTAAATGATAGCCTATCATTATAACATTTTTGGCAATAAAAAACTATACATGTATTTCGAAAACATATCTTTTTCGGTAAGATGTTTTAAGGATGGCCTTATTCCGGAAAATGAAACCAGACTCGTTTCCCGTAAATAAGATGGCGCATTGTTGGTTGACCTTCCATCTCGTATTTCTGTTTATTTCCCAGTAAAAGTGTTATGTTTTGTAATCAATATGTGTTTTGTTGTAAATCAATAACATGGTCATTAGGCAGGCATCGCAGAATCCGTCAGATTGTTCTGAAGTAGTTCAACATTTCTCTCAGATATGAATACTGACGTCATGAAGTACACAAGCAATGTCAAAAACATTTTTTGTTAGCTTTATTTTACAAAAAAAATATAATAATTACATGTATATATATCTTTCGTAATGATTTATCAAGTGTTAATTTTGTTTGAGATAACAATACTTCCTTTGTCATCAGACTTTTTTTTTTTGTGTCTCGCCGCCTGCAATAAAATTACAAAATCTTTATGTTTCTTCTTGTACGATCCAATACAATCGTGATAAAGAACAATAAAATATGTCATTCTCTGGAAAAACAGAATCTCGTCTCACAATGTATACCATTAATTCCGGACCCGGAGGACAGAGACGGATCTCACTATTAGACAACGCAAGTCCGATCTGATTTAATTGCTCTCAAGTAGACAATGCATATCGCAGCAAAGTGATATAACCGGTCGCTTTTAATACCATGATTACCATTTTACAATATGCATTGATTGCAAATATATCAAATTATATGTATTGTTTTCTTAATAATATAAGAACAAAGAAAGCATGGATGAAACAAAGAACACCAAATCGATTGTTAAAAGTAAAATAATTATAAAAATATATCTTATATCAATATCAATGAGGAATTATTAATATTATATCAATGATTTTGAATAAAATTAATGTTATTAGTCTGCTTTCCCGGTAGGTTAGCCATGAAGGAAGGGCGTTGGATTGTACCTGCTGCCCCTATTGCATGAACGTAAAAGGCGACTAAATTTAGGATCTTTTCTTATCTTACTTACAAACTTCTTTCTAACGTCTCCCTTGACACCACCTCATGTTTGGCCTTTGGTTGAGCGCTCGCCCCAGTGAGGAAGGCGCTCGGTTCTGTCCCCGGGCCGAGACACACCAAAGTCTATAAAAATGGTAGGTTCTGTTCCTGATTAGACTGCTTAGCGCTCATCATAAGGAGTGGGACGACCGGTTCGTTGTCAGTATAATGTGACCGGGTGGGGTGTGTTGCTTGATGTCTTCTGCGGCATACTTCAGTGATATAGCACTATAAAAAGGGCAGTAGTTCCACTTTATAAGAAGACACGACACTGATATACCACAGTCTCCCAAACCACATACCTCGCACACATACTAGCAACACACCGCATACATGGGAGGCCGTCCTTACATAATCCTGGCTGTTAATAGGACGTTACTTAATCAAACAAACAAACAATATCTTTATGAATGACAACCAATGACGATACGTTATTTGCATTTTCTGGTTACACGAAACAAATGCTGTTCTTAGTGTATGAATGTATGAGTAGTTAAAGATCAATGGATGAATGAGATTACGGTTGTCAATGATATGAATTTCGATATACATTTCGTCGATCGGTTGAATTACTTTGTGTTATTACTGTATTCTATGGACATTGCTTAAATGCGGCAAACATAAATATGTTGATGCGGGCTTTTATCATTTATTGACACATATGAATACACATTTATATGAAACCACTTCTAAGCATACTAATACAGTGTAACTCACCAAGGAGCGGACAACAAAAACCTCACAGCGTTCCTTTCTATTACGTCTGTAATGTATTATCTTTCCGCCGTCCATTTTTGATTCCACATCAATGCTACAAACCCATTTGGTCATTATGGCATGAATATTCCATAAGACAGACGTACTATGGGGAGTGTGAATGTCAATAAGGCAGCACACCATTCTATATTTAATTTGCAATGTAGAAAATGAGAAATAATATAGCTACACATTATACTTCTTTTGATATTTAGGGAAAATACGCACTTTCAAAAGTTGATTTGGTTCAAGGGGTCCAAGGGTACTAATTTTGTGTGCCACATATCCTACCAACACCCTTTTAATTAAAGCATTAGCGTATGTCGGCTGCGATGAAAATCAACAACCCCTACTTGAAAGTGGTGTCCCTTTACGAGCGTCAAACTAGGAATTGATTTCTTTAGTAGGGAGTAGCTTATGGATATTACACCTTTCATTGACCGAGGCTATTTCCTTGTATTTTTTCACGCTGTACATTAACACAGGATGTTTAACCTGTTTTGTTTGGCCAAGAACATTTGGATTACGATTGCTATTGGTACGTTTTGGTACACAAATGTTTTGTTATGTTTTTAAAATACTCTTTATATTTTCATGTGTTTTAAATAATTTATATACTGGTCGTTTTGTAAACTGCTCACCACACTTACAGTTTGGTGTTTTATGACAAACATATTATTGAAAATGATGATTGTAATTACGTAGCAAATCCTAGAATATGTTAATATTTGATTAAAAACGGTGAATTACTGCTGAAAGTTTATGATTCTGGTCCCATCTTTGCAAAATTATACGAGTTATAGATACATTGCGTATTTAATACTAAAACAACACCCGTACCATAAATAATGATAATTTAAATCCATAACTACTTCTTAATGTCGTGTACAGACAACAATAGATTCACACTTCACACTGTGAAATGGTTCGCCATTCATTCGCAGACTATTTGCTCTAGGTTGGAAGTTAGTGCCATGTTTAAAACGCTTTGCTCGTTCTATCTATCTTGAAGCTTGCATACTTCTGCGTATGAATTGCTCATCATCGTCACATCATCACCATCATCATTCTGCGTATGAATTGCTCATCATCGTCATCGTCCCTGTCATCTTATCATCACGGTACATAAGCTGGAGTTATATATGTTGGTCATCTCTGTATACGTGTCTCTAGCGGAAGGCTATATATTTGTATTTAATAACAGCCCAATAATTAGATAACTTAGTTTAGTGTCTAGCCAATTTATCGCAATTTTTTCTCTAGTGCAGACTATTGGCTTTTGACCCAAGCGTTGTCACACACTTTAATAAACAGCCCAATAATTGGATAACTAGTTAGTGTCTAGCCAATTTATCGCAATTTTTTTCTCTAGTGCAGACTTTTTTGGCTTTGACCAAGCGTTTGTCACACACTTTAATAAAGACACCATGTGATTTCACGTTGAATTTACTGTCCGAACCTTACACGTTGATTTACTGTCGACCTTAGAGTGGCGCACCATCGAGATAAGAAATGTATACAAAACAGCCTGTAGGTCTATACACAAAACAGTCTGATCAAGTTAATGGTTCCGTGTATAGCATTAAACACAGATTATTCGGTTGCTTAAATAAGGCAAATTGACGTATATAGACTCTCGATAGGCAGAACCTATATACAAGCTCTCCTAATTGAGTAACAAAGTCAGGTCAATTGACCGTTTCTGGGACAAATACTTCCTCATTGAGCGGTCAAATGATAGACCAGACGTGCAATGCGCCGAACATTGACACGACAACATATATCAAAAACTTAATACGATGTGATATCACGCAACATCTGTTTCAAAAATGTTGTCTTATGTTACAAACAAAGTAATCAATATCAGTGTCTCTTGGGTAATGAAGTTGGAGCAGAAAAAACACAGATAGGTAGACTTACCACATAAATGATCTATGTTTCAATTTCTTGACTAGGCAATAAACCAAGGGACGGGGTGGGAGGGAAAGAAATGTGAAACCTAATGGAACAGTACACCCCAGCTGGAAGGAACTTACAAACAAAACAATAGCGATTTTTTTTCAAAAACTACTATTAAGTACTTTCAGTATATATAAATCATTAGTTTCGAAGCAATATTAAACAGGAATAAGGATTGTTTTGATTTTACCCGTACCCGTTTATTTTAGTTTATTTTTTAATTTAGTTGCTTTAAAAAAAAAAAAAAAGAAAAAAAAACTTATCAATTTATGCGACAGATACTAAAATTGATCCTTAATTGTTTGTTAAGATCAACAAAGTTGATGGGTAACAAAATCCACATCAACTACTTACTTATGCAGTTGAACTTTCGACCTTCGATTATCTTGTCATCCTATAATTATGATAAAAACTCAGTATGCAAAGCATACATAAAGTTAGGGAGTCACTTCAGCTGCATGCAAGTACATGTAGAGCGTGCCTAATAGTTATCCAAGCTGCTTTTGCATTACTAATAACGGCAACAGAACGTGTGTTTATCTCCTTGAACTTTGGTTTGGTATGGCCACCTAGGAAATGTTTACCTAACTACCAACACCTGCCGAAATGGGTTTTTAGAAATGCTGCTGGAAGATTAAGAAGATATGAGTAAAGGTGAAGGTCATTGGACGGGATAATCCAATGAGTTGTGACGTTTAGACTGGAGTAGAAATCAGGAACATCTTCGCGCATCATAAGAGAATGCGTGATAAGTCTTAAGAACCAAGCTCTGACATATAAAAGTCGTTTGATGATGTACTGCCCATATCTCACGGCTAATCAGCAAAACAATATAAGTAATTTATAACTACAGAGGGTTTCCTGCCCTCCTTCACCAATTCTAATTTTGTTGTGCAGCTTTGTAGTCTAATTATAGATATCGCCTTCTTTGATGTAACTTAGCCTCAGTCGTTGGGGTAAAGAGATCAGTTTGTTGTAACTGTTATCCAGTTTTATCACGTGCCACCGTTTCATCACAGAAATCTCTAATTCAATAAGAAAGAAAATAATAGTTTACTGAATAATGGAAACAAGAAAATTGAAATTTCATTTGGTGCAGATCAGATTAAGGCAGGGTTCAAAACATAATTATTTTAAACGGTTCTGAAGATTTAGAAATATGATCTCATGAACACGAGTCACTTTATTGCCGTACTTCTAATTTTGAAATATTTTTTCTGAATACATCTCACATTACATGCCATATATAATCTGTTATTTTGCAGATTTTTATTACTGTATATCATGTGAAGATCATAATGTTTACACGCAACATCCAGTAAAGCATAATATAGCATCCCATAATATACCATCCAATCGACGTCATAATCTCATTAGGTGGCCATAACTCCCCGCTTGCCCAGAACATTAACAATAATGATTATCCCTGATTACATTTAGCTTGAGATGAAATTATTTGATTGAACGCCTCAATTACTTTTAAAATCGAATTATTTCCTTTAAAGATTTATATATAGTTATATGATGTTGCTAAGGAGCTATAAGAGATATTTCATAAGTGCACTGTACCAACATTTGCTTAAAAAAACATTTTATTAATTAAGGATTAACTTGAATATATTTTTTATGTTATAGAGATATAACACAAAAATCTGAGTGTACTCTAAATAAACCGCGAAGCGGTTTATGATGAGAGTACACTCAGATTTTTGTGTTATATCTCCATAACATAAAAAATATATTCAAATTAATCCTTATAATTCAATTTACTAAAGATAATCTCTTCAATATTCAAAAATCATTTTGGGACTCTTTTGTCTATGAAATCATTACGCCGTCATCTTAGCCAATCAGAAGCAACGTTATAAACGGCGACGCCATTTTTTCCTTTATGGGCTGATAAAGTAAATTTTTAAGCCAATGAAAATGCTCGTAACAAGCAAAATTGAATTATTGTTAGATATAGCAATATTACACTTCGTAATTTCACGCCATTTTAAAGGAACACATGTCTTGTTATCATTTCCGTATAATGTGTGCACACAATCACGTTAGCCAATCATACTACATACATAAATAAGTTAGGTGTTTTTTAAATAGGCTTGCCCCCACGAGGAAGTAAAGAGAGAGAGAAAAATCCCAAAAGAAATATATATATGTATCTAAATACTCAAGCGTACCTAGACCACTGTTTACAATCTATTGCCAGATGTTGTTGGAATACTCCGTGACACTTAGAAAGCCATAAATACAGTGATAAGAGGTTTACTTCAATCTTTATAACAGTTTCATTGATTTGCTCTGGTTTCATGTTAGGTTAACTATACAGACTGTATTTAGTAATCAATCTAACGTTTAGGGAGCAAGCGTGACGACTCCAGACTAGATACATGTAGATAAATAAGGACCAACGACTTGTTGTGCCCTATTGCTTCCGTGGAATCTACTTGTGATCACCACGACCAGTATCAAAATAAGACAGTTTTAGGAATTTATCTTCTGAACATCTAGTACAGTTTAAATTAAAGTATTTTCATGCTTTACCTGTTGAAACGGTTTGGAATTTACATTTACTAGACACAATTATTCTTCCTGTGTTGGTAATGAATTCCAGTCTCCCTCAGGAACAATTTATGTCTGTACAACGTAATCATGTTCTTCAGAATTGCTTAAGCTTACGCCAGACATTCTATTTCTTAAGAAATCTCGTTGCCAGTTCTCTTGTCTTTCCTTTACGTAAACGTAATTTAGGTGAACGTCTGCCTACGACGACACCCAATGTTTTATTTTCTGTAGTCTGTAGGCATGCGGTTGTCTTTGTCTGTAGATGTATCCAACACTATTGGACTAAAATGGATAATGAAATTTCCAAATCAAACTGTCGGGTTTACGTCTCTGACACAGGGACTCTCGGAGTGATATACTGAGTAATGGTTCACATTACTTTATACCAGAGATTTCAGCTCACGAACTGTTAACGCGTTCATAGTTTATTTCTTGGTTTATATTAATTCAGTTCGATTAATTTAAATTTTGTAAAATAATGGAACATTAATATGTTGTAAAGTTCACACAAAACTAGCAATGCTATCCTAGTGACCTTACATAATTGTACAGGACACCATGGTATGGAGATTATTGATGGTGCAGTCAAACTGGGGTTTTAAGACAATAACCTAGCAGAGTGGGCAGGTCAAGGCTTACATTCCATACTGACTCCCACTGGTCGTTATCGTTCGCCTGTACCAGAGGATTTAACAAGCTCTAAGTCTACATCAACTCTCTGTTAGTGTAGTGATTCTAGTTCCTCCGAGTATGACGTGATCCTACCTTAGTTACAGTTAATGATGTAGGTTACTTCAGAATTGCAGAGCAGTAGAGTTTTGGAGTCGAGATGGCTGTTTAAACTTTTTGACATTCAGTTATGTTGATCAACCTCCCGTGATATTCTAGCCTCAGTTGTCTTTTGTGATCAACGTAAGTCAACGACCGTGTTGATAATCTACACTACCATTCCGGATCGGGACTTCCTTATGGCTACATAAATGCTCCGGATGGATATCTAGAAATCAGAAAAAGATACAAGGAGGCAAATGTGTGATAACTAATGATCCTTATAGAGTACAATACTGATACCGAAGGTACGTACTTTGTAAATGAATACTTTGGTCAAGTTTTTGGATTAATAAACATTTTGTTTAAATGATACACATATGGAATTCATTGCCATTTTAAAATGTTCAGAAGAAGATACCGAGGATATGGTCATGTACCCAACGTCTGATGAATTGTACCTATCAAGAAACAGCAATATTCAAATTCAGTTCTTACACTGATGACGTCAAGGCAGCATTCGGTAAGCATGATGTCTACAACATGTCGTGTTTTCGGAACTGTTCTGATAAAAAACTAATGAACTTCTAACTGCATGTGTACATTCTCATTAGTCTTAGTGATGCATGATCATTTGGAAATAAATTGAAAGGACATCACACATTTTGAGATAATTGGAAGGACATCACACATTTTGAGATAAATTGGAAGGACATCACACATTTTGAAATAAATCAGAAGGACATCACACATTTTGAAATAAATTAGAAGGACATCACACATTTTGAAATAAATTAGAAGGACATCACATATTTTGAGATAAATTGGAAGGACGTCACACATTTTGAAATAAATTAGAAGGACATCACATATTTTGAAAATCAAAGTTTAATAATCGTATATCCAATTCTTTACCCGATTTGAAGTAAAAATGAGTATATTTTAGCAGTTTTAGATTTTCGTGATCTGGTTTCCAGGGTATATGTTATAAATATCAAATAACAAGGGAGTTTTAATGTATAAAACTGTTTCATTTTATATACAGAATCCGTGTAGAATCCCTTACCATCTATTAGGACCCTATTTATACATACAGGCTATGGACACTTGCCAATACAATCTCCGCCCTCATTACACCAAACGATGGAACTACGAATAACAGCACGTTGAAGTTATACTTATAATGGGCTCGAGAGACCAAGCAATACTTGATATATTTTGTTTAGATTTATACTATACATATGTCCTTAAACATCGAGTGCTTAACTTAATGCTATTTTTTCCATCGCGAATAATGTCTTGTGTTAGTCGCATAACACAATCACCATCATTGCATTAATATTCTATTAATTTTCAGTATCCTGATCATTGTACTATATGTTACCCTCTTTCTTGATTCGCACATAGATTTTAAAAGTGTATTATTTCACGTAAAATTCATCTGAAGAAATATTGGCAGTGTACCAGGCATTCAGTATTCATGAATAAAACTTTTAAAAAAAAGTTGCTTTGGTTTGTTTGGTAACGTGCCAGGCTTATGAGTGGAGGAAAGCCATAGTACTCGGAGAAAACATCGGGAAATTTCTATTTTCTTTATTTGTTTTTGCCGGGATATTTTTTTTACACTAGGCCTTTACTGCCCCTTCTAACAAAAGTACTCTCTGAGCGCTTACATTGTACAAAAAGGGGAGCTAGGTAACTGTACATTCCTATTATATCATTATTAATGATGGGGACATAGCCAGGCTAAATAATCGATAAACAGTAGGTCAGATCATAACATAGATATTGAGTAAACACAATGTCATCTTGTAAACCTTCCTCGTAATAAAATATACAGATTAAGATAGTTTATTCGGAGTAATAATGCCCTTTACTAAATCCATTTGGAGAACTTGCAATTTCTCCGCTTCTCAAGTAATTTGTTCGGCTTATAACACAACAAATCGATAGCAATTCAGAGCTAGAAATGCGTATCCATCATTTTTATTATTGGCATATATCAATTTTTATGACGATAGTGAAAGAGAAAATTCGCCAGAATAGATTGACCCCAGGACTTATATCTATTCGTAAATGCCAAAGGTTTATCTGTGAGACTAGTGCCGTTTCGAACCAATATAAATGGTTTATAACCTGTGTAGTAATGTCGGTAAAAGCTATCTGTTGAATTAACTTTACACACTGTTTGATGTTTGAGAAAAAACCAAACCCGATTAAACATAAAAGCTTTGTTTGATTCATTCTATGAGATAAGCACAACAATACTACCTGCTGTTGTATCGGTGTATATGGCATCACTGACGAGTCCTAGAATGTCAGCGGTGTATATGGCGTCACTGGCGAGTCCTAGAATGTCAGCGGTGAATATGGCATCACCGGCGAGTCCTAGAATGTCAGCGGTGTATATGGCATCACTGGCGAGTCCTAGAATGTCAGCGGTGTATATGGCATCACTAGCGAGCCCTAGAATGTCAGCGGTGTATATGGCATCACTGGCGAGTCCTAGAATGTCAGCGGTGTATATGGCATCACTGGCGAGTCCTAGAATGTCAGCGGTGTATATGGCATCACTGGCGAGTCCTAGAATGTCAGCGGTGTATATGGCATCACTGGCGAGTCCTAGAATGTCAGCGGTGTATATGGCATCACTGGCGAGTCCTAGAATGTCAGCGGTGTATATGGCATCACTGGCACTGCGAGTCCTAGAATGTCAGCGTGTATAGCATCATGGCGAGTCCTAGAATGTCAGCGGTGTATATGCATATGGCTCCTGGCGAGTCCTTAGAATGTCAGCGGTGTATATGGCATCACTGCGAGTCCTAGAATGTCAGCGGTGTATATGGCATCACTGGGCTAATGTCAGCGAATTCAGCGGTACGTGTATATGGCATCACTGGCGAGTCCTAGAATATTAGCGGTGTATATGGCATCACTGACGAGTCCTACAATGTCAGTGGTACTATATATAGCTACCTAGATACGACATGAACCGAGCACATATTGCGCTTTATGCAAACTAAAAATTCTCTGAACATATTTCATACCGACATCAATCTAAAGTATACACTAGAATTTTGTGACAGCCCCCTGGTGACTTTGATCAGCTCTTATCATGTTCAGTCATATATTCAGAACACACTATGATGTAGTTTGTTTTGTAATATAGAATAAAGAATGAATATGATGATCATGATTTTTTTGATACATTATGTATTTTTGATACATTATGTCTCGCTAGGATGTAAAGTCGCTAACTATATTTATCATTGAAATCTTTGCCCATGTTTTTTTTTTTTTTTTTTTTTACATTATGCATATTTGAAACATTATGTGTCGCTGGAATGTATAGTCGCAAATTAACTATATCTATATTTGTAAGCTTTGCCACTCAAAGATAAATAACACCTTCTACGATTTGCTATCTGCATTACTATAATATAACTTTCTTTTGCGTGAGATCAAGGTTAAGTTTATCTCCGACAATTGATATTTTCCACAATTTTTGCCCAATTAAATATAAAGATATTTTCATTCAATTTTAAATCCGCGAAACAGAATCTCCGCAAAAATGTTTTGAAACGGAAATCGCGAGATTTAGTAGCCGCGAAAGACAGTTGGTTAACAGTGCTTTACTCCGGATTTGAAGTATGATATGATATCATAGATATAGATTTTTATTGTTTATGTGTATGTTGTTCATAAAAAAACATATAAAGTCGTAAGTAAAAATAGACATTTTCTACACCAAGGTTAAATAAGGAATAAGTCAATAATGATAGCGTGTAAAACATCTCACGTAAGGTAGTAAAGGGTCCTTTTGGCGAGGGTGGAAAAACCTACTTTACATCTCTTACCACATCTTCCCAATCGAAAACGTCCCATACTCCTGCTGCTAATTGAATAATCCCTGAAGATAAACGTATTATGTTGGCCCACCAGTACTTGTACCTGTGACAATTCCTGGGATTCAACACGCCATGCCTGTCGTCTGGCGCCGGCTAATGGATAATGACATCGACACACTGTCATTAAACGTAATTCCGGTAGACTGCGTTACGTCTGCTTGGCCCTATTATCCCCTGGTCAGGATTTGTGTCAGGATTTTTGAGTGTAGACATTAGGTTCTGAAACGTATTACGTATTGATGTTTTATTATGGTTTGATCACTCAGCGAAATTGTAGCGATATAACAATTATACATAAGTTGTTTTGGTTCAACGAAAGTCTTTTCCGTATTAACGATCTGTTTCTGGACATTTCCAAAGCTAAACGCTAGTGGTTTCAATATATCTAGTGTACATTCTGATAGGTGTCGATGTATGTAAATATACTCTCGTAAATTTCAGTAGCATTGTGTGGTGTTTTGAGTGGAATAAAAAAAACGATTTTCCATTGTAAACACCTGATCTTATTTCACTATTGGTCTGTAAAACTTTTGGTCATGCAATCACTTAAGCTGTTCTGAATATAGTGGTTTTCTTACTTTGAATTGACACAGATATGTATTAATGTAACCGGACATAACTTACTTATCCGAACATAACTATACTCTCCTTCTGTATTTAGTCAGAAATCTCGTTTGATACTGCCTAGTTTTATACTGCAACTCAACCTATTTTTGCGTTCATTTAAATTCGGAGCATTTTCCTGACAATCTTAATGTGTAAAGATAAATCACTACGAAGACGTTTCAACTACAAATATTTTTTTTGTAAATCACAGCCCATGAACAATACGTCTTGATTTGTTTGATTGTTTGATTGTTTGGTTGTTTGGTTGATTAATTAATTTAAAATCCTTAATTTTTAATCCTTTTAACAACAAGGGTCATTCAGCAGTGTATACTCTGTATGTAGTGCGAGGTGTTTTGGGAGATTGTTATGTATTCGTGCTAGTTTTCTTGTATAGTGGAACTATTTGCCTTTTTTATCGTTCTATATTATTGCAGCATACAGCCGAAGACATCAAGCAACACACCCCACCCGGTCACATTATACTGACAACGGACAAACCAGTCGTCCCACTCCCAGAATACGTCATGACAATTTTTTTGTCGCGAAAATGTGAAAATTGTTTTGTTTACAGTGTTTCGGGTTTTTTGTTTTTGTTTTTTTTTGTTTTAAATTATTAGATTTTTTGAGGCCAGACACAATTATAAAGTATTATTTGTTATTTTTATTTCCAAGGTTTTGTTTTGTTACATTTTATGTTGACGGCACGACACACATGATTTCAAATTGCTTAGGCCACGGTTTATTCCCCAAAACAGAAATGCCTTATGGGGTTTATGAACTATTTACCGATCAATACATGTTTACTGAGTCAGTTCCCCTTAGTTAACACTTTAGATGGCAAATCGAATGCGACAGTAAAAGTCTGGTTGTATAGTCCATAAGGAATTCGTATAAGGACGGTTAATTGAAAGAGTGATTCCCAAAAGACGTTTATAAACTCTGTTTACAAAATTTGCCAATACGGTAGAAATGTTTTCTTTTGCGATTTAAACATATCACTCATTGGAAACGCATTTACGTTCTACCGGTTATCAAGACTTCGGCGGTGAGGTAAAGTTTTCCTGACAAGCTACCAATGGTCTCCACCTCTGTGTGTCAAGTTCGACATTTTGTTTACATGCTTACATTGCTGAAATGTTTACGTAAACAGATTGCATCGATGGAAGGTCATATTTTTTATATAGAAAAAATCAGCAATGTTTTATAATCATTAATTTCTGGTTCACTTTATGGCTATAAATTCGTAATCTAATTGGTTCCGTCGTCTAATAATAACAAATTCGTAATCCGTACCTACTCAACCTTTACCAACTTCATCTAAAACCGTACTAATTAGTTTCTGAGGGACACGTACATATGATTTGTTACTTCGACCCATTTATCTCAGCCGACAGTTATTAGTTATTACTGGTTTAGGATGTACCTCAAGTACTTAATTATGTTACGCAACACGTGCAGAGGGATTAATGCTGATTCTATTAAAGAAGACAAGATATGTTTAATACAAACTTATCAGGAGGACTAGATTTATAATTAGTTACTTCTTGCACATTTCACTTTAAATAATGGTAATAATTAAAAGTCATGGATATTAACGAATGTAACAGTAACAAACTAACCTAATGTTATTTATTTCAAAGAGAGGATTTACACATTTATATTTTCGTTCTTGATTTACCTTTACGATTTCCACAGCTGGCTTCAAAGGTTGATGATCTTAAAAGGTGTGTAATGATAACAAATACTTTGAAATGAACGTATGGCAAGCTCACTGTAACATAGTAAGATGCGAAAGAAGATTGTAAGATTCCTTCATATGTATACATGAAGGATAGGGATATTCTACCCGAGGGGTCATAAAATGAGGTAAAACCCGAGGCTTGCCGAGGGTTTTACCACGTTTTGTGACACCGAAGGTGGAATAAGCCCTATTATCCATGTATACATAATGAAAGTGTCTTTTTCTATCATATTATTTACAATTTCCCGTTAAAATATCTTCCAGTCATTCATCTTACTTCATTTTTTCCAGATTTTTTATTACATAATTCTATGCTAAGATAATAAGATATTCTTAAAGAGCAAACCCGTTTTTGACAAGCTAAAAATTTGCTGATAAAACAAGATTGCCTTAATGGTAAATAGGCCTAAGTAATTGTCTCCATGTTAACACAAATTATTCCGCGCGCGTGAAATGCCATCTAAGATAGATTTTTCTCTCATACCTACACGTATACTTGCTGGTCTAGGGCAATACACTCATGCCGCCTGAAGCTATATTACATGGATACCCATGCAATAAAGCCTCATGACGTCACAGTGTCAACAAAATCACTACTTTCTCGGTACAATTTAAACATTTTTTCAGAAACTATGTTGTATTTACTTTAAAAGATACAAACAATAGAATATGCGTTGAAAATATCACGCAATTGTCATTTATGGAGAAATCATTTGCATTCACGTTTTTTGAGAATTCATTTCAAAATGGTGGAAAGTCGTAGTATTAAAATTGCAATTAAACGTCGAAGTATGAGAGAAAAATACTCTAACATAAGTGGATATGAAGGATAAGGATATTCTACCCTCGGGATCACAAAATGTTGTAAAACCCTCGGCAAACCTCGGGTTTTACAACATTTTGTGACCCTCGGGTAGAATATCCCTATCCTTATATCCACATATGAATGAGTCTTATAATCATACATAGCGATCTTTCATGGACAAACTCTATCTAACATGGCGTGATATGAGATAAATCTTGTAAGACTTGAAAGAAGACAGACTTTTAACAAAATTATGTATTTACTACCCGCTTCTTTAGTTTTTTTAATTTTTTTTTTTTTTTTTTTTTTTTTTTTTTTTATTGTATAACTGATTTTTTAAATCTAATTATATAATCCAGCGTGCTAGAATTATTTCCATTAGTTTTAAACATAATGCTTTGAGAGTAATACTTAAATACTGCTTTGCGGATGCAAATATCGCTAAACTTTATTTTAGGTCACTTATTTAACTATAGGCTTATTGCAGATATAACTATGGAAGAAACTAATTTCAATCGGTCGGGGTTATCAAATATAGATTCGTAATCTAATTTAATTTATCAAATTAGAACTTCATTTACCTAATCAATTTAATAACGTAATGTTCCAATCTCTCAGCGAGAGAACTTAATTACATATTCTGTGGTAAACACATTGTATATTGAAGGATTTCGTCTATGTGGGAGTACTTCTTTACCAAACTAAATGATATCATAGCAGCCAGCATTACGTTACTCTTACGTCATCATGTACAGTCTGCGTCATCTTGATTGTTTCCTCCTGTGGTATATCTACGGGACCGCGTCTACAAAACATTTCTGTATCAAATTAAGAAGAAAACCCCAAAGTAATTGAAGTTGTTATGTGTTTAGTGAGAACCATGTGCCTTTAATGTAAACATTTAGCTGGTCGGCTAACATCGAGACACAAAATTGTGAAATGTGCATCCAAACGACATTATTTGGATCCAAAAGAGCACACAAGCAATAACAAACAATGTTTTTTACGCCCAGACCCTTAATTCGATCTTGCCTTTTGTATCTCTTTTACACGCAAATATATGATTGTATGTTAACCGTTGTGCATCGAATAAATATTTAGGCGCCAAATGATCAACAAGGAAATCACTTGTTTTGGGATTGCCCATATGACCTTCCACAAAACGTGGCAATATGTTGTGTTTTAACATAATTATATACATATGATATCTTTCACACGTGCTAATATCACTATTTCCATGAAAATTATACCCGATAAAAGGTCACAATAAACAGGTGTCATGACTGATTGATACGGGAATAAAGAGCTTAAGTGCACCTGTTATCAACCACAGGTTAATGCTTATAGAAAACCGAATCAATAAAACAATGACAGTTTATCAACCAATAAAATGCTTTAACTCATTTTCGTAATGTTTGTGTGATGTATCATGGAAAACATCTGATGACCTATATCCTTATTTGTCAATAATATAAAGCCATTTCAGGTACGAGAGTGCTGGAGGACTGCATTTTTGTATGGTATGTCTGTGAAGATACCTGAACCATATAGGAAAAAAACGAATTGGAAAACTTTGATAACTAGTAATGTTTTAAATTGACTCCGTCGGACGATAGTGATGCCAACATAGACCTGAGTTACAGTTGTCACGTGTTGTCTATAAAGACTATCGTCAGAATTATAGTCCTGTTGTCTCTGATACTAACGGCAAACACACTACTTGAACATACACAGGCTGATCGACTCTTATCTAAATCTTTGTACATTCAGATTTGTAACAAAGAGACAGGGTCGTTTTGAAGCACCATAGATACATCTTTTCTTATACATTTAAAACAATTGCAGATAAACATGTTGAACGAAATCTCAACGAAAGTTTAATTTTTTATATTTCTTTGTTTTCATACAAAATCCGACTTCGGTCATTTCATTTTCTTCATAACTCTCTTAAGTAAGAATCAGAGAATGGCGCGGAAACTCGACGTCATCGTGACGTCACAAAGTAACACAAGATATTGATCACATTGCGTATTGATATGGAAAGATAACCCCTTCAATAAATCATCAGAACCGTAGGTTTAAACGTATCTATTTTATCGAGTAGTAGCAAAAATAAATGATAATCCCGCGGATTGACACAGTTTCCAAACAAAATTTCTTTCATACCCCGATGAAATGATGACACCATTGCTTAAATGTTTTTATTTTTAAATAAAATAAAGATATATTTTGGTATTTTGCTTTTTATATGTTTTTTAGTATTTCATAATGATGCTTATTAGTGGGTTTTTCAAGTAAAATATTTCACTATTTATTCCCCGCGTCGTAGGGCTGAAAGGACAATTACATGAAAAACATCACGTAATTTAATAATGTAACAGTATAAATTAACATCGTTATACTTTACCTCCCTTTGATCAGCATTGATCGTGAGGGCATTTTTTCTATCTTTTTTTAGAACGCCATTCCGTATAAAACCCATTACGTTTTATTATAATGGCCTTAGTAACCTGCTCTGCATCAAACTACCATGTCCTGTCACGAGTTGAGTGTAAAAAATCCGTGTGGAAACAACACGGCGTGAGTGAGTGATGTACGCGGTGGATTAGTGGATTTGTAGTGAAAAATGTATAAAAAAATTTAATTTACGATAGTAATACTTGATATTCATAGTTTGGAGACTTCAGACTTCTGGGTAAAATGTCTCAGTTTTTCTTTGTTTATATTCGTGATGCCAGAGAAGACATGAAAACAGCCAAATTTTCTATAATTTCATTTCACTATTTGACAGTATTATTAGTAATTGTAAAGTGATTTATGTAGGAATGTGTCCATCTTAGCACACAAAAGGCGTAAAAACAAGCTAACAGTGCATTAATTTAGTGGTGTAACCACAGTTTAAAGGGACAATGCAGTGAGACTAATTCTGCTACATAACCACGAAGCAAAATATGACATAAATGTATTGTTCTACATTCCTTATGAAACATGTAACAAGAAATATTGACAAATTTCACGACATTATTAAGTATTTTGCTTGATACCGTTAATTCTAAATCGTTGATCAATACGATTAAGCAGGTACAACATGTACGCTGTACTAGAGCCAAAGGTCAACATGTTAAACAAATGCAATATATTACCACTGAGGAGTTGATGAAATTATTTTTAGACAAGAAATGCATCTAATAAGGTTAACACACTATGGTAAGAGCGATTTGAGTAGTAACGGTATCCTCACTATCCTGTTGCAGTAGGCAGGCAAGCCAATCTTAATGGCCGCCATTTTGTTTAGTCAATGATAATAGTGAAACCGGACATGTGTAGAACAACAATAAAAAAATCAGGGTTTTTTTTCATTAATTTTCAGATATTAATTATATCATTACAAAAATATCATAAATATTATTGAATAACAATATGAAGATAATAAATATATGCATATTTTAGGGTTTGAAATATGTTAAAAATTATATTAAAATGTGGTTCCGCACATGACCGTTGTTTTGACCCTTTCACCCGTTTTTTCAAGGGTGATCACCCGATTTGACCTCAACAGAGGTTGGCAATACTACTAGTTCTTTTACTACACTGGCAAGGGCCAGGATTCGGCATACAAGACATCTGAACACTATGTGTAATGGCATACAGTTAGCGAGTACAGTTGGCTTTTCTGGCATATCACAGTAAAACCAACTAATCTAATTTCTATTAGAACTGTTTCGTATATATGCAAATTTTAATGTACTCTTAGACTGAATTGTCCCTTTAAATTCATTAAACCTGATGGTTTCTAAATAAATCACAGAAGAAGAAATGACATGCCAGAATTTTCGCCAGTTTGTCTTTGTAACATTCATAGCTGTAATTTATATGAGTGGTGCCATAACAAACGTGAAAACAGCTAAAGTTTTAGAACGAATATACGTACCCGGCCAACTGTACCATTCGGCCGGTACGAATTGGTCCCTATGTGTCCCATCCTCGATACTCCAGGGGTTCCGATCACTTACGATCTCTACACCCCTGGACTATCTCATCGTAAAACTGGAGGCAACAGAACAGAACAGGTAATTTAGTCCTTTGATGGATATCAAAAGAGCCGTATAACGGTACACTGTGGTTGACTCTGTGGCTTTGATGTTGGGCTTTGCTGGTCTGTGATTGGTCAAATATTTTCAGCTGAGCTGCCTTCAATTTCACTGTGAGATAGCCCAGGGGTGTAGAGATCGTAAGTGATCGGAGCCCCTGGATTATCGAGGATGTATGTGTCCTAGTGGAGCACTGCCTTCGAAAATCACTCGGGCACAGTTTTCTATACTTTTTTGTAGGTTTCCAATTATTTTATGCGTATACATGCATTTACATATCATTTTTGTCCAAAACAAACATAACTACCATATTTAATATCTACCGTACAGCTCACAAGACGTCAAATTCACAATTTGTGGACTTGCCGTATAAACACCCTTCAGAAAGACCTCCATATGTAAAAATGCCTCGATGAGTATTTGATATTTAAAGTGGTTCAGTTTTATTGCCTAGTAGGTTGGCGATATCAAACAAGTACGATAAAATGCCAACAAACTTTTTATAAGGGTTTGCATGATCATGAATTTGCTCTATTAGCAGTAATAGGCACCAATTGTAGCTCTAAAAACGACACCATTTTCTGTCTAAAAGTCTTTTGAGCTACAATATTGCAGCTACTAAAGTTTCTACACAACTAAAATCTTATGTTTTACAGTTTTATATAAACATTTAAATATTTGAATAAAATCCCTACAAACAGGACTCTGATTAATTCTAGTGTCTTTGTTCATAGGACACGACGATGCTTTATGAACATGTCGGCTACACATGAACCTATCTTATTTGACATAAACATAGAAATCCGCACAAACTGGACCTTGATTGATCCCAGTTATAGTTGCTACTGCTGACACGACATTGTTTTATTCCATCACGTTATTTAAAGTAACGTTGACAGACTGTCCAGTGACTTTGCTAATGATGATGTATGATGTCGCTACTCCAATATTCCACCAATGTATATAGATCATGTGATCTATAACTGTCGACACTGGGCCTGGAATGGGTATGTAATGAACACTTTGGTTGTCAGTTTCAGACATGGTTAGCATGATTCTGTTTCAATCACGTATTCATGACATTTCAAGCAAACTTAAAATGCGCAACGAATGCATATCAGTAATAAAAATACATCATTATTAAGTTAATGAAGATAGAATATTGCCTAGCGATGTTAATAGAAATTTCAGAGACAAATTAGCTCTGATATATTAAACAAAAATATCTACAAAGTTTTAAGATTAAAGGCCGACTATCTTTCCGCGACGATTTTGATTTTTTGAAATAGAAATGCAAAACAGGGTTGATAATTCTGTAGAGTCGCAAAACTTTAACGTTGAACTTTAATACTACACAAGTCGTCAACTTCGGAACAAATGAATTAAAATAGATTAAATATCACATTTTTATCTTTTATGTACATACATTGTACCCTTTGGTGTGTGTGTCGCCGATTAGAAGATCATTATGCGACTTTTGGGAAAGGTAACCTGAACAGTCATATGGGCAAGTATGTCCTTTGTACGATCGGAGATCCGATCGCCAGATTTGATTTGAAATACGCGATATTTTCCTACAATAATGGTCTCCACACGATTCTTTGATAATTGTTTATAATGTAGTCAAGTCAATTCTGTTCAGAAAGGGAGCATGAAGATAGTTGTGAGTTCCTAGTTCCGTTTGAAGTAAATAAAACTCGAGTTGGTGTTTAGTTCCATTTAGATTTAACGAAACTCGGAACATCAATCCATTCAAAATTATATCAAAGAAGGAACAGTGAATTAGAAATACTGGCATATGTTAATTTAATACGAGCAGTGGTGTTGTTTATCGATAAAATATCAGTGACGAGTAATAAAGAAATTAAATGCCTTTGTTACAATCAAACCCTTATCATCACACTGTCTTATAAGTATGGCTTGCCTGATATGAAGCATACATTGTAAGTATATCTCTATCATATCCAGTTTGGTCGCCGGTCACAGCCAGGCACGTCTCCGAAACATTGTTATGTAAGTCTAATTAGTGAAACATGTTGTAGAAATCAGAGGCCTCCACAAACAGACATATACAAATTGATGTGACATTGATGGGGCAGTCGAGTATCCAGTGACATCCGGGCGGCCATCAAGACATCAGGACTTAATATACAATATTCCAGAAAATACTGTATGACACACGTTTGCAATTTTGGTTTGCTCATAATGCATCGTTGTTTTATTCATGTGGGAAACTGAACATTGCATGCGTTTGCAGTTTTGGTCTGCTAATACTGCATAGTTGTTTATTATTCTTGTGGTATTGAATTTTGATACATTTGCGGTCAAGTGTTAAATTCTGCGCGGAAGAAGGAAAATTAATGACCAAAAATACAACAATTTTAACATTTTACTTAACATTACTGAAAATAACAATGCATGAAATATTCTCCCATCGAAATACATCAAAGATGAAATCAACCCCCCCCCCATATCCTTGGGAACAATTGACCAATCATATCCTTGGGAACAATTGACCAATCATATCCTAGGAATCCATTAGATTTGATCAATCCTATCCCAGGGTTCCATTGACTAATTGTAATCTAAGGATTCTTTGATCTACCTTAAACAGTACTTCTAAAGAGAAAATACAGTACATTGTATATGTACTTATGATTTGCCATATATATTCAAATCATTGAGACCTAAGTTGTTATCTTTAAAACAACCAATTGTTCAGATGTATTGATTGATAAGTTCGGCCAGTATAATTCAATCATTGTCCACAGTTTAATCTTTTGAGCTTATCAAATGTGGACCAGACATTTCTCTCATTTTGTTTCATTTCCTTCAATCAAACGCCAAATCTAGAAATGTAATAACAAACGTTGTTCGATGAAGTGTTGAATGGACCGTGTAGCGAATCTGGCTAGGATTCAATGAACCGTGTAAATTATCATGATGACTGGTCACTTGACTGACGTTATTAGGAATACATCAGTGGAGTGCCGGACCAACAGTTCTAGATGCAGACGTGTCAGAGAAAGGAACATAGCACTTAGACTAACAGGGAGCCATACCTTACATTTGTACGTCGAGCGATTCCTAACGACACTCACAACTAATAAAGTGAAACCGTGGACACTTTGGTTTACTGATGTAAACTTGTATATGGCGTCATCAAAAAGACATTTCTATTACATAGACATCAGTCAAACAAATGACAACTCTTTTTTCTATAATCGACATTATTGGTTTTGATAACACGAGTCCATTCGCCTGTCAACACTTTTCCCATTAGTGACTGTAACAAACATTTACTACATTTAAAACCTGAGATAACAAATAAACACAATATATTTGGGAAAAACGTATGGCTTTAACTCTTATTCGAGAAAAATAACTGGATAAGATAATCAAAATATATACATTTATATTTTAGTGGAAATATCTACACGAGACAACAACATAGATATGATACTTATAGACATATAAATAGGTTTACAGGCGTCAAAAGCTGAAAACTTACTCGGGATTTTAACATTTTTGTATTCTAAATGTAATGAATCGTTATGGGTATCACAACATAAAAACAAACAAATAAGTTGTAGAATCAAATGTAACTGAGAATGCTGTTTCAGTAAGCTTCATGATATGTAAATTATTTTCTATGGATAAAGCGATACACATTGCATGTTTACTTAATTGTCTATCAATGAGGCTATAAAAGGGTTGTCATTTCATGTCACATTTTATGAAACGAGACTGATTTTTTTCTTTATGACGTGGCAAGTCAACTTAAAAAATGTTTAACACTTAAAACAAGAACCTATATTTTGAATGATTTTAAAGTCAAAATGTGTTGAACAAATGACATCGACGGGAATTATCCTGAAATCCCAACACAACGTCATTCCTTCAGCAAGTGATTTTTTCATGTTCTTGGGGAGTGACATGGAAGTCCTGTCTGTTACAGTAAGAGCGTTTTAACGTCACTCGATAGCATGCGGAAATATAACATAAAGACATACCTGGGTCGTAAGTTCGAATGCCATGTCAGGTTCTGAGTGCCGGTCGGTAAATTTTTCCCAGGTGCTCTGGATAAAATCCTGACATGTTCTGAAATTACCCTGGCTGCTTATAGTACGTAAAACCAGCCAAACGACAAATCCTTGATAATTTAAACATTTGCCGTCGCTGGTCAAGGTGCTACAGGCTCCAAAATAAAAAAAAAATCGTTTTTTGAAAGTCTGACTTTTGATCAACGTTTGTGAGCGTGAATTCAGCGGCTGGAAAGCTTGCGAACCGCGTACATCATATTGGCTATAACTTATTCTAGCATATACTGGTAATTATTACATTATCCAGAACTTCAAGGTTCGACATCGCTTTCGATCCCTCCGTTTGCTCCAATTTTGATTTATCAAAACATGATGCCTATTAATATAATAAGCTTGAATTAAGCTTACTGCCAGTTATCTGAACCTCGTCACATCACAGTTTAGAAAAACTATGAAACACGGAAAATGTACCACATGCTAACCACCTTCGTTATTGGATAAATTAAATAGATTATTAAACGCTCATTTAATTTTTATTTTATAATCAGATGCATTTTAGCTGAGGACAGTGCGCTTAAGATAGAATTTCAGTACGTTATGAAAGAATTCATATTATCTGTGAGGCATCTTTGATAAATTTTCATTGAGATTTCTTTTGGCAGGTAATAACAAATGATAATGGCCAAACCATAATTGGATATTAGCCAATAACCAATTAGTGAAACGTAATGAAATAATCGAATAATTCGAGGAAGTCAGAAATCAATAAACCAGATGAAGACAAATGTATTTTTCTATCTCTTCAACCAAATATTTTATCAAATCTTGGCCTCATACACAATTGCATTAGAGTTCAAGAAAGTGAAATAGAATAGTTACCTGTATTTTAAACAAAAAGAAAGAATGTTTTCTTGGAATATTTTAGAAAAAACAAAGCTTAATGTGAAATTCAACGTTTTGTTATAATTGATTAATCAAAATAATTAATTAATGTTCACAATCTTACTAGAAACTGTATCATGACTCTTTGACATTTTGCTTTTAAAGTGTCGTAGAGTTCGAACTCATTCTTCAGAACAGATATTGTGGCGACTGGGTTGATCGGAAGTACATGATCGTCATGCACCTGATCAAACACAGCTTTTTTACAAAACCTTACAAGCTTTGTTGGACTTACAACCACAAGGTTTCTGTATTATTTGACAATCGCTGTAAATGGGATATACGCTAGTCTGGTTTGAAAGGACCGGAGATCAGTATCATACATAATGTTAACGATGTGTCAAATCATTTCCTTCTGCTCACCATCCGTTACTTTATTAACACAACACCGGGTTTCTACCACTCAATAATATTTCGTCACAATGGCCTTGATAATTTCAAACGTTTATGAACAGGTTTGCTCTTTCCTTTACATCTTTTTAAAATGTCAATATTTTTTTAACATTAGAGGTTAAATATATTAATACATTAAACGTTGTTAGTGTGTTTGAATGCCTTATGATATGAGAGTAGCAACTGAAGCATCCAGACTAGGTTTCGAATCCGGTACCTCTGAACTCAAGCCAGATAATCTACCGATTGAGTTACCTGGTCACCGATTAGCGCCTCAGTGTTGCGACAGTTTAGATATATTGCTTATATCATAAAGGATTTCAAGGTTAAGATTAAAAATGTTATTTTCAATGAAGCTAATTTGAAGAGAGAACCAGAGATTGAAATGGAAAAATCTGAAAAAGGCTGAAATATATGTTTTTTGGGAAAATCATATGGAATTACATGTACCAGGAACCTATTTTCTGAAAGTCAAAAAGACTGAAATCAGCCAATTGGCTGAACATTTTCATTACTGGAGAACAGAATTTAATTATCGCAGAAGATACAATTGATAATATTTGGAACATTTTTGACTAATCTGTTACATTTTAAGCAACATATTGACTTTTATATGTTCAATTTGGAAAACAGATACATTTTATGAAAACCAACTCTTTATAAGTTATGTTGTAATATATTTTTTCTATCAATACTTATATGTAAACAAAATGAAATGAAAACTAAAGACATTGTTTCATGAAACAAAATATACAGTTATACTCAAAACGTTTGTTATAATTTGAGTAGTTTCACGTTAGACATCTTTCGCATTGGATTTCTCGATCAATGAAATAAAATCAATGTTGATTCCACATTTTTAAAATAATAAAAATCATAATTAAGATACGTGTGCCAGAGAAATGCGGTTGTTAGTCTTTGACACAACCGGAAGCTAAGGAGCGTTTATTTTACAACAGAAAATGAATTCAACCGGTGTACATCTTCACATGTTTAGTTCCACAAGAAAATCCTAAATGGCCGGAAACGCTATTCGTATCAGAAAAGAAAAATGTAACTATGTATTGGGAAATAATGCGCCGACATCCTGCATCGCACCATTAAATTTAATGGTATTCTTCAAGATTACGTTATTACGATCTGGACACCCATATCCACAATCATAATTCTGAAAATTGCAAACATCCATATATAGGAAACAGCTGAATATGGCTCATTGAATCAATAATTATCACAATTAAAATAATATTCACTTGTAGGAAGTGGGTGTTTTTTATGTCGATGTGATTATTCCTAGTACGACTCAAAATATCATGCTATCTTGGATATTGATGTTGGCAGGGTATAATATATATGAGATAAATACACACCCCCAGTATTGTGATTATCCTCTTAAACATAACAGACGTGCACCCATAGTCACACAGCAATAAACGATCCTTCATTTTATATCTACCTTTACAAAAGTTTTCTGCTCATTCCCAGTATCAATATGGGGATTTCGTATTTGCTTTTTATTTTCTTAGCTGTACCAGATATTTTTTGTGATGTCATGATGTCTTTAGTGCATTCCGTGCTCTTTTAAATGTCATTGATTTTTTTTACGAAAATAATTCAAAGCCACATACTGCAAATCTCGAAACATCCGTTCTAGGAATTGTACACTTCTGAAATATTTAAATTGAATTCTATAAGAATATGCTGCTTTAAATTAGAAGTCATATTAAACATATACATTCGTTTCCGAATAAATATCTCTAATGACTGTGATATAATCGACAAATCAATTATTTGTGTTGTTTTCTCGACGCTCTTAAGGTTTTGCATTCTTTATCCAAAATTTAGATGTCAGATCTTTTCTGTCACTTTGTACCTAAGTGGAAATGGAGAAAATCCCCCTCGTTTTAGTGCGAAACCCTGTAAGGTTTCGAAGGATCTGACCGACTTAACACTCCAGAGATGAATTCTATTGTTTCCTATCTTTTCAGGAGTTGTGGACTCTTTACCACTGGTATTGTCAGACAAGCTAATCCAGAAACTGTAAAAGAAGGAATGGAAATGGAGTTTGAAGCCCGTATTATATTAGGTATTACGGATCAATAACTGCTATCCGATAGAATTGCATTAGACTCTATCTGTCCAGTGTTCCCCTGTCTTCAGTTCGGCGTGCAGTACCGCGAGTCCAACGGGATATAAAAACCTGTCTGTTTCAAACGACCAAGGGATTTACTGAACATACTCTGAACCCATGTACAATGTAAGAACCTAATTGTTTGTCAGAAAAATAAGAGATCTTTATTCAGGGATAGTCCTATAGGAAATTGTCAAACTGGATTAGTAACTTTCCAAGTTCAGTCAACACCACGGAAAAGGAGTTGTTAAATATATGGGCACAACAGTTACGTTTTTAGGATAAAGATTTGACATCAGAAGTAAGTAGATCTTTTATTTATCTTGTCAAGTAAAGCATGATATCTTTAAGACATACTTTAAAACATCTATAAAATCTAGAAGAAAAAAAAATCAAAAAAATTGTATACAACAGGTATTATTTCAAGCAAATCCTTATATCCTCAATTATTACTTTCTCTCCGGCTTTACGGACAATTTTACGTAGTTCATTGTTGTTTTATAATACTTATTGGTAAATGTCAATGGGTTTTGCCATATTTGAGAAAAGTGTTGTTTTTAATTTACATTAAATACCTTGTCAGATATATGCAGAACAAAATTTCCTCGGGCATTTTTTTAAATAATGATTTCCTTAAAAAAAAAGTCATATTCTTATATTCAAGAGAAAATTTTGTGAATCATATTGGCTAGTTTTTTTCAATATGAATGGTTTTCCAAGGTATTTGAACGGACACATTTAATAGTAGGTTCTGAAGACTGGTGTGACTAATGTATTTGTTATTTTAATACATACAGCGTCCCAACGTATCGTAGTTGTAAATACTCTTCTCTTAGCTAGTAAATGTTATAAATCTGTATTTGTATGACTCGTGTCGTAGATGGAGAACAAACGCTAACTCTCTCGGAGTACCTGGTGCTATTCTCAGTTACTTTGACTTGCTTATCCACATATTGTTAACTCTACAGTTACTTATTCGCAGGACATCACATTTCGCTATTTGCTGTAAAGTTTATTTTTGCGAACTTAAATATCCGCGTGTAAAATGGAACGAATAATTAAAAGATATTTAAGGTTAGCAAGTCACCAACAATTAAGATATCTTTATGTTTAAAATTGACTAGGTGCCAATGATTTGTCATATATTTGTCCCCAAAATGAAACAGTTATACATTACATCAATTCATTTTAATACCTCTTTTTGAATTTAAATTACTGTTTTGTTATATCAGTATTGATTGTTTAGGTATACAGCCTCATAAGCACTCCAATAGTTCATATACAGTAACAATAAGGAAAAAAACTATTTTGATGTAATAATAACAAAATTTCATCCATCGCGATTATTGGATTACTAACAAATGTCTACCATTGAAGTAATCCCTTACTAGATATATGTTGGTATTTTAGATGCATTTAACGAGAATTATATGACGCAAGTTAGTGCTTGGATCAAAATTACAATTTGTCTTAAAACGCGTCACGAGTCTCTTTTCACGGATAGGTGTAAAAAGAATTACTGAGTTAGTGTTTAAATCTCCTGTGCGTTAAAGAAATTTATATCTTCGGCGAACGACCTGTTCTACGAATGTCACAACACCCACTCACTCTCCAATGCCAAGTATCATAGCTGTTGAACGTTCAGTGTCAATATTGTTTTTTGCGATTTGATTTAGAATCGCGGATAGGCTATACCAAAGTCATATCTAAACAAAAGGAATGGAAATAGATTCGCCACGATTATGTAACCAAATGTGTTTAAGTAATCACTTCACGTAAGAGCCGCTAGCTGTAATAATCTTAATTATATGATTTAACTGAAAAGATTGATATCTTAATTCCATTTCTATGTTCTCTCTGTTCTATGACATGTGCTTTGGAAATTATAGACCTTACATTTACACCAGAAAAGTAGTAGAGAACTTCATGTTATGTCGTTATATCTAACTTCTACATACGTGCCAATATATTCTATTCGACATCCTAATTTGGATATCTTGATGATGATGTATGATAGAAAAGCTGCGTCCGCTAACTAGTGGGAAAACCATCAGTATGCTCTCCTTAATGTTCTATCATGGTTTAAAACATAATGATCTGAATGGGGGAAAATGTCATTGTACCGAGACAGAGGGCAAAAAAAACCTCATTTGATAACAATGGTTAAGGTCAGATTATGGTGTTAATGGTTCCACACGACATTGATATGTTTATATAGACCGCTTAACAGGACATCACGAGTCTCGTTTTCACGGAAATTAAAATGCTAAATATAGCTCATAAGCCTAATATATATTCTTTTGTATTATGATTAAAATGATACCATGCGTTTTGTGTATTTGACAGCGCACAAGTAGATACCGTATCAACAGTTACCAATGTCATTTGTGGACACAATAACCACTCTATAAAATGTGATATATTTGCCTTAATCATCGCCTAGGTAAAAATTATTAAAGGAAAACCATAGGTCTTTTTCTAATAAAGAAAATTATCAACGATTTCCTTTTTTGTGGTAGCGCATTGTAAGAAACACTTGTTTGATTGAACATAACTGTTAGTAAAGGATACATGTACATTACACGATCTACGTCTTGCTGTTTCTCTGCCTCGATTCGTATAGACCGTAAAACCAGATGATTTTCTATAGTATATATACGATAATGGTAACGTCCAGGTTCACCGTCCAGGCGAAAGAGTTTTGACAAAATATTAATGTGTAATGATATTTTTAAAAATCTTTATAAATTTTACATATTCAGATATTGCCAATTTTAAGGAATTAATTTTGGTTTTGCCCTGCCGTCCCTGTATCTAAGTTCCTATTATAACGTTAGGAACTTTGTACTAACTTTGTACTGACTTTGTACTGAGTTTGTACTAACTTTGTATTAGACACTGAGTAGATGTGGCGATTCAAGGAGCAAGATATTAAATGTTATATCAAATTCCATGTTTCATTGTAAGAAAAAAAAAAAGACTATTTTCTAACCATTATTGCAATTTCTTTTGCACATTAAATGATTTAAATTGCATCAATTAGATCTATTTTCCGTTTCTTATTTTACCTATTTCTAAAGATGTTTCAAATATTGCAATCGACATTGTCATTGGTTATACGTGTAGATATCATTATGTATTAACCAGTAGTGGAGAGTACATGGTTTTACGTTATATACTATGACATGTCATGGTATCAGCACTATGGGACCACATATGTCTTCCTACAATTATACACCCGCGGTGGCCGAGTGGTTAAGATGTCCCGACATATTACCACAAGCCCTCCACCTCTGGGATGCGGGTTCGAATCCCATGTGGGGCAGTTGCCAGGTACTGACCGCTGGTTGGTGGTTTTTCTCCGGGTACTCCGGCTTTCCTCCAACAACAAACCTGGCACGTCCTTACATGACCCTGGCTGTTAATAGGACGTAAAACTAAATATGTCTTCCTACAATTATACACCTATTGTTATCATGGTGTAGCAGACATATTCATTTTTAATCCAGATCGTGCCGTGACAGTATTGCCACACGTACACCTTTAACAGCTTTAGCGTCCTAGTATAACGGCTCTGGTAGTAAAACCGGATATTACCTGATGTTAACACTTGTTGCTAGGGTCGTTTACATTATATCCCTAACACAGAACACCAGTCATTCCTTATCGTTAATTAGGCAGAGATGATGGCGGCTCGTAACAAATGTGTAGTCTCCCTAGGCTAAGACGCACAGTGGTTTTCTCTCCCCAGCTTATTGAAGAATCCTCGGATTTTCACAACAAATTAAGGTGTAATCCACGATACGACATCACCTAACGGCCTGATTCCACTTCCATCCTCTGCCACCATGGCAACTAAAGCTTAACTCTTGCTTAAAGGTTTACTGCTTTTAGGACTTCACGGAATATCTGTCATTTCTGTTGCGTTACATGTACATGTATGTCATAATTACAAAGAATTACAAACCGCTTATCTAATCGATTGTTAAGTTATACATTGATGTCCTTTTAAGGAGTAGTCAACTAAAAACATGATTAATAATGATTTATTGAAAAGAATTTAAATCATGTGTTTATTGTGTAGTGAAAAAAACCAAGCAAGGTTAAGTTGGACAGTTATTCGTTATTCGTTATTCGAATAACGAATAACTGTTTAACTTTACTTCTGGCCGGGTAAAGTAAAGTTAGACAGATATTCGTTATTCAAGCGTCACCTGTTTTGACGGATGCAGCAAAATTAAATAAAGTCTTATTTTTGTTTTGTTTAATTCTTTGGAATAACTTCAATTTTTATCAAATGTACTTATCACATATTTTAGCATATAAGTGAGCTTCGTTATATTTGATGTTAACACCTATTGTCGGTAGCGTCTGCTTGGGACGTTAACGGAAAGAAAATGATCCACGGAATTAAAATATTAGGTGTAAATAGCCTTATCGCTGAAATATAATTGTATTTAAGTAACGTCTTAATTAACTGAAATTAATAAGGAAACGTGATTGGTTTGATATATCTTGTGTAATCACGATGTGACATGAATATTCCCACATATAACTTTTACGCGAATTCATCATGTAAACAAAGTTAGGTATACGTTTCGTCTGTTGCCCATTTCTGTATAATTGAAAATTTCAAGAAAGTGAAGTAAGTAAGTCCAGTCTGCAAAACTTATTTTTATCAATAAACCTTACGATGTTTTGTTTCATCAATATTACATTTTACTTTAAACATTTTACACTCCCACTGGTATACTAATAAGGATCTTCTGGTTGCCATTAAAAGTCCTCATTCATTATCAAGGCGACAAAACATTATATTGTCATTAGATCAGATGTCCTGATATCAAACCACAAGTCCTTCTAGGGCACGGAAATCCCTTCTAGGGCACGGAAATCCCACGTGGACAAGAGTAGTTGTCAGGTACTTACCATTTCGAGAACACCGGTTTGACCCACCACCTAAACTTGGTCCGTCCTTTAATGACCCTCTCTCTGTCTAGCCAAACCGAACTGTTCGGTTATCAAAACGTTCAGCATAAATACAAATCATTGCAATACGGCAATTTGTAGAGGACATATTTATAGATGCTCCACCGCTGACGAATGATAGATGTTTCTCTGTCAAAAACAGGAACAGACGAATTAGTATTTTCTTCATTTACAAAAGTTGCTTACTTTACACTATTACCATCGTTAAAAACGAGCTTCTTATTTTACTTTAAAATATTTAAAATAATTAACGGTGTCCCTAAAATATCTATGGCACTATGTTCTATATGGAATGAAGGACTGATTGCGCTTGCACTAAACGCAAAACAAATTATTTTATATTTATTTTTGTGTAAATAAGACACATATATACACGATTAAACATCAATTATTGTTCAAGTGATGGTTATCGTTCATGCTCTGTTGGCAGTGGAGCATTTTTAATGTGTCTAAAATTGGCAACCGTGCTATTTTTATGTTTCGGCTTCCGTGCTGATTTTCCGTGTTGTAATCACTGTCATCGGTATCCTAGACGATATATCGAGGTCGTCTTTGTCTGTCTGGAGCAGACGTGCATTTCATGTGGAACATGGCGTACTCAGGAGGGAGATTCGGCATTCCTATGACGGTCGATAGGTGAGCGATCACGGTAGTAATTAATTACATGTGAACGCTAGACTGACTTAGCCTGGCACTAAACACTGCCTTCATGGTTGGACGGTATGTCCTATTTCTCTAGAGTACCCTACTGATCGAAAATCTCTGTTTAAGGTCATAAATCTCACGGTGCTTGCTTCGTTTTTACCCACAAGAAAACTAATGTAAATTACAAAGAGTTTCTCTGTCAAGGAGGTGATTTCTAAATAAGTATATCATGGAATTGTAGACCAAAAATGTGACTTTAACTACATCATTGAAACACAAATTGGTGTGCTTCAATCGGAGACATTCAAAGGTAAAAGCAGTCAGGGATATTTTGGCGTCTAACTCGGGGAAATAGGGATTGATGGTGTCTATATAAATGATTCCTAAGTACACATGCCTCGGCAAACGATTCAGTGGTTAACATGCCGAGCTATATTTGTGTTGGATGAATGACTTTAAGCTCAAGTCTACAGGGGTTGGAAGGAAGTCGAAGAATAATTTATTACAGTGAAGGACATTAATGAGTGACATTGGGATGGGGGTTGTTCCGACAATCTAATCAGGGGTTGGACATCAGTGCCACTGGGATGGAGATGTTTAGACCATCCAATTATGAGTGGATATCAGTGACAATGGGAGGTGTTTAGACCATCCAATTCGGGGTGGATATCAGTGACATTGGGAGGTGTTTAGACCATCCAATTATGAGTGGATATCAGTGACAATGGGAGGTGTTTAGACCATCCAATTCGGGGTGGATATCAGTGACATTGGGAGGTGTTTAGATCATCCAATTAGGGGTGGATATCAGTGACATTGGGAGGTGTTTAGACCATCCAATTCGGGGTGGATATCAGTGACATTGGGAGGTGTTTAGATCATCCAATTAGGGGTGGATATCAGTGACATTGGGAGATGTTTAGACCATCCAATTAGGGGTGGATATCAGTGACATTGGGAGATGTTTAGACCATCCAATTAGGGGTTGATATCAGTGACATTGGGAGATGTTTAGACCATCTAATGAGGGGTTGATATCAGTGACATTGGGAGATGTTTAGACCATCCAATTCGGGGTGGATATCAGTGACTTTGGGAGGTGTTTAGACCATCCAATTCGGGGTGGATATCAGTGACTTTGGGAGGTGTTTAGACCATCTGATTCGGGGTGGATATCAGTGACTTTGGGAGGTGTTTAGACCATCCAATTCGGGGTGGATATCAGTGACTTTGGGAGGTGTTTAGACCATCCAATTCGGGGTGGATATCAGTGACATTGGGAGGTGTTTAGATCATCCAATTAGGGGTGGATATCAGTGACATTGGGAGGTGTTTAGATCATCCAATTACGGGTGGATATCAATGACACTGACACGGAGGTGTTAAGACCATCCAATTAGGGGGTGGGTATCAGGAACACTGAGGTGGCGGTGTTTAGATCATCCAATTAGGGGGTGGATGTCACTGACACTGGGAAGGAGGTGTTTGGACCATCCAATCAGGGATGGAATGAGTCACGGATAAAGATTAATTTGAAGGCATCTAGATAATCTTTACTGTTGATAGTTTGGTCTACCTCTCTTTTCTATTTTTGTTTTAAGTCTTTGATAAAATCACCAGTTAATGATCTTATGACCTCTAGGTCATCCTTATAAAACACTAACATTTTAATATCGTGTGTTAAACGGGCAGTATTTTGATTAACCACAGAGAGGCTAGATACATTTATATCCATAAAACGAAACCTTTTGGCGTCTAAGATATGTGATTTGAAGATCAAAGACGACAATATCAGCAAGTCTTGGCTTAAAGTCATTTATAGTATCTGTCAAAGGATATGATCTTATTTAGATAAGTGATTAAAGGAGAGATTCTTATCAGTAATCAAGGAACGAAGACGTCTTAATCAGAGGTTCAGGGATTAAGGGTGTCTAGATTGGTCATTCTGGGACTGAGGATAACTAGATCAGTGTAACAGTATAAAGCAAAAAAGAACGGAGTGCGCCGAAATAACGGCACTTAGTTGTAACATGCTGGCTGCGCTATTTCTATCTCGAAATTTTCTATTCTGAAAAAAAGTTGCTAGAATCAATTCTTTGTTCAAATCGATAAAAACAAATATCTCTGCCTCCATCTCACTGATCCTGAATCGTGGTTCCAAGCATCATCAACGTTAATGAGGTATGCTACACAGTGAGTTTGGAAAGCCTTGTAATTAGTGGAAGTAAATGCGTCTTTGATGCATTGTTTGAAAAAAATCGTTATAAAACTAGATTATATTCATGTTAGGTGCAGTGCTTGAATAGAAAAAATCCTTATAAAACTATAGTGCGCATAGGGAAGTATTTTCGCACTAATTTACCTATTGAGAAACTACCAATTTTCTTTTATGAAGTTTGTACAATGTGGAGACTAATTTGGGCGATGGCCGTATGAAATGAATTTCGTCATGTAATAATTCAGAGCTTGCATTAATCACAGCCTTGTTATTGTGAGTGGTCCCTGACAGACGTGACAGAACACAGTTCAACACACCCGGGGGTGAAGGGTACTTACTGTAGTCGTGATGAGCACGGACTTCATCAGCAATCTAATCTAAAGTGTATTGTTATAATATATTCATCGACATTGTCATTTACGTCATATGGAAATATAACGTCTGTTACCAGCCACTTCTTTGATTAAGTTTTGGTTAGATTAGGGCCAAAATCATGCGGAACATAATCAGATTTCTCTTCGGACTCCCTCGTTACTTATCATTGTCTACACACGGCAGTCTATCAGAGATAGTGGTTCTTGTCATATTAATCTTTACACGGTATGTGGTCGACATCACTGATCTTTCGCCAATTGACTTGCGTGACTCTAGTATGACTCAAGTGTGACATTGCTCTAATTGTATGTGAAGGAAGCTCATGCAATAAACAAAACAGGCTGTTTCGACGTCATGGCGTCTTTGGTGAATACTTCTTTTGCAATTTAATGTCTATTTTTACAACAGAATTATCTCATTTTACTAGACCGTGGATGATTTTAAAATCACGGGACCGAGGAAGCCCTTAACGAGGTCATAAATTAATTGCCGTAGGGTTGACGTTCAACTGGTTATTTGCTGAATATATTGAAGGATACATATATGGCATAGACACGGTCAATCCGGAAGGTGACTTTTAAGATTATGTCTCTGACGGGATGTTCGCTGTCATTAGGCCATCATCGATATCGAACTCAGATATAATTGGTATTGAATATTCGGCACATGTTTTTACTACTACAGTAGTGCTATTCTCCCGTCTTTGACATGTGATTGTCTTGATCTTGTTAGAATAGTATATCAGGTTTCTGTGTGGCATTCTCAATTTATGTTCTACTTTGTAATTTTACGTGATGACAAGTCATGCACTCTTTGTTATCCATTTAAGATTTTATTGCATTCTTCATTATACATGTTATGAAGTTCCATTTCCGTAAAGACTGCACAAGAGTCACGTTAAAAGGCATAACCCATTCTTTGCGTTTAAAATCAAAATGGAAAATGTTTTGAAATACAATAATTCAATTTTTAATGTCATGGTATACATGATTTGATTGATACATTCCATGATCATGAACAATTGAAAAAGTTAATTAATGTGAATTTATTTTCGCACCGAATTAACTTTTTTTTAACATTTTTATGCCTAAAGACACTTTCACACAGATTTAAGTTTGCAGTCTAGATTTATATGCATAGTTCCATTTATTACTTGTATCGTTAAGAAATTGTGGCAAATTATTTTTCATAATTCCTATCGCCAACGAAATTCGCGAAATTCAAACGTAAGAGAAATTAAATCGGTTTATATGCTGTCGTTACTGATAGACATGAGTCGTGATACACGTTTTTCTATTGTCTTTGTGCGTCATGTAGGTATATCACCGGTGACATATACTGGCATACCACATGATTAATTCACAAACAGCTACACAAGAAAGCCCCATATTAAAGTTACAATGGCTACATCAAGTGCATTCTAAAATCATGAGAAATTGTGACGTCAAAGGGTGAACATATGTTTTCAGCAACTAACAAATGTAAAATCCTTTATAAATATTTGCCGCATTGTCAAATGCATTATGTTGATGGAAGACGGCTTCCTGAGTAATAGTAATTTCCCTGAACCGTTATTTGGATACACAATAAAATATGTCTACATGTATTTTTTTCACTAAATTCACCGCTAATTATGTACTTCTTGATACTGAAAAGTATATGAGAATTGACAATGTCATTACATGGTCATTTCTTGATTTGTTTGCTGGAATATTTAAGGGAACAGATGATGATTATTTTTACAAACTTTATTTCAGTTATGAGAGGATAATGATAATTGAGCTGTAAATTATGTAATCCAAATGAAATCTTGTTTCTGTGCTAATAGAGATTGATCCATATCAACATAATACTAGTAATCAACAATATTGTCTGACATATAATTACGTATATTAAATACTTTTTCATATACTCAGAATAAAGATAAGTATATTTCAACCTAGGATTCACCAAATTAGGCAGAACCTCGAGTATCACGAACCTCGAGTATCACGAACATCAAGTATCACGAACCTTAAGTATCACGAACATCGAGTATCACGAACATCGAGTATCACGAACGTCGAGTATCACAAACCTCGAGTATCACGAACATCGAGTATCACAAACCTCGAGTATCACGAACATCGAGTATCACTTAACTAAATGATTTTTCTGGAGAAATGTTCCTGTTATTCATGATTACTATCTGATATGAAAGAGTCGTTATATAAAGTTCAACGATTCCCTCTTGTGCATTTAGCGATAGATGTTGAACCTTGCAGTTTTTGTCTACGTTAAAGGCATCAAGCAATATTTTGTAATGTTTGGTTGCATGCTTTCACACTCGAAATGCATATAAAGGTTGAAAGTGCGTTTTAACTGAAATTTACAGGTTCGTCGATGCATCGATCTCTTTGACGTTTGTGAATGGATGCACTTTAATTACTTGTCGACATCATATTAGTCACGTGACGTCAAACTTCAAATGCGACTTTGTTAACAGTAAAATGCATTCGTCTCTCTCTCTCTCTATATATATATATCTATATATATACTGCTGGGTGATACATAATAAAGGCACAATTCAATTAATTCACTAATTATATGATTGGTACGCAATCTTGTTCACAGTTATCCGTAATAGTACAAATTGTTTAATTCCTATTTCGATGCATATTGATGTTCCAATTACGGTATTTCATCATGTGTCAAATTCCTTAAGCTTATCCGATTATGATCAGTCGTTGATTGTAATTGAGTTTTCAAAACCATACCCAAATTTGGCGTCAGACACAATATCCAATTAAGTTGCTGCACATGCCTTAAACTTCAACGTCTCATCATTATCTCCGTAAATGATGTTTTAGCTGTGATAGCTTATCAATGTTACATTCAATTATGAAATTGGACTCGTCGTCTGCGAGTTTGGTTTCGATACATGTGTAGGCCAGTTATCGGATAATATAGGCCACAGAAAATGTCGATCACTAAAAACTAGAATGCCCTTAGTTATAACAACAAGGACCTAAGAATTAGCTGAACAAGGTTGACAAGTGTGTAAGCTAGTTATAAAAAAACTAAACTGCAAAGACATTCTCCATCACAAAAAAATGTCCTATCTATACCGATTATTTAACTGTGTCATGTAATAGACAGTACAAGAAATGTAATTTCAGGCTACTATTGGTGTAAAGTAGTCCATTGAACATTCATATTTACATAACATTATTTAAACAGACCTCTGCTGCAATAAGGACATTGCATCACTATAGAACGAAATTCTATGACAGTTACAGGCGTGGTCATTATGTTTACATGGGTACTGTATAGTATGCGATTTACTGTTTTAATTTATTCACAGGAGTTTGTTTTCACGAATTATCTTTGTTAACTTTGAAATCGTCATTCATACGACTGCCTGGCAGGCGCGGATTCAAGGGGGGGCGGATGCGGCGTACGCCCCCCCCCCCTAAAATAGGAGAGAGAAAAAAAAGAAAAAGGAAAAAGAAGGGAAAAAGAAAGAGGGGAAGGAAGGAAAAGAAGGAAGAAAGAAAAAAAAGAGGGAGAAAGGGAAAAAATTAAGGAATTAGATAAAGAGTGAGAATTAGACAGAAAGCTCCATTTCCTACCATTACCGTTTGATGTTATCATTTTAAAATCTAAATGTATTCGACTTTGTGGTACATACATGCATGAACATACTTGTATCCAGGCACAATGGAATAATTATATATTTTTTTCGTGTAAGTTTAGGTTTTATCTCCATCGCTTAAAAGGTACAATGTAAATCCCTTCAAGTATTTACTTTTTCAAAAAAAAAAAAAAAAAAAAAAAACCGATAAAATCCCAATATATTAGATAATTTATTGTCATTAATATTCAATATTGACAGGTTATATCTCGATATCCTTAGCAATAAAAGAAAAGGGGGAGGGGGTGGGTGGAAGGAATTGTAGCTGGCCATGAGTCTTCGCTGGTTGACTATATGTCATGCCCTTCGTTTTCCAGGTTGTAAATGATATATTACACATTTTTGAATAAGCATTAAAGTCGTGTATTAAATCCGACTATCAATTCACAAATGTGTGCGTACTTTCAAAACGCCAGTTACAAGATCACTACTGACGCCGAATGCTTCTAGAAGCCTTTTATTTGTCCTAAGAAAATGTGTGTAAAGAAAAAAGTGGAATGCGACAGAAAATGAGAGCCTCTAGGGTCTGGGTGTACTCCATGGCCAGATGCCTTCCTTTTTTGTTTCAATAAAAACATATTTTTTTATAACGATAATGTTATAAGATAGGCAAACGATGTTAAAAAATTAATGCACATGACAAAAGGCTCCCTATTAGAAAACAGGATGATAGCAATAGTTCCTGGCACCGTATGGTCATAGACAAGACCACTAGCCTTCTTTTCTTTCGTTGTCCAATACACGAATTATGAAGATTGTGTAAGTTAGGGAAAATGAATTATCTAATCTGACAGATAATGTATAAAAGTAAAAGCTTATATCGTTAAAAAAGTTCACATACACTTTCATTAGTCCTATAAAAACCTTCAATAGGCGACCCCTAGCTGCAATATTGTAGCTCAAAAGACTTTTAGACTGAAAATTGTGTCTTCTTTAGAGCTACAATTGTTCCCTATTACTTCAAAACCTTCAAAAAAGTATGAAAAACTGTGCCCGAGTGATTTTCGGAGGCAGTGCTCCACTACGATACATATAGGGACCAATTCGTACCCGGCCTAAAGGCATAGTAGGCCGGGTACGTATATTCGTTCTAGGCGGCCCCCAGACCCCCATCCCTTTCTTTGCTTCGTGCCTCTATGAATAGATATTCAGATTTTAGGCAGTGCAATTCTGTAACTTTATATTCAAAATATGACATTAGACGTCAAAAATAATAAACGAACATTTTTACATGGCTTCAATTATTTTTTGGAAAAAGTGTACATTTGTTCGAGGGCTTCTGGGGGCCTAGGCGGCCCCCACCCAGACCCCCGCCCTTCTTCGCTTAAGTCCATATAAATATTAAGATATTGATATTGCAATTCTGTAAGTAAAAAAAAATAAATCAAAACTTCAAATAAAAAATATGACACGAAAACCATAAATAAACATCCTTAAATGGCTTCAATTATTTTCTGGAAAATGTGTTCATGAAATCCTCAGAATGCAGGATTTTGCACCATTTATTCGAGAGCTTCTAGGGGCCTAGGCGGCCCCCAGACCCCTCGCCTGATTTGCTTTGTCCCACGCCCCCTCTAACCTCAAAACCTAAATCCGCCCCTGCCTGTAATGACAAAGAAATCTTAAATTTTTGATAAATTTTGCGAATTTGGATGAATCCGCGGATTTAGTGAATCAAAACCTCCGAGAACATTATCAGCTATACACTCGTAAGTCTGTCTGCACATTGCATTTCATTTGGACAGACATCTAACACGGGATGCAAGTAAAGTGTAACTAGTTTCCATGTTAAGTGTAACGTTTGGCCCCCCAACCTGTTATATTCTGTGTCCACCATCTTCCCCATACGACCCAGGTTGTTGCTGTCAATGCGATTCTTCAATCTCATACGATTGTTAGTATTTATGTTTTCTTTAATAGCAGTTATGTTGTGATTCTATTTTTAGAAACAGCGATAAGATATTTCTACGGTATATGCATATCAAATAACGATATTGATACTTTTAAACACCTTCAGATCTAATTTATATATATATATAATAAGTACCTTTGATTCGGTCATATGGTGTTATACTATCCTGGAAAAAAACCAAGGGCAAAATAACTCCAAATTTGATTGGTCGAGAATGATACGAAATGAAATGTTCTTGCATTGTATCTTGTATTAATATGAGGTGTCTGCGAGGGGTTCGCAGATGACGTCATGATTGATAATGGCGTCACATTTTTGCAGACATGATGCCGTAAAACAGATTCTACGTCATCGGTTGATATTTTTGCTGTGGTTAATAAAAACATGCATCAACCTCATCAAAAGACTACAATTGTATACAAGTATCATTAATCTGGCATTGGGTCATGGTTATATTTAACACGCCAGACTGTGGGATGTCCACAGCTAAAACTCTTACGTCTAATGTGTAAGCCGTATATGTGATGCTTTCACTCATCATTATGCATAATAATGCCATTTTTAACATCGGCGTGTAGACTTATCCAGAGCTGCAGGCATTTTAGTAATGTATATATAACTTTCAGTTGCTTCAAACTTCAACGTACTCTTTTAAAAAAACATTATCTTTCCGAATCTCTGATATCTGATATGTTGTCCCGTACTAAAATCAATTTTGTAATTTTATTGATCTCCGTGACATTCTGCGAATGCATTCTAGTGGTTTTTTTAAATGATTATGGATGTCGCTGAACATTTTCCGGATTACCAAATAGACAGAATTACTGCAGAGGGAACAGATTTTAAAAGGATTTGACAAATGAATTCCCTAACACTTTTAAAACAGACGAAATAAATGTTGCTTTAATTTGCCGTAACCTAGGAATTTCTGTTACCATGGCTTCAGAAACAGTGAGTCATTTCAGAAGCTTTACAAAAATCCCGATTTAATGTATAAGTCATAAAAATCTGTTCATTTTTTTTCCAAATCATTTTTTTTTTTACTTTCTGTGACTCTGAATAGCTTTATTCCGAATTACAAAAGTGTGATCACATGAAAATAAAAGGTTGTTCATAATCGTGTAGGCCCTACTGTTTTACCATTGAAACATATCAATCTGCCACTGTGACTCGTTAAGTATAATTCAGTTGTTTGATTTGCAGGATATCGCGGTTTTCTTAGAAATAAAACAAAAATCCACGAGTACACTCGTGGATTCCGAATTCCTTTAGGGACTTTTTTTCTATGAAATTATTACGCCGTTATATCAACCAATCAGAATCGACGTTGCAAACGGCGACGCCATTTCCCCCTTTATTGGCTGATGAAGTAAATTTTAAGCCAATGAAAATGCTTGTTACAAACAAAATTGTATTATAGCTATATCACGCATAATCGCGAAAATATCTCATGTTTTGTTTGTTTTTTTTTTTTTTTTTTTTTTCTTTTTTTTTTTTTGCATTAATTTTTTTTCTCACATCAAATTGTCCACTGATTCCCAATCCGATTAAATAACATGAGTAGTTATCTGTATTCACAGTTTTAATTATACTTAAAGAACTGTAGTCGTCATAAAAAAGACTAGGAACATCTTGTGATAAATGTTTTTGAATTATCCCGTCTACTCATTGTGACCCGATTAAAGAGAATAGAAATGGAAGAAGGAATTGCATTTGTGTCACACAATACTTTCAATTACGATTGAGTTCTAATATAATGAGCAGTAATTTAGCATAAATGATTAAACTCTTGCTAATAGCTCACGGGGAAAAAAAGATTAGTTTAAGAAGATACATTAAAATTTCTAAATTCAAATTACCACATCAATTTCAATACTATAAAGTATAGCAGCAGATAATCGATTGAGCAGTTACACTGTATTAGAAATGACGAGCACATTTTATAACTTTTCTTCAATTAGTACATCACGTGATAATTACTAGGAATGCGATTGGATAACAGCCATGGTCTATTTTGCGACAGTTCCCTGTCCTTCTTGACTATGGGAGACTATACCTGACTACGGGAACTATACTAAAGTATAGTCCCCCGGGAATGAGTATGCGACCAAATATATGACGTCATAATGTGCCGTACTAAATCTATTATGGCCCTTTCCCTCGGGAACAGTTCTCCTATAGTGTTGTCTGGCGAGGTATAGTCCCCTCGTCTTCGACTAGGGACTATACCTCGCCAGACAACACTATAGGAGAACAGTCCCCTCTGGAAAGGGCCATAATAGAATAATATAAAATGGTTTTTCATTTTTTAAGGTTATATTCATTTTGGCTTACAACCTAAATAATCGTATTCATGTAATATACTTTAGTTAAGTTATATATGATATATACAAAATATCTTTCTATGGCCCGTATGTAATATTATATAAGCGCACGATGAGTCTTAGTGTGGGAATAAACCGCAGTACCCGGTGAAAACAGTGGTCGAGAGAGACCCTTGAACTGTCTACGTCCACGCGGGAGATCTCGAACTCAAGCCGGTTAGTTAAAAGACGAAACATTTAAGCATTATATATGACAATCCTAATTATTTTCGCAATAAATTCCAATATATAGATACATTATTATATTGTGGTCATGATGTGCCCTTTTTGTAATGGAAATCTATCGCTAAGTGTCTGTTTCCCTCACCACTTAAAGAGAAATGGACACAGATGTTGTTACGGACAGTCTGTATATGTCAGTAACGACGTTGGTCATTACGTGAGTGGACACTCCTAATAGTCTGAAATCTAAATACGATACAGGATTATTGTATTGATTTCACTCTCAACACACAATTGCAGACCATTTCGGTACTTCGGGAATTCTAAGAATACTTGAATGTCATTATCAAAACGGGAACGCTGTTACATCCCTTTTATAATGAATAATGGAAATATACATTGTATGTGCTTATCAACCCCGAAACTAAAGAAACTGCCCTAGTATTTGATAAATTTGGCTTTAAGAGAGTTTACTTAACACGGATGTATTTACAACGTGGTGAATTTTCATGAAGGCATCCTCGACACTCCAGGGGTTCCGATCACTTACGATCTCTATACCCCTGGGCTATCTCATAGTGAAAGTGAAGGCAGCTCAGCGGAAAATATTTGACCAATCACAGGCCTGCAAAGATTTCCTTTGAAGACTACAGAGAGAGCGACGCCTAACATCAAAGCCACACAGTCAACCACAGTGTACCGTTATACGGCTCTTTTGATGTAGATCAAATGACTAAATTAGCTGTTCTGCTGCCTCCAGTTTAACTAGGAGATAGTCCAGGGATGCAGAGATCGTAAGTGATCAGAACCCCTGGAATATCGAGGATGTCATGAAGGGGAATACGAATATTATGTATTGTTGACCACTTTGATTCATATCGTGTTTCAATCATAACAAACACTCCATCTTCTATTTCTCGCCATACTGTACACTGTATTCGAACAACCGGAAGTACACATAATTGTAAACAAGGTTACACAATATTACGGAATGGGTGATGTTATATGCGGAACGAAATAATGCTACTCTTTCTATATTATCAACATGTATCAAATCATACATAGACAAATACTTGTTCTCTGTTATCTGAAGGTTCTTGCACAAGCACAATAGATACGGGTAAATCAAATGGAAAAGCAATGATGTTGTAGGGATTGAAAGGTAAATAGTTTCAATAAACCTCTCATATTGTTTTAAATATTAAAGATGCTCCATCGCTGACAAATTGTATTTTTTCACTATAAAAAACAGCAGCAGACGATTTAGTATTTTTCTTCAGTTACAAAAGTTACTTTCTTTACACCATTACCGCCGTTGAAAAGTTTGAGCTTCTAATTTTACTTCAAGTTAAAAATATATATATAATTGCATACCGAAAAAATTCCGTGGCACTATATCCTACACTTTATATGGAACGAAGTACTGCTTGCGCATGACCCAAAGACAAAATAAATTATTTTATATTATTTTTTTTTGTTAATTAGACTTATGTATACACGATTAAACACTAATTATTGTACAAATGCTGAATATCATTTATGCTCTCTCGGCGGTGGAGCATCTTTAAGTAGTATGCAGTAAGCCAGTTATTTCATGATAACTCGTCATTCGGGAATTACTTTTATAACTCTTAATATTCGAAAGCCAGGTAATGTGATAACCTTTGCTTGGTCCATATTCATCGAGATTTATGTTAAATATTGCTATGGATTTCACCATTCATTGACACAGCTTTAGTATCACAAAGTATTCAAAAGTGATTCAAAACGCGTAACAATACAATCGGATTAAGCAATATTGAATGAATTCACAGTAATGGTGCAAATCAATCTTGAAGCTAAGATGAAAAGCTCTGCTTCCTTAAAAATTGAGAAAAAAACATAATTCTATAGAAGGAATATCACATTGAAGTAAACTATCAATATTTGTCATTCGTATTAGCTTTAAATCTATTGACATTAGAGATATTATGGATATTTGCAAAAACATGTTGATAGAATCGTGATAAATGCATCAAAACAATGAGAATGGAGGGATTAGGAATGTAAGGGTTTCAATGATGATGTAGATAATTAATAATTATGCTCTATAATTGACGCAGCTTTTGTTTTCCTACTTAGATAAAAGAAGTAGGGCAGTGGGGATACCTATCTATCACATAATCCGCCTGGGCCAAGTTTCATTAACGTTCCTCATCTTTAAGGTATTTCTTAACTTATAATTCTCTATAGGAAAGCATTATAGATTTTAAAGAAGGCTCCTTATATATATTACTTACAACTTTTTTCCTTCTTTAGTGTTTTCCTATGGGGGATTTTAAGATTAGATTCTTTCATAAAACTTGGCTCAATTACCACGTAAAATATATAATGAGATTTTGACGTAGTACATGGAATTTATTAAGCTCGTCTCGAAATGTTAATTGCTGTTCGCCATCGCTCCTAAAAATAAAAACGTCGGAGTCTCATTTTAGAAAAGCAAAATGAAATAAATTCTCATTTAAAAGATCCCCAATATTTTCGCCTACACAACATTTCTGATGTTCAGACAACAGCTTCAAGTGTCGTCTGATGTCACATAAAACTACGATTGATTGAAGTGCTAGGAACATTATGTAAATAGATCCGGAACATTGCGTGATACCGGATCTACTGTTAGATTGCACCTAAACTCTGGGTAGCCTGTACTCTTTGTTCTGGTGACAGTCCGGGCAGACATCGCACCACAAAGACAGATCGACGGACATATTTAAGTAATTAACACTCATTAATGATGTCTGTCGACACTAAAGGAGCACGGCACATTACAGATCAAGTATCAGACGCCCACGTCAGAATTTTAGTTATATGTGCTGTTGTCTTCATACTGTCGAATTCAGAATTGCTTCACCGCCAACAGTCATCTATTCCAAGCCAACATGACATTTATTCAAAAAGCAGTGTCGATCCTTAATTGCAATGCATATAAACATGTATAAGATATCTTGATTGCGAAAAAAGATATTTCATATTGTTGATTTGATATATCATATAATAAATAAGATATCTTATCTACTTTATATATCTTATATAGGAACGAGATTTCAACAAAGGTCCAGGAATGAAGTATCCCTACCCAGAAGTCCACAAAGAGAGGTGTACAGTATACGCAGCTGCGTACTACTACCCGTTCAGCCAGATTCTTGTTTGCTTCGCATGCTACGCCAATATCAAGCGTTTGGTTGAACGAGACAAAAGTATGCACGTATAGATAGGTCACCATATATAGCCAATATAGTTATTGCCGCCATGCCACGTTTTCAAGACACCGTTAAATGCAACCAAACAGCGCTTGATTCTCCCTTACAGTGCCATCTCTGTGAAGTGCGAACGATTCAAAGAGTTGCTCCGAAGTGATTCGAATGACGTCCGAGGGTGAAATTAGTTAATGATTTTAAATGCTATGAAATCTCATTCTATACTGGATGTCTTATATAGCAACGAGATTTCAATTTTATGCGATATCTTATATATTAACTAAAAGATATCTTATATACGATATACGATTTGTTATATAGAAAATTAAAGATATCTTATTTAAATTCTATATGAGATATCTTATACACTATATAACATATCATTTACAATAATACAAGATATCTTATACATGTATGATATATGATATATCTTATATATTGTATGAGATATCTTTATGAGATATCTTATATACTATATGAGAAATCTTATATGAGATATAAGATACTTTATATACTATATAAGATATCTTATACATTATATTAGATATATTATACATTATCTAAGATATCTTATATATATATCAGATATATATGCTATCTTATAGATATATATAACAGATATCTTATACCGACAAACAAGAGCCTATAATTTTGACAGAACTGCCAAAAATCATAATAATCAAATGAAATATAATAGATGATGTCATAATAAAATGAAATATAATAGATAATATGATAATAAAATAAAATGTAATAGATAATATACATAGATAATATAGATATCTAAATATACATAAAATACAAGAACTTTTAATGTGCTCAAATTCTGTATTGTAAATAATATCGATAACGCATCACTCATGTTTGTCTGCCTTTGAATGATTTTCACAACTTATAATCAAATCTGATGGTTTCCAATAGATTACTAAAATAACCTGTCAAAATCTTCATACTGTTATAGCACGTACATCTTTAAGAAAGTGGGTGTAATGAACATCTCGAGCTGATTCATTTCACAACTTGTAGCAATCAAACTTTGCAATCAAACTTTATACATTAAATATCGCCTGTTGAACCTCAGATTCTCAGCACGGTAACATGATACATTTTCCAACTTCAATTTGCCATATACTTTTTATGTCACTCCTCTTACTTGATGTTTTTGTTCTGTTAGGGATATCTTTACACACGAGGATCAGTTGATATCTTTTTTGTGTCACTGTATTAAAAGTATCTTCTTTTCCATGTAATCATCTATGTCATCTTCCCCATGTGTTCCCCTCTAAACATACTCCTGGCCTATCTATTGTTTAACATTCCCAAGGTGCCCAATAAATCGTGATATATAATGAGGTGAGAGAAAATAGAATAGAGACTATCACACTGGGGTGTAGATACTACATCATTGTACAGAAATTGTATTTTTTTAGAGTTTTCAGATGAATTGTTCAAAGCTTCAGCATATTCACAATAAGACTACATTATATATCTACATGTATTTAGTCATTTACAACTCCATACGATTACAGAACATGTGAAAGGCTGATCATCTTAATGATTTAATTTATTAAAAGTCAAGCTCAATAAAAAATTCATTTCTTTATCAGAAAAGCGAAATCCCTAAAGTAATATACCATATAATATGCTGAAGAGAAAGGTGAAGCTTACTGGCCGCAATCTTTTATGGTGTTTGATGATTTGCTTTCGAAGATGTCTCATAACCATCAAAATGCAATCTTAGATTATAATTTAACCTGTGTTGACCTTATTTTGCATGATGCTAGCCGTGTCACCAAATATTCAAGGGCACGTAGTCATTTTTTCTGTTTCTCCTGTAGAAGTCGTTACACATATTTTAAAGCATTTTTTCTCAGGATTAAGAGACTCATTTTTGTTAAGGTTTCTCTGATGCATATATGGCGATTATCTGAATATTCTAACACAAAGCCTATACTGCAAGCTCAGCAATAAATATATGAAAATCATGCCAGTCGAGAAACCATAAGTATTTTTGCTCTTCTTGAAAATGCCCTAACGACCAAATTTGAAATATTTGTCGAATCATTGATCATGTTAAATTCATCATAATTATCTGTAAATACGTCGTTTCATCCCTCCAGGGGTTTTTAAAATAGAAAAAAAAACATGAGAGTTCGTTAACTGTAACAACGTGCCTCCATTTTATCTAGGAATTATACTATTTGTAAACCAAACATGTCTTATCAAGTTTTTCAAGACCTAAATATAATTTTAATTTATCAACTTGGCGTTTAGTTCGATTTTTACAAGTGCGGGTCGCATAACTAAAGCTGGTAATGATATATAGTATACAGTGTACGTGTTTAACTTTATCTGAAGGAATGATTGCGTTTCTATTTATGTTAATCAATTATCTGCACGTTATACAACGGCTTCGCCAAATTAATAGGTTTGTTTACAACAATAGTGTATTATATAAATGTCAATGGCTGTGTAGGATAGGGAATCCATTGTGACGTCATGATATATGAACCATTCCATTACGACTTGACACAATGACGTGATACCTGCATTCAAGAATATCATGGCAAATTGTTGTCTCTGCCTAAAATCCAACTAATTTGTAGTTATGTGAAAACTTACATTAATGTCGGGTCATGGTATATGATAACAGTGGTTATCATAGCTGACAGGCAGTCTTCAAACTGGTTTTTTTTTCAAACGGCACTCCCGAATATGTGAATGGGTCAAGGGGTGTGTGTAGTAGATTTTTAAGCCACTTGCCTTTCCACACTAGCCGGCAGGGCTTTCAATTCCCGGCCACCGAAAGCGATTTGTATAAAAGGTAAGGGTTTTCGCACCGATGTAAAATCGTTTCACGTATAGAATAATTTTCCCCGGGCACTCCGGTTTCTGCTTGTTTCATCAGAAAACTTTAATCTGTTAATGCCATACATTCATACTATCTCTAGTGTAACTTACCTTGAGTATTGTTCGTTTGTTATGTCGGTCGATAATTGTTCCATCATGCACAGGATTTAGGAAATATCAGAAAATTAAAATTCCAAATAATGTATGTAGCTCAGAATTATTTGTATAGTGTCCTTCACACGACCCACTCACTTTATTTCCGTCTGCTCAAAATTTTGCTTTGGAAACCTGAAGTGTCTTGTAAGCGACGTGGTCAATATTTTTCTTAATCGACTTGGCTACATTTAACAAGCATAAACAGAAAATGAATATTCACCATTGTTTTACTAATACTAATGTCTGTTGTTATGGTACAAGTTATTAGGCATGTGGTGACTTATATCCAATTGTCTTATCTAATCTGATATCACATAGGTCATTTGTTTTGTCATTCAACATTCCCAACTTATCCAAACTCGCCACTGTCACTTCATGTCTTCGGAGAGGGTTCACGCATCCATGTAACAGCGAAACGAGTGTCACGATCTTAAGACCTGATGCTAATGCTCCCAGAGTGAAGTGATTGTGTACAACGAGAAAACTACTGTTGTCAGCTATTTCGTTTATAACTTAACGTGTCAAATCTGGAGAGAGAAAAAAAGAATCTCATTTTGCACAGATCTGCATTTGCAGTAATTTTGTTTTAAAAACACGTTCATGCAACAGGAATTTAATTACATGCATGTTGAAACATTCATCACCTCCATAAGCTATGTGATGAATGGCGACATAAACTGTATTCGATCTGCTATATGTATCTCTATGTAGTTATTATTCTCCACGATACGCGTTTGCGGGGTATTTTAAATTGAGCTCCGTCAGTCCCCCCGTGCGTCCGAGATCCTTTTCTGGACCGTAACACAAGAAGCGTTGAACGCAGCTCCATTAAGCTTTCTGTATACATCAGACAAGTGCCCTAGTTGTGCCCTTTGTTATTGCGGACCTTCCATTTTTGGAATTATTTCTGTTACATTGTACCATGGAAACTTAGTCAAAAATACCAAATTACTACTTTCTTTTGTTTCCGGTTGTTTTCCAAAACCGTTCAAGTCGGCTCCATGAAAGTTTCTGTTTCAGAAAAGTGCCCTATTTGTGCCTTTTGCTATTGTGGAAGGTCCATGCTCAGTGGGTTTTTTTTCTTTTATTTTCAGTTACCATGGTCACTAAGTCAAAAATACCAAATTACTGTTTCTTTTTCTTTCAGGACTATAACTCCAAAACCGTTCAATTCAGCTCCATGAAACTTTCTGTACTAATCAAACAAGTGCCTTAAATGTGCCTTTTGCTATTGTGGACCTTCCATTTTTGGATTTGTTTTTCTGTTACCATGGAGACTCAGTCAAAAATACCAAATTACTGTTTCTTCTTGTTACCTGCTGTTGTGATTTTTTCAGTTTTACAATACTCGCACACATTTAAAGTTATACTTGAATAATTGTTGCTTTGACCTTGATGTGTTTGGGTTTTATTCCAACTGCGGGGCACGGGGGAAAATGCCACGCTTTGCGGTTCCTTGTTACTAGTTATGTGTTACATCACAAAACAAATCTCAGAATCACACAACTACCTTGTAAAATATCAGACTGGTTTATCAAGTGAACACCTGGGACATTTTAGAAATATCCGATATTTATTCACCATCATTTTAACTTTTTCATAATTACATTCTGACGGAATCGCATAGAAACAATTCCCAAAAGTTGTTCTCCCTAGGAAAAAATACTAAATATATATGAATATCTTTTTTCAAAGATTTTCGGCATATTTACTCTCCTAAGAATCAGAATCTAGTAAAATCTAATTGGAAAATCAAAACGAATTCTACTTAATTGGGTTTGATTTCATGCGCCTGAGGATAGTCAAGAGGCCGAAAATTTCCAAAAAGATACATTTATATTAAATCAAATATATTCATGTCAATTTATTCAAACCAACCAAATCCTTTTGAGATGGCACACTTGAGAAATTATTCCGACTTTTTATTAACATATCAAAAGCGATGTTAATTTTTTTATGCTATAGTTTCACTCCTAAACATTTAGCGATTGACAATGATTGTTGCACTTAGATAAACGTCTTCACTAATGATCCTATGGGTGTTGTCTGTCTCCATCATCGTTCGAATGCGTCTGTTTCAGATCATTACTAGAGATGACGTGTTCTTATTGCAATGATACACTATATATTAATTAAAAGGTTAACGCGGACAGCAGTTAATAAGCAATATATAAACAGTGTTGTCAATATATGTATCCCATAGGTAATAACTTTGCTACAGTATACTATTATATATTATAGAGTAACACGACATCCCGCTGAAAATGTCAAACGGGATCACCAACCACAGTACATATTAACAAAGAAACATTAATACTAAATCATATATACGTATTAATGGTTAATTTGTCAGACTAATTCCAAAAGGCAATCAAGTGCATTTATTGACACTATTCAGTGAACCGTAACATTACATCTACCGTGACTGGAGTTTTACACGGCGTCATAGATTGTCTTTGAAGAGGTAATTAGGCTCGTGTATCCGATATATTATAAACATTTGAAAGGACCATGATAGTGTTCAACGTTCCGTTAAAATATCGCGACATTAATGATGATAAAATCTATAATTAGATACAACAGTAAGTATAAACTACGACGTTGCAGCATTTAATTCACTTATTAAAGTTTAAAGCTGCTTTATAGTCGTTTGTTGGAGTTACTGAACTAAAATAATATATTCTATTTTAGCAGTGATAACACAAAGTCGACAGTGGTGCCTCATCTTTTTGTTTGTCATGTTTATTATAATATTTTATCACCAATGTCGGCTGACATTTATAATTAAATTTCAAAGGAACGTTTTAACAAGCCCGGATATTACTTCGACGTAGCATAATGTTCAAATAATACTACAATTTACTACTATATTTGCACACTTTACAGAAAGATTGTAGGAAACTGAGTTTTCTTTGTTTACGGTTCGTTATTGTTGTCGAGATACGAATATCGAATCCGATGTCATCTGGAATTTGAGATTATAGCATAACGGTTTCACTACCAACGTGTAATTGGAATGTTGGCAGCTTTGCAGTTCATTTTGATCAGAATGATTTGACAATTTATAGGGCCACTTACTCAGTTTTACCAAGTTTTAAATGTTGCAATTATCTAGATTAACTCGATGGTATACTGTCACCAATGGCTCTTGAAGATCTAAGTAGACGATTTAGAATTTTAAACTTTCTGTATACATCAGGCAAGTGTCCTAAATGTGCCTTTTGCTATTGCGGACCTTCCATGTTTGGGATTTTGCGTATTTAGATAAATTTTTTTATACACCATATACGTATTATTTAATTTGACAATTAAAATAAACCGATATATATTTTTACAATGTAAATAGCCTAATGTATATGATACAATGTTAACTGAGTGTTGGCAGTTTTGCAGTTCAAATTTATCTGAATGATCTGACAATCCTTAGGGTCACTTACTCAATTTTAAAGAGTTTTAAATGCTGCAAATACCTAGGTTAGCTCGGTGGTATAGTATCACCAATGGCTCTTGAAGATCTAAATAGAAGATTTAGAATTTAATGGTTGAGAAATACCAGATGACCAGACAAAAACATGCTTTAAGCTCACCATCCCTTTAGACAGTAGAATTTATTGGTATTGTATAAGACGTATGGGGCCGATATATGTCATCATTTGGGATGTTGCGTATTTAGATAATTTTTGATACACCATATAATACACATAATATATGATTTGACAACTCAAATAACCCGATTTATCATTTTAAAATCCAAATAGGTTAATATATGTGATTTGACAATGCAATATTTGAAATGTAAAATACATTTATTTTTCTGCACTGTTCCCACTCATCCCGTAGATAAAATGTCTTATGCATCACTGAATTTCATCATTGCTTGCTCTTTGTGCTCCTGCCATGCATGAGTTCAAATAAACAAATCCGCATATGAAATATTCATATGTATTTGAGATGAGAAAGAGTCGCGTACTTAATAAACGAATCGCTGGTCTGATATCTGCTGTACGATCAGGCTGTGTCAAGGGGAATTAAGTTTAAGTAGAGATGACAAGTCTATGTCGTCTCATCATAAACGGTAATTGCTTTAGTGGTCTGTGCAGACTGGGACCTTGTACAGTTATAAAGTCATCATTTATATATATTATGTTGTATTGTGACTTAATGGTCTTCCTCTGTTTTACAGATTCATCTGAGAACCCCCGGATTATGACGACAACATATCAACAATTCTAAAACGACAGGATTTGACAACTAGCTAAGGTACACCATTCTCAGGACGCATGTGTCTATCATTGAGCGGCTCGTCTTCAGAACAATGAAAGTGTGAAATGTTACAAATATTTTGAAGAATGATGACGGAAACAACTATTTTTAAGTAGACCAACAGACAAGTAAATAGACAAGATGAACCAGACGGTGGATCCGGACGTCAAGGATATGCTGGAGGGCATTTGTTATAACTACATTGGCCCGGTGCTTTGTGTATTCGGAGTGCTGGGAAACATTATCAACTTGGTTGTTTTGACGAGACAACAACTGGTTGAGTCACCTTACATCTACCTAAAGGCACTTGCAGTGACCGATATGTCGGCCCTTCTATTCTCATTTCCCTTTTTGGTGGTGTCGCGAACAGCTACAACCTTTCCTCTTAAATGGTATAATGCCTATATTTTCTTGCCAGTCGTCAACTTCTTTACCGCCTCCAGTATTTGGATCACAGTCGTCATGACAATCGACCGATTCATTTTTGTGAAATTTCCGATCTGGGCAAGATGGCGGTGTAGTCGTTTCAGTGCGCAAGTGAGAGTTTGGATAATTCTTGTGGCGACTGTTATGATTAGCGTCCCAAGGCTATTTTGCTATAATATAGTGCCTATCAGTGTTGAAAACGGTAATGTTACAGTGACAGATTTACATGGTTACAGACTGAAACCCACAGGTTTCCGGATGAGTGATTATTACCAGGCGATGAACATCGCTCTCATCATCCTCATCCACTTCTTGCCGCTCATTATTCTGTGTGTGATCAATATCAACCTGATCATCGCCGTACAGCAAGCACGCATCGCGCGCGAGGAGTTAAATCTACGAAACAACATGGAGACGGAATGGCAGAAGGACCAGCGCCGATTCACTATAACTCTCATCAGCATTGTTCTTTTAGCAATTGTCTCCATCTTTCCTGCCGCCATTTGTGATCTCATGGTCGAGATGAAATTTGGACTCAGATATTCGAAACTTATGCAGATTATATCAAATCTGCTAATGTGGCTCAATTTATCCATGAACTTTATCATGTATTGTGCATTCAATAAAAAGTTTGTGCGTGTGCTGAAGGACGTGATGGGGAAAAGCATTTACCGTTTTAGGTATTCACTGAAGAGTGTTCGGGGAGATCAAAGTGAAATGACGACAATATGATATCCTTAAGCGATAAAACATCGGATACATTTCATTGTTCTATGGAGTAACTTTAATGTTTTATGATTATTTTTTGTAATATTTCTAAAGCGTCTCACAGCCATCGAAAGCGGTAAAGGTGTAGATTTACGTCTCGATTCAAGCGTCTATGTGACACTGCTGATACCGGATTTCCGCAGCATACTCATCCCGTCCTGAGAGTGTAGACTCGCATTCCCCAGACTTTCGTTCAGGGCGGCGAGAGTCTGGGCAATACGAGACTAGAGGGTGTTCTGTCATTACTTCCGTTATGATGTAATCTTAAACTGTTATTGTTTCAACTGTGAAATTTAAGTAATGTATATGTACATGGTAAAATAGAAGTAGTTGACCCGATTCATCTGGTGATATCAACACTAGAATATGTAGCTACCAGACCCACCCATGTAGTACCCACGACAAGGATGGATACTTTGAGACCTGACGCACATGAAGCTGTACTGTATTATTAAACATAACCTTAGACTGAATATCATCCTACTCAACCTATCTATTTAATATTATTTTAAAGCTGTATGTGTCATAACCGGTAGAATTGTTTAGCATATTGTTCTTTTCTTTATATTATATTATTTACTTATATATTTACTTGATATTAGTTGTTTTATAAACATTAGTTACGACATCGACATGGTTTTGGTGATGTTGTTTTTTCATAGCTAAATTATAAATGTATAGTGCAGGTATAAACCACTCCTTGGCACCTTCTTCAATTTAACTTTAGATTTTTTATTTTTATTTTTTTGTGTGTGTTTTAAGTCAGAATACCGATGTAAGTGTAACCTGTATATATTCAAATACACATTGAACAAGATTAAGACACTTCAGGTAATTTTATCAGGTTGAATTGGGTTCCAAACAACACAAAATATATAAAAGTGTGATGGGACTGCGATGGATTTGTAAGTATTTTCATCATATATATTAGTTGATTATTTTTATGTTCTAGCAACAATCAGGTTCATTTAAGGACGTAATTTGCGGTGGAGGATAGCTAGACTGCCGGTGGCATAACTTTTTACCGGGACCTGGCAAAATGTCTACCGCAAGCCTCGAAAAGAAGAGAAAGGCTAATGATACTTTGTCGGAGCGTCTAAACATTTCCACCAGAACAGATTCTTGATTAGAATATTCATGATATAACGTACACCCGTATGGAAAACAAAGATAATGTATGCAATTAGAAGAAGTCCTGATAATGAAGTGAAATCGGAGTTCGAAGAGAAAAACATGCAGTGGAGACAAAATGAAGGAAAGTAACTCTTGTAGATCAAAATAGCAAGATCATCGTCAGTAGATGTTTGTATTATATAAACCATCGATATATAGATTTACATAAACACATAGCTATACGTGTGTACCTGTGTGGACTGGTCGTTTAAGGTATCCATCTGTAACACAAAATCATCTGCATATTGTTATTTAGAGTTATTGTGACATGTTCCCGTACTGTTAAATAGTAAAGTTTGTGTACGTGGTCTGGAGTTAGGACATTACTCGAGATTTGTTCTTAGTCTATGTGAAGCAATTATATTACTCCTAGAAATAACATCAATGATCTTATCAATGTTTGTGGTTAGAGAGTCACCACGAAAATCATAAAAGTGTACACAACGAACGTTTGATGTTACACTGCACACGAAATGACGAAAGCATACACCCGGATGTGCGTCACTGTTTTGTTTTTCAATTATACAAATACTCATTAGAAGAAGAAGAGTTGATGGAAGTTTAAGATGCCTATTGTAGTAACAGTCAAGAAACATTCTATGATTTCTACTTTCCTATTGATATTTTTGTTTAATTTTATTAACTAATTCAATTTGATCTCGAAAAGTTTACATTTCTTTTGCTCATATCAGAATTTCCCAAGAAACATTAATGGCATAAGTGTTGTAGCTCTAGATTTGAAACTGCGACTTTCTTTAAGTAGGATATTTTAACATGGGTTACTGAAGCTGGTTCAGTGGCAGTCCATCACAATAGCCCATTGTTATAAGGATAAATTAATCAATATACATGTCTGTTTACTTGATTCTGCTAATATAGTTGTTATGACAATTTCGTGAAATATTATTTTGTTATTTTTTCAAAATCATTCACCACACCACTTACACAATGTAATAAATGACTCACCAAATCCAAACCATAGGCATAGATATTTATCATTAAACAACCTCACTTTCACTCAATTTTTCATAGTTTATTTATAAATCAAAATTCATTAGGATGACTTAATCAATGTTTACTATATAAGTTGTTTGTACACCTTGATCTAATGCGTCAATTATGAACGGTAGAGCAAACGTGTATTCTCTACTTCGCATCTTCGTATAATTCAACGTGTTCACAAATACAATAATTCGCAATTAAAAACTGTGAATTTGATTTACATTTCGCAATTACGTATCATACGTAAATCTTCGCGCAAACATTTGCATGCGCATTGTAAGCTATTTTGAGAAATTACGAAAAAAAAATCTCTCGAAATCCCATTAATCGGTTTACAGTAGACGGAATGAGATAGACTAAATTTGAATTTCTCATTAGTTATTTTCCCGCATCTTGTTATATAACTTAGTAGTCCATTGTATATTTATATTTTCCTGTTTTATTGTAAGTGAAAATGTTACATTGTTTTAATGTTGATAAAAAAATGACGATATAAATTGTTTTCTGACTTTTCATTTATAAAAACAAATGAACTATGCATAATTTTGTATTGTGTACCCGAAAGTTCTCTGCAACACAGTATGCGTTTGTGTACTTGAAATAGTATAAATGATTGAAGATGCTTCACCGCTGAGAAATGGTATTTTTTCACTATCAAAAACAGAAGCAGACGATTTAGTATTTTTCTTTAGTAACAAAAGCTACTTACTTTACACCATTACCACCATTGAACAGTTTGAGCTTCTAATTTTACTTAAAGTTAAAGTGAATAGTCGGGCAAAGAAAACCAGTCTAAATGCGTTCATTGGCCTTCCAAAAGTTCTTACATATTAATACGACGGTCAAGTTCTGCTTAGTTTCCCAGTTCTGACCATTAAAGCAGAGAAAAGTTGAAAGCATTGAAAGCGAGGCTGTGTGGAAATGTAACTACGGACATAGTGAGCCGGAAGGACGTTTTAGAATTCCCATACTTTAAATTAATATCTTCGTACGCAGACAGATTTGGACGAGAGATTTTATTTTTCCATTTCATAAGAAATTATACTGCATACATTCACACCATTTTTAACCGACTTTAACCATCCTTGCCCGACTGTTCACTTTAAAAATATGAAAAATAATTAATTGCATCATGCATCGAAGGCAAAATAAATTCTTTAATGTTATTTGCTATGTTAATTACACTACATATATACACGATTAAACACCGATTGTTGTTCAAATGATGAATATCAGTTATGCTCTGTCGGCGGTGGTGCATCTTTAAGAAGAAAATGACTTATTAAACAAGGGGACTGAAAATACCAGAGGATTAACTAGATGTAGTTAGATATTAGTCATCAGACGTATTGAATCGAAAATATTCACTATATTTCATACCTTTTGGTAAAAACCATTGAAATAATTGTTAATATTTACACTAATTGTCTAATTCTTAAAACTAAGTTTGATTTCAGTTTATGTTGAATGGTTTACTAGATTATATAACAAATATCTTCAAATAACCACGGTATTGACCGGATGATGCAATTAAGAAAGCATCAGTTTTATCAGACACAGCAGTATAGATGACACCGGTGAACTAAACTATCTAGATACTCCCTATTATCTGCATGGCACTTACACAACCTTCGAAAGGGCATGGTTTCCGAGATATTTGATCCTGTTCGACGACATTGTTGTAAAAACCATAGGAAATGTAGAAGGAATGACAAGTTGTATTAGTTAGGTTTCGTGCTGGGTGCTCCAGATTTCCAACTCTGGAAAATGCATAACATGACATAAACGTTGTGTAGGAACACTCGCTGTTTTCGTAATTGCTATGAAATCAAGAGTTTGGTAAAAACAATATTCGTTTTCTTACATTAATGTATGGCATTTATGTTGTGTAGGGACACTCACTGTTTTCGTAATTGCTGTGAAAAGAGTTTGATAAAAACGATATTTGCTATTTTACATTACTGTATATATGTCGTTAAAACTACTAACCAAGAATACCTCAACCCACGAAATAATTTTGAAGTTACAAAACAGGAAAAAAAATAACTCTGAAAACAGAATATTTTACAAAATAAAATTATTCAAAAGATCAAATGTGTATACCAACAAAGCATAAAATAGGCAATAGGTTGGAATATGAAGGACAATATTGTATTATATATTATTGGTATACTAGGATTCTTGGATATTTGTTTCATGAATCTTTCAGTGAAATGGCAGACATATTGTGAAAAAGAACGACAGTGGCTTGCCAGGCCCGCGTGATGACGAGTTATAACTGGACAACATGAAATATTACACAAATATATTTTGTCACTAACTATAAACAACCCAGCCTGAGGCCGGAGTATGGAAATCCAGCTTAGGGCTGAGACAAGCCGACTTCTTGTCAGGGAGTAATTGCTAAATTCAGCAATTCACTTTTGGTTATTTTTATCTGGCACGATTTATCGAGATTTATGACACACTTATGTACGATATGACGAACTTTGATAAGGAACCGCGGCCAAGCTGTTTAACCAAAATACTACTTGTATCACTCAAGCGGATTGTTTCACTCTGCTGCAACAAGCTTAATCGGAGAGCTATGTAAAACCTAATCGATAAGTTACTACATTACGTCTTATCGTTTTGGTTTCAAATTAGCATACCGATCACAAGGAAAAACAAACATAGCAAAACAGCGGGAAAGAAAGCAAATGGTTAAATAAAAAGCATAGGTTTCAAGGAAAAACCATTATTATCATCTTATATCACAAAAAGAAAGAATGATTTTACTTAACTTATTGCAGTATTATTGACATATGATGATTGACATTTATACATTATCTAAAATGATCGTACACAGGACATGAAATACCGTAAGCGTATTTATTTCAAACTTATGTTTGAACAAGAGAGCGCATTGATGAATTAGCGTATTTTGCGGTAATTGCTACATGTATATTGCACGTTGACAGTATATAGCAGAGAGATTAAAGTCCGAAGTTGTTGATGATGGGAGGCAAAAATTTATCTTAAATTATATCTTTAACGAAGAAAGGTCAAATCAACTAATATGATTAATAATTAGGTGTCTTAAAGGCCCTTTAAAACAAACAAACAAATTCATTCAAGTTCCAGATATTAAAATCTTATCTTTATTCTGAAAAAAATATCACTATATAATTCAGCAAAGTTTTCAAAAAAATCAGCAGGCAGCCGTAAACAACATAGACAGAATCAGTTGATAATTACACGAGTAGGCGTGGAAGGCTCATCTTTGTACAAGATGGTAAAATGATGCCAATAATCACTGAGATTCAAAAAAGCCCAATAGCACAGTGATGGCCAGTGAACCCAATTAATACTCAAGTAAACATATATCTTCAATAAATAGTCAAAATGGTCATGAAGGAAATGAGAAATCATTTTGATTTCTTTGGAATAGTCGGGATGTAAATGCCATCATAAGAAGCTCATCACATATCTGTTTTGTTAATACAGTCTATCCCCCTGTGTGATGAGACCCCCTTTCTACCAGCAGGTACATACACATGGATTGATAAATTCCAAACCGTTTCATATGACTCTGTAGACCGACCAGCTTGAATCAGCTTCTTGTACACACGACTGGTCATGACCTTGAGTTCCTATAATAGATATCTACCACCTATCAGTTGGACCACGAACAAATCAAATCATTCGAATAATCGTATTTATCCTAACGCATCAATTTCTATAAACCAGAATCAGAGAAATCCCGATAATGTGAGACCTTCTAAGGTTTCATTCCATCAACATCTTAACTCTATAAAAACGTGTTTTCTATCACAACCTGGTCTGCTAAGTGTACCAATTACTGAATAAAGGTACCACGTGATATTACTACATACTCGTCAATGAGAAAGTATGGTATTTTGTCTTCATTAGCAATGTCGTTGATTATATAAACATCAGGTCTGTTTATTACAACATAAAATCTACTATCAACTTAATCTGATCTTCTTTAGAAGGATGCATTTAAAAGCAATTAAATCAAGCAAGAAATTTAAATGAGATAATGCTCAGGACCTTTGTATTCTGTTTTCATGTTGTTCTAGTAATTGCGTCAGTCATAGCAATGTTCCTTGATAGAAACAAATCAGGAACGAGTAAGTTGTTTGGAAAGAAACAAATAAGTCATTTTTATGTGAATATTTAAGCATTGGTGTCACAATTTTGTTTTAATTTTTTTCCTAGTAGCAGTTTGCAAACATTTTTTTCTAATTCGATCAAATCGACATTAATGCTTGTAATCATTTATTATTTATTTATTTTTATTTTTTGAGTATTTAATGAAATAAAATACGTTTTAATGAACAATTCCATTGCTTTTTCAAGGGATTCTTTTTCAAATCAATACGCAACTTCAATGTTTCTGTTGTGAAATCACGATAACATAAGGTCTCCGCGTCATTCTCGATTTTTAACAGTGGTAAGCAAAAATGAATTGGCCAGTCAGAAAGCCAGATTTAGTATGAAAACAAAGAAAAAAATCATTATAAAGTCGTGACATCAGCCAGCTTCAATGCTAAGCGTTTTCACTCCAAGCATTGCTATTCTGGATAATGTAAGCCTACTTATTGTAGCTAAGATTTATTTTCAGGTAAAATGCAATGTTGTACTTTGAATCGACTTTTCGGCGTCGATTTTTTTCGCCAATTTTACGACCTGCGAAATAATCGTTTAATCAAAGGTGGAAACATGTTGGTTAACAGATACTGTAATGTACGTTTTTATATAATCTATGCGAGAAGAGTACAACACATATCTACTGTATACCAACTTTCATTCGCGTGCGATTTACTTTTGAGAATTTCGCGATCCAAGTCAATTCGCGAAAGTTTATCTCCACGAATTCATATCTACATCATCTTTATTTATAGGAATTATCATTTAATTGTTTAAATCCGCGAATACTGATCTTCGCGAACTGAAAGTGAAATCGCGAAGTTTAATAGCCGCGAAAAAAATTTGGTTTACAGTATTTAATTTTGGATTATTTCTACAAATGGGACTGATTAACATACCACGTGATACCTGAGAACACTTGTGCGGGACTATTATTTCTATTGATGATGGAATGACGTTAAAAAAGATGAAACACGCGCTACGTCATTTCGGCGAAAATATTACGAAGAGTTAGGTTCCATCACCACTGGAGATACTTTATTCTGCACAAACGTTATCAGGTGTCACGTGGTACATGGATTAGTCCCAATGTTACTGCTAATGTCGCCTAGGATAATTTTGTGGTAGTTGTCACATATGCGCAGGCGCAGAAAATGTCTGAAATGTGGCCTTGCGAAATTATATTTTGGCAAACCAAAGTGACATACAGGAACTTCCATTGATTACATCTCAAGTGATGTTCTTGATATTTTATGGAATTCGGATTGAGTGTGTTGCCGAAGACAAATCTATCACAGTAAATCAAGGCAATGGCCGGAAGACACAAATTTCCCCTGGTGTGTGCGGAGTGACAATTAATGTCACAAAGCATAACCACCGCGATGGTCGGATTGACGACAATGGAGGATCAAAGCCCAAGAGTGCTGAGGGCTGAATCATCAAACAATATTTAAGATAAAATTATCACAACGTCATACAGCTATTTATAGTAATAAAAATATCGGCGGACTCGGGATTGAGACAACGTCTCCTGATATTTACTATGACAACCTCTTCCTGACCAGGAATTTTCAGCAGTCCAAATACTTGCTGCAGAAAACACCATTGTTGTTTTTCTTCTTATGGCAGAGTTACAGAGAATTGATCGTGTGGGTTTTTTTAATCTAATTGTTCAAACCCGTCGATTATAAAAAGTTATAAATCAGAACCAGTTTTCTTAATTATGTAACATGAACGAATAACAGAAATAAGAAACCAGCAGCTAAATTCAAAACACAATTTAATTATATATTCAATATTATACAGAGATGGTTTACAATATCTAAAGTAATTGGTGGTGGTACAAGAGTTATACGATGATAAGTGTTACTTATATCTGTATGCGAATGTCCTGGTATAATCCTTGATCCTTCCAGGTTTCAAATTAACAATAATCACAAATCCACGAGGAAAAAGAATGTCCACAGATGATTTGTAAACTTCCAGGCAATATGAATTAGCCTTGGCCAGCTGGAGTATATTGGAGAACCTTCTACTTCTAGAAATATCTAACTAAAAACAGTAAACAAATAAACACACAGAACTTTCTGGAAATAGTCCATTCTAGATCCCTACTTATAATCAACATATTTACAAACATGTATGTTTATACATGAAAATATTCTAGAAAGTTCTAAATTAATGATATGACCTTTTTAGGATGTATTGATAATATAGCGATAGGAGTTTTCTCCCTTATTTAATAACTACATGTATTTAGTGTCATATATAACATTATGCAGTAATTATAATGGCATTATACTACTGCACCTATCATTATAAGTTTATTTAGGTATTTGGGTGAAAATAATACTAAACAATCTTTAAATTTTCCCAAGTAACCATATTATATAAAATATTCAAGCTTAGAAAAAAACCCGAAGGTAATTAACCAGCATTAATTGATATATATTGGCTTACAAAGTTAGTGTTGTCGAATGTGTCAAAGATAAAACCTCTATATAATATATTATACGCGATTTCGTTTCGTGCTAAAATCGGTTCATATCTCAACTTTGCAACCTCTTAGCAATGATGATTTTCTTTAATGAGGATGCTGAGATGTCGTTGATGAAATACCTTCATTATCAACAAGCACTATATCCTCTGATGGCGGGTGACACCACATATCCATTGTTTAGAATGAAATCACCTGCAACAGTATCCTTTACATTTACAAAGCTTACCGATTACCCCACAGGAAAAGTACGTGTTATATGACACGAAAAGTGTGAAAAGAAATCGTAAAATGTTTCATATGGCTTCGTACAAAAATAAGGAACGTGCTTATATTTAGATTAAGCATTTCCTTCTGATAGATAATATTGTTAAGGCGTCGTCGCGGTATTCTTGTGGAAGCTGTCATTATATCATCGTACTTAGACAGCTTCATACAGAAAGTACACATGGTCTAGTGACATTTGTCAAAAGAGTATACGAATGATTTTATCGTTGAGCAAATCATTACTCATTTTTTATAAGTCTAGAACATACTAATAGCGGAAGATGACATCAATATATTTGTCTGGAAAATATTTAATGACACTTCTAATTGATAATTGAGGGTGTATAATCAAAATATACGTCATGCCCTAAGGGAAATCTCACGGCTAAACAGATGTCAGGGCACTTAAGGCTGAAGTTGAGTAAAAAAGTAAAAAAAGTTTGTTTTTTTCTTACTCACGGCTAAAAAGATGCCAGGGCACTTAAGGCTGAAGTTGAGTAAAAACATTAAAAAGTTGTTTTTTCCGTCTATGTCACTTGGCATATTGTCAACAATTCTTTATATCGCTACAATGTATTTCAGGATAAAATGATTTTTTTGAAATCGATCAAAAGTCAAAACTTGAATGCCAGACCCAACGATGCTGACGGTAAAGCTATCACATATATATGTTTGCTCGACATTAACTTATGTGATTAGTACATTACTATGTTATCTATCCCGAGATACCGGACTTGGGGCCCGATACCAAAAGGTGTCGGCGAATTCCACATTTTTATGTAGTAGTGCGCTCTAACCCTAAACCAGACATCGATCTGTCGTAATGTCTAAGTCTGGTGTCAGGGCCAAAGTACATACATCTTGGGCTAGTATGTTATAATGTTCCACAATTATGATTTGTTGTAATTACATCGCGGTTTTTTTTTTTTTTTTTTTTGTTCCAAATGTTTGTGACACTTGTTCACATTTACGATTTTTCTGTTCAATGTAAATTATATGATTGATTATAAAAAAAATGATGGTTTCGAGTCTACTTAAAGAGCTCTTATATTATTTTGTTGATTGTCATTGAATCAATTTGCATTAAGGTTTAATAATAGGTCATGTGTCTACAGAATACCTATCGCTGATCCGTCGTAAATATCCAGGCATTCTTCTTACATCCGCAATTAGGAGAATGTCGCGACGTCTGTGCGCCGGCGATAGACCGGTATTGGAATACGAACGCCATGTATGCAAAGAATTTAGCAATATTCCGTTCATCAAAGGATCCGAAGGACATGTCAATTTAACGATTTCAATGGCCAGTGACTGATTTCGATAAACAATTAGCAAACATCTGATGCCGGCATTCCTTTTGTAGTAGACAAATGAGACACGTAGATGACGAGACATGCTTCATATTTATGTCTCTAAGTGTAACCTGTTTGTCCGTGTCCCGGAATGTATAATTACCGAAAACCATCTTCAAATACACAAGGGGTCAATCGGTTAACGACAGCCTTGAATGCTCTGAGAGTGTTAACTGTATCATCGTGTAATTTGTGGTTTTGTAGAAAATATAACTTGGTGGTAAAACTTCATCATTTTAAATCGCGAATTGCAATCGAAGTAAAAATACCATTGTGCATAAAAACGCAAACGCAAAGTCATCAGGAAATTAACTTGGATTACAGTATATTATTCGAGGTTCTAGTGTAAAGTTTCAAGAAATGTGTAAATAGCTATATCATCGCTTATCTCAACTTGATTTATGACCTTGACTAAACATTACCGGGTAAATCCCACCTAGCATTTTAGTATGATATTATCAATAGAATGGACGCTCAGACGTCATCTCCCAAAATAAACAAGCTGTGATGTGACGTTCAGAAACCTTGTAATGTACCCAGTTGAGTTGCTTCCTAAGCTGTTCTATACTTAGTATCGGGAAACTGACTGCTCGACAGATGTAAGGCATTTTAGTACTCATAAGTGAAAGTTGTTATTTAAAAAACACGATATGTTTATGTTATTTTCATGAAAGTGTTAACTGTTTTCTAGAGATGTGAAGCCATCTGGGGTCGTGGTTATGACAGGGATTATTTTTAAACTTGTTATTATTCGTTGTTGATGTTGGGGTTTTTGTCAGGAATATTTCGCTTTTGAAGAATGAACTTCCCACTCTAATGCACTGGGGATTTTGAGGGAACAAGTTAACTCCTCAGTCATGTCAATGTTATGGACAATGACAAGATTCTATTTACATTTCTGAACGAACATCAATTTGTTTTGCAAATGACAGATTTTTCAAGTGATCTTCTGACGTTTACACAAGTTTTACAGTAGACTTATAAAAGCCTACAAACATGAAAGATGACATCCATTTATATATCATGGGATACTGGTAGGTCGTAGGCTAATAAAATTTATGTACAACACAACATTTTATAGGACATGGTCAAAAACTGGTGTTTTGAGGGTGTTTTTTTTAAGTTTCATGTAAGATTGTGATGTTGGTCGAAATTATGAAAAACGTCAAGCCAAGGTAACAGGTATACCTTCTTTTCCTACAAAACCACGAAGCGGCAGCACACTTCTATTTTCTCCGAAGAGTTCTCAAGGGGAGACTAACTCGGAATTTGCATACTACTTTGAGATAAAGCGTTCATGAAAGTATTCATGAGTGAACATCGACATCAAGGACAAGTCTTCTTGTTTCCCACGATACATGGTCGTGTTTCGGGATCTACCAATTTACATACCCTACGCTAATTCATTGATTTTTATATAAAATTAGGAACCACTTCATGATTCCGTTCCATTTGTATCTGACAAATTAATTAGTTTAATCTGTCTTTTGCTAACCTTGCTTCACCTTGAGCAATCATTAGAGGAACATCTGTGTTCACCAACTCAATATATTTTTGTAATAGAAAACCTGCACAGAGAATAGGACAACTTTCCATCTAATATAAAAACAGGTAACTTGTGATTTTATTGACATATACCATTACATGTACATATTACAGAGGACATTGATGTGGCCGAGTGGCTAAGGTGTCTCTCTACCTAAGGTCTGCGAAATCCCGTGTAGGGCAGCTGTCAGTTTCTAACCTGATGTATCCTTTTTTTCTCCTGGTACCCCAGATTTCTGCCACCTATATCTTGCTTGCCCTAAAATATTGTATTGTCAAAATAGAACGCAAAACAGTCGAGCAATAAACTCATTATATAAAATGATAAAAATATTGTTTAAAATATACTCAAATATGAGTACATATACATAAAAAGTAGAGCGTATTTTACATTTAATATTAGCCCGCTCTGTCGCTGTAGTCGAAAGTTTGCCAAATCCCGAGTTTATATCTTGATGCTCGTCCGCTGACGAATGGTATTTTTTCTCTATCAAAAACAGGAGCAGGCGAATTAGTGTTTTTCTCCGGTTAAAAAATTACTTATTTTACACCATTACATGGTACTACCATTTAAAAGATAGAGCTTCTAATTTTACTTCAAGGTAAATATGTTGAAAATAATTCATTGCGTCCCGAAAAAAAATCCACGGCATTATGCTCTATTATGGAATGAAGTACTGATTGCATATGTACAAAAAGCAAAACTGGTTGCTTTATATGTATTTTTATGTTAATTAGACACATATATACACGAGAAAACATCAGCTATTGTTCAAATGATAAGTATAGTTTATGTTCTGTCGGCGGTGGAGCATCTTTAAAGAAATGCAATGCTGATTTATAGGAACCCGTAAGTTGAAAGCGATCTCCAGACTATTGTTATACTTAGAGGACATTATCCTACATATCAAAACCTTTGTCTAAGACCATGAGTAATATTTCTGTACGTAGTCTAAACGGACTTGTTTGCATCAGAAAAATGTCATAAATAACAATTAACAAAAGTATGTGTATACGAAATAATGAAGGGTTACAGAAATAACAGATGTAAGGCAATTAGGTGACTTGACGGAGTACTCAATGATGAACTCTTATGAAAAATTCAAAATGTACCACGATACCATTATACTCCCAGGGTATTCTCATGACTTAATGGTAGACTTTATTATGAGGAGGACGTACGAATAAAAAACTACAGTACGTTTAATTCGGTTTTTCAGATAAATCCCATGGCGGAAATAAAAAAGAAATATTTCACATCAATATCTTGTGTTTTATGACTTTTTATAAGGTTATATCAATTTATATAAAATAGACATTGACGATAACCACCAATATACTTTAATAATATTAAAATTTGATTTTCGAATTTGACATTTTGCAGTGAATCATATATAAAAGAAGATGTATTGCTGCTTTTTTTCAAGTCCAATACTTCTTGGAAGCTTTTTCATCTAGGCAAATAGCTGGTGCTCATTTTTAGATTATAAATGCCATACCACCCTCGATATTCCAGGGGTTTCTTTCACTGTCATGATGTGCATCTCTGGACTATCTCATGGTGAAACTGGAGGCAGTTCAGGAGAAATACAAACAGTTTTGCTATCACATTTTCCGGGGGTGGATATTACGACATTGATAGTAACCTCTGGAGAATAGATGATGATGTCGTACATGTTAACGGAGAAATGTATTTAATCTTGAGAGAGACTATAACATTAGTAAAACTTCCGTTTTCTTTCTGACTAATTCATCCTCAAATGTGCACCGTAATCCACTTTTAAATTATTTTCAGAAACCTTACATAATTACAATACCATATCGAAATCAATCGTGAACTGTTCAGAAAATTTGGATTTTTCTTAGCACGATTTGAGAAAAAAAAAGATTTGTAAATAAAAATCTATTGTACGATTTACACTAGAATGTTATCGATATTTCTTGACAAGAACTTTCAGTGGTGTAGCTTTAAATAAGTTTAAAATTTGCAGTTTAGAGGAATCATTCGTATGCAGGTTTTTGTACAGTATTAGAAATCCCAATTCAATTATAAAGGTGTCTAACAAAAGTCAGGAAATGAATATAATATTTGATTATAGAAGGCTGTGTAAATTAATCTTATTTATTACTGAAACAAAGCTTCCGATGAGTTATTCATGTCAAAAATGAAATTGAAATAGACAACAGGTTGTGATTAATTACCAACAGCACTAAGAGTGCACTAGCTGGTAGATAATTATTAATAGATGTACAAGGGAGGGGGTAGGTTGTGTACATGTAAAAGGGCATGGGAACTAAAGACATGACTGAACGAAATAAAGAGTCACTCTTATTCCATCAAACATTGTTAGATATGTACATTTTCTGTATTTGCATATTACAGGGTTAGCTGCCCTTGCGGGTAGGCATTGAGAGTGACGTCATGTGTTTGCAAGGGTAACGTCATACTTTTGGGAGAAATTGATGTAAATCTAGTTCACAAAATAATGACGTCACAATAGATAACTACCCATAATGGAGCTAACGCTGTTATGTGCAAAGACGGAATTTACTTTTAAGATATTCCATAGGTTTTATTGTGACGTCATTAGTCTATGGGCGAATTTCACGTCGTTTTTCTTTGAAAAGTACACGTTGGGCTCACAAACGTGAGACGTCACAATCAATACTTACCCACATGGGTAGATAACTCTGTAGTCTACAAACACATTTTCCAATGTGAAAGTTATTTTTTGCGAGGTTGGTCTCTAGAGCCTAATTTGACTTCGATTGTTGATGTTTTGATTAGCACCAGAATGACCGAGATCAAGGCAACCATATGATTTGAGAATCTATATGACCTCAATTCGTCCGTCTGTAACAAGTGATTCAGTTCGATATCAATTACACTTCGCTTCGTGCCTAATAAACGTCACACATTACCGTATATGGCGTCCCTTACAAAACACAGGCGTGAAGTCTCACAAAGTCCAGTTAACATGTGTTAGAATTAACGGTTTGATAATGGAGAGTTCTGTTCGTGAAATAGACCAGATATTGACAACCAGGCGATCATTTGATTTAGCTAAGACAAACAGCTGAGTTTTCTGATTGTGGCCATTGTTCTATTAGTATTATCACGTAAATCGTTGTGTTTCTATAAACAATTTATTAATAAAAAAAACAGTCACGGCACAATGTATACCCTATCACTTGAATGTCTGAAATATATTTTATATAGAACATATGTGGAAACCCTATAATCACATTATTAACTGTAGAAATGCCAAGAGGAAACATTTTGATTTTATTCTGAAATAACTCTGAGTGCGGTTTGAAGACAAAAATTTAACCTGTAGCTTCTTTGTTGAAAAATTATGTATATAACAATCCGATTTATAATTAAACAAATGTTCTATCTTTGATATGAAAATGAAGACGCCTAATTTCCCGAATCGTCTGGTCTTCATCTCTTTCATTTTGGTGTTACGTATTGACACTGCCTTCACGAATACAACGGCAGATGAAAGTGATCATTTGATTGGTCTGTCTGCAGTGACCTTCACCTAACAATTTGTTTCTTTTTTTCTTAAAATCTAAAACATTTTTTCCTTCCATCTGCAAAATTTAAACATTGTGGACTGGTTCATTTGGTTTAGTTTTAATTTGCTTCAGGTCTGTCTACAGATAAGGTACGCACTGTACATGACTATGGTTTTGGAGAGTGATATATTCATAATAAGTCTTCTTGTGATAGCAGAAACTCACTGTAGTTATGATAACTTCTGGTGGTATACAGTGAATGTCGACCAAAGGACAAGTTTTCCAACGTCATAACACAAATCAGAAAGCCTACATCATAACCAAGTACATTATAAAAACATTTTATTTCAAAACGTCAATTTATTCATTGAATATGTAACACATCATCCCCCAGTACCAAACATTTACCGATGAAATAAATAAGCACATCTTTCAACTGGTTTTATATTATGAAGTCCCTTTTCTAAATTTACACCTGTCTACTAAGACCACCCAAGGGACAATAAAAATAATGATCTTTATAACCAAGTGGTCTTTATACACAGGTCGAATTGTGCTGAAATTGACCTTTTGATATCAAGAGAAAGTGGTCATTAAACAGAGGTGGTCGCTCGGGCAGGTTTGACTGTACATGAATGTACCACTGGTATAACACAGTACCAAACAATGGGCCCCAAAGCCACAGGGGGCCAACTCAATGAAAATGGATGTTGTCATAAATTTTTTGGATTTGGAGGATGGACTGATGAGTATATATGACCGTCATGTGATTTTTTTTTAAAATACGAGATTTGAAAAATTATTAATAAATCGGGATATTTACTTTTAAATATCCCGATTTTTTGATAATTTTCATTGAGTTGTCCCCCTGTGCCCAAAGCATGGCAATGTTCCCCATTCCCCACAGTTTCCCTAGTAACAAAAAAAAATGGAAAGTCCCCGATAGCGAAGGGGATATCAAGAGCACTAAATTAATGTATACAGGAAGTTTCGTGCAGCTAATTTGAACGAATCTAAAGTTATCTATCGAAAAATGTACTGGAATGGACGAAGCCTTATTTAACACACGAACGCGTTTCCGGAGCAAAATATAAAAGTTTCTTAAAAAACATTAATAACATCAGAAAATGCATACCGATGACCTAAAATAAGGTTACGACACCAAACATATGCAAGATTTCCTGCATAACATATGAAAACAGTGGAGAGTCAATTCGCTGTTTTGCCGTCTGGCGCAGTGATAATCAACTACCGCGCGGTATTTAGGACGACGGCGGGAAACATAATACGACCCGCGTTATGAAAACAAATATGTTATTTATTTTAATCAAATCGTTCAGAAGGTGATGATCAATGTAGTATTAACGGTAAGTTAATAATTCTTAAGACTCTACAAAATTATCGATCTTGTTTTACATTCCCATTCAAAAATTAAAAGCCGTTTAGGAAAGGACGAAGCCTTATTTAACACACGAACGCGTTTCGCGACGGAAAATTAAAGACGGTCAGTCATTTAATCACACATACTGCATTATCTACAGGTTATATCTTATGTACATGACAATCTCCAATTTCCTGTGAGTGACCGTTAGTATTCTATCCCTGTACTGACCAGTGTAGACGTGAACAATAAGACGAACCTTTGTGCCGCGTCTCCAGGTTTCTGCGTGATTACCCTGTCAGTGACAACACTATAGACGTCACTGACATGTCTCATTTATAAATAACGACAACCTTTGAAAAAGTCGCCGACCAAACTGCTGGTTTTTTTTTAATTTTGTTTGTATGTTGTCGTTTTTTTGTTTTTTTTTTTTTTTTTTGTTTTTTTTGTTTTTTTTTTTGAAAATCTGCATTTCGTTCACAAAAAGATTGACACTTAACCGCAAGGACAGATAACTCTGTAATATGCAGTGTTATGCGGTATAAAGATTACCTTTTATAAAATAACAAAGCTAAATCCATGGACGTCCCGACTGACCTTACTACTATTTAAAACATGACAGATGTAGTGGTGAGAGTATCATGGATGATCATTTTTAGGGACTTAACATCGAAGTGATAAAATGATTCATTTTCCGAATGGGTTCGTTTGACTACTGGTTTGGGTTTCAATATGTAAAATAAGCCATATTATATCACTAACATCCATTTCCTAAGATAGACAATTCAAACAGTAAAACTACATTGAATTTAAATAAAAAGGGGTGTTATATTCAATGTGTTACTCTCCAGAAGTTCAAAGATATTAGAGAAAAAATTGGAAATAGAAAATAAAACTCCATGGAAAGTATGGCGTATTGATATTTCTTGCAACTGGTACAATGAGTTTTTAAGAAAGAATACAACAGAATGTTGTGAATACAATGCAGGTTATAGACGAACAAAGTGTTCTTTTCTCGGAGCTGAGAGCGCTGTGTTTAAGCTATTTGTTACACATTAGCATGGAGTGTGAAAAAGCACATTTTACGACTGTGGACTTATTTCTGTTAAAAGTGCTTACAACTGTGGTCGGTTCCTTCAAAACAAATTATACTCAGATATTAGTGTTCGTACATCACCGTTATGTAATATATAGATATACCTATTTCTTCCGCCATCTCAGAATATGTTTGCTAAATAGAAATCTCCTCCAAAATATCGCGAAAGAGCACTACCGAAAACTTCAGTCACTTGAAATCATATTTGAAAACGAAAAAGCGCTTTCGTAACAGACATATCAAAACCATTTGATTTTGGGAGTAGTTTCATTCCAGATATCCGAAGATGACGATTTGTATTTAGGAAATGGACATGGAATTACACTACATTGCAGAAAATGGCATATGCTAGAGTTCGAGTTTTAAACATAGGATTTTTTCTGCAGAAACTAAAGAACAATTTTCCATCTATGAAAGACGAAAATTTATCTTATAAGGTTATATATATATAATCTCCCATTATACTAAAATGTCTCATTTTTCCAGTTCTTTTAAACAGCCAATGCCCAGAATTTTATGATTCAAACATGTGCAAATTTTACGTTTCAGGATAAAATCAATATACAGTTGATTAAAGGTTTTAACTATAATCTTACTCAACTTTATTCGCTAGACTAATTAGAATCATTCCCTACCTTGAGGGTGTGAGAACGAAATTACCGAGGGGTAATTCATGAACGTCCAACCCAAGGCTTATATTTATAATATGAGTTTATAGTCTCATGACTTCAATTCAAATAAGCAATATAATGCGGTTTTTCCGTGGCATATGAAAACCTAATTGTTATATTCGGAAACCGAAAGTAGGTAAATATACACAGAAGGGGTATTTTTTCTACACCCACCCTGCGTTTATTTGAATGTTTGCAACAATTACCCAAAATTGAGCAGAAATGTAAACATTGGTATATTTGGTAATAATGTCCGACGTCTATAGACCAGTTCTTGATACATTAGACCCATTGAGCTCGGAAGCTTACCGTGCACCTTTGGGATACCAAGGCTGTGTTCTGATTGATACCCCAGTGAACCAATGTCAAGGTGCTCTCTTTTCCAAGTGAAGTGTGAATTCTCTCTTCTATATCATCCCCTCCTAATGACCCTGGTCAGCTTTCTGATCCTCTGATCTCCCTGAAGTCACTGACATCGTGTAGGAGAGGTCGGTCAGAATGACGGTAAATATATAGGACCCAAGGGACTCATTCTAAAAAAAGCTAGTGAATTTCCTGTTCTCAAAGATTTGAACAAGATTACATTCTTCCAAAAGTACTTTTGTAACATTCAACCACTGTGTATTATGATTATTAGTAATCTGGAAAAGTTTTCAATTATCTTTGCCAAATATCCAATCATGCGAATTTTAACACTGCTAGTAAAGGGAATTTACTAAATTCCCCGTATACCATGAAGTTGGGCGTTGATGTTTTCAACTTAAAAATATGTTTACAAAATTAAAGGTGGAGATGTTCTAAGGGTTTGTAATCATAAAACCTCACAACCGTATAATATAACTGGTTTTATAGCTTATCAAAATTATCTATATTTTGCAATGGCACCGTACATCGCTTTAATACTTTTTCATATAATTTTTTAACATTAAATTGAGTGAAGCCATTGTTGGTGAAGTAAACACCAAGATATTTGAAATTTTTCACAGTTTCTAAGTAATTACCATTTAATATGAACTGTACATTTCGAGTCCCCCTACCAAAAACCATAACTTTCGTCTGATCGATGATAGCTTTGAGGAGACATTGATTGACATGCCATATTTGCCCCTAAAGGACCGACTGTCATGCATTTTTATCGAGATTGAAATTACTACACGAAGATTATTTATTTAACATTTAGCGATACACTAACATTTTAATGTCACAATGTCATTGTAGAATATTGGAAGAGAAAAAAGTATTCTGAAAAAAACTTACAAAACTATTATTATTTAAAGTTTTTGTCTTTAGTTTTTCGTTGAAATTAAAATCATTGACATTTTCGCTAAATTATCGTTATCCTGCTAGGATTTGCATTTCACTAATATTTGTCCCTAAAGGGAACTGCACTTTGGCTTATTGTGGAATGTACTTTAGCCGCGTAATAGCGTCCGGTTTCTTACCAATCATATCTTTATTATAGCTGTCATATTATTTATTGTATTCGACTGCGGAAGGAGGCCTTCGAATTTTTCCGGACTTGTGACCGGACCACTTGCTATGTAATTTACGACTTCCGGTACAGAAGCACCTAGATGAGTTTTAGTTCTACACCATCATTTGGAATAACATCGATGACGTCATCATGGGACCTGCGATTAGTGTGTGAGAGTTTCTGTATCGTCAGTTCTTATTGGACTTGACCACACGGGATAGTTTCATGATCCACTATAATTAGTTCGCCTACAAATAGGACACGATCTTCCCCAATCTGCTATTTTTATGATATCCGTCCGGCGTCGGATAAAGTATCAGTAAAAACACGGTATATTTGTTTTAGTCACACTATTCAAGCTTTGAGAGTCTCTATTACACAGAAATAAGTTTTTTTTTCTGTGAAGAAATTTAGAAAGCTTTGTTAGCTTGCATGAAGATAATATGAAAACACATGTATGAGCAAAACTCAAGCCAAGATGAAAAAATACTCTGTTCAGTATTTTAAGAGGCTGGGATATTCAGAACAGTTTTTATTCCAATAACCAAATATAAAATGTTATTCATTCACTGAGACTCAGACTGTGCATTGTGAATCTAACAATGTAAGGGGGTATCGCCCTTTAGTTCCATTATATAGATATAAGATATTTGTCCAGAACATCTTTGTTTATATACATGGTGTATACAAGTCTCCTGTACTACGCCATCCATTCTCTGGGACACATTTTAAGGTGAAGCCAGCCTTATATTTTCTAGGATAATGTCTGATTGTGTGGTTTGTACAGAAACGGGAACGACGTCGATTTCATTAAAGTGCACAATAAACCACACAAAATCCCATCTGCATCGTGATATATTATCTAAAATCTAGACATCTCCGCGGTTACAAGGGGAGATCAATCATGTTATCTTCCCAGCGTTTTACTGTAACCATGGAAACAGTCGATATGGAATAGTCATGATAATCAAAAGTGGAATGCATTTCGTTTGCCAAAGTTTGTAAAGTCATTTAAAATTTCTCGATACAATGTTTATAAATATATAAATTGTTCAAAGAGTTAAAATTATATTAGAGAAAAAAAATCATGAAATTCTGCAGTTTGTTTTATGACATATGAAAATCTCCTTTTTATTTTCTAATAAAAAAAAATCTATTTTAGAACAACAACAAATACCGTATTTATATAAATTAACTTTCAATTCATTCATTACAACGCTTTGTATGTGAAAATGTGAACCGTTAGTACAACTGTACGTGTCAACACGTGCCAAGTAGGTACATGTTTTATGGTCTAAGGAAGGTAATGATATGTATGCACGTGCAAATTGTCTTATTCTGAGTATATGGAAAACGTTCCGGGAATCTTATTCCTTTGGGATAAAAGAGATTAGGATGTCATCGCCATGGAAATGAAATTAACAAACTCAAAGTTGAACGATGGCCACAATCGTGTTTTAGTCTCAGTACGGCTGCCTTGGTTACAAAATAAACAGTGATTAATGTTTGTTCGGGCTTTATATTTGTTTTTATTTTTTTATTTTTTTATTTTTTTTTTTTTATTTTTTTTGTTGTTGTTGCTTTTTTCAAGTTTGTTAAGATATTTATTGAACATTGGGAGCAGAGAAAGAAACCAATACCAACCTTAAGATCCAAGGAACATAATACATATATAAAAATACAGGAGTTTCGAGATACCCAAACGACGTGTTCACTTTCCAGTGATTATGACGTCATATTTCAATGTGGTTTTTGGGACGTCATAATCACCGGAAGATGGGACTAATCGACGGTAAATCGCAATTTTTCAACACCGTTTTGGTATCTCGTTATCCTCGTATTTTTTATTTATTTTGAACAGAAAAAGTCATGTCTTCTCACATGTGAAAGTATTGTGTAAATACTAGTGGCTTTGTTGTTTCTGTGCCTGATTAGCGACAGCGTAAAGGGGAGTTGGACGACTGGTTTGCCCGTTGTCAGTACATCTGCAGTATGACCGGGTGGGGTGTGCGGCTTCGCGTCTTTGATAATATGCTTCAGTGACATAGCACTATATAATAGACATGAGTTTCCGCTATTGCAAGAAGACACGTCCGGAACATACAATGGTTTCCTAAATCACACCAACAAGTACTACACGCGTCCTTTCACATAAGGGAGGCCGTCCTTATATGATCTCAGAAATTTGTTCAGCATAATTATTTAACCAAACTAGCAAGGAAACATCCAACAAATAACGTTCGTCAACGTCCTCTCATGACCCTGGCTTTTAATAGGACGTAAAACTTTTCCAAACTGTTGACAGTTACGCGTCACCAAAATTTTAACAAATAACGTCAACAAATAACGTTCGTCAACTGAAGGTTGATTAAATAAAATTAGGAAATTATATTTATCTTTTTAGTCATAATTATTTTACACATGTGAAATATTGAACTTTTTTTTCAGTCCTGTCGGATTAATTATTCTACCTTACGTGAAGGTCGACATCATTCGCTGTTCAATTGAGTAAGCATTCCCACTAACCGACTTTTAGACATTGACTCTAATTACGGACACTTTCAAATGTCCAGATTTTTATTTGCATAAAATATTAAAAAAAAGTCTGAGTCCAGTAAATATAATTGGATCCGAACCGTTATTTATTGTCACAACCATAAACTTGTATGGAGCAATATTTCAGCCCTAAACGTTATTCAATATGGGGCGCATTTAGAATATATTCATTAGAGGACCAGTTGATCTTATACAAGCATGGATTAACATAAAACAGAAATCCCTATCTACTATATGAAATTTAGAAATACCAGTTTTATATGATCAATAACATCGTTTCCGTCGAGTCTGAACATGTGAGAATATCTACTCAACGCAATACATAACAGTCAATTTTAAAAGTGGTTTTAAAGTTGAACAGACTAAGAAATTTAGTTTCGATCCAGTGTTGAAAACATCACCGCGTGTATTTCTCACATAAAAAACGTCATACAATTTCATTTGTTATATTACAGTTAAACAAGTTTGTTTCCATCTTTCCTGAACTATATTCAGAAAGCCAGCCGTTATTTTTCTAGTTTTGATTTGACACGTTAACACTAAACACAGACCATCCCTAAAATAAGTTACTCAAGGCCATCACAGTTTCCGATCGGTTTTTATATTTTTAAATCAAGGTACATCTCCGCGACACCGATAATGTTTTAGAGTCAGAAAAGTTATAGACACAGAACAGACTACAAATGATTTTTATTTTTTTTTGTTGTTGTTGCTTTTTTCAAGTTTGTTAAGATATTTATTGAACATTGGGAGCAGAGAAAGAAACCAATACCAACCTTAAGATCCAAGGAACATAATACATATATAAAAATACAGGAGTTTCGAGATACCCAAACGACGTGTTCACTTTCCAGTGATTATGACGTCATTATTTCAATGTGGTTTTTGGGACGTCATAATCACCGGAAGATGGGACTAATCGACGGTAAATCGCAATTTTTCAACACCGTTTTGGTATCTCGTTATCCTCGTTTTTTTTATTTATTTTGAACGGGAAAAGTCATGTCTTCTCACGTGTGAAAGCATTGTGTAAATACTAGTGGCGTTGTTGTTTCTGTGCCTGATTAGCGACAGCGTAAAGGGGAGTTGGACGACTGGTTTGCCCGTTGTCAGTACATCTGCAATATGACCGGGTGGGATGTGCGGCTTCGCGTCTTTGATAATATGCTTCAGTGACATAGCACTATATAATAGACATGAGTTTCCGCTATTGCAAGGAGACACGTCCGGAACATACAATGGTTTCCTAAATCACACCAACAAGTACTACACGCGTCCTTTCACATAAGGGAGGCCGTCCTTATATGATCTCAGAAATTTGTTCAGCATAATTATTTAACCAAACTAGCAAGGAAACATCCAACAAATAACGTTCGTCAACAGAGCACATTTCTATTTTCTGAGGAACACATATTAGTCACACGTGAATTATAACAAACAACACAATATAGCAATCAATTATTTAATAAAGTTAAACTTTAAAAATAAAGAAATTCGTTTAGACAATTTATAACTTCGACAATCGAATAATTTATTCTTATAGAAATATAGTTATCACATCAAAAGTGTCCTTTTTTCCGGAATGAATTTGCATCTGTTGCAGCAGACTCATCCAAAATTATGCCTTCATGATTTCAAGTCTGACGTCACATCACCCTAGTGACCAGTATGACGTCACACCACCCTAGTGACCAGCTGGGAGTCGTAAAATCCCCATTTCTTCTGCCCGAACCGTCCTTTCCTCGCCCAACCAAACGCTACCTCACCGTTCATGACCGTCAACTTCTGTTTGAAAGTGTGATCTAAAAATAGATGTTGATATACACACTTAAACTATATTTAGAATAACCAAATATGATGTATAAGTTCTCGAGAAGGTTGAATATATTGCAAAATGTAGAAATTTATTTATCTTTTTTATTTCATTTATGTATGTATGTGATAGAACTTACCTCGTTTTAGCTTCAGAAACTCTGGTCCCTGTGCGGTTTTGGTCCCCACCACCTTGAGGTAACATCCGTTGTTTGTATTTCTGTCCAGGTCACCATTTGTCCCTGTATCAAGGACCAGACAGTTAGACACAGACAGACTCCTATCTACATCAAGGACCAGACAGTTAGACACAGACAGACTGCTATCTACATCAAGGACCAGACAGTTAGACACAGACAGTTAGACACAGACAGACTCCTATCTACATCAAGGACCACACAGTTAGACACAGACAGTTAGACACAGACAGACTCCTATCTACATCAAGGACCACACAGTTAGACACAGACAGTTAGACACAGACAGACTCCTATCTACATCAAGGACCAGACAGTTAGACACAGACAGACTCCTATCTACATCAAGGACCAGACAGTTAGACACAGACAGACTCCTATCTACATCAAGGACCACACAGTTAGACACAGACAGACTCCTATCTACATCAAGGACCAGACAGTTAGACACAGACAGTAAGCCACAGACAGACTCCTATCTACATCAAGGACCAGACAGTTAGACACAGACAGACTCCTATCAAGGACTAGACAGTTAGACACAGACAGACTCCTATCTACATCAAGGACCAGACAGTTAGACACAGATAGGGTATATATTGGTTAATCTATGTTCACTAGGCCTATTGGTAAGAAAAATTATCGTTTACAAAACAGTTTCTCTCGCTCAGGTAAAAATATCACTTTCAGTTAGTATGGCGTGTACTTACTTATATCATTACATCCCGAAGTTGGCACCAAGAGTTCTCTGTCGCCCATTTTATCTTTTTGGTGCCGTGACAGGTAAACAATGTGACCCGTTGGTAAGGGTTCCGAGAAGCCGGTGGCCTCGATAATTTCCTGCGATAAAATACACAATTAACGTAATTAGCTGATGTATATTGGGCCGATATAGAAATATATTAATGGTAAAAGCAAGGATTTATAAGTGAGGATTTATACGTCCTTGGGTAAATGTAGTTAGCTGGTGTATACTGGGCCGACAGAGAAATATATATCAATGGTAAATATATTAAATAATGTTCCCTTTATTCACTTGATTGTGTGTTAATTGATATTTCACTTACTGGTATGTTTGGGTATTCGTATTCCATACTGCATTTTGGTATTAAGCTCTCGGCGATATCTCGAACATCGATGGTGCTGATACGAGATTTCACAATCTGGAATCTGAAGCAATATAGAGATATTATAATGAATATATTGGATTAACTACCTGAAAACAAACTTAAATTTAAAGTATATTTTTATTCTTCTCTTAAAGATGCTCCACCGCCGACAGAGCATAAATGATATTCATTATTTTAACAATAATTGGTGTTTAATCGTGTAAATATATGTCTAATTAACACAAAAAATAGTATAAAATAATTTATTTCGCCTTTGGTGCATGCGCAATCAGTACTTCATTCCATATAAGATATAGTGACACGGAATTTTTTCGGGATGCAATTAATTATTTTTCATATTTTTAACTTGAAGTAAAATTAGAAGCTCAAACTTTTCAATGGTGGTAATGGTGTAAAGTAAGTAACTTTTGTAACTGAAGAAAAATACTAAATCGTCTGCTCCTGTTTTTGATAGTGAAAAATTACCATTTGTCAGCGGTGGAGCATCTTTAAATATATATTTTTCACTCAGATTTCACACAAATAAACACCTTTATTACATACATGTTGATATTTTGATATTTTCTTCATTCTGTGTCTATTTATAGAACTAACCTAATATTTACTACAGTCCAAGTCAACCAGTTCAATAGTCGTCGCCATTTTATCAAGACTTCTCCGGAGTCTGATTTCAATTTTCTCCCTCAGAAGTTGGCGTAGTTCTTGCTCGAGCTGTAACGGAATAATGGTCAACATTAAGATCATAGCGTTTATAAGATACATTTTGCAAAAATATTCGTTTATCAGAAACATTTTAAAATTTTTATTCAAATATCAGAAAAGGTTGTAAGAATACCACCGTCTCGTTTGTTGTCGCTTTATTTAAGGATTAAGTTATTCAAAGTAATCCTTATAATTCAATTTACCAAAGATAATCTCTTCAATACTCAAAATTCATTTTTGGACTCTTTTGTTAATGAAATTTTAATCATTACACCGTCATCTCAGCCAATCAGAAGCAACGTCACAAACAGCGACGCCATTTTTCCTTTATGGGCTGATAAAGTAAATTTTTAAGCCAATGAAAATGCTCGTAACAAGCATAATTGAATTATACTTAAAGAAACATACTTCAAATCTTTAAAAACTTTTATATTTTCGAGGCGATTGTATTTTATTGTAGAAAGACATTTTTACACCGATTTAATTTTGCGATTTAAAGTCGTTAAGCTGTACTATATCTGTGATTAAAACTATTTCCTGCGAGAAAAGGAATGTAGTACATACAAAATTTTGTTTGACACTTTCGAAAAAGCACGCGATATATTTTTCGGAAATGTATAATACGTGATATGCTGGATTGTATATGTTAAACTATGCGTTTGGTTAAGATCAAGAATGTTTACTATACCTCTTCCATGTCTAGACGTAGTCTCCGTTCTCTATACAACAGTTCCTGAAGGTGGCTTGTATTGTTGTTGTGGGCGAAACTTGCGCTTTCTACTTTCATTTTGTAACTTAGCCATTTCCTTGAAGCATCTTCGTAAGATGTTTGGTCTTTTTCCATCAGTGATAATTTCTTTTCTTGTGACGTAAGCAAAACTTTCCGTTTTGTGAGATGATTGTAGCTATCCAAGGATTTCTGAGAAACCAAAGAATTCAAAAGTAATTTGTGTACTTCAAAAAGTGTCATCATTGTCACCCAATTCCTTTAATTGGTTGGAAAAGACATTTACCCTAGCCAATCATTACTACTGATCACCATGGTACTACGCATTATACTTGGATGATTAAGGTATACTACAGGGGTCGTGACTATCTCATTACAATTCCTATTTATTTGACCTCTGACTTTCGATAACAAGTAAATACCTCTTGCATATCCTGAAGTCTTGGAAGAATGTCTTTGTGAGAATGGGCACGTCTGTTCAGTTCTGCTATCATTAAATGTAGGTCTTTAGTTTCGGAAGAAGAGAACCTGAAAAATTACAATAAGATGAAAATAAATACTGAGTCAAACACTTATTCAGGATTTAACTTGATAACTTTGACTAAAAGTTTTAGTCTTATTTTGTTATAGTTGCTATGCTCAATACTTACATACAACCGGAAGTCCTGTACACGGTACCTGTGGTTCCGGCTGACGTCACGGCGTTACATGCTATGTAAGCGACGTCCTGCATCAAGGTAACAATGTTCTGGAGACCTAGAACAATGGATTGTCAGAATGGAGAATTGTCTAGGAAGAAGGATAGGGAAGGAGCGAAGGATTTCTCTTCGGGTCAACTGTACATGTGTAAAAACCAGTTGATATAATGATGGCCGATACCGTCGCATTGTCGTATTGACGTTTCTAATACAACTACAAATATTTAGGTCTCATTGTGACAGAGCTATGAAGGTATATAAATATGATCTACTGCACTTTTCTTCATATATTGGTCAGGGATATATTTTATTGATTGTTTCTACATGTTTTAAATCATTGACTGTTGTGTACACGCTAAACTGAACAACAAACAAAAACAAACACGTGATTTATTTACCGTCAAATGACGTCTTTTCGGCGTTGGCTATGTTCCGTAAAACATAGATAGGATAAGGTATGTCCAATAATGTCACTGGGGAGATCACGTGATTCATCATCATATCTGCGTATCTGTAAATCTGCTCAACACTGCAAATAAACAAACTGACGTCAAAAATAAAATTGACAAAATTTATTGGGAGTTTATTTTACTAAAAATATATGATTATGTATCAGGCTTTCATTGTAAATAGTGATACGGTTGCCTTCTAGCTTCGCGCTGGGGGGGATTTCTCTTTAGCTCAGTCGGTAAAGCGGCGGACCAGTAAGTCCTGGGCTACAGGTTCGAGTCCGGCTGGCGGCACGCTACTCTTGCCCTGTATGGGACAACGAAGTGATACTAATGTTGACAAAATAGAGTTACTAATTACTAAGGCTGTCCCTTTATCTAGACACACACTCAAAACAAACACGAATGTATATGATATATAAACATAATTAATAATATGACATATGGAAAGAGAAATGAAATAAATGTTATAACAGGTTTAAACGCAATAAACCGTTCGTAGGATCGCCTTCAGTGTGTAGTATTTGAAAAAGGATCCTGCGTTACTCTATTTTGAACCGTAAGATAATGTATAAATAGTGTATATTCTAAATACGCTTTAGTGTACGTGTTGGTACGTCGAACTTTGTAAGGAAATGTACAGTATTCAACACTATACTATCCTCGATACTCCAGGGGTTCCGATCACTTACGATCTCTACGCCCCTGGAATATCTCATAGTAAAACTAGAGGCAACAGAACAGGTAATTTAGTCGTTTGATGTACATCAAAAGAGCCGTATAACGGTACACTGTGGTTGACTGTGTGACTTAGATGTTAGGCGTCGCTCTCTATGTAGTCTTCAAAAGAAATCTTTGCTGGCCTTTGATTGGTCAAATGTTTTCCGCTGAGTTCCCTTAATTTCACTATGAGATAGTCCAGGGGTATAGAGATCGTAAGTGATCGGAACCCCTGGAGTATCGAGGATTAAACTATACTGAACTCCCTGAAATCAACACTTGCGCAATGAGCCCTCCAAAATTACACCTAGATGTTTTATTGTTACCTAGGTGATCGGAAATCTGTAAACGGATACTGCTCCAGAAGCCATTAGAACTGATGACAGTGCTAATTTACATAATTCTATCTTTAAAAACTTCTCGAAATTTGTATACTCGATATACATGTATATATACAGTATGAAGAGTTTCAGTATTATTTGCTTCATTTTAATTAGAGAAACAATTTACAAGATTCTATAATTCTCTTCTATTTACTCAGTATTCTTGTTCTGAGATCGAGCCGTCAATGGTGACGATTTACGATCTGGGTATGCGCAGGGGCGTGTGAAATATTATGTACAGTGCTGAAATGAAAGATATTTTATTACTTTTTGTGCACCTTAAGATAAAAGGATAAGGTATTCCCCAAACCTACAGAAGCATTCTCAAACCTACGGAAATATTCCCAAAACTTACAGAAATATTCCCAAGACCTACATAAATATTCCCCAAACCTACAGATATATTCCTCAAACCTACAGAAATATTCCCAAGACCTACAGAAATATTCCCCAAACCTACAGAAATATTCCCAAAACCTACAGAAATATTCCCAAGACCTACAGAAATATTCCCCAAACCTACAGAAATATTCCCCAAACCTACAGAAATATTCCCAAAACCTGCAGAAATATTCCCAAACCTACAGAAATATTCCCAAGACCTACAGAAATATTCCCAAAACCTACAGAAGTATCCCCCCAAACCTACAGAAATATTCCCCAAACCTACAGAAGTATCCCCCCAAACCTTCAGAAATATTCCCCAAACCTACAGAAGTATCCCCCCAAACCTTCAGAAATATTCCCAAAACCTACGGAAATATTCCCCAAACCTACAGAAATATCCCAAAGACCTACAGAAATATTCACCCCAAACCTACAGACGTATTCCCCAAACCTACAGATGTATTCCCAAAACCTACAGAAATATTCCACAAACCTACAGAAATATTCCCAAGATCTACAGAAATATTCACCCAAACCTACAGAAGTATTCCCCAAACCTACGGAAGTATTCCCAAAAAACATACAGAAGTATTCCCCAAACATACAGAAGTATTCCCAAAACCTACCGAAGTATTCCACAAACCTACAGAAGTATTCCCCAAACCTACAGATGTATTCCCCAAACCTACCGAAGTATTCCACAAACCTACCTTTGTAGTGCAGTCTCCAGGGGCTTGGCCTGGGGGATATATAGTCTATACATGATTGTAGAAGACTAAGTTGAGAATTTAGAAAATAATTTCAGAGACGAATTCTAAGTATGGCGTTGTCAAAGAAGGCTTCCTTAGACCACGTGACAGCAACTAGTTGCTACCTTATGGCGTATTTGGCATTGTGACGTCATGGTAATTATTTACGTCGTAACATTTGTCTGTAGTGAAAACGAGAGAGCGACAACTATTGAATTCATCTTGTAGCATGTATGATTAAAGAAAATGGTCATGATTTACCAACTATATGTATTTATGCGCTTTCATACCCTGTTCCTATTCGCCAAAGGTGAGATTTCTGATCAAATTTACGATTAAACTTACAATCCAAGATTAACTTTATGACTAGCAGCGATTTAAAGGACATTTTGATTGACGGACGGACGACGGACGCCGCGCCATGGCATTAACCCGCCCTCTCTTTGCACCTATTATGGCTTTACACCCACGGTTGAAAAGACATATTGGTTTTTTTTGTTCTTTATATTATTATTATTCTGCATACAAAGTTGTATACAAGGGATCTTCAAACTGGTAAGAAATACGCCAATGAACGTGTCACTATATTGTAGGTCATGAGCTGAAGGTGTGACGGCAGCATTTTTATGTAGGTCAATAATGGACCGCTATGACCTCACTTCCGGTTTTTAACAGCTTGGCTATTTTTTATATTTCATATGTTATGCACGTTGTATGAACGGAAGTGGACAAATTTTGGACTGTATAGTCGCTTGAGAGTATCGAAGCGAGAAAAGAGAAGATAGCCTGATTAACAAGTCAGTAAAACATCGATTGTTGCCAATATTCGAAATAACAAATGTATGCAAAGTTGTACACCGTTCTCTGACATAACTGTAGATATTTCAGTGACAATTTTATCATAAAGCATGAGGTCAAAAGATAATAATCATATTTAATCACTCGGCTTTACAAAAACCTGCAGCGTAAATTTCATAGAAATATAATGCTTCGTTATTTCGTATAAGGTCATTTTGTCATGAAGTCAATTTATTAAGGTAAATTGAATACTTCTTGCATGACAGTTACGTGGAAAAATGCAGATTGCAGCAGTTTTGTGGCGATGAGTTTCCCATTCTTTACGTGTATAGTACAATGTAGAGTATAATGTTATCCGATTTTTGACCTAGATCCCTAAAACGTCTAAAAATAGTCTATGGGCACTCTGGTGGGTCCATAATTATATAAACTGTAACTAATTCTCAGATCCCTGTGCTTGCACGAGACCATGCAACGAAGCGGGTACACGCGCTCGATTAAGAGGCAACTGATGGGTATTCTCTACTTAGTAATACTTCGCTCTTTTGTAGGTTTTGCGTACAAGTGCGTGTTGATAATCGTCAGAATGGAGTATACGGATATAGTTCTACTGAAGTTGTGTGTTTTTATTTTGGAACGAAGAACCAGTTTTTTAAGGACGAACATTGTAAAACATTGAATAAATGTCAACATGTTCTAAATTTCTCCGTGGTGTCTCTGAAATTTACCTCGTGATATTCCAGGTACGTATTCCGTCTTTGCATATTACAGAGTTTGCTCCCTTGTGAGTAGGTATCGATTGTTACGTCATTATTTTGTGGGCGCAATTCACGTCGTTTTCACCGAAAAGTATGACGTTACGCTCGCAAACACATGACGTCACAATTAATACCTACCCGCAATGGCAGTTAACTCTGTAATATGCAAATACGGATAATACAGGAACATCGACGTGATTTATTAAGCGGTTACAACACTGAACACACACTGTGTGCCTGTTTTCTGCCGTATTCTCTGTCTATGAAAAGTTTGCCGTCTAGCGCAGTAAAGGTCATAACTTACGCGAGGACGACGGCGTGAAACAGTATGATATGCGTTATGAAAATTAAATTGTTATATACATGTAAGTGTATAGCATGAACGTTAAGCAAATGACTTTTGTGACTCTACAAAATTATCAATCTCGTTTTCCCATTTTAAAAATCAAAAGCAGAAAGTACATTTTGTAGTGGACCTTTTAAATCACTGAATTCTTTTTCCTAGTACCATCAATGTGTTGTTTTAGCAGGGGCGTAGGGAGCGGTGGGCGAACATGTCTTTTTGCACCACATTTTTGCCGACTGAAATATTCTTAAAATCCACATTTGAAAGCAAAAAGCGTCCTCCTGAACATTTTTTGTAATTCATTTTTTGAAATTGTTTTCCACTGCGCGGCGCATTTCCTAAACAAGCACGTAACAAACGTTATTGACATTTTCAATGGGTGAAAACCACATGGGGATGTTGTTACACTGAACTTTGATACATGTATGTGACTAGTGTACAATTAAAGACTACAGTTGTACATTAAAATATCATTCAGTCCCTTTGAGCATTCAATGAACTTTAATCATGCATTTTCATGTGTAAAAATAACCCAATTAAAGTATATGCAATTACATGCATAAAGAAATTGTCACTCTATTAAAACTCTGTTTTATTCCACAATCATCAAAACTGCTCTACCACTTAATCACAGTGTAGTAGGAATACCACCAAAGACATGGCCGTGTTGGACAAAAATACAGCACATATTTGTATGAGATAAGGTGTCATTTACAATCATAATTTCTAGATGTAAGTAACTTTCAATCTGCAATATCAATTAACGAATCCATTTTCAGTGTTATTTTTTTTCGAAAAATTACCTAATGCAATGTTTTTCCTTTAACGTTCATAAATCTAAAAATTGACCGGAACTTTTTATCAACATAAATGGTGTAGATCATGCTAATTTGAGGAAATAAACTTTCACGAATTTACTTGTATCGATTCACGAGAATTATTCGCGAATGTAGAATTATTATTATATTGAGCACATTATTAAGGGGCGTATTGTGTTCAGGAGGTGAAGGAAAAAGTTTGACAGAATAATTAGGAGAAAAATCACCGACCTAGCAATTGCCCAACCCTAGATGTGGTGGTCATGGTATAAGGCCAAAAAAAAGTCTGTTTAGGGTTACAATGGCCAAAAAAATAGGGTCGGTCGGGAAGATTTTTTTTTTTGTTTTTTTATTTTATTTTGTTTGTCTTTCACTCTAAAATGATAACCCGTAACCGGAGTCTGAGATCGGAATCCTGACTTTTTGATTTGATTTTTTTCGTAGAAAAGTAGAAAAAAAATTAGGGGGGGGGGGGAATAAATAAGGGTCCGTCGGGTAACCCTAAACAGACATTTTTTTTCTTTTTTTTTTGCCTTATATAGAATTATCATAGTCGATCACTTCAGTTCACTTGACTCAAATTTCCTTGACCAGTTACAAGTACATCAAATATTTTTTACCACTCAACCACTACATGAAGTTTGTGTTACATAAAAACTCATGTAATTTGCGCACCAGAGTAACTTGGGCAGGATCTCTTTATAATTTGCGCACACAAACTTCAAATTTAATTTCAGCTAAAAAAATGCACAAATTACTTCTTTATGTAAGGTTAATATAAGACATGAAACAAAACTACGAATATCCACACTTAAAACTTTATTTTGTAAAACATAAATTAACTCGTCAGAAATATTATTAGAAATGCATCTCTAGAGATTCACCAAACAAATACATCAAAACGACAATCGCCATTATCTTGATTATGTTACATGATATTTTGTTTTAATTATTTTAATTAAAGATGCTCCACCGCTGACAAATGGCATTTTTTTACCCTATTAAAAATAGGAGCAGAGGAATTAGTATTTTTCTTCAGTTACAAAAGTTACTTACTTTACACCATTACCACCATTGAAAATTTCGAGCTTCTAATTTTACTTCAACATAAAAATATTAAAAATTAATTAATTGCATCCCGAAAAAAAAATCCGTGGCACTATATCCTATATGGAATGAAGTATCAAGCACTGGTTGTAAATGCACCAAAAGCAAAATAAATTATTGTATATCATATTTGTGCTAATTAAACATATATACACTGTATACACATGATTAAATACCAATTATATTAAAATTGATGAGTATAGTTCATGCTCTGTTTGCGGTGGAGCATCTTTTATGAATCATAATTCTTGGAAAATCATCAGAAAATAAGAGTATTGTGTATACTATAAAAGTTAAAGTATTTACAGGTGACATCACATTAAATGTTATCATACCTTCATAATTCACTTTACCAACCCTAATGTACAACAGGTAATTTTTGAGGTGGAAGATATTTTCTCTAATTTAGATGGACAATACACATATTATTGTTCTAATTATTGAGGTAAAAAAATAAATAAATAAATACCCAAAAATAAGCTGTATAACAAAATCATGAAATTTAACTCGTTAAAATCTACATTTTTCTTTAAATCCTCACTACCTTTCCGAAACAAATACTAAAATTTCTTAAAAACAATGATAAGATCAGAAAATTTATACTGATGGCCTAAGATGAGGTTCCTTGAACACAAAACATATTCAAGTTTCGGTGTGAAATCTATGTTAAAAGTTAAGATTCATTTGTTGTTTTGCCGTCTGATATGTGGTGATAATCAGCTAATGCATGGTAATTAGGACGACGGCGGGAAACATAAGATGAAAATTATCATTAATTTATCTTAATTTAATTGTTCAGAATTTATGATAAGTGTAGTATTAACGGTAAGTTGATAACTTTTGCGACAAAACCAAAAGCCGTTTCAGAAAAGTAGTGGGTCTTTAAGTAAAAATCATGAAACTCTAGACTCGAAAAATTATCTGGCTAGAAAGTATTTATTCCCTGAGTAATGAGAAATGACACACTTTCTATTTACAAAACTAAATCTGATATAATGTTCATAAAATATTGATTCCAATTAAACACCAATAAACAAAAACTAGTCAAAAGTTGCTTTGTGCATGAAAACAAGTGTGGTATATCTATCATTGTATATCTTTTCTAGTATTTGTTTGTTGTATATTTTAAATCACAAATTCAATACAAAAAATACACAAAAGCTGACCTTTCTGGAAAAACAGTCACCATTTCGGGTATTTTTGTTAATAAAGTTGGACGATAAGATAATCTGTGTATATACCTTGGTAATAATGGTAAGATAATGTGATTTTGCCGGTACAAAGTAAAATTATTCTGTCTATACAATATTATAGAGTTATTGCCCTTGTCAGTGGTAGGTATCCACTAGCTGTGACGTGCGTCATTATTTTGAAAGCGAAACTCGCACCGTTTTCTCTGAAAAGTATAATGTTTCCTTAAGATATGAAAATACATGACTCTATAATATGCAAATATGGAATAACTTTATATCAGCCCGGTGTAGCAAGGTATATATTGAATCATGGTGAAATGACCTCAGGGTCAAAATACCATTATGGTGAAATGGTCAAACTAGTGGGATAATAAAAGTAAGAAGTTCACCTCATGGTTAGACAATTCTAATAGGCATCAACATTTTTTCAGCTAAAGTAACTCAAAAACAAATACCTACATGTAGACAGTGATTTTCGTTAACTACAGAGGATGATTTACATTAATCATTAGAAAATCAATGAAATAGATATCAGATTAGGTTTTAAATGAAACTTAAATAAAAAATTTCACCTAAATGTCTGCTACATGTCTGATGCAAAATTCAAAATTGTATTAAGCATACACGAATATTCATTGTCAGACCATCCATAACAGTCTAGAATGAAGCTGCACCACAAATGAAATGATTCCAAAGTTACAAAAAATCTATTTCGCTGTGTTAATTACCCCATACCTGGCACAGTATTTTATCATCAAATGCACACCTCAAAAAATTGTTAAGGAAGCGCTGATACGAGCAGTAGTAACTGAAAGATAAAAACTTTTCAAAAATACCTCCTCTGACATTTATATTTTATAAAAGCCATTTCAGTTCATGTATGTAAATAATATCAACAACTGTCATAACAGTTAAGCATATACCATATAGCGGGTTATTTTTCAGGGACAATAATTTTGCAAATTAGCTGGACTTCGTCGTGATCGAGAAATCTTGATCTGTTAAATATTTAGAATTGAATACATTATATACAATGCATACAATCATGAAATAATAATTCGCTAAAATTAAATTTTCCTAGTTTTTGGTCCAAATCACGAAAAATTTAACCCACACTTATAACCGACTATATGGTAACATTTAAGCACTGTAGGTCAGGTGCTGGCTGTGGCGAAGTCTGTCGGGGGTCAGCTGTGGCGAAGCTTCAGAACATTGCAGACTTGTTCATATATAAAGAAGTTGGAGGCAGCCATGACACCTGCCTTGATAAGACTCGGAGATAGGCCCTTATACATCCCACGAACACCTTCCTCTCTGAAAACACTCACAATACAATGTAGGAACCCGCGGTAGGACCGTGTCGAGCCAAACTCCTCCCGTATTTGTTCAACACCTCTTATTTCAAGTCTTTTTTTGGTCATATCCAAGGGATAAGCAATAAATTTGGAGATGACCCCTGAGGCAGCTCCACAGCTTAGGCTTTGTGTTATTCCTAGAAACAGTAAATATATGGTTTGGAGGTGCATACTCAATATCCAATATTCAAATTGTTAAAAAAATAAAATTCATGAAACAATGATTCCAATACATTTGATTCTCATGAAAAAAGTCATTACTGAAAATATCAGGTTGTTTATTGGTTTTTTCTTTTCTTTTTTCTTCTTACTTTTTTTTATAGTCTAATTCATTGAAAATTATCTTTATATATCACTATGAAGCAATATATAACATTATTACATAAATCTATCTCTAATCACTTGGGTTTTTGACCCCATATTCAATCCCATCTTGTTTTATCTCTTATTCTAATATTTGTATGGAAATTCAACAAAATCAATCGAAGTGTTCTCAAATTATCATCTAGAAATAATCATTTGGACAGACAGACAGACACAGATGGACAGAAGGGGACTTATAAACCCAAACACTTTTCCTCCCCAAAGATAGATAGCTATGCTCCGCTGCCTTAGGTTAGATATGCTGCTTTCCTAAGGTAAATAACTCTGCTCCCCTGGGTAGAATACTCTGCCCCCTCCCCTCCCCTCCCCAGATGATAATTCTGCTCCCCAGGTAAGATAACTCTGCTCCCTAAGGGTAGATAACTCTGTTTTCTCAGGGTAGATAACTCTGCTCACCCAGGGTAGATAACTCTACTCACCCAGGGTAGGTAACTCTGCTCTCCCTGGGTAGTATCTCTGCTCCCCATGGGTAATAACTCTGCCCCCCCCCCCCCTGGGTAGTAACTCAGCTCACCCAGAGTAGATAATTCTGCTCACCCAGGTTAGATAATTCTGCTCACCCATGGTAGATAACTCTGTTCCCTCAGGGTAGATTACTCTGCTCCCCAGGATAAATAATTCTACTCCCCCAGGGTAGATAACTCTGCTTACCCAGGGTAAATATCTCTACTCCCCCAGGGTAGATAATTCTGCTGACCCAGGGTAGATAACTCTGCTTCCTCAGGGTAGATGACTCTACTCGCCCAGGGTAGATAAATCTGCTGCCCCTGGGTAGCAACTCGACTCTCTTAGGTTGGATAACTCTACTCCCCTCCGGTAGACAACTACGCTCGCCCTTCAAGTGTACATATTTCTTTTCCATAGGGTAGATAACTTACAGGGGTAAGGTAACACATACCTGATGGTCCTCCTAGAGGTTTGTGTTCCATCCACTGCCAGATTGAGGACAGACCAGAATATAACCCAAATTGTATCCCTATCTGGAAGCTTGTCTGTATGAGGGCGGGGTGTAGACCTTTATATAAGCCTTGGATCCCCTCCACCTGTTTTATCTGTTTTACTGCCGACAACAAACCTCCTGAATATGTCTGTAATGGAACATGCTTTAAAACTAGACCACAAGAAAACTACCAAAATTAATTTTTTATTAAGATATTACATAAATTTTTACCATTCCACAACAGTTAAAGTCTTGTGTGTCTCATGGAAGTTTACATTCTATTCTTAGTAACACTGACCTTGTTCTTTTACTTTAAACATCCTCAGCTGAAAGCTAATCAAAAGTAATCACTTTTCATATGCATGATATTCTGAAGGTAAAATAAAGTTGGGTAATACAAAAATTATAACCATTTAATTTTACAAAGTTTATATTTTAGAAATTTGACACTTTACCTTAACTGAACCTTGAGCAATGAAGCGTGTCCGCAGAACGTCCGTGGGCTGAGCCATCAATGTCCCAACGCAGGCCGCCAAACCTCCACACACGGTGTGAGTTACAGGGCGGTATTTCGTGGAGTATTCCTCTGGAAGGTGCCTCCATGCTAACTTGGTCAGGAACTCAAAACTCATAAACTGAAAAATAATAAACTTTCGCTTGTAATAACAAATTGTTCTCCAAACATGTTACATGTTATTCATGTGTCACAGAAGCGGGGAAATATGTGGCCATGCATACTGAGGTTCGAACCTCGGACCTCCAAAAACATGCCAGTTGCTCTAGGGTTGTCAACCCAATCCAGAACTGTTATTCATACACATATCAGTATTTTTCATGTACAAGTTTTTATAAATAATATTTATCCGAGAAAAGCAATGGTCCTTGTTCAACTTGTAGTTCTAAATACAGAAATTAAAATCATCAAACAAACAAATCTTTTTTAAGATATATTTAAAATGTATGCAAAGAAGCCATTTCATCACTTGCTATACCATGGGTATGCTACATCTTCATATAGTTTTGTTGTAGATGACTGTGTAAATATCTATTTCGTGAGCAGACCTAGAGGTTAGAGGAGAATGATTTGGGAAAAAGATTGAATATTTTTTTTACATAATACGGACAGTTAAAACAACTAAAAAGCATTTAAAACCATCTTCATATTTCTATCATAAAACATTGTCATTAGTGTCTGCCTATCCTATCACACCTGGAAGCTGGCATATTATTTAAAATATTTCCCATAATCAAGACAAATAGGAAAGCATCCACATTTCATGACACAAAAGTTTTAAAACTACAAAGTTCAGTCAGAGAATGTCTTTTTCCTTACAAATTTCATGTTTTTATATGAAAAAGGTTAGAACACCAGTATTATAGTTTTTGTAGTTGAGCAACTGAAACAACATTAAAAACAATTCTGAGATTATCCACATGATCCAAAAATCTGGATAGTTCATCCTAAATATGCACGATGTTGTATCAAATGGAAATCCTGTTAATTTCCTGTTTGGTCAAATGTCCAATTGGCAGGTAAACTATATAATTCCTATAGAAGAATTCCTTCAGTGACACATCAGTACCTGCCCTGCCCCGTAAAGTACAGATAACAGCTGGGCCGGGACATGTCCTTTCCATAAAGCCCTCACTCCTTCCTCCTTGATAATGGTCCGCGTGGCCTGATACATTCCCCAGTACTTGGACGAGTCCTGTCGTTGAATGGGCTCAATTTGTAACTGTGCATTGAAAAAAGAAAGAGTAAAAAATAATTCTCAGCCCTTCTGCTAAAGAAAAACCTGTAATCCAATCAGAAAATTTGACTAACGACTTTGGTATTAGTGCAGGCAAAGCTTTTAAGCGTAGAGATTTATATATATATATATATGATATGTAAATCAACTTCATTTCATATTTTCAGACCTAACTACTTATCCACAGTAATTTAATAGTGCATTTTACAGTCCAAAAACCTTTGTGTGTCAACTTTTTTTCATAAATTCTAATCATCCACAAAATACGTGTTTAATTACAAGCAGTGTTCTCCCTTAAAGATTTTTTCCAGCTGGTCCTAAGGACTGGCTGATCCTAAAAGTTACTGGTCCTTACAAAGTTACAATTCATCCGTGTAATTTACATACTAGCAAAGAAAAAGTTTACTAACAAAAATATCCACATATCTGTTTTAGTATTGTGCGCTCTCAACAAAGTTGACTGAAATCCAGAATATTAATAATTACGAAAATTTGTTTGAACAGTTTGATCTACAACCTTTCTATGATGCTATTGCTATTTTCATTTGTGTATCTTAATTACTCTATCTAGACCAAACAAATTGCCGGACAAAGGTCATGGGCAGATGGATAGCCAGCATTAATTTTAGAACGCTGACTACAAACTAAAATAGGTCGGGTTACAGACTTTGCTAAGTCCTCACAGGGAAACAAGTGTTTCATGAACTTGTTTTATTGCAATGCGTGTATTACAATGGGTTCATTGCCCAGGGAAATATATCCTTAAACCAGAATTCTGTGTTTCTCTATGCCAGTACAAAGGGGAGTAACTCTGATGATGCGATCAGAATGAAATACTTTGAGTATTAGGCCTAGTACATGTACTTAGAATTAAAAACTTTTTTGTTATTATCATATTTTATTTTTTGTTATTACACAAATGTGTTTTGATAATAATCTTCAATCCTTATATAAAACCTCACAACCAATCTTATATACAAAACTACATCTTAGTAACTACCCTACTGAACTTACTTTTAGCTTTTATTGAAAACATTGAAAACATAAGAACACAAAAATAAAAGTTTAAAATGAACATCATGAATGCACTTTAAAAATGAGAGCTTTTTATTTTGAATTAAAATGTACAAAATGCATGCAACATAGTATGTGGTCGATTTTTACTCACCTGAAATCTGACTTTGAGGACATCTAGGGGCTGAAACAAGACCCTGGATACAGCCCCACTAACGGCCCCAGCTGCAGCATGTTCTGTGGCCGTCAACTGGACGCCTTCCTGGGGCTGGAACCCTACCATATCTTAACACACAGAGTGCCGGCTAATAACTCCCAAATCCACTAAAAGAAGACAGAAAGATCAATGGATTTTTAATAGGCCTTAGAAGATAATACAAGCTAAAAGATCATACAACAGTCATAAGTAAAATACAGTCTTAAGTTTAGACTTAGTCAATCACAAATGATGTTACAAAAAGTCACAACATTTTTGCCTAGCTAAGCAAAAAAAAGTTAAGTCTACAATGTATAAGATTGATATAAATATTAATTACCACAAACCCTCTACCTATGGGTCACTGTGTCTGAGTGGTTAAGATACCTTGATATTACCTACTGACTGATGGTTGGTGGTTTTTCTCCAGGTACTCAGACTTTCTTTCATTACATGTATATCAAACAAACTACACTCCCTTCGTTGTTAAAAGAAATCTCATATCATGTTAGTACAACATGTCACATTTTTTAAATGAGCCAGCTACCTGTAGACTACCAGATACACACCTACAGCGCGTCAGATGGCAAACTATTGAAATGAATCTTCACTGTTAACATTCATGTAGTTTAGTAGTTTACACCGGAACTTGTGCATTTATTTAGTGATTTAACCTCACCAATGTGAATTTATTCTATGTTATTTAATATTATTGTGTTTAAGAAACATTCTATTTTTTTGTTTCGGAAAGGTAGTGGACCTTTGATTAAGTTACTAACAGATAATAATTAAATGACCTTTAATTAAGTTACTAACCGATAATATTTGATGAATTGGAAGCAATTTTATGTTAATTAATTTGATAAAGTGCGCTTAAACTGACCATAATCGCAGACTCAACAATATCACCGATCTCATGTACATATAGTCTATATGTGTTTCATGTAAACAGTATCCATGTGCTTGTTTTCTTGCCTAATCTGTGTTACTGTGCAAACACGTGGATTTGCTGAGATCTACGTACATTTATATATGTTTCTAATATCACTTACCTAGCATTATCAAAAGTATTATCAGATCCAGATATAGGTCAACATATCGATAGAAGAGTTTGTTGCGTTAGCCTAACAACTCTGATTTCAAGCGTACATGATACACCAAGGCCACAAAAGTGAAAGTAGAACCGTCTTCGAAGGGAGATAACTCTAACTGTTTCACAATGTAGTCCTGTCCTGTCTATTACTATACTGTGTACTGTACTTTTGTTTTGTAGCCAGATTTAGATAGTATACATTAATTTATCAATGTCTCTGTTATAACGTAAAGAAACAACTTAAAACAGTATTGCCAGAATATTTGTTATTAGAAGATACTGTTGTATATTCTTCATTTCAAGTAGTGTAGGCCTACAGTAATTGTTAAAAAATAAAATCAAAGTACTGAAAGTACAGAACCGTAAAACATCTGGGTGATAACACGTACACGGACCTGCCTCGATTGCTTTTAACCAATAGTATACTATATATTATAGTATCAAGTATGGTGGCTTATCAAGGGTATGAACTCGGCGGTAGAGAAAAACGGACAAATTATTTTTAAACTGTGATGTTTTCAATAAACGGACACTATACACAGCGAATCATGTATCTTACCAGAGAAATAATTGATCTTTGCAAAGAGTGTTTGGTGAACAAAATTGGCCAAGAATTGACCAAGTTATGGCCTGGTAAATCGGGAAATTTACGAAAAATATGCTAGGTAAACATTTCCCTGTCAGCTCGAAATTTCATCGTATATATGTATACTAGTCTATTGGTTGGAAATTAGTGCCAGGTGTCTGTGGGCGATAGGAGCTGAATCGAGTGTTAAAGATTGATACGGAAATGGCTATAGTATTAGTATACACTGTAACTGCAAATTAGAAAACGACCCAAAAGAAGACATGACATAAACTATGCCTAAAATAAATAAAAACATATTAATACAAGTTATTGTTATTTTTTTGTCATAAGAATTTAACACGTTGATTTATTTTCACACATTTATTCCAGTTATTTTATGTACATACACATGGTGCATTTCAGTACCGAAACTTCAATCCAAAATGAAGTATTTAATGTTGCCTAAGCAAGTTTTTATAAAACCAGTTTTATGCACTATGGTGAATTCAACAACTGAAGCACTTGTAATGTCAAATTTTACGAAAAACGAATGCATAAGTTACATTGATTTTTTTATCCAGACATTAACAGATTGTTTGAATGCAAATACTTTTAAGAAAAGTTCCATTATTTTATAATAAAAAAATGAACGTTTTCATTTTCAAAGTACTTATTAAGAATATTTCCATCAACATTATTGGCGACCTAAGAAAGCTACACAAGGAGGGTTGGTTGAATCTCTGGCGCTGTTGACGTTAATTATTTATCATGCATTTAGTAACGTTCGGAATATTTCACAGAATGAGTAGAAAACAACTATTTAAGCCTGAAAAACCCACTTTGCGATGAAATAAAGCACAACAGCTGGTAAATTAATATATTTTCTAGGGAAATGTATTTTTTAGGAAACTTAGTATATCAATATTTAGCGTACAGGAAATGCATTAAAACCGAATGAAGTGAAAATAGAATGAAGTCGAATTAGAAATTTTAATTGTATCAATTTATTATGGATAAAAATTAAATATAAATCGCACACCTAGAGGTCCTTTTGCCTTAACGATCATTTGAGTTACTTTACAGAATGCCAGCGAAAGATTTGCTAACACATTTTTGGCTCCATGCACACACCATAATGACTTGGTGCCTATGAAAACTATAGTGAGCACAAAGTTACATAAGAAAGTATGTCGGCCGTGCAGGTAGGGCGTTAGAATTGTACCTGCTGCCCCTATTGCATGATCGTAAAAGGCGACTTTATTTTGGACATTATCTTTTCTTTTCTTCCTAACTGACTTCATTCCTAAAGCATCCCTTGGCACCGCTTCACTTATGGCCTTGAGTTGAGCGTTCGCCTCTGTGAGGAAGGCTCTGGGTTCTGTCCCCTGGCCGAGACACACCAAAGTCTATAAAAGTGGTAGTTTCTGCTCCTGCTTAGCGCTCAGCAAACAGGGAGTGGGACGACTGGTTTGCCCGTTGTCAGTATAATGTGACCGGGTGGAGTGTGTTTCTTGGTGTCTTCGGCGGCATGCTCCAGTGATAAAGCACTATAAAGGGGCAACAGTTTCACTATACAAGAAGGCACAACATGAATATACTGCAGTCTCCCAAAACACGCACCTCGCATAACATACACGCAACACGCAGCATACATGGGAGGCCGTCCTTACATGACCATAGCTGTTGATAGGACGTTAATTAAACAAACAAACAAATAAACAAACAGAAAGTATGTTTTTTAATCAATTTGCCCGTTTCAGTCTATGAATAAATTTGATTACACCACATATGTTAAAAAGAGGTTATTGTACATTGGACCGGTTTGATCCAGTTTGGCTGTACCCTCAGACTACTAGACGTCAATCAAGCCAAATAATACTATATAATGTTAAAATACCATATCATGCTAAATTGCAAGTAGTTATTGACAAGTTTAACTCTTTCCCCATGTAAATTGAAATAATAATGCTCAATAATGTGCTCTCATACATTTTCATACATAAACTAATATAGTCAACATGGCCACCTCACCAGAGGAAAATACAAGAACCCAGGGTCATGAAAGTAACATTTTTTTGCAAAGTTTAACCCTTCAATTAATAAAAGAGTATTATCTGAGAGTTGAGAAAAAGAGTTTTGCAAATTGAGTCAATTTTATCTCTTTTGACCTCTCTCAAAGCCCCTGGTAATGTGACCATAAACATGTATTTTACAATTTTGATTTGCGTGTTTGCGAGAAATTGAAAATGTAAATTGTTTACGGGGGTTATGCGCAAACGATGGAGGACAAACGACAATAAGAATAGCTTGCTTGACTGACTTCATATTATGTGACATAGCGAAGTATGATTTAAGAGATATGCCTGTTTAGTTTCAATTACATGTTCTGCAAATACGTAAGTATTGGTTGTCATATTTTTGACATGCATTGATGTGTAACATACATAAGGTGTTCTATGCACCCAATAATAACTCAGTAGATTTAGTTACTTTTTTGTAGAAATAGATCAATATGCATCAATTTCACTATGAAACCCAAATTGTCATAGATATACAAAAGAAACATATAAAAAGAAATATTGACAAATTCCAAGACATTGTTAAGTATTTTAATTGATACCGTTGAAATCCCAAGTCGTTGATCAATACGAACCCGACTACTTTGTGTAATGGCGGAGCAATCGAGTTTGAGCATTTCAAATACATTTCACTATATCTACAGTGAGCTTTTCTGACATATCACAGTAAAACCAACTTATCTAATATCTACCAGAACTGGTTTGTTATCGCAATATGTGCAAATTTTAATGTACTCTTAGACTGAATTGTCCCTTTAACAGTTATAGAAATTTACCAAGTAGCTAATTTCACTATTACAAGATAAACTCACCTTGCAATAGAAATACGAGAGTACACTAGACTCATATATTATCCTATAAAAATACTCAAACAATTTAGTACGTGTAGTTATTTTCAAGTAATCAATTTCACTATTACAAGATAAACTCTAAAAATATCTTGTAATAATAGACGATTTATATTATAAGTGATATGCCAAATTTCTTCTAATCGATATAAGAGAGATAACACCTCTACTAAATGTGTCAGGATGTCAACCAAATTTTGCGCAAGAATACAAACCCGATACCGGGAGGAGACGTTAAAACTATATACCGGGCATACACTACAAGGGAACCACATTGAATTTCATAGATATATATTTACATCTAGGTTTTTTTTGTAGTAAAACCGTAATAAAACAAGTCACGTGCCTATACCTCATTCATGCCATTGGCCGAAATATAGAACTGCATTATGGGTAACTAGTAGTCACGTGATTGTATGTTTACTTCCAAATATAGTGATAGTTTGCTTGCCATTTTTCGGAAAAATTGATTTATTTGATTTTTTAGAATCCAAAGTGTTATTAATATTGCATGCATATCATTTTGATTTCCACATATGTACTGTTTTACTATAAATAATGGCCTGAAATTAGTTATAAAAATGTCATTTCCGCGTTTTATCTATAAATGTAATAATACAAATTGACAAATTCAATCGGTGTAACCGTCTAATTTAGGATCAGCAAAGATCGGCTTCTCCCGGCTAGATTCGGAAGTAAACACAATGATCACTAGTTACCCGTAACACAATTCCATATTTATTCCGGCCAATGGCATGAATGAGGTATAAGCACGTGACTTGTTTTACTATGTTTTACTAATTTGTACCAATGTGTCGACCAAACCACAAACATTGTAACACTAAATATTATGTACTTTTCAAACTGTGATGTGAATTTATCTCTGGGGGAAAGTGGCATCTTATATATGTAATCAAGTAAATAGTAGTAACCTATCTGTTGATGTCGTTGCGTAACATGTATATTTTCAAGATTATATCGCACTTATCCATTTAATTGTTAATGGGTGTGTCCATGCCATAAAGGTAAAAGTTAGTATACATATTAAAGTTCATTATCACGAATAAAACGTGGACATTTGATAATATATCAATTGTGTACGTGATTTTATTTGTTGGTAACGTATCTGCCAGCATATTTTGTGACAATGACAAAATGAGTTATATAAAAAATATGTAAGCATTTTAATTTGTGTGCCAATACTTGTCTACTCTCATTGCGTATGCTAATATCTATGATATGATAGAAAAAAAAGTAACAATTGCCCATTTCGTTAGTCACAGATGATTTATGAAATACATTACGCTTAGGAGGACAGTCGAAATTCGTCGCGAGGGCCATATTTAATGTGATGATGAGAAAAAATTTAATAGGTCCGGGGAACCACACTTGATTATTTTCGAAGATTAACCAATACACTTCACATGTGAAACAAACACGATATACAAACATGATTTTAAGTCCCGATATTGATAGAGGACACTTAATAATGGAATTTGTACAGTTAAAGGCCCACTACCTTTCCGAAACGACTTTTATTTTTTTTAATGGGAATGTAGAACAAGATCGATAATTTTGTAGAGTCGCAAAAGCTATTAACTTTTCGTTATTACTACATTTATCATCACCTTCTGAACGATTTGATTAAAATAAATAAAATGCTTATTTTCATAACGCGGGTCGTCTTATGTTTCACGCCGTCGTCCTAAATACCGCGCGGTAGTTGACTATCATTGCGCCAGACGGCAAAACAGAGAATTGACTCTCCACTGTTTTCATATATTACGCAGGATCTCTTGCATATGTTTGGTGTCGTAACCTTATTTTAGGTCATCTGTATGCATTTTCTGATGTTATTAATGTTTTTTAAAGATGCTCCACCGCCGACAGAACATAAATCATATTCATCATTTGAACAATAATTGGTGTTTAATTGTCTATATATATGCCTAATTAACACAAAAAATAATACAAAATAGTTTGTTTCACCTTTGGTGCGTGCGCATTCAGTACTTCGTTCCATATAGGATATAGTACTGCGGAATTTTTTCGGGATGCAATTAATTATTTTTCATATTTTTATCTTGAAGTAAAATAAGAAGCTCAAACTTTTCAATGGTAGTAATGATGTCAAGTAAGTAACTTTTGTAACTGAGAAAAAATACTCAATCGTCTGCTCCTGTTTTGATAGTGAAAAAATACCATTTGTCAGCGGTGGAGCATCTTTAAGAAACCTTTATTTTTTGCTCCGGAAAGGTAATGGGCCTTTAATGGAGAATGAACAGTATAAAATCAAAGACAACATCTGCGCCGTATTGTATATGCGCCCCAGATACACATTGTAATTAATCATATTACACTTGAATGTCAAAACAGGGTCTTTATCTTTTTGTATAGTTCCATCCGTGGAACGTGAAAGAATGAAGGTATTTATTTAACGTTCGAAATAATTGTATTATTTGAATAGCGTAATATTACATGTAAAAAAAGTGGTGGGGATCCCCAAAGGGCATACCACATTGATATTGTCGGTAATATATCACATTTGAGAGGAATACTTCATTATCTAAAAAATTCTACACACGTTCAGTATCTCAGCCTCAGCTGCCCACTAGATCACTTTGTATTTACTGGCCCATGGATTATGTTCAGACATGTGACATTTAGAAAGAGCGGAGAAGAAAGTTTGAAGGAGAACATGTTATAAATAGAAGGATAGAGAGTCGAGATGTGGTTACATGTAGCTTTTAATTGATAGAAAATTTGTTGTACCTAATGCATTTAGCCAAATGACATCAGGATTTAGATTAATTTAACATCACTTGCATGATTCCAGTTCAAATATCAAGTTAAATTAAAAGGTTCTTGTAACTTATTAGTATTATGGTATTCATTAATTATTACAATAAGTTTTTAGTTTTTATTTAATACTAAATCCTACTTTCTGATTGGCAGATCCTTTTTCTGTATTATACCAAGATGAAATTTAAAAAAAAAACGAGAATTTATAACGTCCTTGAAAATAGTGCCATCAATGCTTTAGTGAACATACCATTATTGTAACTGTTGCATTACTGTTTACAATTTTTTTGTAAAATTCAACAAGTAAGCAGAAGATGCAGCACATCACTTATAAATCCGGAAATCAATGAAGGAATCATGATCACGGGCGTGAAAAATTAAAATGATCGAGCGCTCAATCGCACGCGGACTGCAGTGGGGCCTACATGAGCGGTTAAAATTAAAAGTGGGGGAGGATAACGGAACAGCGGGTGACAAGGTGAAGGTCGTCCAAAAATCAACATGGCTGACAGTCTACACTGGCGAGTGTTTATTTACGGTGTTTGGAGTTTGGTGTTACTAGCCACATGTGTACCAAAATTTTGTAAGTTTTAGTATATATCAAAACTGGATACATTAATGAAACGGTAGAAACAATTTGTTTGAAAAGTTATATATCAGTTATCTCATAGTTCGGCCGTAGACTTAGTGTCTACACCGGGCTGTGCTTTGTTACAAACACAAGGAACCAATTGTATGTTTTGGTTATGTTTATAACGGTAGTACCGGTTGAATTCAAACTAATACATCAAATCCGTGTTTGTTGATTTTTTCTCTTTTAATATATATTCATATTGGTATGATTGTACAAACATAACGCTGTTCTGGCATTCATTGTTACGATAGGCCTGGTGACCTACCAGTTATGTTGAAAATCATATAATGGCAATTCAATTTCTCTTTGACTAGAGAATATTACATTAGATAGTCTTCGAATGATTATGAGTTTAAATATTATGCATACGGTTAGTTTTCAGTTATGTTAAATTGTTGTCAAAACGGGTGAAAATGATTTCAACATGTCATGGTTGGTGACAAATCTGACAGTGTGTGACTACAAGGATATACAAGTATTGCCCTCGTGACTGTTGATATCCGGTAACAGCCTACAAACATGAACAACTGTAAACATGTGTAACATACATATGTACAATGTGTCTATATATAGAGAATATTAGTATTTGTTTATCTTTGCCATGTGCCACTTTTAAATATACAACGTGCATTGAAATAAACCAAATATTAAAAAAAAAAAAAACCACCAAACATTTGAATATATGTAAATGTACAGCATTTTCAGAAAAAAACCTATGAATCAGTTGTAAATTTTAAATCTTTTGTTTGATTTGATGTATTGTTTACATAAGACACTTTGAAATATGATTTTGGTGTAAATTTTGCAATGCACATTGTAGACTCATGATCAGAACATACAGTGTAAGAAAACCATCAGTTGTCTCCCATTTCCGTATCAATGATTATCTTTCTTAGTTAGAAAAATTAAATTACCCTTAACTTGTGTTCGCACATGCACATGTTCTCATTCAATGTCGGAGCAAACACCGTAACATACACAATACAAAATGTAAAAGTCATATGCGGTGTGATTGACAGCTGATCATGACAATCGGTCAATTCTTACAAACCTGCAGACTGGGTTAATGAAATCATACCATCAGAATTACTGTAATACATGAGAAAAGTTTGTGCCAGGTCCCTGTGCATTAGACAATTAAAATCTCCCTAATCTCAGAAATCATGCTTGTTAATATATGTTTGTATTTCCAGGTGATGGATTGAGATGTTTCTGCGACCATTGTGAAGACAAAGCTGTCAATGGCACATGTTTAGCCAAACCAAATACTAAATGTTTTGTCTCGCTGAGAGTGTCAGAAGAGAACGGAGAAAAATATGAAATTATGACATATGGCTGTCTTCCTCCAGATAAAGTTACAATGGACCAAGTAAGATATTTAATTATTGATTTTTTTATATTGGACACATAAGATGAAACAGCACAGATTTTAATTTTATTCAACAATTGCAATAATACAACATCATAAATTAATGATTATCCATTGCCTGTGGAACTCAACAAAATCTGAGAACCCAAGACCTCTAAATGATTTTGTACTGGGAGATAACAAAATCATATAGAGGCCTTGGGTTCTAAAGTTTGGATTCCACAGGAAACCTAAAAGTCAATATTCCACTAGCTACATACATTATATGTATAAGTCCTGTAAATTTGTAAAGTAAAGTACCCCACTCAAACGTTTTCATCGATAAATGGAAACAGATAATACATAGCCAGATAATAAATAGCATAGTCGATATCATAAATTTATTTATCAAGCCTATGTTTACACTTATAGATTTATACTATTGCCACTTGTTTATTTTACTCTATTTCAGTGTAAAGGGAACCTGGTGCCACATGAGGTACCCAAGGTGGTGGAATGCTGCGACTCCCACGACTTGTGTAACCTTGATCTGAATATTACCTACATGGAAAATGTACTTCCTGAAGGTTGGTTTTAGCTAAATATAGATAGCTTGTATTTATCTATACTGATGGGGCCTGTTGTGGCCTAGTGGTTATAAGATGTGCCAACATATTACCATAAGTCCTTCACCTCTGGGTTGTGAGTTTGAATCCCTTGTAGGGAAGTTGCCAGATACTGACCGCTTGTTGCAGAGTTTTCCTCAGCTACTCCGGCTTTACTCCTCCATGCATCTAAACCTGGCACATCCTTAAATGACCATGTCTGTTAATAGGACGTTAAACTGATTAAACCAAACCAATATGAGGGTTTTTGAGATCCCAAAATAATGAAGCAATTTCATTGGTCCCCAGAGGTTCGTTCTTATCATTAAAATTGATTTGATTGGTTAAAAACATAAACATCTTTTTGTTCTCATAGCATAAAAATCAAATATGAGGGAAATTTTCAACACTTTTATTTTACATGTGTGTGTTTTTCTTGCAGAGGAAGGTGTTAATATGAAGGGAACAGATATCACCCATCTGGCTCTGCTGATCTCCGTATCTGTCTGTCTCATTATCTTTATCATCACCATCACAACACTGTACATCAGGTCAGTGTAGCATTCAGGAGGAAACATGACAGGAAATATAATGAAAACTGGGGGGAAATATAATGAAAAATGACAGGAAATGAAATGAAAAACTGCAGGAAGTATAATGAAAAATGACAGGAAAAATAATATGTTACATTTATGACAGGTTTCACGATGAAAATTGTCAGGATTGCTAAGTTTCATAATGAAATATGACAGGTTTCATGATGGAAATTGACATATTTTTAGATAAAAGTGGCTGGTTTTATAATGAAAAGTGAAAGGTTTCATGATCAAAATTGTCACATTTCATGATGTAAAGTGAATGGAAAGGGAACAGATAAAAATAAATCTTTTTAGCTCACCTTTAAAGACAGGGGGTTATGGAATCACCCTGGAAAAGGTTAAGGGCCTAATGGACTGAAAGCACCAGGATAAAGTTTTGGTTAAAGTTTGTGATATGCTGTTATCTGCATCAAGTGACATGGATTTCTGTCTTCATATAGAATTGTAGGTGTTAGTTTTGGTATGGATAATGGGAATCATTCATGTACCATATGATACCGGAAAACGTTTGTGGGGGACTATTGTTTCTTTTGGTGATGGAATGACATTAAACAATGATATCCCTTACTAATGTCATTTCAGCAGGAAGTTTACAAATAGTTACACTCATCACAACTAGAGATGCTAGTTCCACAAAAATGTTATCTGATATCAAGTGGTACGTGAATTAATCCCATTATTTGTTTACAAATTCTATGTATGTACATGAAGTTAACAAAAACGATCTTTGTTTTAGACATCGACGACGGGATGAATATCCAGAGCCTTTCCTTAAGGATGAGCGAGACCAGAGTGAATCGTTCATGGCTCACGGCGATTCTTTACGTGGACTTATAGATGAGCACACATCAGGCAGTGGATCAGGACTACCTTTCCTGGTAGGAACAACTTCTAACTCATGTCCTCTCTTTGGGACTTTTATTAGGCCATCTGAATCGGGTCAACCTTAAGCCATCATGCCTTATTCTTTATTATCTTCTGTCAGCTATATTAATTCTTTTAGCTTCAATAATTTTATGCCTTTATCAAAATGAATTGACACAACTCAGAGACTGATATCATAAGTCACTCTTTCAGTATTTTGCATGATTCTTAGTACTCTTTCAGTATTTTGCATGATTCTTAGGTAAAATGTAAAATCCATATACATGTATAGTGATAAGAAATTATATATAATATCTATTTATAGATCCAGAGAACGATTGCGAGACAGATAGCTCTGAGTAAAAGCATAGGTAAAGGAAGGTATGGTGAGGTATGGAAGGGCAAATGGAGAGAGGAAAACGTGGCAGTAAAGATCTTCTTTACGACGGAGGAGGCTAGCTGGTTCCGAGAGACCGAACTGTACCAGACAGTGCTGTTACGTCACGACAACATTCTGGGTAAAGTATCAAACAATAAATTATTGTCAATGTTAAAAACCTGTTATTTGTGCCACAGCACTATAATAGGGTAATTTCAACCAATTCAACAAAAAATTAGCAAATTAATACACAGTGTTTTCCTAAAAGGTTTCTGTAAACTCAGCATTAATTCAATAGTAAGTACATGTCAGAAATATTCAGATTTATCATAATGATATCATGTTAGGTAAAACAAATTAATAGTTCGTTTCTGGTGCCAGAAATATTCAGTAACTCACATCATGTAAGGTCAAAAAATTTATTCCTAGTTTCTCAGGCCAGAAATATTCAGATTTATCATACTGATATTTTGTAAAGACAAACAAATTAACAGTTAGTTTCTGAGGACAGAAATATTCAGATTTATCATACTGATATTAAGTAAGATCAAACAAATTAATCGTTAGTTTCTGGTGCCAGAAATATTCAGATTACTGACATCATGTAAGGGCAAACAAATTAATTGTTAGTTTCTGGTGCCAGAAATATTCAGATTACTGATATCATATAAGGGCAAACAAATTAATAGTTAGTTTCTGAAACCATTGTAAGATAGTCTTAATTATCTACAAATACATGTATATGATACTGATATCATGTAAGGACAAACAAATGAATAGTTAGTTTTTCAGGCCTTTGTAAGATTACCTTATTTGCATTATTCCGTATCTAGCAATCCCTCATCCTGTAATATTTCAGGTTTTATTGCGGCTGATATTAAGGGGACAGGATCTTGGACCCAACTGTTTCTCATCACCGACTACCATGCTCACGGCGCCCTGTACGACTACCTAAAGATCCACATTCTGGACCAGGACGACATGTTAAAACTGGCCCACACGGCCTCGTGTGGACTGGCTCATTTACATACAGAGGTGTTCGGTACAAAAGGTAAAAAGTCAGTCATGCTTATTGGTAAAAATTGGATCCTAAGAAGATGACAATGAATATTTGTTAGGTAAATGGGTATTCAAATATGATTGTTCGTGAATAATATAACTTTAAGACACCATAACAAAGTATAGATAGGTTCCTTAGAGACATTTTATGTATACATTTATGTGAAAAATAAGGTTTTCAATGTAACATGAATTTCAACCAGTATACAATTTTGGGTGTTTTTTTATCGCTGATTGTATGTACTGCTTTACAGGGAAAGCTGCTATGGCACACAGAGACATCAAAAGTAAAAACATTTTAGTGAAGAAGGACGGCAGCTGTTGTATAGCTGATTTGGGGCTAGCCGTTAGATATATCAGGTAAATTAAAACAAAATTACAGATGAAGTTTTGAGAAATGTTTGAAAAGCCTAGTTTTCAAAATTACAGATTTGTTACCAATTAGAAATAGAAGGTCGCAATTTTATTCTGTGAAAATACATTTTTCTTCTTTAATAAATTCCGATGCATTAACTTTTGTCAAGTCATGAAAACATTATTTTGAATTTCGATAACATGTAAATAAAAAAAAAAACAGAAATTTAAATTCTATGTAAGTAAGAGTTATCTTTCTTGTTCCGTTGTTGAGCTGTCTGTGCCCTGTGTTTCAGCGAGACAAATGAAGTAGATGTTGCCCACAACTCGCGGTCCGGTACCAAACGTTACATGGCCCCTGAGGTCCTGGACGAGACTATGAACAAATCACACTTCGACTGCTATAGACAAGCAGACATGTACTCATTTGGTCTGGTTCTGTGGGAAATCGCTAGACGCTGTGTATCTAATGGTAATAGACATACATTAATTATTTATTTTATTTACACGATCAAACATGTTCAACTCATTCACCCCTGAAGACACATTTAGACTCGTCTAAATCAAAGACTAAGCCAGTCCATTATGAAATTTTAGGTGTGAATGAATTTGAGGACAAAGATCCAATATAATGTATAATATACAGTATGAAGACAAATTTGTAATGTAATTAGCTATATATGTTTTGTGCCCTTTTGGACCCCCAAATTCTTCAAAGGACTAGATATGGTTATGGCTCTTTTTGGCCCCTAAATCTACCAAATTTCAAATTAAGTATTTAGAAATTAAGCTGCTGCGTTTGAAATATTTAATACGCCCCTGATAAAAACCTAATGATATTTTTGTTGACAGAAAGTATGTTTTTGCTATATAACCATGGTAACTTTGCATAAATTATGCAAATTTGAAAATTTGGTCAATTTTGGCATATTTTTTGACAGTTTTTCTTTTAAAAGCAATAGAGCACAACCTAGAACAAACTTTATATTTTAAGGGAATGCGCAGACACGAAGAATACATTATTTTGAGAAATATAAAGTTTGTTCTAAAATGCGCTCTATGTTAACAAAATGAAAAACTGCATGAAAATAGGCCAATTTTGATATAATTTTCACATTTTGCATAACTTATGTATAACAAAAATGGTTGGCATGGCAACTATAACTGCTATATTACCTTATAGCACTATCAAATATGTCAGGTACATGTATGATGTATGTAGTTAATATTTAAAATGCAAGATCCACATCTTAAAATAACAGACTTTGAAAAAAAGCGTATTTGGGGGCCACAAAAGACCCATCCCATACCTAGTCCTTTTTAAAGGTGTTTTTTTTTCAGTGATTAAATTATTGAATTTGAAAACATTTAACAAATAATCAATGGATTTGTGGGCCTAAAAGGGCACATACCATACATAGTTCTTTATATATTAACATTCTTAATATGCTAACATAATGATAAATATCATGTAGATGAATTAATGATTTCTCACAACAGTTTTGTACAGTACCACACCTGTGGTTAAGACAGATAATAATATTTATGTAACATTTGATGGTTACAGGAATTGTAGAGGAACACCAGGTCCCCTACTACGACTGTGTTCTCAACGATCCCAGCTTTGATGAGATGAGAAAAATTGTGTGTGTAGAAAAAATCCGACCCGCTATTCCAAACAGATGGTCCTCTGATGAGGTAGGTCATCTTGAATGTGTTACCTATAATCTTTATTTCTAGTTCAAGGCGTTAATTTGAAAGCATAAATTCAGGGAATCATGGGGATTGCCAGGATTTTTACATTCAGAAGTTTGAGTCCTAGACTTATGTTTTCATTATTTAAGAAGGCACTTGATATTTGATATATTTTATCAAAATTTGAACTATTGTTCTGGACTCTTCTGCAAAAAATATTCAACAAAAATTACTGATTACACATATATCAAGAATATGTCTAATTAAATTGTGAGAAAAAAAAGTAATGACAAGGAATTGGTTAATTTCCAGTACCTACGGACAATGGCCCGAGTGATGCAGGAATGCTGGGCACACAACGCAGCAGCCAGGCTCACAGCTCTCCGTGTTAAAAAGACTCTGGGTAGACTGAACGAACAGCTCCACAAATCCACAAAATCAGACAGCTAGAACCGAGTGGTAGTCTCCTAGAGGAAATCTTCCAATCAAAACTAGCCATACAGATGATGTCACAAGCACCCCTGTATTATCTAGGGAAATGTGCCTGACTCGTCATTACTTGAATAGCACTCTGTGCTATATGGGCTGGGAGATGGAGCTAAGCTGAGAATCAAAACTCGACAAACTCCTGTCATTATCCAAGTCAAGATGGATGCATTGAAACTTGCATCTGCTGAATATCTTAAGTGTTTCAGCTCTGAATTAATTCAACATATATTTTCCTGGTTGTAAGTTGTATTAGTGCTTAAGTAGGTTGACATACTACCGTTACAGTTGGTGTGTTAGCTCCTATCCGGTATCCTGGTAATTCGGATACCATATGGACGTACAGTTAATAAACCAATAAATCAGATCCTCAGAAGGCACAAATATTTGTGTATCACCCCTATCAAGCAATAATGACATGTCTCCAGAGGTGTCGCGTGTTAAAGTAGGAATGTGTTGTACAACTATAACTTTCCTATACTCACGACCTTGGTGTAAACTTTACATGTCTTACAGATGTGTGTTAGGTGAAGGTCGTCAAAATACAGCAATCTTACTCCTGGACAAGAAATGTGACACAGCATAGAACAGCAGTTCACATTAAAATTTTACTCATATTCATCAACGAATGTATGTTCTTTTGAAGAGAGACGTGTAACAAAGAGTTTTATACCTGGTAACTATCAAACCTAAACTGGAGTTAATAAGAAAAATCTACAAATAATGCTGAATGGAATCGTATTCCTCATGAACAGGATTTAGTATTATTTGTGAAATTTGATCACAGGTTATATATCCATATTGATATTTCATATTGCTTTGTATATAAATATTCTATGTTTTATGAATTGTGATGTTGTAGTATGTATACAGTGTATGTTATTTCTGGCCAGTTAGTATCGGTCCAATGGGTAAGACTTTTGTACGAAGTGAAGTTCTATTACTGTATTTGACCCAATAAACGGCCAGGGCGGTTAAAAAATTGAAAAATGAAGGGGTGCTTAATAGGACCAAATGTAATTAGCTCCCATTTAGTTCAGTAAGTTTGGCCTTGGTACATTTAGTTACAGTAAATATTTATTTCAGACAGTTTAAATATGTAGATTTTCATATTTTTTTTGTTTGTAGAAAATGTAATATAAATAAATTGGAAGATAAGATCTAAAATCGAAGGTATGAAGTAAACTATCCAGGTATTTCATATTTTATAGAAGAATTTTTATGTTGCTTATTTTTATTGATAATGACAAATTGTGAGACTTTGTGCTGATACCAGTGACTTTGTAATATTGTAATGTTATTTGCCGGCATGTAGCTGTCAATGAAATCAACTGGAAAACTCCTTGATAAATTTTCATAGTGATCATCTTTGAACAACCCATTACATTTTATGATTGACAATGTCACTTGTATTTGTGCATTAAAGAATTTCTGTTTCTGATTCATTGCTTTAGCATGTACTTTAAATTAAGCTGAGACTTCTTGGCTATAATTGTAGAAATTTATAACTACATGTATTTGTGTGTCCATGGTTAGGGCCGACTGGAAAAGTACTGTACATGTACATGGTTGGGGCTGACTGGAAATGTACTGTACATGTACATGGTTGGGTCTGACTGGAAATGTACTGTACATGTACATGGTTGGGTCTGACTGGAAAAGTACTGTACATGTACATGGTTGGGTCTGACTGGAAAAGTACTGTACATGTACATGGTTGGGTCTGACTGGAAAAGTACTGTACATGTACATGGTTGGGGCCATATGTGTGCCATTAACTCAAATTCCTTATTTCTAGTAATATTATTTTTCTTTGAGAGAGTGTTCATATGGCCAGTTAAAATCGTCTTTACTTCAGAGAAAACATGATCTGGTGTATATATATCTAATCAATTTAATATGTGTAAACTGCTGTAGAATACAATCAAAATTTTAATGAACTTTTTACCTGCTAACACACCTTTCCATTATTTATCCCAGCATAGGTTATGATGCTAATTTTGGTATTCCTTGCAGGGATGGGATGGTTTGCCCACCCTTTTTTTAGCCACATGATGATGAAAGTGCACCAATGACTTTAGAATTCAAAACTCGATGTATTTACTTTTTTTTCATCTTTTAAGGTTCAAAAACTTAATATACTGCTGTGTAACTATTTCAATAATTTGGGTATTCTGTATTTCATATTAGATCTTCCTTAACACTGCATGTGGCATGTTTTTAGCAATAAAAATGGACATGGTTATTTTGATAATTGCAATGTGGAAATTTTTTGAAGGATTTTTTTTTTTTTTTTTCTGACAAAGTCCTTAAAAACAGCACAACTGTGATATAATGACAGAATCACAAAATACTGGTGACAAAATCATTTCCATTCATGCAATGTCTGGTATGATGTAGGTTAAAAGAGAAAGAAATTCAACCTTTTGTATCGATATATTGTATTTTAATATTGATATGGATTTTCTACATAGCGATAGTTTACTCCAATTTCATACTAATGTACAGTATACATGTACTTGTATTCATGTAAATGTAATTATACAGTCACTGTGAAAGGTATGGAGCTACATATAAGTACACATTCGTAAACTGCAGGGGTTACGATCACATACATGCTCAACATTGAAAGCGTATGTGATTCAACAAAGAGGACGTAAAAAAAATGTATTTGATTCAACAAAGAGAGCATATGAGATTCAACAAAGAGAGTGTATGTGATTCAACAAAGAGAGTGTATGTGATTCAACAAAGAGAGTGTATGTGATTCAACAAAGAGAGTGTATGTGATTCAACAAAGAGAGTGTATGTGATTCAACAAAGAGAGTGTATGTGATTCAACAAAGAGAGTGTATGAGATTCAACAAAGAGAGTGTATGTGATTCAACAAAGAGAGTGTATGTGATTCAACAAAGAGAGTGTATGTGATTCAACAAAGAGAGTGTATGTGATTCAGTGTATGTGATTCAACAAAGAGAGTGTATGTGATTCAACAAAGAGAGTGTATGTGATTCAACAAAGAGAGTGTATGTGATTCAACAAAGAGAGTGTATGTGATTCAACAAAGAGAGTGTATGAGATTCAACAAAGAGAGTGTATGTGATTCAACAAAGAGAGTGTATGAGATTCAACAAAGAGAGTGTATGTGATTCAACAAAGAGAGTGTATGTGATTCAACAAAGAGAGTGTATGTGATTCAACAAAGAGAGTGTATGAGATTCAACAAAGAGACTGTATGTGATTCAACAAAGAGAGAGTATCAACAAAGAGAGTGTATGTGATTCAACAAAGAGAGTGTATGTGATTCAACAAAGAGAGTGTATGTGATTCAACAAAGAGAGTGTATGTGATTCAACAAAGAGAGTGTATGTGATTCAACAAAGAGAGTGTATGTGATTCAACAAAGAGAGTGTATGTGATTCAACAAAGAGAGTGTATGTGATTCAACAAAGAGAGTGTATGAGATTCAACAAAGAGAGTGTATGAGATTCAACAAAGAGAGCGTACGTGATTCAACAAAGAGAGTGTATGTGATTCAACAAAGAGAGTGTATGAGATTCAACAAAGAGAGTGTATGTGATTCAACAAAGAGAGTGTATGAGATTCAACAAAGAGAGCGTATGTGATTCAACAAAGAGAGCGTACGTGATTCAACAAAGAGAGCAAAGAGGGCATGTTAATTCAACAAAGTACGCATGTGAATCAACAAAGAGAGCGTATGTGAACATAACCCTTGGAGATCAAGGATATATAGTTAGTCCACATACAGGATACTGACTGTAAAATGTACAATGTATTTACTTTCATAGATAAGTATGACTTTGTCAATTGTCCCTTTTTTGTCTTTTCCTGTCTGTATGTCACCACAACAATGAATACATTTATAGATTCTCTTCAGAGTAATATACATCAACAACATTCATACTCAGAAATATTTGAGTATTGGTGACACATGATGTTTTGACACCTCAAGATTACTTGCTGTATTTGGTATATCTTAGCTTTTCTTACAGACCTTTTTCCCAGATTGATAATACAATATTGGTCTTTATATGATGTATATAAATCATGATGTTGTTCCTTGTTTTTCTATTGCAAACATTACCTCTAATATCAAATAGTCAAATTCATGTTCTGAATAGTGGCATTGTCATTATTTCTTGTTGTAAAATATTTAATATTTACCTCGGTCTTGTTCTGTTTGTCTCTGAATCACAGGGACTTGGCACAAATTTCAAACCAACTCTTAATATATAATGTACTAGATACTGGTCAAAGAAGTAATATTAGTAGTATGTTCCAGGTAACGCAGGATTGTTATAAACAAATTGATTGTCTGTTGGATACAAATTGCTTCAGATTGTAAATATGGGACACAGATATTATCCAAACGATGTAAACTGAATGTCAAATTTTAAGACATTCTGACCCTTTATTAGCTCTGTCTTGTCCTCAGGAGCAAGGTGGGCTTATATGATACTGCAGCATCATTTGTCCCTTGTTGTCCATTTTTATTGTCCGTCAGTCAACAACTGAGCTCTTCTTCATAACTGCTGGTCAGCTTTTAATTAAAGAGTGGTATCATCCTTACTGTGTGGGGATTCAAAATTGTACAAATAGTTGAGCTGTCCGAACAACATCCAGGAGACTGTGAGGGGTCAATGTGATCAATTTGATTATACCTGGCTGGTATTCACACGGACAAATTTGTCTATGAATCTTGAGTTATGGATATCACCCATCTTCGACTAGTAGCATGCTATATTACTAAATAATACATGTATATATGTTGGTTGAAAATTGGTGCCAAGTCCCTGTGAATCAAGTTGCTGTCCTGAATATTTGTATATTGTGTTGATGTATTTTATAAAAATTTATTTTGTAGATGATCTTAAATGCTTATAAAAGATTTTAGTATATGCTGTATGTTTAATATGATTCTCAGAACTGTTTAGATAGTGTAAAACAGAACTATTTGTTGATACAATATCTAGGAAAGGCGTGTAACATTTTATTGTTTTGAATCCATGTATGAGAACTTGTATGTCAGAGACTGATACTGTAAGTAAAATTTTATTGTTTTGAATCCATGTATGAGAACTTGTATGTCAGAGACTGATACTGTAAGTAAAATTTTATTGTTTTGAATCCATGTATGAGAATTTGTATGTCAGTGGCTGATACTGTAAGAGGAGAATGGTGCTTGATATATTGTGATCATCCTCTATACTCCAGGGGTTCCGATCACTTACGATCTCTACACCCCTGGACTATCTCATAGTGAAATTGAAGGCAGCTCAGCTGAAAATATTTGACCAATCACAGACCAGCAAAGATTTCCTTTGAAGACTACAGAGAGAGCGACTCCCAACTTCAAAGCCACATAGTCAACCACAGTGTACCGTTATACGGCTCTTTTGATGTACATCAAAGGACTAAATTACCTGTTCTGTTCTGTTGCCTCCAGTTTTACGTTGCCTCCAGTTTTACGATGAGATAGTCCAGGGGTGTAGAGATCGTAAGTGATCGGAGCCCCTGGAGTATCGAGGATGGATTGTGATATCTGATATTTATCTTGTGTGACCTTTTAACATTACCAACCAAGTATTTTATTATTATTGGTAAACAATATCTTCATGTCAACTCTGCTAACAATGGCTACAACACATCATGACTACACCACATCATGGTTCTAAACTACGTACAGTGTATTTTTTTTCAATTTATGACAATAGTAATTTTATTATAAAGATTAATATATTAAAATATCAAGATACCATCAATATCAATTAATGAACAGCACTCTTTATGAAGTACTGATATGTCAGTGTGTATGCTTTTGTTTTTATTATTATTATTCATATTTTATTGAGAATAGATCAAACTCAATAATATAATTTGATAAAGTAACATTGAAGGTAATGAATATGTGTTGTCTGAGTGTATATGATAAGTATGTATCGGACAGAAGTGCTATATATCGCTATAAGTACAATAATATATAAAACCATGTTTTACTTAATGCATATAAATGTTCAGATGTATATAAATATATGTACTAATGTGATAAGATTCATATTTGATCACTTTACCCCAAGGCTATGCTCTTTGAGCTTTTCGATCGTTTTTTATTTTTGTTCAGAATTATGCATATTTAATATATATGATTGATTATTAAAGAATCAAATTTACCTGTACAAAGTGGGTGTATTTAGTTTAGAAGTCAGAATTTTGCAAATATAAATGCTAAGTAACTGAGTATACCCAGATTTGTGCTTTGATTAGTTTTGTAGCTATAAAATCAAATCATGTTATTCCATCATAAAATGACCCATCAAGATAATGATTGTTGTTAGTGCTGACAAAAAAAACTTTAAAAATCCATAATATTTTCTTTGTAAAATGTTCAGAAATAGCTACATTTTTCTCTGGACCCTACACCAAAACTTTGATATTCTTTATTGGCACTAGATAAATGTCAGGATGTCCAAGTTGTGGTAGCAGGATCAGGGGAAATTTGGACTAGGTATAGAATAAATTGTTTTTGTTTTGAACCGTAGAATTAATAAGTCTTAAGCCATTTACACATTTTATCCAGTGCCATTTCTACATTTGAAGGCTGTAATATTTAGATTCCTCGTGATTACGGAGTATTAGTATGATATCTTGCCATTGATTGGTTTGTATAAGAGTAATTATGAAGCTTATGATTGGTCAGAGACAAACTTATCTTCCATTACAATCAGTTTGTAAACATCTTTGAACAATAAAAGCTTACATGTCATTTAACTTTGTCTGTTTTATTAGTTCATCATTATATGAAGGTGAGATATTCATTGTCCCCGTTAACAATGCTTGTTACACCTGTTTCTTAGAAAATGTTATAAGACTTTTTCATATGTGGATATGAAGGATAGGGATATTCTACCCGAGAGTCACAAAATGTAGTAAAATCAAAGGCTTGCCGAGGGTTTTACAACATTTTGTGATCCCGAGGGTAGAATATCTGTATCATTCATATCCACTTATGAAAGAGTATTTTTCTTTCATAAATCAATGTTTTATTGCAATTTTACAGCTATAATATCCCGCCTTTTTGAAAAAAATTTGAAGAAATCGACGACTGGATGTCAATTTTCCATACATGAAAAATTACGTGATGTTTTCATAACAAATTCCGTTGTTTGCATCATTTATAGTAAAACCAGTCATATTTGTGAGATTTTGTTGACATATTTGTGAGATTTTGTTGACGCAGTGACGTCACGAGGCTTTATTGCATGGGTAGCCATGTAATACAGCCTCAGGAGACATGAGTGTATTGCCCAGGACCAGCCAGTATTACACTTGTAGGTATGAAAGAATAAAGGTATCTATCTCTCTCAAATTTCATAGGTAGGTTCTCCATTGGCCCTAGTATATTGCGTTTTTGGATTAATCAAAGAGATCTAGGAACATGAATTCCCATGCAATCGTATTAAAATCTAAGAATAAAATACAAGCATTACAGTTATTTTTTTCTGAAAAATCAATTACGTGTTGAATTATACGCAATAAAAATGTTCTTTATGTAATAATTTTGGTAAGACCTGGATATTTTTTTACATAATAGGTAATTAATTATATAACTGCTAGTTACTGTTAGTGATTGTATAACTGCTAGTTACTGTTAGTGATTACACAGCTGCTAGTTACTGTTAGTGATTGCACAGCTGCTAGTTACTGTTAGTGATTACACAGCTGCTAGTTACTGTTAGTGATTGCACAGCTGCTAGTTACTGATAGTGATTACACAGCTGCTAGTTACTGATAGTGATTGTACAACTGCTAATTACTGATACTGATTACACAGCTGCTAGTTACTGTTAGTGATTACACAGCTGCTAGTTACTGATAGTGATTGTACAACTGCTAGTTACTGAGTGTGATTGTACAACTGCTAGTTACTGTTAGTGATTACACAGCTGCTAGTTACTGTTAGTGATTGCACAGCTGATAGTTACTGATACTGATTACACAGCTGCTAGTTACTGATAGTGATTACACAGCTGCTAGTTACTGTTAGTGATTGTACAACTGCTAGTTACTGATAGTGATTGTACAGCTGCTAGTTACTGTTAGTGATTTTACAACTGCTAGTTACTGATAGTGATTTTACAGCTGCTAGTTACTGATAGTGATTGTACAGCTGCTAGTTACTGTTAGTGATTGTACAGCTGCTAGTTACTGATAGTGATTGTACAACTGCTAGTTACTGATAGTGATTGTACAACTGCTAGTTACTGATAGTGATTGTACAACTGCTAGTTACTGATAGTGATTACACAGCTGCTAGTTACTGTTAGTGATTGTACAGCTGCTAGTTACTGATAGTGATTGTACAGCTGCTAGTTACTGTTAGTGATTGTACAACTGCTAGTTACTGATAGTGATTGTACAACTGCTAGTTACTGATAGTGATTGTACAACTGCTAGTTACTGATACTGATTATTGTGATATGTTACAGCTGCTAGTTACTGATAGTGATTGTACAGCTGCTAGTTACTGATAGTGATTGTACAGCTGCTAGTTACTGATAGTGATTGTACAGCTGCTTAGTTACTGATAGTGATTACACAGCTGCTAGTTACTGATAGTGATTACACAGCTGCTAGTTACTGATAGTGATTTTACAGTTGCTAGTTACTGATAGTGATTTTACAGTTGCTAGTTACTGATAGTGATTGTACAGCTGTTAGTTACTCTGATGTTTTTAGACATTTGAAGCTAAAATCATTGATAGCACATTGTATTTAGTTGCTGTCTTTCTATTTTTTTCTCAAATGTACAATATCAATTTTGCACTAAACTTTGAATGATCCTAAAGACACATGTTTGACCTAATTTATTGCAGTCGACTCAACTGTGTATCAACAAGCCATGAGGGGAGGAATATGAGTCAATTAAGCACCATTGATAATCCGTCTTTTGTGAAAAAAATATGCTGTCTATAGTAAGTGCCCATATGGCAGCTCAGACTGTTTCTCTCTTAGGCAGAATGCTAACTAGGGACTTGGAGGGAAAAATGCCTAATTCAGGAATGCAAATTTTTGTCAGCCATGAAAGTTAGATCTGTCAAACCTAAATTCCTCATATGATGTGGTACCTTTCTTTTCAAGCAACACACTTGGTTGTAGAAACATTCATGAAAATATTATATATCTGTGTTTCATACCAGTTACTGTTTCTAATATTACGTCTCCTACGAATGTGTGTAGCTTTTGTGAAATAAATAAAACATATTCCATGACTACTGTTTACTCATTATTACAACTTGTTCATGATAATAAAAGTAATACACAGGGCCTATTAGGCCTGTATTGTGCTGCATATCTGGCCCATCACCTTGAGTGAAGGTCAAGGTCATTAATTTAAACAAACTTTGTATCCTTTTACCCCAGCATGCTTTCATAGTTATCTGGGCTTGAAGCCTAAGTGATTACAAAAAATTATAGTAAAAAATGTTTTAAATCGATGTTGTTTGTCCAGTCAAGCAAACGGATGATGCAATACTAAAACAATATCTTAAGGGCATGCATACATGAAGCAAAACACTTGAATGTTGATAAAGATTTCAAAATTTATTGACATAACAGCATGACATCAATATGATATTCAGCCATGCTTCAAAATATGTCTAAATGCTGCTGCAAATCATTCAAGGATGTCTTCTGTTACAAACCATTCACTGACTTCTGTTGCCGTTTAAAAATTCATGAATGTCTGCGCTGTTACATATCATTCATGGACGTCTGTGCTTTTACACACATTCAAGATCTTCTGTCAGCTGTTACTAAACATTAATGAACGTCTGTTGCAGTTCAAAAATTCAAAGACTTCTTTGCTGTTACACACCATTCATGTTTGTCTGTGTGCTATTACACATTCATGGATGCCTGTAATATTACACACCATTCATGGATGTCTTTGCTGTTACACACTTTCATGGACGTCTGTGTGCTGTTACACACCATTTATGGACGTCCTGTGCTGTTACACACCATTCATGGACGTCTGTGCTGTTACACACCTTTCATGGACGTCTGTGCTGTTACACACCTTTCATGGATGTCTGTGCTGTTACACACCTTTCATGGATGTCTGTGTGCTGTTACACACCTTTCATGGACGTCTGTGTGCTGTTACACACACCTTTCTTGAACGTCTGTGCTGTTACACACCTTTCATGGACGTCTGTGTGCTGTTACACACCTTTCATGGACGTCTGCGTGTTGTTACACACCTTTCATGGACGTCTATGCTATTACACACCTTACAAGGATGAACGTCTGTGTGCTGTTACACACCATTCATGGATGTGTGTGCTGTTACACAACTTTCAAGGACGTCTTTGCTGTTACACACCATTCATGGACGTTTGTGTGCTGTTACACACTATTCATGGATGTCTGTGATATAACACACCATTCATGGATGTCTATGCTGGTACACACTATTCATGGACGTCTGTGTGGTGTTACACAACATTCATCGACGTCTGTGCTGTTAAACACCGTTCATGGACGTTCGTGCTGTTGCGCACCATTTATTGACGTCTGTTTGCTTTTTTTCACCATTCATGGATGTCTATGTGCTTTTACACACCTTTCTCGGACATCTGTGCTGTCACAAAACCTTCATGGACGTCTCTGCTGTTACACACCTTTCATAGATGTCTGTGCTGTTACATAACATTCATGGACGTCTTTTTGGTTGTTTTCTTAAATATTTATCACTTGACAAGTTATTTGATAATTCCAGAAAGAATGGATTGAAGAGTGGGGTGTACTCTAAGTCACTTTTTCGAACCTGCAATCAAAAAAAAGAAAATATTTGAAATATATTGAAACTTTTGCTGAAAAATTTGAACATGTTGTATTTGCCCTGTTTTCCTCAATATTTTACGTAGCTGATGTGTAGTGTACAAAATAAAATTGTGCTTTAATGTTCAATTCTGTTAAAATACTGCCATCAAATAAGAAAAGTTTTAGGGTGTGTAAAACTCAAAAGTAAAGCAATGTTCTAATTGAACTGAAAACTTACCACCATGTGGTCCATAGCAATTGTAACATTGGTTTGAGATAAGATAAGATTTTTCTCATGAAGAAGAGCGTCTGCTCTGAAGTGAGTCAATATGGTGTTCTTGGCTTTCATTTGCTTACTGGCCGCCACTGCACCTGCTACAGTACTGAAACATAGCAAAACAAAAGATCCATTTTTTCTCTTCTTGATACTGTTCAGTCTGTTATTTTCTTAAGGAAAATATGAAAATAGGCCAAGAGTGACAAAATATTTAAATTCACCTTGTTTATGTACATTTTAGATGAAAATAATTACTAGGATAACAAGAGGCCCAGAGGGCCTGTATCGCTCACCTGGTTTGTAATGCCAAGTAATGTTCTGAATACAGGTTCATTGTTTCTTTTCTGAAGGAATTTTAATATTAACCTCTAAATCCCCTATTGGGCCCCACCCCTCCTGCCCCAGGGGGTCAGAGCCAAAATTTATACAAGTTCTGTTCCCCTTCCCCCAAGGATGTTTATGGCCAAATTTGGTCACAATCCAAGCAAAACTCTTAGACAAGTAACGATTTATAGGATTTACCTCTATTTCCCCTATTGGGCCCCCACCCGTCCCTTCCCCCGGAGGGCCTGAGCCAAAATTTATACAAGTTCTGTTCCCCTTCCAAAAAGGAATGTTTGTGGCCAAATTTGGTTACATTCCATGCAGAACTCTATGACTAGTAGCGATTTAAAGGATTTACCTCTATTTCCCCTATTGGGCCCCACCCGTCCTTCCCCCGGGAGCCAGAGCCAAAATTTATACAAGTTCTGTCCCCTTCCAAAAAGGATGTTTATGGCCAAATTTAGTTACATTCCATGCAGAACTCTATGACTAGAAGCGATTTAAAGGATTTACCTCTATTTCCTCTATTGTTCCCCACCACTCCTGCCCCCCGGGGGATCAGAGCCAAAATTTATACAAGTTCTATTCCCCTTCTCCCAAGGATGTTTGTGGCCAAATTTGGTCACAATCCATGCAGAACTCTAGGACAAGTAGCGATTTATAGAATTTACCTCTATTTCCCCTATTGGCCCCCCCCCCCCCCCCCCCCCCCCCCCGGACCAGAGCCAAAATTTATACAAACTCAGTTCTTATTCTCCCAAGGATATTTCTGGCCAAATTTGGTTACATTCCATGCAGGACTCTATGACTAGTAACAATTTAAAGGATTTACCTCTATTTCCCCTATTGGGCCCCACCCCTCCAGCCCCTGGGGGACCAGAGCCAAAATTTATTCAAGTTCTGTTCCCTTCCAAAAAGGATGTTTGTGGCCAAATTTGGTTACAATCCATTCAGTACTCTATGAATAGTAGCGATTTAAACGATTTAACTCTACTTCCCCTATTGGGCCCCGCCCCTCCTGCCTCCAGGGGACAAGAGCCAAAATTTATACAAGTTCTGTTCCCCCTCCCCCAAGGATGTTTGTGGCCAAATTTGGTTACAATCCATGCAGAACTCTAGGACAAGTAGCGATTTAAAGGATTTACCTCTATTTCCCCTATTGGGCCCCGCCCCTCCGGCCCCCGGGAGGTCAGAGCCAAAATTTATACAAGTTCTGTTTCCCCTCACCCCAAGGATGTTTGTGGCCAAATTTGGTTACAATCCATGCAGAACTCTATGACTAGTAGCGATTTTAAACGATTTACCTCTATTTCCCCTATTGGACCCCGCCCCTCCGGTCCCCGGGAGGTCAGAGCCAAATTTATACAAGTTCTGTTTCCCCTCCCCCAAGGATGTTTGTGGCCAAATTTGGTTACAATCCATGAAGAACTCTATGACTAGTAGCGATTTATAGGATTTACCTCTATTTCCCCTATTGGGCCCCGCCCCTCCAGCCCCCAGGGGGTCAGAGCCAAAATTTATACAAGTTCTGTTCCCCCTCCCCCAAGGATGTTTGTGGCCAAATTTGGTTACAATCCATGCAGAACTCTATGACAAGTAGCGATTTAAAGGATTTACCTCTATTTCCCCTATTGGGCCCCGCCCCTCCGGCCCCCGGGAGGTCAGAGCCAAAATTTATACAAGTTCTGTTTCCCCTCCCCCAAGGATGTTTGTGGCCAAATTTGGTTACAATCCATGAAGAACTCTATGACTAGTAGCGATTTATAGGATTTACCTCTATTTCCCCTATTGGGCCCCGCCCCTCCAGCCCCCAGGGGGTCAGAGCCAAAATTTATACAAGTTCTGTTCCCCCTCCCCCAAGGATGTTTGTGGCCAAATTTGGTTACAATCCATGCAGAACTCTATGACAAGTAGCGATTTAAAGGAAATGTTGACGGACAGACGGACGGACGGACGACGGACGGACGGACGACGGACGACGGACGACGGACGACGGACGCCGCGCCATGACATAAGCTCACTGGCCCTTCGGGCCAGGTGAGCTAAAAAAGAATCAATTTTTGAAATGTTTAAAAAGATTTTTTTTAATTGATGCACTACATTGTATTACCTGAAATATAAACATACATGTACTGACAAGACGTTACAAGATGACAATAGGAATTTAACAGAAATCCTCATTTCAAATAACAATAACAGTGAAAGGTCAAAGATATGATATTAACTTTTTGCTTCGTCTCTCACACTGACTGGATATTGTTCCAGATCTTCATCAGACAGTTCCGGAAAAAATGGCAAGTAGCGATTTAAAGGATTTACCTCTATTTCCCCTATTGGGCCCCGCCCCTCCGGCCCCCGGGAGGTCAGAGCCAAAATTTATACAAGTTCTGTTTCCCCTCCCCCAAGGATGTTTTGTGGCCAAATTTGGTTACAATCCATGAAGAACTCTATGACTAGTAGCGATTTATAGGATTTACCTCTATTTCCTCTATTGGGCCCCGCCCCTCCAGCCCCCAGGGGGTCAGAGCCAAAATTTATACAAGTTCTGTTCCCCCTCCCCCAAGGATGTTTGTGGCCAAATTTGGTTACGATTCATGCAGAACTCTATGACAAGTAGCGATTTAAAGGAAATGTTGACGGACAGACGGACGGACGGACGACGGACGGACGGACGACGGACGACGGACGCTGCGCCATGACATAAGCTCACTGGCCCTTCGGGTCAGATGAGCTAAAAAAGAATCAATTTTTTAAATGCTTAAAACAAATTTTTTTGATTGATGCACTACATTGTGTTACCTGAAATATAAACATACATGTACTGACAAGTCATTACAAGATGACAATAGGAATTTAACAGAAATCCTCATTTCAAATAACAATAACAGTGAAAGGTCAAAGATATGATATTAACTTTTTGCTTCGTCTCTCACACTGACTGGATATTGTTCCAGATCTTCATCAGACAGTTCCGGGAAAAATGGCACAAACTTCATCTGCACATAATCGTCCTCGTGAAACATCTCCATTGTAGCATTAACCAAACCTTTAAAATATGAAATTATAAGACATGTATACATTTTCATTATGAAAGATTATAATTTAATATGGTTAAACAAAAGTATTTGTTGTATTGTTGAAACGTTGAATAACTTTACTAAGAAAAGATATACTTACTATATACTGGGGCTTTACCAACATAGAAACGATCCAACTGTCGAAAAATCAAACAAAAGTATTAAATGCATGATGTCTTCAAAATGTTGTTATATTGAGATACATGTTTAATCATAACTCTGTGATGCTCATAACATCTGCATTGTATCCGATATTACATGACCTTGCGAATCTTTCACATGTGAATCACGATGTAAATAAGGCATACCCTATTCGACCAAATAAGCGCCAAGGGCGTTTAAAAAAAATGAAAAAATGAAAAGGTGCCAATCAGACAAAATTAATGCAAATCTATACCTTCTTATGTAGTTTTGGTCCTTTGTCTATACCTGGACAACTGGAATGGAGCCCTCAAACAAGAGGCCCATGGGCCTTAACGGTCATCTGACTCATTGCACAAAACAACAAAGTCACAGTATAAAGTATTGTTTAACGATTAATATAAACAATACAAGGAACTCCTTAGTTGAATATGTAAGTTTCTGAAATAGATAAATGTCATTCGTTGAACAAACTTGGTAGCCCTTCATCCATATATGGTTGTAACCCATTTACGGATTCTAAAGCCAAATTTCAGCAAAGCTTCCAATTTGGACATCCGCCATACTATCCCCATGGGTCTTAGCTCGGTCCTTTATAAAATATGATTGTCCTCACCTAAAGTTCCCCTTCAGAATCAATTAAAACCCCTATAGACCAATTTTCCTTGAGATTGGAGACCGAAATCTGAAAACAGGAAGTGGGCCAGCTAAATTTAAGAAAATTTGCCCTTTTGGGGCCCTACACCTCAGCCCCTAGGGGTCGGACCAGACTCATATATATAAAAATACGATTGTCCTTCCCCAATGATGTTTCACACCAAATATGGATGAAATCCATCAAAGGATGAAGGAGTAGGATTTTAAAGCTTAAATTAAGACAAGAGATCCCAGAGGGATCTTGGCGCCCACCAAAGAATGATCTATGTCTGACAATGGAAAGAGGGATCTTTTCTCTGCTTTTCAAACTTTTGCAAACATACTATATATAAAATTTGAGACAGGTCACAGATCGCTTCAGTACTTCCTGAGAAACAGCAGTAACAAACTTCAACTATCAAAATCCAAGATGGCTCCTTGGCGGCCATCTTGATGATTGATCGGTCCCAAATCGAAATATGCACAACTAGGGCCCTAGGGGAACCTATATATGAAATTTGAGACAGATTCATTCAATACTTTCTGAGAAATAGCGATAACAATCTTAACTATCAAAATCCAAGATGGCAGCCTGGCGGCCATTTTGTTGACCGATCGATCCAAAAACGCATTATGTACAAATAGAGCCCTCGGGGCACCTACATATGAAATTTGAGAAAGATCCCTTCAGTACTTTGTGAGATATAGCGATAACAATCTTTAACTATCAAAATCCAAGATGGCTGCCTGGCGGCCATCCTGTTGACCGATCGGTCCCAAAACGCAACATGCACAACTAGGACCCTAGGGGAACCTATATATAAAATTTGAGACAGATCCCTTCAGTACTTTCTGAGAAATAGCGACAACAAATTTTAACTATCAAAATCCAAGATGGCTGCCTGGCGGCCATCTTGTTGACCGATCGGTCCCAAAACACAACATGCACAACTAGGACCCTAGGGGAACCTATATATGAAATTTGAGACAGATCCCGTCAGTACTTTCTGAGAAATAGCGATAACAAACTTTAACTATCAAAATCCAAGATGGCTGCCTGGCGGCCATCTTGTTGACCGATTGGTCCCAAAATGCAATATGCACAACTAGGGCTCTAGGGGAACCTACATATGAAATTTGAGACAGATCCCTTCAGTACTTTCTGAGAAATAGCGATAACAAACTTTAAGTATCAAAATCCAAGATGGCTGCCTGGCGGCCATCTTGTTGACCGATTGGTCCCAAAATTCAATATGCACAACTAGGGCCCTAGGGGAACCTACATATGAAATACGAGACAGATCCCTTCAGTACTTTCTGAGAAATAGCGATAACAAGAATTGTTAACGGCGGACGGACGGACGGAAGGACGGACGGAAGGACGGACGGACCACGGACAAAAAGCGATTTGAATAGCCCACCATCTGATGATGGTGGGCTAAAAATTTCCCTTTTTAGGCCCCGTCCCTCTGCCCCTAGGGGTCGGACCAGGCTCATTTATATAAAATATGATTGTCCTTCCCCAATGATGTTTCACACCAAATATGGATGAAATCCCTCCAAGGATGAAGGAGGAGTAGGATCTAGCTTAAATTAAGAAAATTTGACCTTTTGGAGCCCCGCCCCTCTGCCCATAGTGGTCGGATCTATTTCATTTATATAAAATATGATTGTCCTTCCCCACTGATATTTCACACCAAATATGGATGAAATCCATTCAAGGATGAAGGAGGAGTAGGATTTTAAAGCTTAAATTAAGAAAATTTCCCCTTTTGGAGCCCCGCCCCTCTGCCCCTAGGGGTCGGACCAGGCTCATTTATATAAAATATGATTGTCCTTCCCCAATGATGTTTCACACCAAATATGGATGAAATCCATCCAAGGATGAAGGAGAAGTAGGATTTTAAAGCTAAAATTAAGAAAATTTGCCTTTTCGGGGCCCCACCCCTCAGCCCCTAGGGTTCGGACCAGGCTCATTTATATAAAATATGATTGTCCTTCCCCCAATGATATTTTACACCAAATATAGATGAAATCCATTCAAGGATGAAGGAGGAGTAGGATTTTAAAGCTAAAATTAAGAAAATTTGCCCTTTTTTGGGCCCCATCCCTCAGCCCCTAGGGGTCGGACCAGGCTCATTTATATAAAATATGATTGTCCTTCCCCAATGATGTTTCACACCAAATATGGATGAAATCCATCCAAGGATGAAGGAGGAGTAGGATCTAGCTTAAATTAAGAAAATTTGACCTTTTGGAGCCCCGCCCCTCTGCCCATAGTGGTCAGATCTATTTCATTAATATAAAATATGATTGTCCTTCCCCAATGATGTTTCACACCAAATATGGATGAAATCCATTCAAGGATGAAGGAGGAGTAGGATTTTTAAAGCTTAAATTAAGAAAATTTCCCCTTTTGGAGCCCCGCCCCTCTGCCCCTAGGGGTCGGACCAGGCTCATTTATATAAAATATGATTGTCCTTCCCCAATGATATTACACACCAAATATGGATGAAATCCATTCAAGGATGAAGGAGAAGTAGGATTTTAAAGCTTAAATTAAGAAAATTTCCTCTTTTGGAGCCCCGCCCCTCTGCCCCTAGGGGTCACCAGGCTCATTTATATAAAATATGATTGTCCTTCCCAAACGATGTTTCACACCAAATATGGATGAAATCCATCCAAGGATGAAGGAGAAGTAGGATTTTAAAGCTAAAATTAAGAAAATTTGCCTTTTCGGGGCCCCACCCCTCAGCCCCTAGGGTTCGGACCAGGCTCATTTATATAAAATATGATTGTCCTTCCCCCAATGATATTTTACACCAAATATAGATGAAATCCATTCAAGGATGAAGGAGGAGTAGGATTTTAAAGCTAAAATTAAGAAAATTTGCCCTTTTTTGGGCCCCATCCTTCAGCCCCTAGGGGTCGGACCAGGCTCATTTATATAAAATATGAATGTCCTTCCCTAATGATATTTCACACCAAATATGGATGAAATCCATCCAAGGATGAAAGAGGAGTAGGATTTTAAAGCTTAAATTAAGAAAATTTGCCCTTTTGGGGCCCCACCCCTCAGCCTCTAGGGGTCGGACAAGGCTCATTTATATAAAATATGATTGTCCATCCCCAATGATGTTACACACCAAATATGGATGAAATCCATCCAAGGATGAAGGAGGAGTAGGATTTTAAAGCTAAAATTAAGAAAATTTGCCCTTTTGGGGCCCCACCCCTCAGCCCCAAGGGGTCGGACAAGGCTCATTTATACAATATATGATTGTCCTTCCCCAATGATGTTTCACACCAAATATGGATGAAATCCATTCAAGGATGAAGGAGGAGTAGGATTTTAAAGCTTAAATTAAGAAAATTTCCTCTTTAGCCTGGCCCGCCCCTCTGCCCCTAGGGGTCGGACCAGGCTCATTTATATAAAATATGATTGTCCTTCCCCAACGATGTTTTACACCAAATATAGATGAAATCCATTCAAGGATGAAGGAGGAGTAGGATTTTAAAGCTTAAATTAAGAAAATTTGCCCTTTTTTGGGCCCCATCCCTCAGCCCCTAGGGGTCGGACCAGACTCATTTATATAAAATATGAATGTCCTTCCCCAATGATGTTTCACACCAAATATGGATGAAATCCATCCAAGGATGAAGGAGGAGTAGGATTTTAAAGCTAAAATTAAGAAAATTTGCCCTTTTGGGGCCCCACCCCTCAGCCCCAAGGGGTTGGACCAGGCTCATTTATATAAAACATGATTGTCCTTCCCCAATGATGTTTCACACCAAATATTGATGTAATCCGCTCAAGGGTTAAGGAGGAGTAGGCTTTTGTATAAATAGTCTTACGCACGACGCACGGCGCACGGCGCACGGCGGACGGCGGACGGCGCACGGCGGACGGCGGACGACGACGGACGAAACATGATGACAATAGGTCATCCTGACCTTCGGTCAGATGACCTAAAAAGGGGTAGGGCACTTATTGGCTTGAAAACGGTATATATGGTTACTGTGACATATTAATGTGCCAAGAATGTAGAAAAAGTTAAAGTATGGCTAAATATTTGGGTTTTTTTTCTTTCAATTTACAGCTTACATTTTGCTTCCCTGATTAGTCCTACCTGGGTACTAATTATCCTGATTACAGTATGGCATTTTTGAAACAATCATCTCTTTTCCTCCATGACCATGTACACAAAGCCATAGAGAGTAAAATCAGTAAATTATAAGGTGCCGGAACTTACCATCAACTCAGGTCCGTATAATTTCAATTCCTTACGAAAGGGTTCACCACGAGTGGAGAACCCATGCATCGGTCGCTCAGTAAATAAACCTGTGTAAAAATGAAAACAAGGATCATACATACAATTTCTCCTCATATCATTTAACTGTAAACTTGTTTATGTCAGCAGTCATCGTATGTCAGTATCTCTGCAGTTAATTTACATATCATAAACATTGTATTATTTGTGCGTGGTTTTTTTCCATAAATGTATGGCAGTCAGGAGAGGGCATTGATAATGTTGTAATAACTTGTGCCCGATCCTATTGCTATTAATTATGGTAACAAAATATGTTTAAATCATTTATCAGTGAGGTTTGTTTTAGGTATCAGGTACATTTTCAAAAATAATCCTATTTGTGGCAGTTGCCAGGTGCTGACCGCTGGTCCGTGGTTTTTCTATGGGTACTCCATCTTTTCTCCACCAACAAATCTGGCACGTCCTTAAATGATCCTGGCTGTAAAAATATGCCGTTAAACTAATGAAACCAAAACCAAACATACCTTTTAACCCTCCCAAGTTCTCCCAGTTAGTGAGTGTGATGAAAATATCTTCAATGGCATTCTTCTTATGCCTGAAACCACACAATACAATTATCATAACTACATGCATATGTTGTAGAAGTGACAAAATAAAAGTAAAGTGAAACACTACTGTAAAGGATAAATTCACAGAGATTTAATTCACTTTACGTCTTTGAAATTTAGAAATTCAGAAAATATCTTATTCAAATTTAAAAAAATACTGATCCTCCTCTTACATTTCTTTCTTCACACAGGGGCAGCGGTGGCCGAGTGGTTAAGATGTACCGACATATTACCACATGCCCTCCACCTCTAGGTCGCGAGTTCGAATCCCATGTGGGGCAGTTGCCAGGTACTGACCGCTGGTCGGTGGTTTTTCTCCGGGTACTCCGGCTTTCCTCCACCAACAAACCTGGCACGTCCTTAAATGACCCTGGCTGTTAATAGGACGTTAAACTCCTCTTATATTTCTTTCTTTACTATACTCACTACATAAGTTGTACACTCACATGTTCATGCCATATATTCTTTTAGTGCCTTCTCCACAATTGAACAAGTACCTGTATAGGATATAAAGGGTAGTAATATCATCCTGTTACCTATTGTCAAGGTCTTTATATATGTCGTAGACATCTCTGACCCATTTGTGTATTGTTCATATTATTGGGCGGTTGTGTGTTCACAGCAGATAGGGTTGAACTTTTTGTACTTGGATTTCCAGTGGCTGTTTAGTCTGGACTTAAAATGGTTTAGGGTTTCTGATGAAATGAAATTTTAAGGAAGAGAATTTTAATAGTTTACAATTCGTTGTGAAAAGCTATTTTTCCATTGCTATTTTATCATTGTTGTTGTCAAATTGGAATGGCCTAAGCATTCAGAGTATTTGAGTACTGGTGAAGCAATATATATCCCATTCTCGATATTCCAGGGCTTCCGATCACTTAAGATCTCTACACCCCTGGACTATCTCATAGTGAAATTGAAGGCAGCTCAGCAGAAAACATTTTACCAATCACAGGCCTGCAAAGATTTCCTTTGAAGACTAAAGAGAGAGCAGCGCCAAACATCAAAGTCACACAGTCAACCACAGTGTACCGTAATTTGGCTCTTTTGATGTACATCAAATGACTAAATTACCTGTTCTATTCTGTTGCCTCCAGTTTTACTATGAGATAGTCCAGGGGTGTAGAGATCGTAAGTGATCGGAAGCCCTGGAGTATCGAGGATGTATATATCCCTAAACTATTACACTAACTTTAACTTTGATCTGACAATATCCCACAAATCATATTTTCTGCATTTGCATATTACAGAGATTCAGATATCTATCCTTATGGGTAGGTACTGATTGTGACATCATGTGTATGGGAGCGTAACTTCATACTTTTCAGAGAAAACTGATGTGAGGCTAGCTCACATCTGGGAGAGAATCTATATATGCTTAGCCTGTTGTTTGATCCCTTTTCATATTTTTTAAAATACAATTTCTTGAATTTGAATGTCACATTAAAAGGGGCTTAATATTGAAGAAGACATTTTAAGTCAAGGTCATTCATTTTATTACATCTACAGCTATATTGTACTGACCACCTTCATCATGCTGAAGTTTATGCCAATTGGAGTGAGTGTTATAAAAAAAAAAGTTAAAGTTTAATAGGCAGAAAGGATTGCTGATTTGAAGGCTGTAGTTGAAGGGTTTGAGAGAATTTGTGGTTGTAAGGAATTCCAATCTGTTACAGTTCTAGGAAAAAATGATTATTTACGTGTTTGTGTTCTACATGAATGAGTCTGATATGTGTACAGATGTGCATGTCTTGTGTTGCGTACTGGAGGGACAAGTAGGTCTTTTCTAATGTTTATTTTATTATGTGTTATTTTATGAAGCATGGTTAGTCGCATGTCTTTCCTACGGTGTTCTAGAGAGCGCCAATTTAGATGTTTTAGCATGTCACCAACACTGGAGGTGTTTCTATGTTTGCTGGTGACAAATTTTGCTGCTCTTCTTTGTACCATTTCAATTTTACTGATGTCTGATTTATTATACGGGTCCCATACTGAGCAGGCATACTCTAGTGATGGTCTAACAAGGGTCTTACAGGCCTGTTCTTTAAGAGGTAGAGCCGACGGAGAAAGTCCAGGGTGGAGTTGGCTTTTCCACATATGTTGGATATATGGGATTCCCATTTCAGATTTGATTGGATTGTGATGCCTGGGTTTTTGGCTTTGTCTACATAACGGTATTAAACTTTTAAAAGCTACATCTAGGACATACATGTCACCGAGTCACATGGTATTCTAATATAAGTTATATAAATGGAAAAAGTATATGAACAGAATGGCGACGGACGCCGCACCATGATGATATATAGGCCTAGGGCTAATTGCCTTTTCAGTGAGCAGGTGCCCTTTGGGCAAATAATACTCACGCCGGCGATTCCAACGTTCTGTGGCGTATTGAAAAAGTTATTAGAAAATTGACCATTTGTATAACATACAAATCTGATCGAAATTACTTGCTTATGAAATTAAAGTTGTATTTCTACAATAAGAGCCATACATTGCTCCAGACATATTCTAAATGAACTGAAGCCTAAAAGTAGATTGCTAACTTTTTTATGCGTTTCCCCCTTTCCATTCTTTGGTGTACATCAACTGCGATCGATTTGGGAGTGCCTAATCCACCACTTGATATAACAGAGACTTGTAGGTTGGTTATTGATAAACTTCTAACGCTGTCAGTTCGGATTTGTAACAATAACAGTCGGTTTCCAATTCGACTGCGATGCTTCGTCGGTAGCCATCGTGCGAAGTTCGCCATGCTTGTAACCTAAAACATAGTCGTGATCATTTACATGACTACATCGGTCGTACATGAACGTAGCAGAAGCGAACGGCGTAAACACTTGATGTTATCAACACGGGAATACTACTGACAGGAAAAATTATTGTTCTGGCAGGAACAGACCGGATCAAGTAAACGCACATTTTGGTTTTATTTTTGTTTTAAAAATAAGTCCAAAACAAAATGTTTCAAAAGTTCATAAAACATGTACTGGGACCCAACCAGTAGTCGTGAAGGAACAGTAGTCGTGATTTGAAAGAAAAAAAAAATTGCTTGCATCTCATGAAACACATTATTTTCACGTTTAAAGGCCCACTACCTTTCCAGAGCAAAATATGAAGGTTTCTTAAAAACATTAATAACATCAGAAAATATATACCGATGGCCTAAGATGAGGTTACAACACCAAACATGTGCAAGATTTCCTGCGTAATATATGATAACAGTGGAGAGTCATTTCGCTGTTTTGCCGTCTGTCGCAATGATACTCAACTACCGCGCGGTATTTAGGACGACAGCGGGAAACATAAGACGACCCGCGTTATGAAAATTAACATTTAAATTTATTTTAATCAAATTGTTCAGAAGGTGGTGATACATGTAGTATTGACGGTAAGTTAATAACTTTTGCGACTCTACAAAATTACCGATCTAGTTTTACATTCCAAATTTGAAAATTAAAAGCCGTTTCGGAAAGGTAGTGGGCCTTTAACAAAACAACACCATCATTCAGTATGCTTCAGCAGCCTCAGACATTCGGAAATCTGGACGCAGAGTAGAATATGATCAATCACCGCTACTGTTACGTCACAACTACTGGTTGGGTCCCAGTAGAGAACATTTTTAAAATGTAATTTATGACTTTTTCTCGTTGTCTGTTTTTATTTAAGTTATATGTGCCGTAACTGGGCGAAAATTTTGGTATGTTGATTTTTCTTCGTTTATCTATTGAAAATCATATGGTTTGATTAATTAAGCCGTGAAAATCATTCAAATGGCTTCAAATGCCTGATAAACGTTAGTTACCACACAGAAATTATGTACTGGAAAATTGTTGTTTTTTATGCCTTATGTATATTTAGATGGAAACTTTTCTGCAGAAATCACTTTATAATTACTAATAACATTGTAAAAATGTGAAATGAAATTGTAGACCACAATTTGGCTTCATGGTCTGACCGTAGGTACTCATTTCACTTTACTATAGATGTATATATAATGATTTTTGGCAGTACTGCTAAAAATAATTTTCTGCTCTTATTTATAGTTGTGAAATTAAAACCAATGCATTGAAAGTACTGTAATTTTCAAAATGTTAATAACTTTTGGTGATGAATAACATATTAAAAGCTTATCTTGATTCATGAGTATGAAAAATACAACACATATGACTTTAAATTTATGTTCATGTTTAAATTTTTTTTTTTTTTTTTAAATTAAAAAAATAAGCGCAACTACCTACTTTCAGCAATTTATAATTTGAAAATATATGTATAATAATCTTTAGACTTTCAAGATGTTTATTAAAGCGAAAAACTTCCTCAAAATGACCAAATTCTGGTGCGCTTAGCCAAGTTTTTCAACTTAATAACATGAATACAGTCAAGATGAATTTACAACATACAGGAAATTTGACACAGCTACTTTCATCAGATCATCTTTGATACTCCAGGTGTTACTATCACTACTTTGAGGTCACTCTCCCTGTCCTGTGATTGGTCAGTTTTTTACCTCTGACCTGCCTTCAATTTTACAATTAGATAGTCCAGGGTGGATATATAACGTCAATGAGAGTAACCCCTGGAGAATCGAGGATGTCATAAGATATAATAAGACCCAAGGCTTTTAATAGCTTTATAGAATTTATTTTTTAAGATAAGAAATGAGACAAATTGAGACACTACTTTGCATAAGCTCAATCTTTGTACCAAAGGAGCTAAATATGCAACAATACTTACAGACATATCACACATGACATTTAACATAGATATTTAAAATCTATAGCATGATTACATGGACATTAATATCACAGACTTCAGCCAATGGGAGATTTTCATATCTCTAAAGGCGGCATATTAGCTTACACATATAAGTATATCACCACAGGCTTTTGTTTATATAGGTACATGTATATGGACACCTCTATATGTGTAATACTAGAACAAACAGTTGAGGTGTTCAAATATCTATAGAATCAAAAGCCTGTGATATAACAGCATCAGGAATGCCTACAGGAATAGACAAACAAACAGATCTAACTAACAAAATATATAAATAACCTAATTAACCATACGTCTCGTCTTTCTTTCACAGCTTCTTCCATTCATTCAAACATCATATTAACAACCATTCATACAGTGTTACAGTTAATTCTGGTTGTCGATGGAGACATGAAAACTGATAATCCTGATCAACAATTCAATAATTTAAACCGGTTGATCTTTGAAAACATTGAAGTGAAGTACAGACTTCAAATTCAAAACTAGATATGTCAATAAGATGTAAATACCCCCTAAAATAACTAAATTGACATGGCTCGGTGGGTGGGGGGGACGGATGTGATAACAAACCATTTTATATAGTAGGGGTATGGTTATAGTCCAGATTCAGAATAAGCTCATCAATTTAAGGATGTTGGACTGTGGTGAAAATATCCAAAGTTAGTCAGATTATAGGTACATTTTGAAAGTTGGCCACAACTGGCAAAATCCTTTAATTACATTGAGTTTTATTTTCAAGACATAAAATGTAAATATATGACTGTTAATTTCCATGTGCAACTTGAATTAATTTGAAGAAGAAATGGCTGTTACTTTTTATGTCAAATGCTTGTCCATAAAAGGCAATAAAACATGTTTAAATTGTCTCCAGTCACACAACATGTTACACATTGGTCCTTTCAGATCATCTCACAACAGTGCTCTTACAACATGTTCTATTAACATTACTGTAAAGTTCTTAAATTTTGCAGGAAGAAAATTTTCTGATTTTTAGGTAATTTGCTGAGAGAAATTTCGCATGAAAATAAACGATAAATGTCATCTTCCTTGTTATTCTTTCCTTTTGATTTGAGTGTATTAAGTTATCTGATAATCAACTTTACAACAATTACATGTAAAGCAAAATTTAGTGCCCACCAATAAAAGCAACTATACAGTAAGCACTACAAAATAATGAAAATATATCACTGTAAATATACTTATTTTGGAGCAATTAAATAATTAGCGCAAAGTTGATTTGAACAAGTTTAGTACAATAATGGATTCATGCAAACGTAATATTTGCAACATCAATAACATACAGGAAATAAGTTAACACAATCATTTGAGCGTGAAATATCTAACGCAAAAAGGCGCTTAAATTAGATAACCACAAAATAAGTATATTAACAGTATATAAAGTCAGCTAAATCAGCTTCCAACAACATCATGACAAATGTCTAAGTTAACAGGTAGCACTATAAATATAGAAATAGAATATCAATAAATGGATTCTCCCAATATGGACTAGGGTGAATCGTAACTAGTGACACAACACAGTATATATTGCATGTAATAATCACAACCAATGGATTCTGATAACCTAATTAATTCAGACTTATCATTTTTTCTTCCCTTCAATTTTGATCTACATCTCTTCCGTTTTGGTTTTGTTCCAATAAACAGCATCATTTAAACTTTCAAAACCATGTTGAGTTTAGGTGTGAGGGAAAAGCGGGAGTTCCCAGAAATAAACCACCCGTGATATAATGTCTGACACAACTGCAACAGCCAACCTCTACAATTATGAGGTCCAACACTCAACACAGGGGCAGATAACTCTAATATTTGTGCTGGTATCTATTAAACAGTCAATATCAGAAATAACAAGTCTGCATTCTTGTAGATTTCAGATTTTGATGATGAATCATTAATACACAATTCAGTCACAATCAACACACTAATATCAACTTATCAAGCATTTCTCGTAAATTTCTTGGATAAATAGAAAAATTGTAAAAACTAATATTCTATGGATGAAAAATATTTAAGTTTCATTTCATTTCAACCACCAACAAATTCCAGTCTTTTTACATCATAATTTTTACTTTTTATAAGCATTAAAATATCTAAGTATATTGAAGATAAAATCTACCTTTTAAATATCTTTAAATATTCTAAATATGTTTTAATATATCACTGTCTACTTCCTGATTAAACTATGCAATAAATTTCAAAGTTAACAGTATACTGCAAAATTGCACAAATCACTTGTTTAATAAGATATCAAGAGAAAAAAAAACCTTACCAGACCCTTTACTATCTACATATAGAAACACTTTTGAAATGATGAAACTAAACATCTGTAGCAATAACCATCACTTTTAACTCACTCATCCTCGAAGACACATTTAGACTCTTCTAAATCAAAGACTAGACCAGTCCATTATGGAATTTCAGGATTAAATGAGTCAATTACTATTGTATATTTTACCCTTTGTCACAATAAGAGAGATAAATAACTTAATCATGCAAATTACTTACATTAATAAATACTAGTCTAACAGAATTTGAGAAATAAAGTTTTTTAAATGTAGAAAAATATTTTTTTAATTTTCACTGAGATGACAACTCTGAATGATATGACCTAATTACCAGGTAATTATTACAGATTTCAAAAAAATAATATGCTTCAAGAACTAATTTTATTATCATTTCATCGAGTAATATCATTTTAATTCATTTTTAGCACCTTACTGTGTGTACGTCCATCATAAATACAGAAAGTCATGATGACAACATACTTCTGGTGTCAAGTCGATGTAAACAGAGAATTAAGTTGTTTTGCATAAATAATGCATCCAACTTTCTTTTTTTTCCCAATATTAATGCATACTTAAGTTCAATAATCTACATTAACGTATGTCATTAATTTACCCAGGATACTTAATCTATGAAAACTTAGTTCACTATTCCAGATTAATGTATGTTATACATATATATAAGGTGAATGAATGGATAAAAGTTTAGTGGCAAGCTTTACTATGTATAGAAGTGCTGCATACATTCATTATTCAAGAAAGCAATATATGTAACAATGCACCACAGTCATGCGGTTAGTTCTTGTAACATTTCATTCTAAATTTAAATAGAAAGTTTACAAGATCAGTAATAAAAGTATTAAACCTTCGACTGATCCTAGCATCAACATTCAGTACACTGGAGCATTCCAGCTATAGTATATGTCAGGTTGTGTTGGTAGAGATAAGTCAGAGTTCTGGGAGAAAAATCATGGCCTAAGCCTAATAGTAGTACTGAACAATGTAGGTCTCCACCTTGAGCTTGAGTGAGAATGTCAGTCAACTTAACAATCTGGCTACAACTGTCCCTTAATGATAGCTGACAAATGTAGATATCAAAAGTCACAACATATCAATCAATTCTGTCATTCTATGAACGTTTGAAGAACTGTGGTTATCAACATGTCCAAGTGTTATCAACTTCAGTGTCCGTCTTAAGATGCTGAAAGAGTTGCGCTCAAACTAAAAGGACAGTTGTTTGACTTCAGCTACTCTATGTAATCTATAGAGTTCTGTAAAAACTACAAAATGTCAGTTGTAGCTCTCTAGTGTTATTTGTTCAGAAGCTGTTTGCGTTGTTGCTGTAGAAGACCTTCCAGATGGTCAGCCCGTTTCTGAGAAGCTTGGTACTGCAGTCTGACTTGGTTCAACACCTCCTCTTTCTTAACGATAGCCTGCTTCACCCTGGAACAATACAATAGATATTTGCACTGTTGTAAAAACATAACTTGGACTAAAATGAATTTAGCACATAGCTTTGATATGCTAACAGTTACAATAAAATATTACTTATTCCAAGCTATTCAATCAACACCAAAATTGTTCTCAATAACAATTGCCTGTTTGTTTGAGTTGCGACTGATGCTAGCAACACGGTATTAGATGTACGACATGGCAACCAATTCATTGACTGGAAAATAAGAGAATAAGAAGGAAATACTATCACAATACTATGACAATTCTAGTCTGCAATAGTTAAACTATAGCAAAAGTGTTTTTCCCCGAAAGTGACACCCAATATCTATATTAACTATACCTTTTATGTACTTCTTCCATTTCATCATCCTTGCGTTTCTTAACCTCCTCTATTTGATCTTTGGCTCTGTCCAACTCTATACGGTGTCGTGCTTTCATTTCTGACATCTCATTTTTAATTCTACGGTTTTCCTCATCAGTGGTGACGAGTCGATCAGCGAACTCCTGTCTTATAATATCAGAGACACGGTCTCTCTCCTTGTGCATTTTATCTGTAAGCTGGAACAGATTTCAAGCATTATCTTTCTGTTGAAACATAAATCCAGAACTGCTCTATATTACCAAGACTTAAATTAATTCTATAAGTAATTTACACAAAACAGATACTGCATAAAAATGTGGGATCTTGCTACCACAAAATCCTGAAACGTTTTTAAGTTTGTCTAAAACTATAAGTTACTTGGTTCAAGTTTGGTGAAGATCAAGGGAATACATCAGGTACTTTATACTGAATATAGTCTTGAATCAATGAAAGTTGAGGTTCCACAGTATTTCAAAAGCAGATTATAAAGAATTAATATGTCTCATGAATCAAATTGTTTTAAAAATCAAAACTCTTTACCATTCAAAATTTCAAAACTTTGTGGTCAGTTTTCATTCACGTAATATCAGTGTTACAACTACTGACATCTGGACACTTACTTGTTGAAGTTGAGCGATTTCTTGATCTTTTTGTTTCAGGTATACTTTAAGGCATTCATTTTCTCCTTCAACTTCCGTTAGTTTTGCCTGAAAAAAACCATCATACTGAACTGTATTTATCTCCCTTTAATGTTGATATTAATCATTGATGGCTAAAATATTTGTTTATTTAACATATTATGAGTTACATTTAAATAAGAAATATAATTTTTCATCTCCCCTTGACGTTGATATTAATCATTCTCAGGTAAAATATTTGCATACTTCACATATCATAAGATAACATTTTATATCCAAACAGACCATTTCATGTGCATGAATTAATCCACTTGTATTATGGCACAGCATTAGAAATAGCTGTGAAAAGTAATACTTCATCAAGATTGTCTGTTTGTGGAGTTAGACAGCCAAGATGATTACCATATTTGACTGAATAATTGAACCAATCCCTTGAAAAGCACTCTCCCCCTTTCCAAAATATCAAGTAAGTTACATGCCACTAATGTTGATTTCACATAGATGTCTAGTTTATTCAGACCATGATGCCTGAAGAGCCAAATAAATGTTCATAATGTAACGTTACCTTCATTTCATTATATTTTTCTAAAGCTTGCATTTCCGAACGTTCTAAGTCCTTCATTTCAGCTTGATATTTTTCTCGTATTCTCCTGTAAAATATCAAGACATTTGAAGTCAGTCTCAAAGATACATATATGTACACATTTCCAATCATTGACATCAGAAATTGTAATACAAAAAATTGCATGTAATGTAAAGACATAAAAATCATCATAATGATAAAACAAAAACTATTTTATGACAAAAGGTAAGAGACCTAATGTCATAATCGATGATATGTTTTACAAAGTAAATACACAATAAGAAGCCACATTAAACATTTATGGATATGCCACAATGATAAAGCCAAAAGATATTCATAAATAAAAAATATTCATAAATAAAAAAGATTAAGGCATTCCAATATCGAACACTTCTTTTTATACTTTTATGATATTGCCATATGGAAATCCTTTTCTTTAAAATAGCAAAATTCAATTTTGTTCTATGATAACCAGTGATCTTACTTGATTTTGTTGTCTGCCGTTCGTTCACATTCCTCGCGTGATGAAGTAGCATCGTCCTCGAGTCGAGAGATAACCATCTCAATCTCTTTGTCTCGGTCACGCTTCACCTGATCTCTCAGTTCACGCTCCTTCTGCATGATCCATGTATCCTGCTTTTTACGGTAGTTTTCCTCCCATTGTTCCTTCTCAATCTTAACCTTTTCCTTGATATCTGCAGTTTCTTCCTGCCAGAACATTTCATGCAATAATGAGCCGATATGTAGGGACTTCAACCAAATCAAACGTATCTATCAACGTTCATACGCTTGGTTTCTCAAACTTGAGATAATCATGACATGCATACAAATATAGTAATACACGTTTATACTGAACATGCTTACAGTGAATTCATGGTTATAATATAGTTATTTGTATTCACTGTCAAGGTTCCAATAAGATGTCTGTAATCATGTATGTATAACAAACTATACATTTAACTAAGTGAATTTCTTGGTCTCAAGAGGTTTGTTATAACTGTGTAGTCATTAAAACGTTTTATCTTTAGATTTAGAGATTCGAGTAAATTGATCTTTTTAAGGTAACTGAGAACAGCTATGGTTGCTTAACACAGAACCTTAACTTTAATCATAGGTGTTTAAGTCAAAGACCATCTGTTGACTAATATACAGAGAAAGGTAAGGAACTCCTAAGTGATGCAAAATTGGGTAATTTAGTTCAAAGTGTTGTAAAAATATCCAGACCAGATATCTTCAGCTTCAGACTTATTTTAAAGTTAAGATGTTAAACTTCAATTTGATAATAAGAAGTTATAGTGAAATAGTCTACTTTTTTTCACAAACAAACTAAAAACTTGAAAAATTGACAAATTTCCCTTAGTCGGACAGGATTGAGGGGAATTCGTTCCTTGAGGGGAAATTTACCGATAAACGGTAATAAATCAGTGCTAGATTGATCCCTGTTTGTTCTTACTACTGGATAGTTATCAGGGTCAGGTTGACAGCCATTTTGCCACTATCTTGACATTTATGTAATGCCTAATCTCATTGGCAGAATTAAAACCAAACAACCAATGAGATTAGACTTTACATGACTTTCAATCTAGTGGTTAAATAGCCATCAACCTGACCCGGATAACTATTAGCGCTGAAAAATGACATAATGACCATGAAGGGGGATTTGAACGAAGTGTCAAACAAGTGTAGGCTGCCGTGTTAAATTCGTCAATTTTTCAAGTTTCAAGGCTGTAGGTAAAATTTTTTTAGACTAGTTCAGTATGACTTCTTGTTATCATATTAAAGTTTAACATCTTAACTTTTAATTAAGACTGATTGGCGAAGCCGTTGAGATATCTAGTCTGGATATTTTTTTACAGCACTTTGAACTGAATTACCTAATATTGCATCACGGAGGAGTTCCTTACCTTTCTCTATATATTAGTCTATAGTGGGTTTTTGACTTAACAGTGTGCTAAACTTAAAGTGAACAGTCGGGCAAGGATGGTTAAAGTCGGTAAAAATGATGTGAATGTATCTAGTATAATTTCTTATGAAATGGAAAAATAAAATCTCTCGTCAAAATCTGTCTGCGTACGAAGAAATTAATTTAAAGTATGGAAATTCTAAAACGTCCTCCCGGCTCACTATGTCCGTGGGTACATTTCCACACAGCCTTGTTTTCAATGCTTTCAACTTTTCTGTACTTTAATGGTCAGAACTGGGAAACTAAGCAGAACTTGACCGTCGTATTAATATGTGAGAACTTTTGGAAGGCCAATGAACTCATTTAGACTGGTTTTCTTTGCCCGACTATTCACTTTAATGTATGGAACTACCACATTTGGGTTCTAAATAGATACACCACACATACAGCTGTAAGAAAATACACACATTATGTCTACGCTCTTGTTCCTCCCTGGCTTTTTCAAACTCAGACTTCATGGCATTGAGAGCATGTCTGTGACTATCCTCCAACTGACGCTGTAATTTGTCAAGCTCAGATCTCTGGCGTGAAGCCTGCTGGGCAACCCGGTCCTTCTCTTCCTGAACCTCCGAGTATAACCGCCGACGCTGCTGCTGGTAAGCTTCTTCTTCGTTCTGTAGCTCCTTCTCGTACCTAAATTTATAACAATATTTCATTACTGTTTTCACAATTATCTAATAGGTTTGAAATAAATTTTGCATAATTTTTAATTTTATAAATTTTTAATAATTTTGCAAACAATAAACATAATACCTGCTAAAATCTTCTGTTAATTCTAAGAAACATATGATTATGATTTTATCAGCGATTGATGAGACAAAAACATAGTAAGTTTTGATAAAGTTAATCACATGTCCAGTTCTTGATATTAGTTTATCTTAACACCTATAATAAAATGGTGAAATTTTTTCCTAGTTACTTAGGTGTTAAATCACTGAACATGTTAATAATACCTAGAAAGCGATATCAAATGGGTAAGAATTAGTGGCTAACCTTTGCTTGGCCAGTTCCCTTTCTCTGGCACATGCAGCTTCTTTCTCGTGTGCCAACTGATCCCGTAGTTCTTCAGTCATCTTTACATATCTCTGAGCAGCTCTCTCGTCTGATTCCAGTAACTCTGCTTCGTGGATTTGTTTAATTTTTTTGAACTCGTTTTTGTGTTTGGCGATAAGCCTCTGTATCTCAGGTTCCAGTCCCTTCACTGTCATCTCCTGTGATACATTAAATACAGAAAATTACATCAAACACCGAAAATTACATCAAACACCGAAAATTAATTGAATTGATTTTGGACATCAAACACCAAAAATTATACAAAATACAGAAAATTACATCAAACACAGAAAATTACATTAAACATGGAAAATTACATTAAACAAAGAAAATTACATCAAACACAGAAAATTATATCAAACACAGAAAATTAAATCAAACACAGAAAATTACATCAAACACAGAAAATTACATCAAACACAGAAAATTACATCAAACACAGAAAATTACATCAAACACAGAAAATTACATCAAACACAGAAAATTACATTAAACATGGAAAATTAAATCAAACACAGAAAATTACATCAAACACCGAAAATTACATCAAACACCGAAAATTATATAAAACACAGAAAATTATACATCAAACACAGAAAATTACATCAAACACAGAACTTAATTGATTTTGGTCTGGATTTTATTACTAGAAACATGCCATTTTCATCTTTCATGTGTTTTTCCCCCACTTAATTCACTTAATTTCACTCCTCTTAACTACTCAATATAGTAATTCATTATCATTTTTTGACATTTTAAGGGACTATTGACTTTACGTATATGAATTGTATACCTTAATTTTCTTTGTCTTATCCTCAATCCATCTTTCTCTCCTTAGTTTTTCAGCAGCTTCATGCATGTCTTTTAATTTCTTCATCTCTATTGAATGCCTGTAATTTTAATTTAACATCACAATCTACTATGAACAAGCTCTGATTCCTAATGTAATAATTATTAGTATGTCAATTTTCTGGCAATAATCAGTTTTTTATTTTTATTTCTATCGAGAAAAAAATCAGCCTGATCTTCATTGCCAGTTATTTGCTCCATAAACAGTGCAGTAGTCATGTAGAATAAACCTTGTTTGTAAAACTTTTTGCCCTCAAAGTTTCTAAATTATGTTTTACTGTAATGAACATGATTTACAAAATATTACATTCTCAAAATTTAAACTAAACCCATTTATTAAGCATTGTAAACGGCTTACTTTTCATCCATACTCTTGAACTTATCCTGATATTTCCGATCCACAGTCTTCAGTTCCTTCACCAACTGTTCACATCTCTCACTCAATGACTTTTTATCGTCAATCAGCTGTTTATTCCAACACGAAAAAAAAATTAGGTGTTTCTATCAAAAAGCAATTTCAAGCGTTTTGAAGGCAAGTGTATTGCTGAGGCACGATTGCATATAAATTTTCTAAACATTTTTTGTCAGCAATCTCATTGCAGTGCACGATATTGTTGGATATATTAATGATTACTTCAAATAAACTACTTTGACAGTTTTAAGACACATGGTCTTGTGATAGTTTTGTGATTTTAGGGTAGGCTTGCTATTTCAAATCCCTACATGGAAACTTTTTTCTTGATCATGAGAGTTAAGTTAGATTACTTGAGTGTAAATTAAAATACAACAGGATAGCTTGAGTTACGATAGTTCTGTGTATCGTAACTTTTAGTGCCAGGACTAAACTGCTTACATTCCAATGATTTCACAACTTAGCTAAATATATGTATCATTGAAATAATAATGAATGAAATTGAATTTATTTGGAACATTAGGGTGAGATAATTTACAGTTTGGAATTACTTTACAGACCTGATCAATGAACGAGAGATGTCGCTTTATAGCCTCTTCATATTCATCTTTCTGTATATCAAGCCTCTTTCTCATTTCTTTGTCTGTTTCCTTAGCATGGCGGACAGTTAATTCTCGCTGTTGGTTCTGAAATCAAATTTATCTCCTTCTTTCAAACAGGTGTAATAGAGTGAAAATGAAGTTAAGGTTATTTCAGTACCAAATCCATCCAATGCTGAAGATCACTTTTTAGGAAACACATACTAATTTTACAAATAATCTTTATATAATTGTTGGCAAATGAAGACAAAAGACTCGGCCATGGATTGAAAGGATTTAGTTTGGATTCCAATTTTGAAGAATGCATTCTACTGATAATACATTTACACAGCTTTAATACCCTCTATTTGATGAACTAGAAATATCTCTCAGACATATCCCCTCCCCAAATCTGAGAGCAATAGGACTTGACGGAATCCAGCAATACAGGACGGGACAGCCTTTACTTACGAGAGCTTTCTGTAGCATGCTGACGGTCCTCTTTTTCTCATCTAGTTCTAGTCGTTGCGACAACATTGTAGAAGTGACTTCATTGGCTGCTTCCTGGGCATGTTCAAGTTCTGCCAGCTCATCTACAGAGGGTACGAGTGGTACTGGCCTGTCAAAGTCTTCTGAAGCCTTACTGATCTCCTATAACAGAATCAAACAGTAGAAATCTTAACTATCAAGTAACATCCATATTTTAGTGGTTACCTTATACTGATAATGGTTTAATTTCACAGAGAGGAAATCTTCTTTGATACTAATTCGTAGCGTGAAATATCCACCCATTTGTTAATTTTTAATATAAACAACAAGCTACATTGTATATGTATATTGTTTATCTTACCTACAAATCTTTCTTTGTTATCTTTTAATAAATACAGTGCTTCTTGAGTTCACAAAAATTTACTTGAAAGTGAATCTAGTGTAGCTAACTACCCCGCTAATAAAAGGAACTCAACAGTATAAGTTTACATCAGAAATTTTGTGCTTGTGTATATATAACTTGCATAGTATATCAACTGACAGCAATAGAGTATCCAATACCTTAATTGATTTTTAATAGTATATTTTAATTGATTTTTAATAGTATATTTTAATTGATTTTTAATACTATATTTTAACTGTTCCTTAACCCTATTTGATGAAAATGCTCCTTTCAGTCCTTAGAAATCAGTTGGCTCTACTTTCTCTAAACAAAAGAAGACTTAAGGATGTACTCCTCTGAGAAGTCAAAATTTTCTTGTATTAAACTTTTTTTCTCATATAGATTTTTGGAAATAGGAGTTCATACCATGAAAGAAAATGGAAGAAAAAACATATGTCCGTGTGCTCGTTTTTGAGCTATTGTCACTCAAAGATACCAAAATGACAAAATAGTAGATTTTATTGGAATTTAGCCGTTTTGACCACATACACTAGAATTTAAAGCCACAATTCCCTAATGAGGTGTTTGATATGTATGGATGTTTGTAGAATTCATTTTCAAGTAGTCTTCATTAAAGATATACCAGTTATGATTAATAAGAGTCATACTTTTTTTCAAAATAACAACATAGGCTACCCCTACCCCTTAATTTTGAGCTCCAAAATGCACCATTTTCAGCCATTTTTGTCAAATTTAACCCTTTAAAGAAAAAGTTCTGGTATTAAACTTTTGTCAATAGTTTGCATATCAATAGGGAAAGGGTTGTTCTTTCTAAATCAGACAGAAAAATGGGGGGTCCGTGTGCTTACGTTTTTTGCCCCATTTGAATATTTGTTATTTTTCAATATTTTTGACTAAAAAATAAAAGTGCTCAAATTACCATTAAATGTAGAAATAAAGTGACAAAAGTGTATCATTTCACACATTAATGTTCAATATTTTAATTAACATGAACCCAGTGAAGATTTACAGCAAAAATTAACTCGATACAGCTAAAAATGCTGACGCAGTGATGATTTAAGTAAAAACAATTTAAGTAAAAAATGGGAAAACGGTGGCTCTACTCAAAGCCAAAAAAGACACAATTTCAAAATGGCCGCCAAATGGTCCATTTCTTAAAATCGCTGTGTAAAAAAATCTACTAAAAATAGAAATGTAATTTTTTGACAAAATTTGCTACAGACCACATGCTAGAGATATTGATAAATCGTATTTGAAAATATCATAACGTTTTTGATCTATGTCGAAACGAGACTTTAACGGGACTGAAACCACAGAAGAATACATCCTTAAGTAAAAACTTTTTAAGGTTCTTACATTCTCTGTAACTTATATGAAAAATTTTGACTTTGTTTCGAGAAATCAGAACCTTAACCATTCTTGACTGTTTACCTGTTCGACAGCACTGATTCTGTCGGCGACCTGTACCTCGTCGAGGAAAGACATTATACTTTTGAGTTTATCGTCACTGAGATAGCCACCAGCTGCCCCTCCATCACGCTGTCTGTTCAGCTCCTGCAGTTTGTCAGCAGTTAAATAGCCGACGTCCTTCTCACTGGACTGAGCTACTTTCTCTAGGTCGTCCACTGGAGAAGATTCATCAGTAAAACTTGGTTATACATTTACTGGAAACCATCTTATTTTCACACATACAATATTTCTCATCATGATTATTCCAACATATTCATGACAGAATTTCTAATCAAGGACCTATATTGACTTTTATTGCACAATTATTTGCATAACATTTGACTTCTCTCTCAAAGTCGCGTGAAAATTTGTATCTCACAAAAATAAAGTGTTTGCAGTATTACCTATACCTTACATGTATTTGATGCAAACTAATAAAATCAAATACATTAAATTTAATTGTGATAATTAATGCTGCTTTATCATCTCAGACCAGTACTTTTCATCTAAAAATTGATTTCTTTTTCTAGTTCTAACATTTTTTTGCATTTTTAAAGGAAATCTGGATTATTTACGATCAATGTTCTGTTAGTTAGACAAAACTTTGATGCCCTGGGTTTGAATCAAGTCTTTATTGATGTATTAATGAAAAGTCATATTAAAACTGAATAAAACTAAGTGATATTAAAAATTCTATACATAAACTCATTCACCCCTGAAGACGCATTTAGACTCTTCTAAACCAAAGACTAGACCAGTCCATTTTAAATTTCAGGGGTAAATCAGTTACATGTCAATACACTTACACCATGCATTCTTCCTCTCGGGTTTAGGGGTGACTAGATGTTCCTCCTCCTCCAGTTTTTTCAGGGTCTCCAGTAGATCATTTAATGTTGATTTGTTGGTAGCCTCACTCTCTGCTCCTCTGAACGTCTGACTCCGCTCAGTCAGAGTGTGGGTATCACTGTTACGGCTGCTGTCCATCTGGTTCACATTACTCGCAGACTACAACAGACAAATTAAATTTACAAGACCATGATCATTAATTTCTATTCCAGTTTAGGTTAATTTTTTAAATGTTATTTTAATAGAGAGCCAAATTTTATGTTTATTTTATTCAAACTTTCAATTAACAGCCAGTCATTTCAGGTTTAGGAGGTTGAGGAATGCTAGATTATCCAGGAAAAATCCATTAACCTGCAGTCAGTACCTCGAAACTGCCCAACAAACTCACAACCCAGAGGTGAAGTGATTGTGGTAGTAAGACAGAACACCTTAACCAAAAGGACATGGGCATGAGAGTGGAGAGGTGGTGTTTAAAAACATTTCTTTTTTGTTTTACATACCTCAATAAACTCTTCACTCCCTTCTTGAGACCGGGCTGACAAAGTTCTCGCATCTGATCTGGCAGACCGTGCCGACTTTCCATTTGCTTCAGCATTTCGATCCACATTATTGTCCTTCCTTGCACTATCGAATGTTTTGGTGGGAGACTTCTTTCGTCCAATATTGGCTTTTGCAGGCGTTTTCGTTATTTTGCCACTTGCTTGTAAGTAGGATATTTCTGCTTCTGCTTTCTGTTTTACTTCATCTCGCTTCTCTTCCCTCTTCTTTTGTAACTCCTAAACAAACAAGACAAAGTTAAAACTTAAACTCATTCACCCCTCAAGACATATTTAGACTCTTCCAAATCAAGGAGTAGACCAGTCCATTGGGAGATCTTCAGGGGCAAATGACTAAATACAACAGACGTCTTGGAATAAAATTGATGAAAATTTTACCACTTGCAATAGGGAATGGAGATTTGTATAACAGAGATGAAAATGGAAAAATCTGAAAAAGGCTGAAATATATGTTTTTGGGGGAAAATTATATGGAACTATATGTACTAGGACCTATTTTCTGAAAGTCAAAAAGGCTGAACATTTTCATCCCTGATATAAGCCCCAAAATTACCAAAATATCCCTGTAGTCTCCGTATAATATAGCATTTCTCTTCCAAAACCATTTGTGACTTGATTACTTTGAGCTTTTTCTACATGAAGGCTGAAAAAAAATTCTTCCATCTTTCATATTACCCATAGAGAGTGCATTGCTCCAGATATTCCTCATATCTTGATTTCTATACTGTATTTGTCCCAATAAGCACTCATGTCCCTATAAGCACCCCTCCCCTTTTTGAGGCCCAATTTCAATTTCCTTGGCATAAGACCAAAACTATCAAAACGGGATAGATTTGCAATAATTTTGTTTTATAATGCATCTTTTCATTTTTTTCAATTTTTTAAACGCCCTGAGCGCTTATTGAGTCGGATAAGGTAATTCATTAAATTTGAATATTAAAGCAGACTTCCATTTTACACTATTAAATCACTAAGTTGTAGTTAATAAATTGTTAAGTGGTAACTATCCTATCTTACCTGAATTGCTTGCTGTCGTGCTTGCTTCGCTTTGTCGTCTCTTATCTTTCTTCTTTCCTCAATCTTTCTATCCTCTTCATCTAAAAAGTCCAGATCTAATTTATGTTCTTCTATATCTTTTTTCTTTTGTCCTAAAAGTCGTTTGATAGCTGCTTCACCTGCCCTTTGCACAGCTTCATTCTTTTTCCTCATTCTATGTTTACGGTACCATCTTTGTATTTTGATAGCTGCTGAAGTCAATGTTTGTACATATTCCTCTGTGGAACTCACATATCGATGGTTGGCTAAGCCTTCTTTAACCTGGTTCACTGGTGTTTTGTGTTTTATGTTCTGATAGGAGTTTTCTATACTAGATAACGAGGCTTTTGTCCTTGGAGATTTCACAGATGTCACCATATTGTTTGCAATGCCATTCACACCGTTCACATGATTTATAGCAGAATCAGAAGTGTTAACATGCGACGGTCTGGTTTTCTCTTTAGGTTTCTTGTTCTTTAAACTGTCAGATTTCACTGCATGAGACTTGCGCTGAAGCGACTGTATCTTATTCAGACTTGATGACAGTATGCCGTCATCGGAGTCTGAGCTACTATGAACACTGCTCGGCTGAAAGAAGTTCTGTTGCATAATGGGGGACAAGAGATCACCGGAACCATTGTTGGCCCTCTGGGTGGAATTGGTACTTCTTTGGCTATCCAGTTCACTCTTATGTGGCTACACAAAATATGAATCATACACTATTATTATAAAATTATATATTATTTAATATTATCATGAAATTACACATTATTATTATAAAATTATACATTAGATGTCAGTATATCGTTTCATAAGAAATATACATAATCTTAAAATATTACTCAATCACACACTTACTGCTTGGTGCCAGAGAACCTTAACTGCGTTCGGTGAGGGTTGCTTTTGCTTTGCTGTAGATTTTATCTTAGGCTGCATGGATGTCTCAAACAGAGCTAAGAAATCCTCCCTGGAAAAAAAACAACTGTAGTATGTAGAATTTTTTGGAAATCAAACTATAGATATGAAATTTATTACTGTTTCTAATATCTTGAAAGATTGAGAAGGGCAACCCAAAAATTTAATGTAGTGGTACCAATGGCCACATGACATCATAACTCAAGCTGGCAAAAAAACAAAGACTTGCTAATCATTTGTATATGATAAATAGAATCTCCTATTCTTAGCTATGCAATATGAATTTATAATTCAATTTTGCTTGTTACGAGCATTTCCATTGGTTTAAAAATTTACTTTATCAGCCCATAAAGGAAAAAATGGCGTCGCCGTTTGTAACGTCGCTTCTGATTGGCTGAGATGACGGCGTAATAATTTCAAAGACAAAAGAGTCCCAAAATGAATTTTAAATGTTGAAGAGATTATCTTTAGTAAATTGAATTATAAGGATTAATTTGAATAGATTTTTTATGTTATGGAGATATAACACAAAAATCTGAGTGTACTCTCATCATAAACCGCTTCGCGGTTTATTTAGAGTACACTCAGATTTTTGTGTTATATCTCCATAACATAAAAAATCTATTCAAGTTAATCCTTAAGTATTTTATAAGCCAATCATTTAAGATTTATTTCTCATCCATATACAGTAATTACAATTTATTTAATAAATTTTATTTTACACTTATTCTGAACAGGTAAACCAACTTTTTTCAAATTTGCGGAAATTTGCGATCTGATCCTAGCTAGACAAGTTCATAAGAAGATATAAGTGACATACCCTGGTGATTTGCTCTTCTTACTGCTAGCCCTACTCACTGCAGACACAGAACTCTTCTGACTTCGGTCTGTCAAGTTGGGTCCTACAATACAATGTAAGCGTTGGAATTAAAAAATCGATAGATTTGGTTGACAAATTTAGGAACGAAATTTAGTAATTATGTAGACAAGCTTATTGTATTTTTAACATAAATGTTTAAATTATCCTAATATTTCAGCAAGATAAGTATACATATATATAGGGTTGGATACTGTTAAGAACGAAACGGCATGATACCATACAGGTAAGGACAAAACGATACCTGTATTTTAACGATATAGATACTTTTGAAGATATACACTCAGTCAGGTTATCCAGTTGTTATAGCCATAGTTTAATAAAGATCAGCTGGGCCAGATACCAAGACAATATATGATATAATATATTCACCATCTCCAGAATTTTTCTTCAGGTGTGTACTACTCTGGGATGTGTCCTACAAAACAAATTGTCAATTTTAAATGCTTTATATCCCATGTACATGTAAATCTTTTCAAAACATAATTACGTACCGTATTGCGCAACTTGTATTCTAAAAATTAAGCAATATGAAAAAAATAATACTTTCGGTATTATTTTTATCTTATTAAGTTGCTTTCACAAAATTCCAATTAGCCGATTCAGAATCTAGAACAACTTTGTTTTTTGCATATAAAAAAATATAATTCATCTTATTTTATGCTTACAGTGTTTTGTAAATGATAGATAGAGAATGTGGAAATTTTGCCAAGGAAACTAAAATACTCAAAAGTAAATTCCCAAAACACATCATTCAGAAGATTCAGTTTATGAAAAGAGAACATTATAATGCTCATGTAAAAAATTTGGTTGGTCAGCATTCGACAAGCCTTTTGCTGCCAACCCCAATTCTTCATCTGAGGTACAAAAAAACCCTATCAATCATGACTGACCCTAGTGGAATCTGTTATCCATTTTTCTGTAGGTCAGTCTTAAATTCCAGCACTTACCTTGTTAGGCCCTTTTTTATCACTTGGAATATTGGATTGTCTACTGAAGGAGGATTTTCTGACAGAGGAGATCTGTGAGCCTGTGAGACTGAGGTTCACATCCTCTCCACGCCCCACCTTACTTCTGCTACTGCTCCGTGCAGACATGGTTATCTAGCAAAAAATCAAAATAGCAAACCATTAACATTTACTACGAAAATAAAACATTGTTATGGTGCATTATCTTTTCAAATTACTTATGGAATGATTTTTATTGTTTGTTGTTTACTGGTGTGTAAACTGCATTTTTTGTGCAGATATTTTAAATGACGCACGTTAGCTCTGTTTTTTCAATGTTATACGATTGTTTGAACAGTCAGTTAATTGATGGAATCCCGGAACAGCTGGCTTCAATTGGCAGGAAATGTTGTCAAATTTAGAGAGTACACAAAACATAGTTCCACATTAACTTATCTGTTTTCATCCCATTTACACAATATGCAAGTTGTTAAAACATCTTTCTTACAGATATATATAGTAACCCTTTGTTTTGCCCAACAGCACTATGTTACAAAACAAGAGGCCCAGAGGGCCTGTATCGCTCACCTGGTTTGTAATGCCAAGTAATGTTCTGAATACAGGTTCATTGTTTCTTTTCTGAAGGAATTTTAATATTAACCTCTAAATCCCCTATCGGGCCCCACCCCTCCTGCCCCCAGGGGGTCAGAGCCAAAATTTATAAAATTTCTGTTTGCCCTCCCCCAAGGATGTTTGTGGCCAAATTTGGTTACAATCCATGTAGAACTCTATGACAAGTAGCGATTTAAAGGATTTACCTCTATTTCCCCTGTTGGGCCCCGCCCCTCCTGCCCCTGGGGGGTCAGAGCCAAAATTTATACAAGTTCTGTTCCCCTTCCACCAAGGAATGTTTGTGGCCAAATTTGGTTACATTCCATTCAGAACTCTATGACTAGTAGCGATTTAAAGGATTTACCTCTATTTCCCCTATTGGGCCCCGCCCCTCCTGCCCCCGGAGGGTCAGAACCGAAATTTATAAAATTTCTGTTTGCCCTCCCCCAAGGATGTTTGTGGCCAAATTTGGTTACAATCCATGTAGAACTCTATGACAAGTAGCGATTTAAAGGATTTACCTCTATTTCCCCTGTTGGGCCCCGCCCCTCCTGCCCCTGGGGGGTCAGAGCCAAAATTTATACAAGTTCTGTTCCCCTTCCAAAAGGAATGTTTGTGGCCAAATTTGGTTACATTCCATTCAGAACTCTATGACTAGTAGCGATTTAAAGGATTTACCTCTATTTCCCCTATTGGGCCCCGCCCCTCCTGCCCCCGGAGGGTCAGAACCGAAATTTATACAAGTTCTGTTCGCCCTCCCCCAAGGATGTTTGTGGCCAAATTTGGTTACAATCCATGTAGAACTCTATGACAAGTAGCGATTTAAAGGATTTACCTCTATTTCCCCTATTGGGCCCCGCCCCTCCTGCCCCTGGGAGACCAGAGCCAAAATTTATACAAGTTCTGTTCCCCTTCCCAAAAGAATGTTTGTGGCCAAATTTGGTTACATTCCATTCAGAACTCTATGACTAGTAGCGATTTAAAGGATTTACCTTTATTTCCCCTATTGGGCCCCACCCCTCCTGCCCCCAGGGGGTCAGAGCCAAAATTTATACAAGTTCTGTTCCCCCTCTCCCAAGAATGTTTGTGGCCAAATTTGGTTACAATCCATGCAGAACTCTAGGACAAGTAGCGATTTATAGGATTTACCTCTATTTTCCCTATTGGGCCCCGCCCCTCCTGCCCCAGGGGGGTCAGAGCCAAAATGTATACAAGTTCTGTTCGCCCTCCCCCAAGGATGTTTGTGGCCAAATTTGGTTACAATCCATGCAGAACTCTATGACTAGTAGCAATTTAAAGAAAATGTTGACGGACGGACGGACGGACGGACGGACGGACGGACGGACGGACGGACGACGGACGCCGCGCCATGACATAAGCTCACCGGCCCTTCGGGCCAGGTGAGCTAAAAATGCAATTATTAAATCTGGACATGCACTCCTAATTCTTTGATTGTCTTATGCCTTTTAAACTGTTTTATAGCTACCTGTGACATGTGCCCAAGTGGCTAAATAGTGAAGATGTAGCCACATATTACCACAAACCCTCCACCCGAGTCGTAAGTTCAATAACCCATGTGGGGCTGTCGCTAGGTACAGACTACTGGTATCTCATTCTGGCTTTCCTCCACCACCATGGTTGTACATTGACTAGACTATGCTAACCCACACCTATTAACCATGCAGTACCTCCAATATATACGTCTTGGCAGTTTGCTTCACTGATTATGTCAATAAGCTAGTGCATTTGTGTGTCTATATGGGGTGAAATGGTTTTAACATAGAGGAGTATTTTATCTTTTGGTTTTTTTGATCATTATGATATAGAGTCAACTATGGTACTTCACGCAAGGTCGTTACTCCCATAACATGAGAGTCGACTGGTCAGCTTTTTTTTTATCGGACGTTATTTTTCTGTCAACTCTCATTTCCGAAGGCTTATTTCTTTGATGCAGCTTCCGATGTCAGATGAAAGCGGAAGGAAAAATGCAATAATATAAATATTGATATCTCTGTTCAGAGATAACATTGATGTGTACTTACAGTTATGGTATCAATCACCGTCCCCATATACATATTTTTAGTAAAACCATAACTCGAGGCCACGTAAAATAGCGTAAAATAGTATTTTAGTGGATTAAGTATGATGCATCCTTTCAGTAACATTTTGACCTAGTTTTGAATATGGCGACTTGGTTACTACTACAAAACATGGAATGTGAATTCAAGTGGACAGAACGCATGTAAAAGTGATGGCAGATCAAGCGTTTCAGTTACTTTGTTGTTCGGTTTTTAACTTTTAATCGGACGGATCACTATCGCCATGAAGTTTTGTCTTGGTCATGAAAGTTTATGTTAGGAGATGAGAATATTTGTTTTTTATCCTGTTTTTTAGATGGATTTTACGGCTGATATTCTCATAATATTTGTTTATTTTTGAAAAAGAGGTTTTAAAGCATTTGACATTGATGACTATTTAAATGTAATTTAAACATTTAATATTGTCACAATCCCAACTTTGAATATGTAGCCCTCAGCATCGGCTAAATGGACTAGTTAGAGGTTAGACACAATGTAATGTTTCAAAAGTGTCTTGTCGTGCTTACCTCCAACATTGTTTGACAGGGGTTTCAATATCAGGTGGTACCCAGTACTCTTTGCCGGTTGAACCTGGCTGTGGTACCGCCTGATTTGGGCTGAGCTACATTAGATTGGCCTAGCATACAGATGGTATAGAAAAGTACCCCCTGAAATTGCAATTGTACCCCCTCTCCTGAAAGATAATGAAACCCCTGGTTGGAGTAGCAAGGTCGTGAGCTGATTTTTTTTTTAAATGTGGGGCTTTTTCACTGAACACTAGCATGAATATGTGTTAGTCCAAAGCATTATATATGTAACAGGAGAGGAGAAAATGTAGCAGCCAGACCGGGATTCAAACCCGGGACCCTCAGAATACTAGCCAAGTGCTCTACCGACTGAGCTACCTGGTCACCGATGATTGACCCTGTCCAATCCCGCTACACTCCTCCCTCCTTTCTCGAAGTCTTCGCCATTAAAGACACACGAGACCCTTCCTAACACCGCCACCACCGTGGGTTATTTAGTTGGGCTCCAATTTTGTAACAGGAGAAGAAAAAATGTAGCAACCAGACGGAGATTCGAAGCCAGGACCCTCCGAAAACTCACCGAGTGCTCTACAGACTGAGCTACCTGGTCATCAATGGTCGACCCAGTCCAATCCCGCTACATATAAAAGACAACCTAACAGTTAGTTTTCCTTAATCTGAATCTATTTTTAATTGATCTGAAAAATCGAAGTGAACCTCGTCTCTGTTGTAAATTAGAAAGCATCTGGCTAGTAATACATTTTTGATATTTCATAAAAAGGGAGAGAGTCACTTTATGTGATCCTATCTATTTTTAGTATGAAATTGAAAGCCATATCATAAAAGCTAGGACTTCTTAACGCACATATTTAATTGGAATAGCAATACGACACTCAGGTAAACGAAATGTTGGATATCATGCTGCAGTAGGGGCTTCTGACATTTCAGTAACAAACTGACAAATGTGAGCACCTGCACTGTCATGTTACACTGCACAGGATCTGGAGGCAGAATATGCTACTATCTATTTATATTTTGAGTACATAAAGAACGCGAATTAAGAAAATATTTGCATGCGACCAGTGCCAAATTACCTTTTAAACTCTACCTTAAATACAAATGTACAACACGACTACACATTGTGTCAATCGTCCACAGGAATCTTGTCAAGTTTGTCGGAAATAGGTCTACTTGTTGTAAACAACACATGCGTAAACCATACTTACCCAGGATACATTGTAATAAAACTTCCATAAGTAGTTCTTCGAAATTAGTGGGCACCAAAATTGGCACAATAAAATGTTGTAAAGTCAAATAACCATAAATGTTTTCGATATCAGAACTGTTAAATAGATTTCTTATTGCATTAATTTACTTCATGCGATACAAAGAATGCTTTCATCAGACCAAATATACGGACTACTTTTTACGCGTACTCATATATTTCAAGGTGGTACATGGAACGACGAGAGAAGCCATTTTGGATTTGAGACTGAATAGAAAGATTAATTAAAACAATTTTGTGGTACCATAATAGCGATTGCCTGGTACCATTTGAGCATTAGAGCATGCGTCTATCATTCACATACGAATATTCATAGCTATGGCTGATAGGCGAAAGCTACAAGGTAAGAAAAGATCGAATGAATAACCCTTGGCTAAGCCATTCCGTTATATTTTTCCTTTCTCTTTTTGTTCTTCTGTCGCTCATAATATCTGATTTATAAAAGATTTGTGCATATTAATGCACTCCTGATTAAGGTATCTGAAGATATTATTAACATTCTTGGTTTTATAACCAGTGGATTGACAAATGCATTATTTCAGGTGGCAAAATGATGAATGCTTCTCTATCGAAATACTTGCGCTAAATGCAGTATTGCAAAATTAGGAGCTGTCATATGCAAGTTTGATTAAAATGAATTGATTTTGCATTACTTATTGGTTTTGATATGTCAAAAGTGTGCCTAATTCAAATGCGAGATAATGTTTAAAGATAAAGAAGATCAAGCTTGCAAATGCTGACAAGACTGAATTGGCCAATTGTATAACATTTTAGAACCATGCATGTAAGAGATTAACTAAGGTTGCTTCTGGCGGTTAGGATACTATGCACAAGGTATCAGTGAGCACCTAAATATTGAAAAGATTATTAATTGCAAAATAAAATGTTCAGGAAATGGTAACAAACCAGCCACTTCATATGATTTGTTTTTATTTTCAAGTTGACACTTCATGAAAAGTCTACATTTCTTTTAACCTTATTATTAGAGGGGTTCTTGTAACATGAACACTTTCACTGTTACAAGATGATGATCATGCTTTTAAAAAACACAGGCTCACATAAGACATAATTGTGTAAAAGGAGCGGGTCGGTGTGACTTGTACATAGTGTTAAATACGGTCTCTGTCACTCAGCTGACAGAGCATGCTTCTTTGGCTCAGTCGGTAGAGCCGTAGATTTCCGCGCCGGAGACCCGGGTTCGATTCCTGGTCAGGGCACTCGACAGGAATGTGTATTTTCCTTGTTCTTCTACATTGGCGCCTAACTAAATAACCCATGGTAGGTGGTTAAAGAGTCTCGGGTTGAGATTTAGGAAATCTCAAGAAAAACAGGGGGAGTAGTGTAAAAGGAGCGGGTTAGTGTGACTTGTACATAGTGTTAAATACAGTCTCTGTCACTCAGCTGACGGAGCATGCTTCTTTGGCTTAGTCGGTAGAGCCGTAGATTTCCATGCCGGAGACCCGGGTTCAATTCCTGGTCAGGGCACTCGACAGGAATGTGTATTTTCCCTGTTCTTCTACAATTGTTTAATTTTATTACTACAATATTCACGACTGTATTGTTTTAAAGAAAATATTCTTTCTCATCAGGAAACAGAATATTAATATTTAGTGTAACATCTGATAAATACAAAAAGGATTAAAGCGTCTATTACAATATATTAAAGAGATTTAAACGATCATTATCCCCCAGTCACGACCCAGACTGCCACTACATTGACTTTATGAAGCTTTCCTGTGTGTATAAACTTTTAAAGGAAGAGGGAAAGAGGGACTAAAACAGAGAGAAAAGAATCCTCTTTTCTTTGAGTGACATAATTTTATGGTGGGAACCAAGATCCATATGGGATCTATTGTTTATACTAGGCTATGGTTATCCCATTTTGATTTAATTAACATTTATTGTTTTTCAAAATCCTGATTTTATCATAAATTTTCTCAGGTTCAAAGCCACATGCCACATTCCTAAATTGTTGGGAAAAAAACCTGTAGTGTGCATTGTAAGTTGCATGCAAAAATGCTTGTATATATACTTAAAACAGGCATACAAGAAATTGACTTTACACACAGGGAATTGATCAATCTAATTAAAATTATTAGTTGAAAACTTTAAAAGTATTTAATGATTTCAATGTTTTCTATATACATGTATCACAAGTCTGGAAAATCCTTGTTAGAAATAAGATGACTAGTATGGTATATACATGTACAGACATCGCGAAAGTTACAAAAAATGGCCAGACATTCGGACCAGCCAGGACTGTGAGTAAGGCGGACCGAACAAGATTTTGCTGGACCAAACATTAATGTGAATTTTTGAATTGAATATAAGTTCCTGTTATAAGTATCCAGATAGCTGTTTTCATGATTATCTAATTTATCTTATGCAGTTTACATATTTGCTAGGTTCGACACCTGCGTAATACTTCAGAGACACCATTTCTACTGACTTCCAGTACTCAATAATTGCCGGAAGGACGGTCTGGACTGGATTTTAAAATAGGCGGTCCGAGACAAATTTTTGCTGGACATGTCCGTCGCACCGGCAAATTTCGCGATGTCTACATGTATACACATTGTTGCAACCAACATCTCTTGACATTTGAACACATCTGAGGTCAAAAACCAGGGTAGACTAGTGTGCCAAACTAATTCAGAACTTTCAATATTTCTGAGGTATTTTATATCTTTAAGTCTGATTGATGATTGCTGTTTTATCAACTGATATCGTCATTAGGTTAAAAAAAATGTTTACAATAAAATATGACAAATTTGAAAACTTGAGATGGCATAATCTGGCTTTGTTTTGTTTTTTTCAAACCAAAAATTGCTTATTGGTAGATAAATGAGTCTGGTTTAGACTTCAGTTTCTTTGTAGACTTTTTTGGGACTTGGTCCATATAAACAATCAGAAGGGGGGAGGGGAATCTTCGTTCCTATAAAATTTTGTTTTTCTTTTCAGGAGAAATTGACAGATGTCTAAAGAAAGTGGGTGAAGGAGTAGAAACCTTTGAAGACATCTGGAATAAGGTTGGTCATGACAATTATGTTGTCTCACATCAGTCTTGACATTTTACAAATCTTTAAAGATGCTCCACCGCTGACAGAGCATAAGTGATATTCATCATTTGAACAATAATTGGTGTTTAATTGTGTATATATATGTCTAATTAACACAAAAAATAATATAAAATGATTTATTTCGCCTTTGGTGCATGCACAATCAGTACTTCATTCCATATAGGATATAGTGTCATGGAATTTTTTCGGGATGCAATTAATTATTTTTCATATTTTTAACTTGAAGTAAAAGTAGAAGCTCAAACTTTTCAATGGTGGTAATGGTGTTAAGTAAGTAACTTTTGTAACTGAAAAAAAATACCCAATCGTCTGCTTCTGTTTTTGATAGTGAAAAAATCCCATTTGTCAGCGGTTGAGCATCTTTAAAGATTACTGTAGTACTTAATATAATCATATCATTTACAAGTGAAATGTTAATCCTAAATGTGTCATTTGCATTGATAGTCGATAAAATAAAAAGTTGATGATAAAATAAAAAGTTGACAGGCTGAGGAGGTAGTTTATTCATTTAAAATGATAGAGTTACAAGATACATAAAAAGAGTAAATCAGACGTAACAGTCATTAAAATGAAACTTTCATTTGTTAATTTGGAATCCTGGTTACAGCCATTCAATTTGCCTTGTCCAGTTGAAAATTGCACTTTCTTTATTTATCTCTAGGTACATGTGAAAAGTCATAGAATGTATTTGACTTTAATACTATATCAAAATACTGCTAAAGTTTGTCTTATCAAAACATAATCCCAGATAGCACATCTAAGAAGCAAGTGTTAACATAACACAAAAATGAAAATGCTATCAAATGTTACATCTTTAACGGAATGAGTAATATCTAGATAGCCTTGGCTATAGACAGGCGAATTGAAAAATTCCAGCGAAATTATACATATTTAAACACCATAAAATTAGTCGCAGCTCCTGGCGAAACCCAATCAAAATATCGACAAATCATGCCAAAAAAGTGAGCATAGCCAATGTACCAAGGGTTAAATAAGTGTCAGTGCCATTTTCAACTGGAACAGAAGATGTGAAATGAACGACTGGTGATTTTAATTTTTTTTTTTTCATTAGTTATAAATTATGTTTTTATTAGATATCCTTGCAGGTGCATAATGCTGCGAACACAAATCAAAAAGAGAAATATGAAGCTGATCTTAAGCGTGAGATTAAAAAGCTTCAGGTAAGTATAATATGCGTGTCCTACTTTGCTGTTCTAGAAAAAGGAAGTTTCAATGAAAAAAGAAATCTGATTAATCAAAGTTTGAATCATAGAGGTTTAACCATATTTATAAGCAGAGATGTCATTGACAAATCAGTAATGAAAACTACATTAAAAAATGAAAATTGATTTGCAGCGGTTACGGGACCAGATTAAAACATGGTGTGCCAGTAGTGACATCAAAGACAAACGAATACTGGTGGAAAACCGGAAGCTTATTGAAACTGTAAGTCAAGGAATATTGGTGAAAGCAAAATAATTAATCACAACTCATTAGGGCTTGTTGAAAAAAAGTAAAATGGTTACTGAAGAAATAATTCCCTGAGTAATGTAAACTTTGTAGTAATAAACAGTATTAATCATTTTGGTTAGTTTCATTGTTTTGTGATTTGATCTTACATAACAGGGTTTTAAATGGAAGGATTGTAATATTTTTCCTTTTAGCAAATGGAGAGGTTCAAGATTGTTGAAAGAGAGACGAAAACAAAAGCCTATTCAAAGGAAGGCTTAGGGGCTGCTGCAAAAATGGATCCTATCGCAAAAGAAAAAGGAGAAGTGGCAAACTGGCTTTCAGTAAGTTTTCTTCATTATTTTATTCTTCTATTGAATGATATTCAAGTTCAGTAGTTTATTCAGGATTTTCATCTAGAATTAAATGAAAACAATGAAAATAAAAATGAAATGAAATTTCACAATCTGTCATTGAATTACATGTATGTGTATTACACTATTGGATATGTACTGTATATATTTTAATGTTTTATAACTTCATACTGCAGACGACTATCGAGACCTTACAGAAACAACTTGAGCAATTTGAAAGTCGAATAGAGCAGCTGTCATCTAAAAAGAAGAAGATGGACAAAGATGTAAGGTTTTACGCTTGCTAATTGTGTAACATGAAATGGGGGAGCATACAGGGTCACCCATGTCTTGTATTATATTCATCCCTTTCAGATTTAACATTGAGACCATTTATGTCTTACATTCAATGCAAGAGGTTGAATGTCATGAACCCACCCTATCTGGTTGTAGGACAGATCTAAGTGGCTAGTTTTCGAGGCATATCCACCCCATGTTATAAGGTGGAATAAGAACTCGTACATATGTAGTAGTAAAGGCTAACCAAAGTGATTAATAGAATCTTTCCCTATCTAGAGCATGTGACAACAAAATCACAACTCGATGGGTAATTGATGAACGTCCAACCCGAGGCTTGCTGAGGTTTGGACATTCAGGAATTCCCCCTCCGGCTGTGATTTTGCTGTCACACACCCTAATAGGTAGGGAATGATTCTTTTTCTCCCACATACAAAAGAACAAGAGGAGATAATACACTAAACAAATGCATTTTTTTCACCGTGACATGAACATGGTATTGTCTGCACGTCAATATTTATGACTCACCGACAATACACACCAAGGTCACACCGCTTGAAGTCATGACATCACATAATTGTCTTCAGGTTCAAAAGGTTAGTACGCACAATCTGCCATACCCTAGGGGTTGACAAAGAAATCTCCCATGTCTAAAACTGGTGACAAATCAGTGAATGATGGGAGAATAGCCAAGTAACCATGGCTTTGGTTTGCTTACCGATTGGATTATACAAAGACTTGGAAGCTTTTTAGATACTTTATTATATGTCATTTAGTGTGTAGGCAAGGTTTGTTGTAGAATAGATGTATGTTCTGAGTAAATGATATTGCAGTACTGCAGTGCATCTCCGCGCATGGCTGCACATAGATTTGAACACATGGCTGCATATAGATTTGAACACATTTAAAAATTATACATTCACTTTGGCTCCATATAGCTGTAAATATTTGATGAGCACTCTTCAACATAGGTAATTACTTGTATAGTACAGCATTGCGTTTTATGGTTCATTTCACCAAAGTTGTTACAGGCTTTAAGATGTTAAACAATATTTGATGTGTAATAGGTAGCATTTTATAATATTTGATGCATAATAAATACATTTTACAATATTAGATGTGTAATAAATAGGATTTTATGATATTTGATGTGTAATATATATCTTTAATTTTATTTATAGATATTTTTTATAATATTTGATGTGTAATAGATAGCATTTTATCATATTTGACGTGTAATAGATAGCATTTTATAATATTTGACGTGTAATAGATAGCATTTTATAATATTTGACGTTTAATAGATAGCATTTTTATCATATTTGACGTGTAATAGATAGCATTTTATCATATTTGACGTGTAATAGATAGCATTTTATAATATTTGATGTTTCAGACACAAGATCAGTATGAGGAACTACGGGCGGCACAAGATCGACACAAGTTCCATATAAAGAAGTTAGAAACAATCATGAGGATGGTGGACAATGACGCGCTACCGTTAGACCAAGTGAGTACAGACTTGACAGACACCTCTTTTTGTATGGATAATGTCGGTGTATTTCATTATGAAAATGCAGTGTCTTGAACTTATATGTCGGTCAATGTCATTTTTGGCCAAATTCAAGTCAGAGGAACCTTGATACTGATATAGCTTCATATCCAACTACCAACCAGTTGAGTTTTGTCAAAATTTGATTGTTACTCGGAGCATTTTGGATCAATTACAAATATCTTTTACCAAGACTTTTAGAAGTTAAAGTAGTTGTATATGCTGTAAAATGAAATCAAATGATGAATGAATATACAAGAAAATAAAGAAAAATATACAGATGAATTGTTTTCTGTATGTAATTCAATATGCTTGTCTACTTAGATTAAAAAGATCAAAGATGACGTGGAATACTATCTGGAATATAACCAAGAACCTGATTTTGAGGAGAACGAATTTCTATATGATGATTTAGATCTTGACGATCTAGGTAAGTGAATGATACTTCAAAATTGTCATTTCAATTCATTTTCTTTCTCCTACTAACCAAAACCTTTTTCGTTCTGAATATCGACTAAGTCTTCAGATGTCCTTGATACTTCCAGACATCGGTTAAACAAAGAATAGCAATAATACAAGTAACAAAAAAAAAATGACAAATGTGCCCTCATTGATACAAAATTTAGGGATCCTTCACAACTGTTCATTGGGGGGGGGGGGTCATCAAAGTTTCTATTGTTAATATTGATACAAAGAGGTGAAGTCAATTAAAACATGTAAATATGACACCCAACTAGGATCTTTTAAAAAAATTCTGTGTTCTTATTTTCAGGTTCACAAGTGCTGGCTTCATCGCCACCTAACGATGATAGTATATTGGATAAATTATCGAGTACGCCAACATCAACCAACTCCAGTTCTCCTTCACCTAGTCCTAGTCTTTCGATGAATCATTCCAAGGTGGGTGTGATTTTACAAAAGACAGTGAAGATATTAATTCAACAATTTTTTCATTTCATTAAGTTGATATTTTGTTTGGTGTAACCTTTGTCATTAATTCACCTCCTTCACCCCTGAAGACAAATTAAGGCTCTTCTGAAACACAGAATAGCTTATTTTATTGCAAAATTAGGGGATGAACAAGTTAAAAGGACAGCTGACAAGTATGTAGGTGTTTTTGTCTGGAAACTGCCTTTCAATCTCCCCTAAAATTTGGCTGTAATAAGGTCTTAAAAGACAATACGCAAGCAAATAATCAGTTCACTGTCAAAGGAATTGCCCAGAATTCTGAGCTCAATTGACTTTAGTTGGATAGAACTAATAATGTTATACTTCATAAATATTTATGAACAGCATTTCTTTTATCAATATAGGGAAAGGGTGTATTCTACCTGTCAATTTGTCTTTGATATAAACCTATTGTTAATAATATACAAGTGGGTTCAGGCATAAGTTTTAAATGTATTATTAACTTTTGCCTTTAAACAAAAATACATGTGACAGTACATACTTAAAAGCAGTTCTTATGATGAAAAGTTTCAAGAAAAAACTTTTTAGGATATTAAAGCAGAATATACAAATGCTGGCATATGTACATAATTCTGTTCAAAACTTATTGATTTACATTACTTTTTCTATCAGGACAAGTTTGAAGAGATGGACAGGAAAAGGCACAAATCCCAAAATGAAGACGTAAGTTTATTTCTGCTAGAATGAAAAAGATTAATGTTTCCCCCAAAATACTGGTAAAAAAAGACAGGTAAACTAGATTTACCCGGCCAAAGTCACTGGCTGTGACTGTCCCATTATACTAGGAGGTGTCAAGGGTATACATCTCTTGCTGTCAGTAGAAGCCATGCTCTCAGTCAGTCGCCATTGAATTCTCGGGTCAAATGGAAATCAAGACATTGTGGTCATAACTTAACACTTTAATTAGCCTTAGATAATCAACTGTAGTAGGTGAGGCATTGTTATTACAATCTTCAATAGTTTATTTGTGATACAAAATAGCTGGACAATGCAGCATTTTATTTTTTTGAAGAAAAAAAGGCAGGGGCGCCCTCTTTAGGTAAAATACGGTATATGTCTTAATATGGTTTTGCACAATTCTTTTTGTTTACCAGACTTTGCAGATAAGTTTATCAAATGCTTGGTGAGTATAATCATCTACTATTGATATTTTCAGAAACAAAAAGTAACGGTAATTGTAACATCGTCCATGTCATCACCTTCATCAACCAACTCATCCTCATTAAGTGTAACTGTCAACAAAGTACCTACCACTCCTACAAAGATGTTTCCAGGGTACGTTCATACATCCTTCCATTCTATCTTCTATTTCAGGTTATGTTAAAACATCCTTAAGTTTCATTCAGGGTTCAAAGTTAACACACTCACACTCGCCAAATGCAAGATGGTCTTTGAAATGGCAAGTGAAAAAATAGTGTACTTGCATTTTTTGGCGAACGGGTGCATCGTTATTCTAAATGCATATACAGTTACTAAATATTCCAATCAATATGCCTGTCATCAATTGTATGCCAAAGTATAGCCTAAATGAATCTTGAAATGAAAGCACAACCTTCCACACAAATAGTTCAACGTTTTGTCCACGCTTGTAAATACTATTTACACTCGCAAAATTTTACAACTAGACAAATGTAATCGTATTATTTCTGGGAGATACTTATTCTTTTGTAATCAACACACAATACAGGAAATAACGAAGCTGACCCATATGTCATCGAAAACAACCTGATATAAACCACTCAGTGTCAAATTATTTAACAGCCTTAATAGATAATATACCTTTAAGGTTTTGTTTAAAAAAAAAAAAAAAAACCACAACATAATATCTTGCAGTATATGCCTGAGAGCTTGTTGGAATTATATCTAACCGGTGACCACAAAGCAGTTTGATTATATTAGCTGTACTTATTCCTATGTATTTGTATGTTGCATTATCTTCACTCATTGCTAGAACTAGTTTTCCCAAGTTTGATTTTGTCCTATACACGTCTTAGTTGATCTAACATTGAATTTCCAAATCTCAATTGTTGTTGAATTTTGCCACCACCATTTCATTAATTCTGAATGTTGATAAAAATACAATTTGTATGTCCATGCATGTCATAGTTATTTTCTTCAATAGATATAGAAATATCTATCTGGAAAATTTCATACATTTATAATTTGAGGAGAAATTTTTTCAGATTTTAATATTGAGTAATATAACTTTAACTTTTTCACAATGATTGTAACAGTTTGATTGTTGCTTTCACTTTGACAACATGACATAATGTTTCTACCCAGCAGGAATTCAATTACCAACGCAGAAAGCAATCATCGTCCAAGTTCAACACCACCGTTGACAGCATACAATGTTGCAGCCGCAGGGTCCCAGCAAAACAATAGTGCAGGTAATTACTCTTCCCATTGTACTGCCAGTTAGGATTTCTTTGTATAGATGTGTAATCATTCGCACAGTAATCATTACAGGTGTTTCAAGATCCCAAAACGATGTGGGGAAAGGACAATTTACCGTTGATTAGTCCCACTTCAGTAATTGTGACTTTTATATTTTTGATGTGATTTTTGTGATGTCACAATCACCAGAAGATGGGACAAATCAACAGTAAATAGTATTTTGTTCATGCCGTTTTTTGGATCTCGGAACTCTTGTATTATCTATCTCTTTGAAATTCCTGGGTGTATCGGTTATAATTTCTATACAGACAAATTGAAAACCACTACAACACTGTATAACATGAAAATCTTTCATGTGCGTGAATTAGACTTGAATTGATTTGGTGTTGTTTGCTATTGAACCAGGGCCCCGACAGCAAACGTAAACCATATTTAAAAATAAAAATGAAAAATATATTATTGTTTTTATATATGGTTAAATCTAAAAGATTAATCGCTCAAATATCAATTCCTTATTTACAAGCAGGTAGAAAACACATTGATTTCATATGGCACAGTAAAATGATAAATTTTCCTAAATCAATCTGATGATTACCCATCAACCGTTAATCTCATTAATATGTACTTTGAAATTTGTATTTATCAACTATAGATATCTAGTCAAAATTTAACAAGTCAGATTATTGAAAACACACTTTTCCCAATTTTTGCTTCAAATTTTGTCCCCTCTCCCCCCCCCCCCCCCTCCCCCACCTCAACATGGTGTCCCATGTTACTCACTAACATTGTTATGTACAGCAGTAGATGTATTTCACTGCAGGTTTGCATGTAGAGTCTGTATCACCAGTATGTGTGATCGCATGATACATGTATATTTTGTTTCTTTTCTGTAGTTTATAGATGGCTTATTAAGTACTTCCAGAATTTACATGAATGGATTATGGCACTCTACTCCTTACAAATAAAGAAACAAAGTCAATTTTTCTCACTAAATTGATTTGTTAGAAAGGAAATGGTTTCTTTTGTTCTGCTTTAGTAAAAGGTGTTTTGAGTTATCGCTGTAACTTCTAAAATTGCAGTTTGGATTCTTAATTATTGTTCAGGTAGGTTCTGCTTTCTGCCTTTTCAGTTCTAGCTAGTTTGGTTCTGCTAGACAAATACAAACTACTTCTATATTGTAGGTCTATCTTTCCCACGACTTTTCAACAATTCTGTGTGGCAGCGCAATTTAGCTGCCATGAAGCTATCATACATGTCTGATCGTTTTAGTCGAACTGGTAAGACTTGGTACCTTCACCTCAAGGGTTTAGGCAGTTTTGGTGACAGTGATATAGCCCCATGTTGTAAAAATGCATGCGGTGTTTGGTGGTATTTATATGAATCACACGCTAGAATCCTCAAGTATGCTTTTGTAGGGTAGGCAAGTCATTTTAGAGATAAAAACCATCATATGTTATTATTCATTCAATTTAGTTCAAATATGATTAAGCTATAAAGTGCATGATATATCAATATACATGTATATACAAATTTAAATTTAGGTTTCATAAAAATCATCTTAATCATCATCATTGGTTGTTGGTTTCATGTATTCATCATACATACCCATTCTGCGGGAACATCATTTGCATGATTTAATCAAAATTTCGGAATGCAAAATTTTTGTCTGCCCCTTAAATGTTATTTGGAGAAATAACTTACAATATCATGGTGAGGTGGGACAGCTTTGCTGTAATAAAATATTGTTAATGTTTAAATTTCAGAAATAGAAATTCATCTGGTAAAGCAGAAAATGGGAAATGTCAGATGCAAAGTTTTGCTGGCTTTCATAAAAGCTAAAGTATTACTGTATCAGTTTTAGAAATGCGAACATGAATCTAAGTATTTGATGTTTCTCTTGTGTCAGTAGATTTAAATAAATGTTAAAAGCCAAAAAAATTGTCAAGTTTATATCTTAAGATATCTATGAAATATTAATGAAAATGCAGCTACAAATGGCCAATATACAACAACATACTGGGCAAGGAGGAATTTTAGCAATGGTAGTATTTATGGATTTTGTTGTCAAATCTGACGGTAAATAGCTGGATCTTCATATTTGGTACATGGTGAGGCGGTGTGGATAAATATTTGGTCATATTAACCTTCATGTTGACCTTTGACATACATTCAAGAAAAAACTTGTGTGGGCTTTAAACTATTTGTTGAAGCACTATATAGTATAGGGTTTTTATGTCCATCTAGATGAACAAGTTCCTTGAACATAGCTTCATATATACAAGTGCAATGGAGACTTGTCTTGTTCATTTTATTCTGGCTGCTAGTGCCATTATATTATATACCAGTTATTTTTGTCCAAAAACATGAATTATAGACTGTACTAATGTTTGCGAGTTATAACTAATTAATGTTTGTATTTCTTCCTTAAATCTATTTCATCCGTATCACATTATCATTTTGTCATTTTTATATTTAGTAAATGGACATTGAATGGTGACATAGATAAGCGCCTAATAAAACAAGAATTATATATGAATGTAGTGAAGTTTTAGTGATATATATTTTACGAATATAGATCAATGCCTGTCAACAAATTAACACAACATTTGATACACTATTATAAACGTCTGCCTTAATGTTTCCTGTACAGTTGTCAACTGATTAGCAAGTTCTTTTTCTACAGGAATTTCAAGATATCGCAAAATGTGATTTTGCATTAATATCTACCAAAATTCTCTTTTGTTTTAGAAACAAAGAATCAAGCCCCACTTGACCATATTAATTCTACAATAAGTAGTGTGCCAGTCACGTCAAACTCAACAATAACGAACTCTGTCTCTTCAACTGGAAATCCCGTCTTACCAGCTGTACCAATCCCTATGATATCAAACAGTGTTATGTCAACGTCGCCCAACACGATAGTGTCAAATAGTGCAACAAGTAGTTCCTTAATGACTTTTCAACCCAACTCAGTGTCGGTCAAACCTGAGATGCAAGTTGTAATGAATGGACCGCTTAGTGCTGTGGGGCCATTATTAAAAGGTGTTACAGAGAATGATATTGTAAGTATACTTCAAACATACATTGATGGACGATGATGTCTTAATTTCATACAATGCTAATTCTCATCTTTGTAATACTATTTTTATGTAGTTCAAAAATTAAGAAAATAATATTTATCTAGCATATTGATTTATCATAGTTGTGATAAAACTGTTTTCTAGGAAATTTTGCATCTGCTTTGACTCTCAACCCTATGTCCATCTGTACCAATCTTAATCGTTCTTAATGTTTCCTATAATAAGAGTCAAGATAACTTCTTTTTATTAATTAATGAAGTTTTGACACCATTTTCACTGTATTTTGAAAATTGGGTAAAAATCCAGTTTTCTGTAGACAGCTACATTATTTTTCAATTTTCCAAATCATAAGCAGAATCTTCAATTTTTCAGGAGTCTATGTCGTCATTAAAGTCAATAGCGCAACAGGCTGTGTTAGATGCGGGTCTAGAAAACAAGATTCCTACAACGCACACAACAACATTAGATGCAAGAGGTTTGTAAGAAAGAAGTGAAATAAAGTACCTTGTCCATAAAGTTCTAGAAATCGTTATAATTAGAGAGGTTACATAAAAATTTGGATTAAAATTGACATTCTTCTCATTTAGTCTTATCTCTTCCACCTTGGTTAGGAAGATTTTTGGTTTAATCACGTTTGCATCTGAATAATTACTTGACCAATCAGGACATAGCAAATTTTTGGAAAGATAATGGCAAACTTTCTGGAATAAACTGACACTTAGTGTAGTGAAAGAGGTTTAATCACTATCTTATTGAATTAAGGATGTAATTTGACTGGTCAACAATTACACACACATAAAAAAAAAATCTTAATGCCTTCTTCTGGAATCCTGATCAAGGCTATAGGTTAGGTCAGTTTAAGAACTGTCTTTGTAAGATGTTATTTAAACTTGCTAAATCTATATTTGCTTCTACCCTCCATGCAGAGTAGTTGGTGATGGTGTATTAAAAAAAAAAAAAAAAAAAAAAAATCTTGTACGGGTGCCTTTGCAATAATGCTGATGAGTTATGTCCACTGAAATATAATTTCAAAGTACCTAGTGATTGTATCTTTGTATACCAACTGAAATAAATATACATGATTCCGTTATCTTCCAGTACATGCACCATTCAACAATTCAACATCTACGTCATCTCAGGTGGCAGCACCTCAGGCCACCTCTCCATCACCATCATCGTCTTCAGACCAGTCACAGCAAGCACAGACCACGACAATACACCTCAATCCTCTATTAGGTGTGGCACCCCTGGGCCCTGTGCCACTCACCAGGGAGCACTACTACCAACTAACCATGTTAGAAGCAGCACATCACCACTTTCCACACCCGTCAGACTCGGAAAGAATCCGGTAAGTCTTCTAGTGATAGGTGGTTTTTGTCTGGTCTTTAAGGTACTGTGCCAGTAGTTTTTTGTCTTGTCTTTGATGATTGTGCGAATAGTTCATCTAGTAAAAATGTGGATTGGTGGTGCTGACCTGACAAAGTCATGTTGTTGTCTCCCCTTTGATCACAGTAGGAGCAGTTTATATATTTCCCCAACAGATTTATAGGTATGCTAAAATCATAACAAAGAAATTTAAATAATTTTGATTGTTAATACATTAAAACTTGTTTTAAATTTAAATACTATGTACAGAATGTGTTTACTAGTTTATCTAATTGTTACTGTGCTAATGATGTGCTTGAAGATTATCTATGGCTTTATCAAAGAACATGAAAAGTTATTAATGACTGTTACTAAATAAATGGTAGTTTGAATGCTATCTGGAAGCAAAATTTCCTCAAGACATGCCAATATGCAAGATAATCTGTGAAATATTGCTCCAGAAATATTTGTAGAAAAACTAGAACAAAATGAAACTTTGCTCCTGAAATATCGGTAGAATAACTAGGACATAATCTTCTGATTCCTCAGTTTAGTAAAATTGATTTATATTTGTCTGTTTTATTTTTTTAGTGCCTCTTTACAAATTTTCGACCTCTTGGCCATCTTCCGGTACATAGACACACAAGAAATATATCAAACGGTTCAAGATGAATTTCACCTAGCATTTCTTGTGTTTCTTGGTCGTACATACAGTCTATGAAGATTTCAATGTACCTGAAGATGGCTAAGAGGCCGAAAATTTGTGAGAGAGACATTTATACTGTTTGAATTATATGTATATGTCCTCCCTCTGGAGAACTAGTATTTGAAAATTTATTTCTATTTGCCTGGTTTGATTGTTGAATTGTTCCCTTTCAGACATTACTTACCACGTAATCCCTGCCCGACTCCTTCATATTACCCACAACTCTCTCCACCACATACAGACTCTGTGGATTATTTTCAACGATTATCAACAGAATCATTATTCTTTATTTTCTACTATATGGAGGTAAGGCACTCTTCTGCAGAATATGTTGAGCTGTTTAAAATTATCTACTGTATAGTAATTTTGCAGGTGTAAAATAAATTTTTCTGATTTGCTGTTTGGAAATTATTCACAGGGGTTTATTTTCGCGAATTATTTTTGTAGCTTTTGAAAGCATCATTCATACAAGTAATAGAATGTAAAACCATGGTTTTAATTTCGCTAGATGTTAACTTTTGTGAATTTTTCGTTTCATTACTTGTTTTTCTGTATGATAAACTATCAGTTTTGGAAATTAATCATATTAAGGTGTATATTTTCTATGCATGCTCTTGTATGCAGCTCTTTGATTAAAAAGCTTGAAAGCGATGGAGTTTCGAGAACTTGTCCATCTCAACTCAGTTTGTTTAAGGGTAATTCTACATGGATATTTTCTGTGAAGGAATGAAGTACAATGTTATAGACTTGAGAGAACCTAGTATAGAAATGATTTATAATTGGTCATCAGATAAAAAAAGGTATTGATTTTGGAGTGCATAGGTCAGTCAACTTCAGCAAAACGACATTCCTATTTGAGATCTGCCCACTTCAGAATATAACTAATAATTTATCTTTGTTTTCAGGGTACAAAGGCTCAATATCTGGCAGCAAAAGCTCTTAAAAAGCAGTCGTGGCGGTTTCATACGAAGTATATGATGTGGTTTCAGCGACACGAAGAACCAAAGACAATAACAGAAGACTTTGAACAGGTATCTATAACTACTTAGACTATGTAACACAAAATTTTAAAGGAGAAAAAACATGTTTGGAAACCTCAATTTTTTCTGTAAATCAACAATACATTTACTAATAACTGTAAATATTTAAAGGGACAATTCAGTCTAAGAGTACATTAAAATTTGCATATATATCGGAAACAAACCAGTTCTAATGGAAATTAGATTAGCTGGTTTTACTGTGATATGCTGGAAAAGCCCACTGTAGTGAAATATATGTGAAATGTTCAAACTCACTTGCTGTCCGCCATTACACATTGTGGTCGGACGTCTTGTATACCGAACCCTGTGTAGTAAAAAAATTGTTGTCTAGAACTACTCAAATCGCTCTTACAGTAGTGTGTTTACGTTATTATATGCATGTTCTTGTCTAAATATAATTTCACCAATTCCTCAGTGGTTATGTATAGCATTTAATTTACGTACGTGACTTTGGCTCTGGTATGGGTACAGCATACATGTTATACCTGCTTAATCATATTGATCAACAATTTAATATTTCATTGGTATCAATCAAAATACTTCATGTCGTGGAATTTTCTTGTTACAATGTTTATGTTTCATAAGGAATATAAAACAATACATTTATGTCATATTTTTCTTTGTGGTTATGTAACAGAATTAGCCTCATTGAATTCTCCCTTTACCCCTATTCATGTACTAATTGATTCTTCATTAGATATTATGTATTTTAATTTTTGTTGGACATGATTCCAAAATTTGATATATTGTTATTCTTCCTTTGCAGGGCACATATATCTACTTTGATTACGAGAAATGGGCCCAGAGAAAAAAAGAAGGATTTACCTTTGAATACCGGTATTTGGAGGATCGAGATTTGAACTAAATTAAGTGTGACAAAGGAATTCTTTTTTTCATGAATGATTCAGTTTCCATGGATCTGTTACAACTGCCAATCATGAGTGACCTGACGGGATGAGCGAGTGGATGATGTGTGTATGTTGCAGAGTGGAGTGTTCATATGTTGATTTCAACCTTGGTGTCAACTGTACTGATCGACCAATAGGAAAGTGTGGGGTTTGCCCATTACCTCCCAAAGTGACAGATGACATGCAGTAGCATGTTGCAGGACTTGTTGACGACAGCCTTGTAGGCCGTTAGTCTAGGCAGCATATTGTGATACACTGTATTTTGTACTTTATGAGGCAGGAACCTCTTAGACTACCTGATCTCGCTTTACTTTAAGGGAGCGTAAAATGCAATCCGATCTTACTCGAATATTGTGGTCTTGATAGTTGATGGAATGTTGAAATCTTCACATCACATCTATATAGAATGTTTGTAACAAGTTGTTTCTTGGTTTGAGATTGTGTAGCTGATTTAGTCGAAATGACTTTGTGCTCCATTTGGCTGTTAATCGTTTCAAGCGTTGGTTAATTGAAATATGTGGCAGCTTCGTAAAGAATCTCATATTGCATTACGGCGTTGATTGATTACAAAAGCTAAAGCATAAATAATATTCTACGTTTTCTCCAAATATTGCTTTGGTTCTAAATTATATGTATAAGAAAAATACACTTTCTATTATTCTTTCAATACTAATATTTCAATATTTTTAATTCATTACCCTCATTTGTATGGTACAGTAGACAAAGCGGTAATTTTGACATTAACTGGATGTTTTATTACTAAATTGTCTCAACTAAAGTGCACTTGCCTTTCATGTTTGTACAGTTCATGGTTCTGTTCCCAACTTGACCTTCCTCGCGTATTGGCTCGTCAGGCTGGGAGTAAGACCAACATAGTAATTGTAACGATACTCATCCCTTTTACTGATATTTATTGACATTGGAAGCCACTGTAAGATATGTGCCAAATCTTGATTGCCGAGAGTCCTGTCTATAAGTAGAAATCTAGTCATGACAGATAATCTGCTACACATATCAAAACAGAATTCCAGGGCCTACTACCGTATTACTGTAGTGACACATCCCACCAAATATCTCAGTATTTACATGTACTATGTACATAGCATTACGTGTACCGAATAAAATATACCTTCGCGCTCTGATTACATTTCATTCAGTTGTCATGATTTAAAATTTTGCTGCTGTTAACCTGTGATTTTAAACTTCGGATAGGGATTATTATCTGTATTTTTCATAGCCGTATGATGCTGTTAGGCAGTGCATTCCAGTTTCAAATTTTACTTTGCAGTAAACTTGATTTGGTAAGACTCATTTTGTTATGAATTATTTCAACATCTCAAAAACTCTTTTTCAAAATTTTTAGTCATCAAAAGGAAAAAATTAATGAAAGGGAACAAAACGGAAATATTGAAGTTGATTGAAATTTGATCAACTTGCATTATTTTCAATTGCATGGTAATTAGGGTTAATTATTTGATAATTTAGAGGAAACAAATTTACAATACTATCATTGTTTAGAGTAACTTTTCAATGATAAGAGTTGATGATAAAATCATCTTTATAAGGTACAGTGGAGACCTTTGGTTTATTACCGAATATAAGTAATGTTATAGATTCAGGGCTGTATGAATGTGATATGTGTATCACCGCCTAGTCTGTGTAACTGGAACTTGTCTGGGTGCTGATGTAGCTGAACATCTCTGACTAGTATCGGTTCACAGACTAATGCGACGTGGTGGTAGGCATAGATCGGCTGTGATGTACTGAAGTGTAGTTGATAGCACTAGAGATTATTTTCAATTGTTAAACCAATTTTTGTTTTTGTCTCAAAAGTGCTGCAAACATTAAATTTGTTGTGTTGATTATTTTAGAACTGTCACTTTCATTTAACGCATTCGCCCCTGAAAACACATTTAGACTCTTCTAAATCAAAGACTAGACCAGTCCATTGCGCTATTTCAGGGGTGAATGAATTAAAACTTCATTAATGTGTAGAACAATTATATAGCGGACCATTGGTCTTTCCCTGTAGATACAGGCCTGTATGCTAGAATTTTAATGTTGATGTGAGCGAGTGTGGCCACCTTTTGTGTCTGTGCAATCCGTAATAAAAGCAATTTTTAAAGTGTGAGAGTGTATAAATGTCGAATTTTTATCTGTTTTACTCGGGTCACCTCCCTTTAGTAGTCCGTATTGTATTTATCTGAGAATAATCTATCACATTGTCTAAAATAGTTAAATATTGTCAGTGATCTCTTGACATCTATTGTAAGTTTATTTGAATATTTCTTTTTTGAGTTAACGAATCAAGGATATTAAATTGAATATTGGCAATTAAGAAAAGACTGAAAAAAGCATGCATATCCTTTTCCAGGGTAATTCTTATTAAAAGTTGGTGTGAAGTCGATGGTGTATAAGTGCTGAAATGAATGGAAAAGCATTGTGTTCAGAATTATGTAATTCAATCAATCATTTATCATTTAAACTATTACATTTGAGGTGTAATCTTTGAAAATATTCAAATATTTTTAAAATATATTTAAATTTTCTTTTCCTATACCCCTTGTAAGTTATTTCTACATTGCAATTTGTCTTTTCACCAAACACTTTTTAAAAACAGAACCAAATCTGTTTTCTCTGATAAGAATTTGAAAAAAGAAAGAATCCACTTCTGTAATGAATTCTACACATTTTTGGAAACATTTGAATATTTATTTCACTTCAAACAATCATTGAGCGATGTTTTTTGATGTGTGCCATACTTTGTGACTGAATACAACATTTTTTTGTGTCACATGTTGGTTGTATAGCCACTTGGTACAGATTAGACAAGCCGGGAGCACAATTTCATGTGTAAATGGTGTCCTCAAACCCCGTTTTGTGGGACAAGTACGAATGAGAGAGAGTAACGTGTGAAGACAGGCAGTTTTACGTCATGTTTGGAAGGTAGTCTGACCAATCAGTGAAGCTGATTCTCTCGTCATGTGATAGACATGGTCATGGTGGACGGTGTGAACTGACTGAGCTGGCTTTCGATCAAGACATTGGTTTTATTTGAGTGCGTAACACTCTGTATACATGTCTTATTTTTGTACAGATGTAAAGTGCTCTACTTGCGCTTGTCATTGACATGGGTCACTGGGCTCAGTCCAGACATTTGTCCGGTCTGGTCCGAGACTAGTGACCAATGTAGATAGATATGACAGTGTGGGTCAGGGCAGGTAAAATTATGGTGGAAAAAAAATGATAAAAAATTAAAAAAATGACAAAACGACTTTGTCAGTGACTGATAATCTGCCTTATCTTATTTGTTTGTCTATAAAACTGCTCCTGTTTCATCTTGAGCATAGTCAATGAGATAGTTTGCTGATGTATTAATAGATATATTTTCACCCTGCAAATCGTTTTTCTACACACAAGCATGTCAAAAATAGTATAATATAATTCAGGGTTATCGAGTTCGACATTATATTTGAACTATGTAGAAATAATATGATGAGCTATAGCCAGTATGCATCATTTATCCTGATGTCGACCCTACCAAGAAATTTTATTTGGGTCAATCTGAAATCCAAGATGGCATTACGGCAACTATCTAGAAAACACATTATGAACTTCTCACAATTTACCATTGCGATTACACTGATATGGTCCTGACTAAGTGCTGTTACTTTTCAGATTGATCTGAAATCCAAGATGGCCACTATCTTGAAAACACATTTAGATTTACTGGTTTACAAATGTTAAAATGTGTGTGAATTGAAAGGAAGGGCAGCAGCCTAAGAAGTGTAATTATTGCTGGATATTGCCCTGTCTATCCAAAATCCAAGATGGACCCCATATTGTAAAACAAATGACCGTAAAGCCCCTTGGGCCTCTTGTTCATGATTATGGCTTTAAACTATGCACAATGATTTTTCTCTCATAAACGATAATATTAACTGTTCAAAAATTCTATTGGCATTTTTTTATAACACAGAAACCTTCCAATCTCTCTTCTTAACGTCTTGTCCGACACTATCTCACTTTTGACCTTGATTTAGCACTTGCCTTTTTGGAGAAGGCTTTGGGTTGGAGACCCCACTGTCTATAAAAGTGATTGTTTGTGCTTAGCATTCAGCATAAAGGTAGTGGGATGACTTTTTGGACCATTGTCAAGATAATATGACCAGATGTATTGTTCGGTGACTTGGCTTCATGCATCATTCAGATCATCCTTGATACTCCAGTGGTTACTAGCACTGGCGTTTCTAACCCTGGACTATCTCATAGTTAAATTGGCGGTAGTTCAGGAGAAAAAATTACCAATCACACGCCTGTTAATACATTATTATAGAGCCGCGCCCAACTTCATAGAAACAGAGTCGATTACAGTTTAAGTATGAGATAGTCCAGGGCTGGATATAACATCAGTGATAGTAATCCCTGGAGTATCGAGGATGCATTCAGATAGCATTATAAAAATGGGTCATAGTTCCACTGTTACAACGCGAATATACCGCAGTCTCCCAAAACAGAAACATTCATTAACGTAGCACATTGCAGATACCGTCCTTAACTGGCGATGGTAACAGGACGTGAATTAAACCAAGATACAAGAATTTTTATTTTTCCGTATATAGGGAAACAGACATAAGTATAGCTTTGAAGAGCTATTAGTATTATTTCAGAAACCTAAATATCCATCAGAAGATTTGGGAAATTTCTTTTAAACCTATTAACGGCCTGTCATTTACGAACGTGCAATGGAGAAACTGTGTCTGTCAACTGTCGCACGTGGGTTTCGAACTCGTAACCAAGAAATATGGACAGCTAGTAGCAATATGTCGGAATACTATAAGCTAGCTCTGTGACATTTTATTTAGTTTGATGTAAAGTTGAGTGAGTCAGCATCAAATGCTTAAATACTCTTCACTTTTGTGTTTATTACGTATTACATGTAGCCGTGATGCCCATGCCCTTGTGATCAGGGAAATTCTGTCTTATCTACAACTTCCTGGTTACCATCCTTTTCATGGAATTTGTTTCGTTTTACAAGAACATTAACTTTCCCTAGCACAAACTTTCTATAAACAAACCGCAATTATTGACACAGGCACAGGGATATGAATATTGGTTACAGATTATATCACTATGGTCCCATTATATCTGTACGACTTTTAGAAATTTTAGGGATATAAATTAAAAATCGGTAAAATCTTATTCTACATAAATAATACCGATTTTTTTATCTAGATCCCTGATAAGCCTGCAGTAAAATAGGGATTTTAAGGATTTACAAAGAAAAGGGGAAAAAACAACAAAAACACATCCCTATTGGAATCCGCCCCTTTGGGTCCATATGAGGGCATGGTCAAGGTTTATACAAATTCGGTTCTCGTTCCCCAAAGGATACGTCAGACCAAATCCACTGAATCGTTCATAACTAGTAGTGATGACAGGGGTCTTAGAACTAGTTATAGTTTATATAATTATGGACCCACCAGAGATCCTAAGACCATTTTAAGACGTTTTATAGGTCTAGATCAGCAATCGGTAAAAATCATACCCTGTGGTAGTAATTAAAGATACTCCACCGCCGACAGAGCATAAATGACATTCATCATTTGAACAATAATTGGTGTTTAATCATGTATATATATGTCTAATTAACACAAAAATGAGGGATACAAATACAAATGTAAATATTTTTCATATTTTTACCTTGAAGTAAAATGAGAAGCTCAAACTTTTCAATGGTGGTAATGGTGTAAATTAAGTAACTTTTGTAACTGAAGAAAAATACTAAATCGTCTGATTCTGTTTTTGATAGTGAAAAAATTTAAAGCTATGATTGTTGACGGACGTTGGACTGATAGACACCGCGCCATGGTATAAGCTCATTGGCCAATATATTGATAATAAAAAAAAAGTCGATTTGGCAACAAAAATTACAAGCGGTGAGAAAACTATTCGCTATTGGATATTTATCGATCATTACATGTTGTTTGGTTTCTACACATACATCAGTAGCCAAACCGATTTCCGATTTTGATTGTATTCAGTTTGTTCCAGTGCTAATCACAGGGATCTGTATATATATAGTACCATGTAGAATATGATTTTTATCGTTTTTGATCTATACCTCTAAAACGTCTAAAAACGGTCCAAGGGCACTCTGGTCCATGAATATATAATCTGCAACTAATTCTCAGAGCCCTGTGGTACTAATCTCGTTATATACTTTTTTTGTCAAAAGTTTTATAATTATTAAAGGCCCACTAACTTTCCGGAGCAAAACATTATTAACATCAGAATATATACATATATGTATATGTATCGATGGCCTAAGATAAGGTTACAAGATTTCCTACGTATTATATATGGATATACAAGTGTCTATATACGTCCTTGGTAATATATGATAGACGACGATGGCGGGAAACATAAGACGACCCGCGTTATGAAAATTAACATTTTATTTATTTAATTAAAATGTTCAGAAGGTGATGATAAGTGTAGTATTAAAGGTAAGTAAATCAATTTTACGATTCTTACAAAAATTATCAATCTCGTTTCACATTCCCATTTTAAAAATTGAAAGTCATTTCCGAACGGTAGTGGGCCTTTATGTATACAATAATCTCGGTGCTTTTTGGAAAATGCAAGACGAAGGATGTACAGTTGGTGTTTTCGTTTGCCATTTATATACACTGAAAATAATCACAGGGAACTCGATGAAAGGATGAAAATTGAACAGCAATCTTGTTCAGCCTTATATCGAATTAATAAATATTTGTTCAGAATTAACATCAGCAATTCGCATCAGTCAATATGAGCATTTTCTAATTAAAAGTTTTCGTTGACATTGTTTCGGATAAATGTGTAATTAGTCTAATTATGTAACAGAACACGTGATCTATAGGAATTTAAACTCCTTTCTCATCCTGTTGGTTCACACACTAAAAATAATTTGAAATAAGTATTGGATATTTTCAAATGATTTCTCTCCGTCTGAATTTTTGTGGAAATATTTACTTAATCGAGAATGACGGAGTACATATATATGTACGCAATCTTTATTATCTATATGTAGTTATAAAGTCAAGTGGAAAGAGTGATACGTCTAAATGATATTATAATTTAACACATTTGATTTATATATTTTATATACACATAGAGTGGGATTTGGTAACAAGTTTTCCAATTTATATGAAGCCCTCTCCCTAATGATAAAAGCAGGATATACATAGACATATATCAGAATAAGTTACGGCCTACGCTTATAGCCTAATATATTTGGGCCACTCGAATATCTAGACTTTATCTATTGGGTTGGATAAAAAATCGGTAAAAAATCTTTCTCTTTGTCTACATGACACACGTGTATAGAAATTTAAGTCGGATTTTTATTTATCTAAAAAAATCTAGACCCGCGTTAAACGCCTAAAATGGTCCAAACAGCAGGAAAAAATATCAGACCCCTGTGGTAGGACATTAAACGTTTGTAATTATATTTTATGATTTGAAATTATTACAGAAAAAAAGTCTTTTGGTCCACCCCATCAAAAAGTGATATTATGCGCCTCCCTCATGCGCGTTGCTCTATGAATGATTATCAGTAGCTGGACACTTTTTACTCGAATGCACCCAAGTACCTGTCAGATCCGGGCATTTTTATGCGCGCGCACCGCTAATATACCTTTCAATGCAACGTGTGCGAGCCGCGAATCGATTGGTTTCAGTTGCTCTTGGAGCTTGTGTGAAGTCCGCCGCTCGCAGAGTGTCCGTGAACCGTCCAGTGACTTGTTTACTAAGGAGACCTATCCACACAACAACCAGAGTGACAATGTCTTACTCAATTGTGGAAAAGGGATGTCCCTTTACAATGGATTATCGTTTGTTCTTCAGTAAGTTGGCTAATGTTTGGTTTGCACGTGTAGTCATGTACCGGGTAAAATGTAAATAGATGTCTGGGCGGGGTACCTTGATCGTTATACTCGATCTCGCACGTGGAATGATCAAATATATTGGCAATTATTTATCTATTATCAGTCTTGTCAAATGTCGAGTCACACGACAATTTGTGAATAGGACTCGATAAGATATGTAGGAGCCAATAGCAGTTATAATAATCATGACAAGATACTGATATGTGTAAGGGACCAATAGATTAGAACTTGCATGTAAACAAGGAAGAGGAAATCATAAAAGCTCTAAGCTATACCAGTCTTGTCAACTTTCAAGAATTGCAATGCGGGAGAAAGCGCGTGATCGAAATTTTCAACAGTCCAACTGAGACGCTATGCGTCGCTTATCATTATTACTTGTGATGTTTTAGCATGTATAAACCTTGTTTATCTTCCGAAAATAACATAGGATGGAAATATTTCAATATTAAATGAATTTATATCCTATAAGTTAAAAAGTTGTAACATCAAATGTTTTTAACATGAAAAAAAAAAAACATTTGTGTTTTTAATCAAGAGTAGAAAGATAAGGAGAATAGGTTCTGATAATAAATTCATATTGCGACTCCATTAAAAGAAACAATAGGATTCATCTGTTGAAGTAACGTCATCAGAAAATATGTTTCGATTGTACCAGTACTTTTCTACTTTCACTTTCAATCTCCTTCTGAATATCGCCGTTACATTGAACTTAGGTTAACCAAACCAAGTACATAAATCTACTGTTTAACTACGATCCGACGATGTGCCAAGTAACTCTACCTGCAATTGGCGGCTCTATTAGATGGCACGATCAGTAAAAATAAGCCATTTTGTAGCGAAGCAGAATGCTTCATCACATGATAGTCACATAACTGCGCCATGCACACTCCCACAGTCAGCATTAATTTTTGTATTTTTTGACGACAACAAAACCATTAAGATTGTATTTCACTAGCTGTTGCAAAACATTTGTATATTTAGATAGTATGGTATGTATAGAGTCTTTTCCTGAAAATTTGTGTTTATCAAATATCATGTAGACTTATTTCAACTCTGTATTCATAAACCATTTCCGGTAACGTCAGTCCAGTAGCAGTCAAGTTAGTAGCATTCGTATAAAACTTTTTTTTAATATTGACAAACATTGTTCACTTGGCTCGGAAGAAATTTCAATTAATACTAGCTAATGTCTCTTAGATAGATTTTGTCAAGAATATATATAGAAATTCCCGCAACTTGTTACGATGAGCCAGGTAACATCTTGACCACAACACAGACAAGACACTCGTGTGTGATTTGTAGGGTGAGCCCCTGTTGCCGCTGGCGATAATTATCGACTGAGGTGACACTAATTAATCGCACAGTCCTGATAAGGGTCCGATAGCATTGCCTGGGGCTCTGAAAGAGGAATTATTTAAAAGGATATTGGATTTTCTTCTTATTATGGGAAAAAACGGGATATTCCGGGAGATTTAGCGAGTGTGGGAGATTCCGTGGGATGTTTTGAAATTCCGTGAGAGTCCAAGAGGGTTGACAGGTATGCTAAGCTTGATTGGACCACAAAGTATCACTTTTGACATTGTACATGTTATGTATAACGGGGAAGGAGAAAATGTATCGGTTTGACTAGGGTTCAAACCCGGAACTCCTGCAGCATTAGCCAGTCTGTTCCAGAACTGTTAAACTTTAGCTGTTTGTGTAAGTCTGTTAGTATTTTCAAATAAATTAAATGAGAAGATAAAAAGTACAGGTAAACTATTACAATTGCTGCCAAAAATATGCCAATGTTAAAACCAGTACATAAAATTCAAAGAGCATTGAATATGAAGTCTATATTGCACTCTAAAATTTTAATCTAAAACAATGTCAGGTGATGAAGATTTTCCTTCACATTAACATTTCTAGCTATAAATTAAAATAGATAAGGCTATCCAGACCTTTATATTACGGATTCCGGCGATGATAATGAGTTAAATTTTTGATTAGCAAAAGTATAAAATAAATAAAATATGCTCATATTCTGTCTTTCTGTTATACAAAACTATTTTAAGTGCCACCGCAAATTCTTGGAATGATGACTGTACATTCCAATAAGTCTCCCTGTGTATGAGTAATCTCATGTGGCAGCCCAGACACTGCATGATGCAACTTTCATTTTGACTATATATATATCAAACTAAGACATTGGCTGAGAGGAATTGTGTTTGCTTAAGGTGTTGAAGTGGTTACATTTCATATTAAAACAAAGTCAAAAATTTATTATTGACTGCATGCATCTAAAAACCTTCTTCACATGTACTAATTATTTTTTTTTTCTTTCAAGCACATGATGTAAACAATCAATTATTTGAATTTTCTGTTTGTTTTTCAATTCTGTTCCTCTTTTATGTTGTCGGGAACATCCTGCCTTCAAAAGACAGCAAACTATTCAATATAAATGAATATATAGATGCTGCATGGAACATGTATTAACAAAAAATTGAACAAAGATCTTGACATAGCTTGCTATCAGTAGATTCATGATACTCATACCGTTGACTCACTAAAACTTTATCAATGAATTTTACCATTGACGTTGCACAGATATTTTACTATGATTTTCAACTTGAAGTTTTAGGAAATAATTCATTGACTTCAGGACAGTTTAATTGACCGATCGCCAGGCATTATTTAGTCACGCCTTGAGCTCGCACATGCACATGCTTCAATTCAATGTCGGAGCAAACATCACAGCATGATCAAATGACTATCCCTTCTAAACGACCAGAAAGATTATTACTATGAAACATGGTGGCAATAATCCTTATACAATGTGGATGTACATATTTTATATCGGAACACGGCACATCCATCTTTTAAAAGTCATGTCCCTTTATTACAAAGTGGAGGAGGGGACAGAGGGGTATAAGTTGGTCTCCTGGATGACAGTTTTAGTTATTTTTAGCTTTGACCTGAAATATGACAAGTTCTGTTTAAAATAGGTCATGGTTTGAACCTGTATAATCTTTATGCAAATGTTTCACAGTAATTAAGGAAATGGGTCATCCAAATGTATTTATTTTCATGCATAATTGACAATCATATTTTCTTCTTTCTTTTGTAGAAAATTCCGAAGGAACTGTGATTTCTCCATTCCATGACATTCCGTTGTATCCTAACTCGAGTGATAAATCCATCTGCAATATGATTGTGGAGATTCCTCGCTGGTCAAATGCCAAAATGGAGGTAAGGTGGAACTAATTTTAACTAATATGGCTCTTCAATTTATACCTGTTATCACTATTTTTCCTGTAACTGTAGCACATACTGACCGATAACTGCTGCCGCTTCAAGCGAAACCCATGAAATAACCAGCAATTTGCTTTCATTTTTAACGTCACCTGTAAGGAAATGGTTGCAGGGTAAACAAAATGCACGGTATCTTACATTTCAAGGTTAACAGGAAAGCAAGGATGACTTTACAAAGCTTTGTCATCTCGCATCAAAATAACCCTTGTATTGTAAGATACCAACTGTGTATTCTTGATATACCCATATAGGGCATTTACCAGGTACTTAACTACTGTAAGTTGTTGATTTTCCTCCAAGAACTCCAACTTCACACTGCCTTGTTAGCTGGCATGTATTTGGCTGAAAGCAGGCTAAGACATTTAGCATGTACAAATCATAATTAACTAGACAAATCGCTGTTATACACTATAGAAATAAATAAATAATAGTAGAATTTTTTTTAAAATATACAGACAGTATATTTATTGTTATTCTGATTTATTCACCATCTTCTTCCTGCTCTTGATACAGAACAAAGCGTCAGAACAACCTGGCATACATTAAGGTTTTGAGATTTATAATGTGTATAGAGTCTATTTATGTGACATATGTCAATAATCAATTTTACAAAAACCACCGGTATCGTATGTCTTCGCACAGCTTGGCGCACAAATAGATAATTCTGAGTATAAATCAATGGAATCCCTGTGCTGCTGAATGCTCAGATTGAAGGCACATTTTTCCTGCATCAGCCAATAATCCATTTGCTGTGAGAGGGCATATGCATTGTCCAGAGCATTTTCTATTTGTTTTAGGGCAATATATCAAGATAATTAACATAATAAATGTTTGCATGCAATTTTCTTAGCATTTTAGCATGTAGGCCAAAAATGAAATAAGAAATTGAAATATTACTTTGATAATCTAGCACCAACTTTGTAGCTCATTTACAAGATGTAAAGTTTTAGTCTTACAAACTGTTTACAGCTACACTGTAAAAGTAGGTTGCTTTCATTAACTACCGGTAGGTAGTTTTAAGATCTAGAACATACAGTATGAAACAACGTCCTATGGACATGATTTGATGATACATAGACTTTGGGACAGATTTAATTTGAGATTTCTGAACTGGCCCGGAGACAGATAACCTAATAACGATAAAATGTCTGCTGTTTCTGGAGTAATTATAACATATTCCTGGACATCTGAGATTTTCACACATCCATTAGTGAAGTAGCCAAGTCCAAACATGATCATAGGCCCCTGGTGTATATTGGCCATGGAGTCAATATTTACTTACCAAATTGAGGATCTGCTGGAATCAATGAACAAATACACAAATGTATTACAAATAACTTATACTTCAGACATGTTTCAAATAAGTATATATGTAAAGTGAAGGTTTCTAAAGTCTCTAAATGTTTTTTTGTCAAAGCTGAACTTTTATTAAATATAACTTTTTAGCGTAAAGGCAATACATGTGTTGTTTGGGTTGTCTCGAACAAGTACCATCCATACATACACAGTTCATGTTTAAACCTACTCAAAGTGTAAAATAGTAAAACATTTAAATTACATGACCAGAATGTACAAATATATTGGTTCTTCATAGGTGTTATAGAATAGAATTAATGAAACTGATTTATGTATAGATTATACTTGCATTCTGACAGAGGAAAATTAAATATTTTGTGATATTCTGGGTATATTTTCAATGAAGAGCTCTTTCTGATTGATGTCCATTTTCTAGTGTATCATAACTTTGGATATCTTGTGTAATATGTAAAATATGACTGTTGATTTGTGTAAGTAAATTGTATGCAACAGTCAGGTTGATTAGGCCGAAAAAAAATTATGTATGTTTCAGGTACCCCTACCTACCCTAGTTTCACTTCCGACCCTAGCTATTTTATCTCACTTTTTCAAAACAAAAATGATTTGTATGAAGTTTTCAACTTCGATTTTTACGCATGCTTTAAGTTTGTCCAGATAAAGTTCAATTACGAATAATGGTAATGAGAAATAAAAGACTTCTAGCCAGCCTAAAACCTGAAAGACAACTTACATGTATTATTAAATTACTTTTTAATGTAGTTATAAAGCCACTAGACCCCTCCCTCACCCCTCCTAAAAAATAAAATTAAAAAATGAAATAAAAAAAAAATCCCGACCGATCGACCTATCCTATTTTTTTCAGTCATGTAACCTGAAACATGCATATATATTTTTTTGGCCTTATGTGAACTGATCTTTACATATTTAAAAGCTTTCTACTAATGAAACTTTCAATTTTGTGTTTAGTTTTTGAATCATGTACTGTTTGGCTTCCACTTATCATCTGAAACGCTTGTTTATACAAAAAATTATTTGCTCAAATATGATCTGAAAGCCTATACTCGAAAAAACTGAAAGAGAAAAAGAATAACCAAAGATATGTAGACTTTCTGTTTGAATAATTCATTAACAAAACAAAACACAATCGATCCTTAAGACGATACAGAAAATAGCTTCTTTTAAAATTGTTGGTCATAATTAGGCCGATGCTTCTGGGGAACTACGTTGCCATAGTAAATTAATCCAAATATCTCCTCAACATTGATTCTTTTCGCGATAAAATTGTGTGTGTAAACAAATAAATTTCTATTGATTACAGTGATATTTGCTTATTATTCAATAATTTACGTAATCAATATTTTCCTTTTTGAAATTTCTCCAGATTTGTAAAGAAGAGGTAATGAATCCAATCAAACAAGATGTCAAGAAAGAGAAGCCTAGATTTGTAAAGAATGTTTTCCCTCACCATGGTTACATATGGAATTATGGGGCTATTCCTCAGGTAAATGTCGTAAAAAGATATAATGTGCTTGATGTGACATACTGAACATTAAACAGGGCTATGTTTTTGGGGCGAGCGTACTCTCGCCCTATTGTTTTCCTTGTCGGGTGTGAAGTCTTTGTACATCCGCTATGTGCAGGTCCCAACTGCACACGTGCTACCGGAAGTCACTGTCTTATACCGCTTACAGCGCCGTTACAATAAGCATATGTGCTAAGACTCCACGCGCGCTTACATACGGGCCATCGAGAGTGATTTATATAAGTTGTGTAACTTGTTTCTCAATCGATGTAAAATAAATAAAGTTTATATTTTATGTGTGATGGCAAGTCTAGTAGGTGGTTCGCTTGATTGGTAGCTAGTCAGGTTGCATGGTAGTTAGTCAGTTTGCCAACGACATTCAATAAGCTGTGTAAGTACAGCTGTCATTGGCTGTCACTTCAATGTAGGGGCGGAGCTAAAACAGTTGGAAATTTCTGTCGTCGATTACTACATAAAATGATCGGCATCGTAAGCTTCATAATGTAAAAAGGTTACACAAATACATTTTAATTACCTCATGTATAGACTCAGCGCTAATCAGTGAAGTACGTATGGAAAGAGCTATTGTTATAGCGGAAAAGTCAGTCAGAAATTACACGGAAAAGAAATCACCTGCTTCTGACTAATTATAACTTTACCGCAAGGTGTGTGAAATCAAATCGGGTACAATGTACAACTGACCATCGGCATCGTGTCTTGTCAAAATATATTCCGATGAAACACGGCTTTGACACATACCTGGATGTTAGTAGGGGATGCTATTCCAGCTGTAGGTGTAGATTTATTTAACTTTGTTACCAGTATTTAATCAGAGAGATGCATTTGAATCTAGTGTTGACAATTTCTCAGCTAAAATCAACCTACATTTTGTAAACTACCGCCGCGCATGCACCAACGTCCGAGAACATTACCTCGAATATGAATCATATTAAATCATAAGTATTTAGGCAATGCATTCAAACTCAAAGTCTACAACTACAATAACATCCCCTAGCACATGTAACATCCAGGTATGTATCAAAACCGTGTTTGATCGGAATACATTCTGATAAGACATAATCTATTGTCAGCCTACCTGATTTGTTTTTCCACACCAAACGGACCTTGCAGCGGAAAAGTCAGTCAGAAGGTACAACGGTAGCTAACGTTAGATTCGGCTGTGACATTACATGTACATTACATTGCAATGGGTACAATATATCTAAACCCAACACATTAATAAACACGATGAAAAGTTTGATCCATTGGAACGTTGGTTTGAATTGGTAGATACATAACGTTACATTACAGTATGACTACTCCCCGAAGTCGAGAGAAATGGCCAATAATTTTTTAGCAAAACATCCTCAAAACATTCGCTTAATAAGTGAAACAAAACAATTACGAATTTTCAATACAGTGATTGAATGTATACATTGTAAAAATTTCAATAGTACACAGCGTGATTCGGGTATGAACATCAAAGTTGATTGACACCTATATATTGAGCGATAAACGAGACATACAATCTATGATATAATTTAAGGTCCAGGTCATAATAAATCAGCATCAGAATTTTTTACTTGTCCGACAGACAAGTGAGATATCAACATTCACTTGTCTGGACGAGCAGACGAGTACATTTCCCCAGCCCTGATTAAGCAATTATCTTAATGTATTGACATACCTTGGTAATTAAAGATGTAACTATTCACCGATGCATCAATGTACATGTATTGCATCGCTTGGTGGTGCATCAATGCATCGTGAGCAGTTTATTAGTATCGCGATACCTAAAAGTAAAAATTTAACATTGGATTATCTCCTTTGATCAACATCAGCCGAACTTTGTCAGAAACAAAATGGTGGAATCCCACGAATAGCAAAAGACTAAACTTGTGTCAGTGTCTGTGGCCTATAGGCCACTTGCTGGTCTTATTTCAGGTTTCTATCAACTAAATCTAGAAATGGAACATGGGAAATTAATAAAAGTCATGTCTTTTGTATTTAGTGTAAGCAAAAGCTAAATTATTCTGAAAATACAACCAACCTAACAATACATTTACAACGACACCACAACATTTGATATGTCTTTCAAAATATCGTGATACACATCGTATCATGAACCCTGTATCGTGATACGTATGGTCACATACCTTGCGATGCACAGCACTAATAGTAACTTTAAAAAATGGCAAAACTATACTCGTTACATTGCAACTCACTTAATTGATACAAATTGTTTTTATTGATTCTGTTACCTTTTGAACCTGACTCTTTAACAGTACAGATATTCATATTTTGTTTACACATGGTGTTAAGAGTTTTAACTCTTCACCCCTGAAGACACATTTAGACTCTTCTTAATCAAAGACCAGACCAGTCCATTATGAAATATCAGGGGTGAATAAGTTAAAGAGATCTATTTTGTAGGACATTTGGTCAGTGAGCCAAAGGTTTCTAATCTTAATCTGTAAAGAAAATGTATACCATCCTACTTTAAATTTGATCAGCTGTATTTCCTGTATGGAAAGAGATTAGAAAACGTAGTTTGTCTGTCTATTTACTCTGTAGAGAATGGTGACTGTCATAAGGAGTTGTGACAATCTGTGATAGGTACAGGTGCACTTGAAATCACTAATTAGTACCTGGTAGTTAAAACATGAACAGGGGTCAGTTTCATATACATTCAGATTCTTAAACTTTAAGGAGTTCCTTAACTTAAAATTTTCCATAGGAGGACATTACAGATTTTAAGGAAGGCTGCTTAACGTAAGTTTTTCCTTAACTTCTATAATGCTTTCTTATGGAGAATTTAAATTCAGGAATGTTTTAAATTGAGCTCAGGTGTCAGAGAGCTATATATCCAAGTTAAGGAATGAAAATTTTGAAGATAATGCAAGAATGTAAGGAGTAGAGCTTGAGAATTTACTTGATAAGTTACTAATTACATTGGCAAGATTGAGGTCTAATTATATGTAAGTGTGTCAATGATATAACTTGAATTAAAACAAATCTTAGTTTTAAGTTTCGTTATTGTGTGTCAAAATTTGACATAAAAATAGTTTTGATTTGTTTGTGCAGACATATGAGGACCCTGATATCGCCCACCCAGAGACCAAGTGTAAAGGGGATTCTGATCCTTTGGACGTGTGTGAGATTGGATATAAGGTATTCATTCCTGTGTTTCTCTATTGTGTTTTTTTCCCATCCTTTGTCAAATGAACCTTTATATTTCATTATCTATGTTTCCAGGTTTTCCAATTTACTCTTCATATATTTCAATTCATATGCATGAAATTTCTGTCCACCAAAATGTATGAATACTAAGTAATTCATATTCTTAAAAAAACATTTTGTCTTAAGATGATTCAACACCACAAAAGATTCAAGCTGATACAAACATCAAGATAGACTTACAATCTAAATACAAGTGAATCTCATTAACTGCAAGTCATAGAACTCCCAACATCCTGTTTGATTCAAAGCATTTGAAGTATTTTGTTGGTTTGAACCAAATATTTCCTTCCATTTTCAAATTTATCTAAGACCACCCAAGGTCAATGGTAAAATGGTCTCAATAGCCAAGTGATCTATATACACAGGTCAAAATGTGTTATAAATAATCATTTGAGACCCTGAAGTAGTCTATTAAGCAGGTGTCCTTTATACAGAGGTGGTCACTAAGCCAGGTTTTACTGTACTCGGATAGCAGGATGCTTTTTCATAGTCCTGCGCCAACTTTAATTAAACAAGGAATTTTAACCTGAAAAAAATAACGTATGTGTATATAATTATAATTCATATGTTGGTATTTACTTACACAGGTACATCCCCGAGGAACTGTGATACAAGTAAAAATCCTCGGCACACTCGCTCTCATTGATGAAGGTAAGTTCCATAAACTACACTGCTACTGTAAATAATAATTCTTTTTGATGAGATTTTCGTGAATACTAGCCAGATGATTGAGCTGATAGGATGGTGCAGTGTCTATTTGTCCGTCCGTCTGATGTCTGTTAATATAACAATGCCTTTGAATTGCTACGAATCATTAAGTACTGGGTGAATTTTAACCATTTGGTCGAAATATTTTTGATTGATGTTCCTCCAAAGGTAAGAGGGGTCTGTGTCAAATATTTAGAGAAGCACAGACAATTTTCTTGAATGGCTACTTGTCATAAAGTAATGTAAGGGTTTTAAACAATTTGGTCAGATAAATTCTTTTGAGAAGGCAACAGAGTTTGTAAAAATGATAATTTACTCCCCAGGGGTAGGATTGTCTCAACAGCGAAATAAAGTCGATTTCTAAAGTCCTAAGTGGATTAAAAAACAACTTTGATGGAAGAGTAACGAGTTTTACATAAATGAGGTGGGGGCATTTATGTCTTACTGTCTGTTTTAATTAATATTTGCTTTAATTGTGACTTACAGGTGAAACAGATTGGAAAATTCTAGCCATAGATGTTACAGATCCACTGGCAGAGAAATTAAACGGTACGTACCTACACATTAAAAAAAATCCATAAAACACACTATAAAGATACATGAAATAGTACACTTAGTCAATATTCTGGCTGTATATGACCCTGGCTATCGATGGGCTGTTAAACTCAAACAAATGATCAATATTCAATCATATAGCTGCATATTTTATTGAAGTAATTTCAATGTAAAATATAAGTACATGTATAATATATCCAAAAGCAAAGAATAGATATTTTTATATATGATTGACTTTGTTCAGTTTTGGTTTAAAGATTTGATAATTGGATTTACCTTTTCCCTAAAATATGTCATAAACTTGTATGGGAGCTGGCAACCCATCAGCAAAGAAAATGAATAGATGAACTTGCTATGCTGCTTCTCATCAATTATACATGATGTGTGTGTATATATATGAATACTGGTACAATTGTATTATTTTAGATGTTGAAGACATAGAAAAACACATGCCTGGATTCTTAAAGGTGAGGTTCCATTGTCTAATGTGTTATTTTCTCATTTGAGATTTAGACATAAAAAATATTGACATCTTCAGATTTAGACAATATTTAAAATTGTTTTACCGTAGGTTTAAAATTAATAAAGAAACATTTTAATGAAAAAGAAAGATTCAGAACATATAATGCTGATTAAATTTGTGCTTTTATGCTTGCTGTAATTTCAAAAATCATAATTATGCAGTAACCTTCCTTTTCTGCATTTTATCGAAACATTTATATAAGTATAATTTGTTAACAATTTCTTTTAACCATTTTGTTTTAAATCTTTGCAGGCTACAGTAGAATGGTTTAAAATATACAAGGTACCGGATGGGAAGCCCTTCAATGTATTTGCCTTTAATGGTGAAGCGAAAAATAAGGTACAGTTGATAGATGCTTTTTTATGTTATTTTTATTAGAAAAGGAAAAGATTTAAAAAGAAAATTCACCTTAACAATTGTCTTGGAAATTCTGTTGTGGGCAGAATGAATCCTCCTTTCTTCTCATTTACATGCATTGTAATTATTCTATATTGTATAGACCATGAAGATGTGTGCCCTTGTGAGGTAGGCTCTGGGTTCTGTCCTCTGGCCGAGATACACCAAAGTCTTTAACAGTGGTAGTTTCTGCTTCTGGGACGACTGGTTCGCCAGTTGTCAGTATAATGTGACCAGGTGGAGTGTGTTGCTTGGTGTCTTTGGCGGCATGCTTCAGTATTATAGCACTATAAAAAGGACAACAGTTCCACTATACAAGAAGACACTACATGAATATACCGCAGTCTCCTAAAACATGCACCTCGCACAACTTACACGCAACACGCAGCATACATGGGAGGCCGTCCTTACATGACCATAGCTGTAAATAGGACGTTAATTAATCAAACAAACAAAAGTGAACTCTAATACAGTGTCATCACTTTAAACAAATTCTCATTAGAATAGATTTCTGTGTTTTCCCTAATAATGAATGCCACTATGCAGCACACCTTAGTGTCCTACATCTTTAAACCACTGACCCCTAAAGAATCATAATAAAGTCTTCCAGCCTTTGAATTTGGATAGTTCTAATGTGTCTTCAGGGGTGAATGAGTTAATATGGAAACCCTATTTTAATCACTCAGTCTGTCTCTTCATCGTCATGTGACTTCGGGAGGTTTTGTGGAAAACCTATATCATATTAGCTTCATTTAACTGCTGTTTGTCGAACAACAGTTCAACTATAAAAGGTATAATTTGTGGATTTCTGTGAAAATAAGGTATTGTGAACGTGGAAATGTACTTAAGGAGGAGGGGGGAAATATGCTAATTATGGGAATGCCTTTTCAGTGCGAAAATTTCCCATCGTGTAAGATTTTGTCTATATAAAACTTTGGTTAAAAAAAAGGTTAACAGTCAAATGTTTACAAATCGCGAAATCAAACACTCCAATTATATCCACAGTAATTAGTATGTGGATATTTTTGTTGTATTAGTATCCAGAAATCTTAAAAGTGGTGGAGACAGTAGTTTAGTAGGAGCTCATATGTAAATGTTGTGTTACTTGCTGATGAATAAGTACTTGTTGCCCCCGCAGGACTACGCCATGTCAGTGGTGGAGGAGTGTGGCCAGCAGTGGAGAGCTCTCATCAATCAGGACGTCGACAAAGGACAAATTGAATGGTAAATATAGAAACTTCCCAGCTAGGTCAAGGTTAGCAACAGTAAAATCCAATACGGGGGTTTCGCGATCCCAAAACGACGTGGGTTATTTAAGTACAATTTACCGTCGATTAACCCCACCATCCTGTGAATATGACGTCATCATTTGACATGAGTTTCATGACGTCATAATCACCAGAAGATGAAACTAATCGACAGTAAATTGTACTTTATCTACATCATTTTATGATCTTGAAACTCCCGTATTGTAAGCTTCCCAGCTAGGTCAAGGTCAAGATGTATAATCTAATGGTAAATATAAAACAAACCAGCTAGGTAAAGATCAATAATAATCCAATGGGAATGGTTTAAGCTTAGAAACAAGTTCTCTTCAGGCTAGCAATAGTTAGGTTATTTAAATAGTTATTATTTATTGTGGTTTGACCCACTATCATCTGAGTATGGAGTATACAAATCATGTATAGGCCTATTTTAAATTCAAATTTTATGTAAGTTTTGTTGTGCTGACATACTTTTGTAACCTTTGAGAAGTTATCGTTAGTAACGTAATTGTCAGTTATTAAGGAAATCTCCTCGGTGATATAGCACTATTAAAAGGGCAAGAGTTCCACTATACAAGAATACACATCACGCATATACGGCAGTCTCCAAAAACACGCACCTCGCACTACATACACGCAACACCCCGCGTATATGGGAGGCCGTCATGACCCTGGCTGTTAATAGAATGTTAATTAATCTAACACACAAACTTCAACTGGATTATTTGAATGTTTGACTTACAGTAAAAAAATCTGCATAGAATAATTTCTATCCTGATCTAAAGACAATAAAACTTGGAAACCTAATGTATCCACGATTGATTTCTGTGAAAATTAGGTAATAAGTATGTGGATATTTTTATTGTAACCAAAAATGCTGTTAAATGAAATAATTTTAATTCAATTGATTTGATTTATTTTTACAGCCGAAATACCTCAGTTGGAGGAAGCCCATACATGATAGGCAAAGATGAAGCTGAAAAGTGTTTTGAAAATGTACGTATTCTGATGGAAGTATAATATATTGTTTAAAATTTTTTATTGTTATTTGGAATATATAGAGAAAAAAAAGAGCAAAACAATAAATGACAATAAAGAAAAAAATCTTTTTCTGCTGTTGGTTGTGTGAAGTTGTTGGAAAATATTTGGACATTGTTTTTTTGTATTGTTTCTTTCAAATTTTTCAGCTATTATATCTTACATTTTGTTTTGTGGTAAAATTTACAAAGCTTTTCTCAGAAACTACCATGTGAAACTAGGCAGACTTGTTCGTTAAATTTTATCTAAAAAATTGCAAACATTTTAAGATAATATGGATAGCTGGACATGTATTACTAAATTGCTATTGACTGTTTGATACATCATGAAACTGAAAAATGGTTTGTTTTCTTTTGATATTTCCGAGAACTTTGAATTTACACATTGTTTTTCTGCAGCTTCCTGAATTAAAAGAGGCAGCACAGCTAGACCCTGAATGTAAGTACAATAGATATATCTCATGTGAAATAAACTTTAAAATTCTTTAAAATATTTGTAAAAATTAAAAGGAATTAGTAGTGACTGTTGAATATTAATAGATCGCCAGACAGTATGTATAGGTACACCTCATACTCACAAACACATGTGTACCTATTCAATGTCTTAGCATACACAATACAAAATGTAAGTTCATGTACAGTACCAGTGCGGTTTGATTGACAGCTGGCAATCTGTCAGTTTGTAGTTCATTCATCATTTTGATTCATTTATTTTCACTTGTCAATTTTATCAATTTTTTTCTTCCAGTGAACAAATGGTACTATGTATCGCCAACACAGGAAGAAAATTAATGATCGACTATCAACAATAAAACACCAGAGTGCTCAATGTATCGTTAACTAACATATCTACAATAGATGTAAAATATTTAACAAATTTCCTGCTCCATCTTCGGGATATGTACTAGTATTCAAGTGTTAAACAAGACTCATAAATGAACTCTATGTGCTTCTCAAAATATCTACGCTTTATTTTCTTCAATGTTTGTAACATCTACATGTTCTTGTTTTACAATATATATTGTATTTATTTTAATTGTTCAAAATTGAGGATGATTGAAAGATTTATGAAATTTTTATTTGTATCTTTACATGATTTTTGTCTCATTTTTTTTCCAATTTTATGGATACAGATTGAAAACAATCATTGCTTATTTGCAACACATGTAAACATATGGTTTACCAGTTAAAAAGTTAGAGTTGTGTCCCTTGGACCATTGCTGAGTCAGCCATTCTTGCACCTTACATGCACGAAGAAATATTGCCAAAGGGGATTTGGACTCTGCTTTAGTTTATTAAAGATGCTCCACCGCCGACAGAGCATAAATGGCATTCATTATTTGAATAATGATTGGCGTGTAATCGTGTATATATCTGTCTAATTAACACGAAAAATATAATGATATAATTCATTTTGCCTTTGGTGCATGCGCAATCACTATTACCTTCCATATAGGATATAGTGACACGGAATTTTTTCGGGATGCAATTAATTATTTTTTGTATTTTAACTTTTGTAAGTGAAGAAAAATATTAAATCGTTTGATCCTTTTTTTGATAGTGAAAAAAATAGCATTTGTCAGCCGTGGAGCATCTTTAATTGTACTTTCATTTTTAATCATATCATGACATTTATTTGTTTCATTGTTTTTGAAATGAGTAATTCCATTAAATGTGGTGAATGATTTAAACTTATGTCCATCTAGATGATAATTTTGTATAGAAAAAATGTGTGTATGATTGAATTGCAAATGTCACAAGCTATTTACACTAGATTTAACAACAGAACGCTTTAAATTAAACACGTTCTTTGAGTTTAAAAAGTTGGATTTTATAAATTTCAATTGTATCCTCATGATATCTACAAGATTCTTCAAGGTGTCTTCCAAGATATCTATCACAAATTTGAAATCCTGATTTAATAACAGATTGAACACAATCGTTATACACACTGTACTAACAATTATTTGAGCAATTGTGTTATAAAAAAATATTCAAAAGCATTTCCATATGAATTAAGAGCTATTAGCTTTTGATTAAAACAAAAGTAATTTCTTTCTTACAAGGAAGGATCTCTGGTGTGTTTTGAAAAGTAGGAAAAGAAACTGAATGAGTCTTTCTACGAAATGATTCTGCATTAAATTATACCTGGTACTTTATCTGTACAGAAATGTAGCTACTACAGAATCGTCTCATTCAAAAGCCTGGAATGGCGAATAAAAACTGCAATTCCAAAAATTTGTTATTGTTTTGTTAATCTACATCGAAAGCATAACACTTTTCACATTAGCTGTAATAACCCTGTATCGTCATGTTGCAAAATGCCCAAGAGATATCCATTTCTTAGTTTGAGTCCAAATTTGATTTAATTAAACTTTATGCAAATACCAGCAATCAATTTATTTTGCATGATTTAAATTTTAGGTATAATATATTTGATGTGATTAGAAATTCTAATGGCAGTGAAAATGTTTCAAGAATTTACGGTATGGTACATATCTAAACCTAAACAGCAAAATTTAATCACGTAAAAATATTGTTAGGCATGAAACTGAAAAATTAAGTCTTTGCAAAAATAAATTGGTTCTCAGTATTCCATATTAATGGAAACATATTTTATCCTGAAGTTTCCTGGATAAGGCAGTGTGTCTTGGGTAATGGGTTTCCTGGATAAGGCAGTGTGTCTGGGATAATGGGTTTCCTGGATAAGGCAGTGTGTCTTGGGTAATGGGTTTCCTGGATAAGGCAGTGTGTCTGGGGTAATGGGTTTCATGGATAAGGCAGTGTGTCTGGGATAATGGGTTTCCTGGATAAGGCAGTGTGTCTGGGGTAATGGGTTTCCTGGATAAGGCAGTGTGTCTGGGGTAATGGGTTTCCTGGATAAGGCAGTGTGTCTGGGGTAATGGGTTTCCTGGATAAGGCAGTGTGTCTGGGGTAATGGGTTTCCTAGATAAGGCAGTGTGTCTGGGATAATGGGTTTCCTGGATAAGGCAGTGTGTCTGGGATAATGGGTTTCCTGGATAAGGCAATGTGTCTGGGGTAATGGGTTTCCTGGATAAGACAGTGTGTCTGGGGTAATGGGTTTCCTGGATAAGTCAGTGTGTCTGGGGTAATCGGTTTTCTGGATAAGGCAGTGTGTCTGGGGTAATGGGTTTCCATGATAAGGCAGTGTGTCTGTGGTAATGGGTTTCCTGGATAAGGCAGTGTGTCTGGGGTAATGGGTTTCATGGATAAGGCAGTGTGTCTGGGATAATGGGCTTCCTGGATAAGGCAGTGTGTCTGGGGTAATGGGTTTCCTGGATAAGGCAGTGTGTCTGGGGTAATGGGTTTCCTGGATAAGGCAGTGTGTCTGGGGTAATGGGTTTCCTGGATAAGGCAGTGTGTCTGGGGTAATGGGTTTCCTGGATAAGGCAGTGTGTCTGGGGTAATGGGTTTCCTGGATAAGGCAGTGTGTCTGGGATAATGGGTTTCCTGGATAAGGCAATGTGTCTGGGGTAATGGGTTTCCTGGATAAGACAGTGTGTCTGGGGTAATGGGTTTCCTGGATAAGTCGGTGTGTCTGGGGTAATCGGTTTTCTGGATAAGGCAGTGTGTCTGGGGTAATGGGTTTCCATGATAAGGCAGTGTGTCTGTGGTAATGGGTTTCCTGGATAAGGCAGTGTGTCTGGGGTAATGGGTTTCCTGGATAAGGCAATGTGTCTGGGGTAATGGGTTTCCTGGATAAGGCAGTGTGTCTGGGTTAATAGGTTTCCTGGATAGGTCAGTGTGTCTGGGGTAATCGGTTTTCTAGATAAGGCAGTGTGTCTGGGGTAATGGGTTTCCTGGATAAGGCAGTGTGTCTGGGGTAATGGGTTTCCTGGATAAGGCAGTGTGTCTGGGCTAATGGGTTTACTAGATAAGGCAGTGTATCTTGGGTAATGGGTTTCCTGGATAAACACACAAATACTGTATTTGACCCAATAAGCATCCCCATCAATGCCCCTCCCCCTTTGTTAGGCCTCATTTTTTCTTACAGGGACTTAAATACAGACTGAATCTATGAAAACCGTTAAAATTTCTGTATTTGATGTATTTGGTAAATTGATTAATGGTTTACTCTGCAATAATTTTGTGAAGTTTTTGGTCTCATTAAGCAACCCTTCAGTTTTCAATTCTGAATTCCCCTGGGCGTCTATTGGGTTGAATATGGTGGGCTCTACATCAAGATAAATACAGCTGCAGGGCACAGGGTATTGCCATGCTTTGTGGCACTTTCCTCTTCCACCTGGCAATACAAGTCTTGCAGATATTTGTTATAAAGGAAGCTTCCCATTAACAGACGCCTGTATCGCTCAACTGGGTTGATTTTTGTTGTTTTTTGGGTTTTTTTTTTCATCCTTGGATCGCTATTTCTCACAAAGCATGAAAGGGATCATTCTTAAATTTCATATGTAGGTTCCCTAGGGCTCTAGTTGTGCATATTGCGTTTTGGGACCAATCGGTCAACCAGAAGGCCACCAGGCAGCCATCTTGGTTTTTGATTGTTAAAGTTTGTTTTTGCTATTTCTCAGAAAGTACGGAATAGATCATTCTCAAATATCGTATGTAGGCTACCATTGGGTCCTAGTTAAAAATAATTCGCTTTGGGATCAATTGGTCAACAAGATGGCTGCCAGACAGCCTTAATATACATGTACATATGTATACCGTTGGTTGAAAAATTTGTGCCAGATCCCTGTGATTCTGAGGCTCGTTGACTGCTGATCAATAATCCATCAAGGTTGTACATGTATAACAATTTGAAGGCAGTATGTATGGTATTAACTTCCATCTTCTGGATTTATGACACCACATAGTCTTGAATTATTCTAATGTCTATCAGATGAATGGCTCACAAGACCAAATTTTAAAAAGTTGATATAACCCGAATAATTTTGACTTATTTCCATGGAACAGTATCTGTTTCAGCTGGAATAAGGATACAAGAAATATGTGTCAAGAGTTATCTCCTCTGTTAAAAACCTAGACTTCCGGTAACTTTCATAATTTCTCTTAATATGCAAAGGAGTTATTACCACTATTTGACGTGGAAATGTTCTGACAAGTACTTAACTCCAAAAAGTAAGTGAAATAGGCAGGTAACTCATCCGCAAGGCAGTCCTTCCATTTTACATTGGTGGGTTCAAAGGTTGTTTGTAAAGTACTATATTCTAATTTATTGATTTTTGAATGGTGGATTGGACTATCCATACTTATACATAACATTTCAAATATGTATCTATCTGTAATGGTTTTACAAAGTAAGGATAGTATTTCTTGTCATTGTCAAAGAACAAGATCCACATGAGGTATCCCACCCTACCAATATGTATCTATCTGTAATGGTTTTACAAAGTAAGGATAGTATTTCTTGTCATTGTCAAAGAACAAGATCCACATGAGGTATCCCACCCTACCACTAACCCTCCAAAGTTTTGATTTGATTTATAATATTTTGGCAATATCAATTATGTGGTAAAAAGTAATTTGCATATGAAGTCAGGTGTCAGGTTTGAAAAAGGGGAGGTAACTACAAATATTCACTCTGGCATAATGATGTAAAATGAAGATAATTATACATATTCCTACTTTTGCCATAAAAACTTCTTTCTAAAATGGTATTAAATTTATTAAAACTACAATTTACTAAAAGTGTACTTTTGAAAGTGCCATCAATGATAATAAAAACATCATAAAACGTCAAATTTACAAAGGGGAAATAACTATCAAGATGCAATTTTCATATGCAAGTCAAAATTACTGTGTTGTCTGGTCCGTCATAAAGTTTTGCTTACAAGATACAAATTTACTTCTTTCACACTTCATAACAATAACATAAAAAATGTTTTCCTGATACATGTATGCTGTTTTATTCGACTTTACCCATATTAACGTGCCCTTTGCATCTTGATTTTTGACATAGTAAACATAGAATCCTTTGTTTTTGCTTCCTCTCTTTTATTGAAAAGAAAATGAATGTTTTATATTTAGTTGGCGCATGATTACAATTAATATAAGAGTTTGGGTTACTTCATGTAGAACCCAATCAACAGGAAGGCTGAAGCACCCAGAGGTCACCTACTATCATTACCCGGCAACAACCCAACATAATAGAGGACTAGTGAAAACGCCTTCAGTTATTCGGTATTTCTATGACAAGGTCAAACAGGACTCAATATGTATACTTTTGTAAAGTTAAATCTTCACAAACAAGCACTCCTTGTACCTTCTATAGACACTGGTAAACATAGTGGCATGACTATTTGGGGACAGAAATATGTACCAAATCCTGTGGACTTGTTTAAATGAACAATCTTTTGCATATTTTGCCAAAATTTATAAGCAACATAACAATCTACTATCTTACAACTAAGTACCATAGCCCCTAACAATAAATTACCGTAAATGTGCTTAACCTTGACTAACTTCGTCTCATGTCTTGTTATGAATACCGTATTCGACCCAATAAGCGCCCAGGCCTAGGCTTTTAGACATTTGAAAAAAAAAAGATACTGAAAAGACAAAATTACTGCAAATTTATACAGTTTTGTGTAGTTTTGGTCTTTATATATGCCTGTGTAGTTTTGGTCTTTATATATGCCTGGCCAATTAAAATTACTCCTTAAACTTTGTCACTTGAATGATAGCTCTTCTCATCTACGAGCTGGAAGATCTTCCGGACAGACTCTTTCTGAGAAGAGCACAACCAATGCAAAATGAGTGTTATCCGATGTTTAGATTCAGAGAAGAAAGTGCCCCGTAAGAATGCTACCTGCCAAATTTAGTTAAAATTCAGACCAGCGATTATGAAGAAGTCAATTGTGGAAAGACGGATGCTGCGGTATCGCATAAGCTCACCTTGGTCCTTCGCAACAGGTGAGCTAATAAACTGGTCAGCTACAATAACTATCAGTCCAATTTTTCCGTGGTAATGATGTCAACTTTTGACATGATTTTTGTGACGTCATAATCAACGAAAGGTGGGACTAATAGATGGTAAATCATAGTTCACCCATGTCATTTTGGTATCTCATAACCTCCGTATTGAAGACCACTATCAATATTCTATTAAAAGAATGTATCGCTAAGAAGAAAGTGATCAGCCCATCCACTCCCCTCCCAAGGAACCAACCGACCCACTCCCCTACCAAGGAACCAACCGACCCATTCCCCTCCCAAGATACCAACCGACCCACTCCTCTCCCAAGGAACACATTTTGTATATAATAAACAAATACACAAAAGGTTTAGTTTCAACTTGAGGTTTATTACAGAAACAAGAATGCTGTAACACATAAATACACTGGTCAATTTGTAAAAGACATCTTGATTACCTCGACAACAAGAGTGACATCATTTAGCTGTGTGTACAGAGTAAGTCGGACTGAGTGTGGCTGCTGGTTTTAAAGTTAAAAAAAAAAAAGAAAAAAAAAAGCACCACCAGAGGGCTACGCCCAATGGAACCAAACTCAGGTGACAAAATTCTGTCAACATGTCACCCATAACATAACTTTATACTATCATGCATATAAAAACAAAAAATTACGGGTAATAAAATTTAGCATTTTTTTTTTAAATAAATGCTTTGGTTACCGTGGTTACCCCATCAACTATCAGCTGACAAGGTAAAAAAAAAAAAAAAATCTTTGGAAAAGCAGAAACTGAAAAATATTATTACATGAAATTAAAAAAAAATCTATAAAATCATATAAATTGCTTAATAAAATTTATTCTTTTTATGAAGAGATTTCAAAAATTCAATGGTACCGTTAATGAATCTCTGTTACAACCTTTTTAAAACAACATTTGTCCAATATGTAGGTTTTGTAGCATTTTAATAATTTTGTAGAAATGCGACTTTAAAATCATTATCACTAACAATTTCATTTGGGAAGATGTAAGTTTGCGTGGGATTTTTAAAAATATCTTTCTTTGGTATATGTCCCCATGTAAAAACATAAAAACGGCAACTGTTGTCTATTATTTTCTATCCATTAATTACATAATTATATATACAAACATATTGCTTTTAAATATTAAAGACATGTTCTGATAAATATATTATTATTTGGTCCAAATACTGAACCCTGGAACCAAAGTTTGTGTCATGATTACCAGTTTTGGTAAATAGCACTAAATTGCATTAAGGGAACACACTAACAAAAAGAAATTAAATTTAGCCAAAACTCAGGAGGTTGAAAGCATACAACTTGACTGTCACTCTGCTGTCAAACTGAATTATCCCCCCTTGGTTCTACACGGACACAATGTTATAATTGTTAATAATACACCATGTATTGTGGACCTATATATTTCATTTAATGAAATAAAGTGGTGAGATTTCTTTTTTTTGTGAGTACCATTTGATGGACTAATCAATGAAAGCTATGCTTGTGTCTTAGTTCATTAATCATTTTGAAATTGAACATTGTACAATTTCACTCTCGCACATGCGCCCACGCATTCACTCACTTTTACAAAGGCAGAAAAAAACTGTTTCTGACTCCATGTATTGTGTTCATTTATCACATTATAAATATCATTATTATCTCTGACCTTGTGTAATAATCATTATATAGTTCTATAATTCTCTGAGCATTATACAATTTCCATATGTACACAGTCCATCACGCACCCAAACATTGAAATATAAAGTAGACATGAGCGTCACTCCTCGCACCCAAGTCACCGGACACAACACAGTACACATAATACATGACTACAACCACAAGCCAAGAGCAGATAATTTAACTAGGTCTACTCATATATGGATGTAAAATGTTGAAATTAGACAAACAATGAAATAGCTGCTTTTTGCCCAAATCATAAAATTTACATATATAGAGAAAAAATACATTTGAATTTTCCAAATTTCAGAATTCAGTATGAATTAAGAGAATTTTCAACCATTATCATATAAAAACAGAAGTTCCTCTGGATCCAAAATTTTAATTTAGTTTGCATAATATTCAATTTGACATATCATTACAATATTCATCTGTTCATGAACACATATTTCAATAATCCTCTAATTTATTATTTTTTCTGATGTCCTATAATATAAAACTTGAGTTCCAGGAGAAAAACGGTTAACCTACAACTATAATTTTAACTTGAAAGAGGTGGAATTTGAAGGTTAGTGAAAAATGTCCAACACCTGAACCACTACTCCCGTCACAACCCCTATTTTTTGAAAGGAAAATCAATATTCCATGTGAATTTAGATTTACAACCGATTAACAAAAGGGAAATGGACATGAAACTTAATCACAACTTTACAAACTTGGGTTTGGTTTCTGAAATAGTCTTAAATCAAAGTTACTCAAAACACATTCACCCCCGAAGTCACATTTAGACTCTTCTAAATGAAAGATTAGACCAGTCCATTATGAAATTTCAGGGGTGAATGAGTTAGTTTAGTTCTCAACACCTAACAGGAAAGATAACTCGCATCACAGACAGTTTTTAAACCCCCGATACATTTAGGTTTATCATCGTTATAATCAACATCTACAAATAAATATCCATACGTAACACCCTGTCATAATATTGTACTTAAAAAATATGAAAAAAAAAAGAGATTTGCACCAATAAATGACAATGTTATAATAATATGCTAGATTTCCATGACTCCTAAGAACAATGTTGTGGCAGTTGTAAGGGTATGGCGTTTTAACATGCGTCTTCTACATTCACGTCAACATCATACACTATCTTATAACTACAACGAGACTAGGAACAATAAATCAAAAGAGCGCATCATTTCATATTAATATAGAACCAAATCAATTTGAAAATATAAATTTTTGTCAATATTTGAATAATCATATATTCCTCTGACTGGATGTTTGAAATCTTATGACAACTTTTTAGTACTCAGATGAATTAAACTTTAAAGTTCAATTACGAATTTTTTAGCTGGAAAAAAAAAAAAAATTCGAAATTCACACACACTTTCAGATCAGTTACATGATATAAGTTCAAAATAAGATTAATAATTTTTGCACCTTTATAACACATATATCATTGTTTCAGTCCCATACTCGTTAACACACACGTACACGCACATATCAATCACTCATCACATATACGCTCGCTCCAGGTATTCGTCACACTTATCCCAGAGATCAACTCCGACTGTCCTCGGCGGAGAGGTTTATTTTCGAGGAAGGATAGATGAGAATAATGATGAGACTACGCCTAGGACAGGAGGACAATTATTATTATGAAAACGTCTACTACATATAACAATGAATATTTCTATGATAATCAATGTAGAGTTGACGAGAACCGGAGAGTTACATTTGCCAGCAGACTTGTTTACAATAGCCTTCGGAGCACATACCCAATAAAAAACAAATTCACTAAATCATATATCATGTTAATTAAAAGACCAACCAGTTACTGATATACTACATGTATCTAAAATTACTTAAATTTGTTTACCTATAAATATTTCTTTTTAAAAACTACCTCATATTGTCGACTTTTAAACAACAAAATAATTTCTTCACAAGTACATATCTATAAAAAAATCTTTCCGACACAATTTTTCTTATTAAAATGAAAGAAAAAGGAAAATATATCATCAACTTCCTGAAGGCTATGAACTTAGTTCACCACACAGTTTGCCTGATGTCGTTCAAAAATCCTGACTGGTATAAAAAAAAAAAAATTGGTTTCCATAGCAACTATGGTTACTAATCAGCAGACATGCATTGGCGTCCGGGATCATACGGTGGTCACCAAAAGGGTGGCTCTGTCACAACAAGGGGAATCCATATACGAATGGTTCTGGCAGTTTCGGTGATCACTGACGCGACCACTCCTGTTGAAAGTTTGCCCCTGCACAGCGGAGGCCCAGAGAGGGTCGATCACAGAGTAGCCTCCCCTTCACTGTTCACACAAATGTAACAACTCCAGTGCGAGAGGACTCGGGAATACCAGTAACAGTGATATGAGATCTTAGTATTATGCTGTACACTATATCGTTCTTATGTACAATAACACCAAAATACACACAATGAGAATGAGAATGGCTGAAGACTTGATCCCACCAATCAACAGCTATGGGGTAGGAGTACTGCTCTGTGAAATGTAGGCACTGGTTTATTCACATAGTCAGCGTGACATTTAGGTCGGCTCTGTCAGCTAGGCCGTACTGACGACTGTCATTTAGGTCGAGAGACCTGGGACACAGGGGCTCCCTAACAACACCGTTATCAATGGGCTTTATAGTCACATCTAGGTCCTCGCCTTGGTCCCCTAGGTCCAAACCGGACGGTGGCGAGTTTTGGCAGAAAGACTTGGATGGTGTAGAAAATGCATCGTCACTAGTTACTGAGAGTAACGGACTCCCCACCATAGAGTCACTGTCGTGCACTGAGTCGCCCGTGGTAACGTCGTCACTCATCGGACCATCTTCTCCGTCAGTTATGTATTCGACTCCATCTTCGAGCATGTATCTAATACATTTCTTTTTTCTCCTGAAATATACAGGTCAAAATAGGTATTAGAAAACTGCCAAAACAATTGTTTACAAATTCAACAACAGTAAATCAAGCTTGACCAACATCATCAATATCATACAATTTTTAGGATAAAAACGATCTACGAAAGATCAAAAATACTTGTTTCACAAACAATTTTTAATATTCTGGAATCATGTAAACTATATGTTAAATAGTTATTTTGAAAAGAGCTGATTAAGAGGGAAATCAATTAGAATTTTTTCAGATAAACAAGAATTTGTATAAATAGAAGAAAAGTGTTAAATAACGCCAAACACTACACTATACTTGTCAAAAATATCTAAAAGCATATGAAAAGCAAAAAAAAAAAAAAAAAAAAAACTGAAAATCAAACCAAAGAAAAAAAGCTGTGTTTACAAGATGCAGTTAGCTATACAAGGATAATGTGTTTGTGTGTATATGGTATATAAGCTTAGCCACTACCACGTCACAGCTATAAGCGTTGTGTACCTCACTACCCCTGTACGCTAAGTCAGTATATAGCGGTTAGATTTCAACATGGGCATTCAACTCTCATGCAGCACAAATCATCGCTCAGTTGTTTTCTTTTTCGAAAATGTGGCAAAATAGCAAAATGAGAACCGAAATATTTCAGAGAAAAATTCTTGTTGAAGAAAAAAAATGATGGGTGATAGTTTGAAAAAGATTATTTAAAATAGATTATAGATATGGTGAGATAGTACACCTATGCAATTGCTGTATACAAAACAAAATTCTGGGTAAATGTTCCATGCTATAACAGGGGGGGATAACTGGAAAGAGTACTGAAATATTGGGGGGGGGGGGGAATTAAAGTATTGATCAGTCAAAAACTGATAATGATGGAACGATATTAAGTGATAGGATGTGGCATCAGTCAGAGCAGGCCAGACAAAAATTAAGCATGCTTATATATAAAGGTTACAACAGTGATCACCACTGGTTTAGCAAATAAAACTCAAGCAAAGCTGAAAGAAACACTGAGTTCAGCTGAAACAGGCAAATTAAGCAAAATTTGTCAATTAAAATCAAAACAAAGCTCCCTGTGGCTAGAGTGGCATGCTCCAGTGTTGCTTGGGAACATGCCTTTTAATTGTTGCTATGGCAACATGCAAAATAATTTTTTTAGGCAAACAAAACTGAATATTATGTAGTAATATAACGAGTGTAAATTGCTGAAATCCAGCCAACAGCAGCTAGGATAAGAAAACAAGCATTAATAGCGTAGCAGACTGCAAAGTATATTTAGCATGCGAGCTGCGGCAGCGTACGTGCAGGTTCAATCGTATACCTGACGATACCTCTGTTGATATTGTTGGTTTTATATCTGCAGTCTGATCAAGATCACACGATTGTTCATGCATTGATCTGAAACGAGACAAGATGGCCATTGCAGAAAAGTTGTCGGATTTATAAATCGAGGTACAATTTTTTTTTTTTTTTTGGGAACTGTAGAAGGGGATTTGGTCGTCATCCCCTAAATCTTCAAATCGTTGTTCGGATCACACCACTTGTAAGTGGCTTTCTCTGTAAAAACAAATCATCGATACACAAAATTTCACAAATGTTGGTCCTTATGATAATTTACAACATGCAAATGATCAGATCCCAGCATGCCATTTATTGAATACTGATAAAATGTGGCAATTCAAACGAGACACACTGCTGAATCATTAAAGTCACAAGTCGTACTTGTATCTGGTCAATCTATCAACCAATAAACAATCAGTTTAAGGAAAACAAAGAAAGAATGAATACAACATCAAAATGGGACTTATCGCAGTTTAATTTCAAAACAGTGACATTTGCCATATGTATTGGGGATCAAGATTGCACTGCGAGCCTGTGTTATGGACCACGATATGTCAGCAAATGAAAAACTGTTGGAGTGAATGTAGTTGTCAGGTTCTCGCTGGAACCACTGTGATAGTAAGTTTGTATCTGTTTAACTGTCAGTATTACAAAACTTGGTAGACAAGATAGGACAGCAAAAATCAATAACTATTGCCCAGTATCACGGAAACTTCAGCTAGGGCACACAAACGTCCAATCATATTAAATAGACACTCTATTTGCCGAAATGACCCTAAAAATAACATCCATGGCATCCAACAATATGTCATTAAATTGTTGGTTTTTTTTTCTTATTTTCTTTTTTTATTATTTTTTTCATATGAACTTTTTGTGATTTTTTAAATATACTTTTTTTTCTGATTTTTTCTTCTGAATTTTACTGATTTTTTTCTTCTGAATTTTACGGTTGCATGATGATTTTTAAGTATATTTAAAAAAAAAAAAATTTTTCCTTCCACATTTTACAGTTGAATGGTGTCTCATTTGAATAATGCCAAGAAACAGTGGCTATGACATATGACACTTTTCTGCATTAGCCACGTCTCTGTGCACAGTTGACAGGTACTTACCGACAAGGCTTGCACCACTGTCCCTGCTGTTCTAGACCATACCGCGCTCGACACTTTTTCGCAATCGTACAATCTGAAAAGAAAGAATTTTGACTTCAGAATCTTGACATGACCACCTAAGTAATCTATGATGCTTAAGATATACCTACATCCGAGTTGACATAATTAACACAAATATTACAATAATGTATCTTGGTTTGATTTTCATGATACAGTTAAAGCAAGATTTGATATTGTGTCACTTTAAGAGTACATCGCTATCTTTCCCATGTGGATCAAGTAAAAGAGACAACAAAATTTTCAGACTGTGTCTCTCGGTCAGGATATGTTCAGAACTACTATAAATCTGCAAGTAGTTTAAACATGTTAAATTGAGGATTCAAGGCGCCAGCGTTGAGACGTTCATGTGTGAATAATTAATACATTCTCTGTCTATAAACAGGTGTGTAACAGGGTCAATCATACACAGACAGTTAGTGCATGTTTAGAAGATCTTCAAGACATCAAACACAAGTCTGGTCTAGTTCCGTAATTCCGGCCGCCAGACTTCCCATGTAGACAGAACGCTACATACCTTGATTCGATGCATGATTCTCTTTCTTTTTCCGCTTTTTCTTAGAATGTTGAGCATAGTTATCTCGGGCGCTCCACCCTGGGTACAACTGTAAATGTAGCTCTTTCTCTTTCCGTGCCATTTCATAATATTTAGATTGCTCGGATTTATCTAGTGCATGCCACTGTAAACGAGAAAAGAGGCAGCGGTGTAAATGAATGACCTACCTCCACCACCTGATTGTGGATCTCTCTTTTTCCTCTTTTTCTTAGTGTGTGCAGCATAATTGTCCCTGGCACTCCAGCCGGGATACAGTTGTAAATGAAGTTCTTTTTCTTTCCTTGCCATTTCATAATATTTAGTTTGTTCTGACCTATCAAGTGCATGCCACTGAAATCAGTAAAACATAATCACTTGATACCAATTCTATCAAATCTTAATTTTACAAATTTTTACATGGATGAAAATTTCTCTTTTGAGATTTTTTTTCTTCTGTTTTTGTTCATTTGTTCTTTTTATTTTTGGAATTTTCCTTTTTGATTTTCCTCCAAATATGTCAAATGTTCAAATTGACTGAAGGTTCTGTAAGAACTGACATTTTTTGATAATCAGTTCCTATAATATGGATTTACTGCAAAAAAGAACTTTCTATTATATGAACAGTTTCAGGCATGCATCTATGCATTGAAAGGTCGTGAGGAATAATAACAATTTGTTTTATATTCAAACTATGTAATAAGTAATATCCAAAATTAGGACGCTTATAAATTCACCTTATTCTAAGTGCATAATTGTTAAAGACCGACTCATCTTCACAATTCTTTACTGTATCTAAAAATACCCCGAATAAAAGGCATGCCCATCAAGGATCCAACGGAGTTATTTCCCTTTGACTGCAGCTCATTACTCACCTTTCTACCTAAAATTTGGTTTATTGCTGCGGATTCTTTTAATGTACATTCTGCTACCACTTTGGCCCGTTGTTCCTTCATAAATAACATAAAGGCATTAAGAGGTTTCTTTATATGAGGTTTCTTCTTTTCTTGTTCTTCCCTTTGACTATGCCCGCTGCCACCTTGGTCATGCATTCTGAAAAATCGCACAAGAACCGGTTACTTGGGGATATCACAAACATTTGATATTGAAACAAGACACGTAATTATATAATGTTGCTGATATTTTTACGGTAAAATTCATGATTATAGATGTTATATAATAACAATTACAGTGTATTTATATAAAGAAAATTTAGCCCATCGCAGCAAGCCTACACTCATTCACCCCTGAAAACGCATTTAGAATCTTCTAGTTCAAAGCCTGGAACAGTCCATTTTGGAACTTCAGGGGTGAGTGAGTAATCTTTAGACACCTATATCACTTATTACAGGTATTTATTGATAACTTACCTGTCTTGACCGTGGGGCTGCTGTCCACCATCTTGTTTATTAGCGGGAGACATTAATGAAGGGTGGGGCATTCCAGGATGGGAGATCCCGGGGGGTGGGAACAGGCCGGGATGGCCAAACCGTGATAATGCACTTGAATTTAGTAATGAAGGTGGGTATGCCCCTGTGAAGGCACCTGAGGAGATGGGGTACCCTTGTCTCGGCCTGAAATAAACAAAATGAATAAATAAATAAATACACTTCAATAAAATAAATTACAATTATCATACTTAAAGATGCTTCACCGCCGACAGAGCATAAATGATATTCATTATTTGAACAATAATTGGGTGTTTAATCGTGTAGATGTATGTCTAATTAACGCAAAAAAATAATATGAAATAATTTGTTTTACCTTTGGTGCATGCGCAATCAGTACATCATTCCATAAAACATATATTGCCAGGGAATTTTTTCAGGACGCAATCAATTATTTTTGATATTTTTAACTTGAAATAAAATTAGAACCTCAAACTTTTCGATGACGGTAATAATGTAAAGTAAGTAACTTTTGTAACTGAAGAAAAAGACTAAATCGTCTGCTGCTGTGAATAGTGAATAAATACAATTTGTCAGCGATGGAGCATCTTTAAATACAAAGATAATACAAAGAACAAATCAATAATACCAATTTAGCAATGATTTCAGTTTTTACAAAACTTTTACATTATAAATGTAATCAATCTCATAGATATAATGAAGCCTTCTGAGATTCCTCCCCCCCCCCCTTCTTCCTACCAGATTTCCACATAACTTAGAGTTTTATATATAAAACAATAGATGACAATAGACAGAGAACCATTTTTTTTCTTTGCAGTATTTAAAAAAAAATTCAGTGGGTTTCGTTTTATGACACAACATTATTTATATATTACACTAGAGTCCCAAGTAATTGCCATATTTTATTTCAAAATGACTTTACTAACGTAGATTCTAAATGATTATTATACAAAATACGGATATACCATTAAAGTTTTATGAGCCACACAGTAAGTCTATCACCACCATTTGAGTTCAATTGACTTTTTTACTGTATGTTTATAGCAATGATTTGTTTTATTGTATACAATAAAGCATACCTATTTTTCAGAAATGCTTTAGAAAGAAAACTTCACAAAAGTCAAAATTGTAAATCTTCAAAAGGATAGACAAATTCCATTCAACATTTCCAAAATTTTTATTTCTATTTCATGTTTAAGATTCTCAATGATTTGAAGTATATATATATATTTCTTTAAAGTTTTAATTATATCAAAGCTAAATGTATGAAGAAATATAAAATTTCCTAAAATTTTCAACTTCTTAAAATATTTTAGCTTTGAATTTCAACCCCTGGTTTTGTATCTCTAATTATCTGTCAACGATATTGTTTACAGTCAATGTGTAAAACAAATATGAAACCACTGAAAAAATATCAAATGAAAAACATTTTTCTTTGAAAATCTAATTATCACTCGGCTTAAAAAGGATCAATGGGTCTTTTAGCAACACTTCATCATCAAAGAATGGTTAAAATGTCCACAAAGTATAAATTCAATTTTTTTTTCTAAATAGAAAGGCAGACAAAAGACAAACACATGTAATTATAGTTCTCCCAGGCATATTATATATGACAAGCCTTTGTGGCCTGTAATTAGCGATAGTAACCTAATCAATATTCATATTACCCACTACCTTGATAAAAGATGTAAGAAATGATACAACATATTAACTAGCAGCTAATTTATAATTCTCAAACAGCTATACAGGGATGTGTATGTTGAGAGGGGACACGCTCAGAACGTGGACATCCAGTAAGGATGCTCCAAACCAAACAACAAAGATGAAAAGTTGAACAAAATTTCCCAAGAGATTCCACAGCAATAACTAACAAAAGCATCAAAAGAAAGCAGCCTTTATTCACCAATTACTCTCAATCTCTCATAAAATGAAAACAGATTAATAAACTCAGAGGGTTGGTAAGTGAGGGTGGACCAGCACAAAGGCAGTTACATGCCTAAGATTAGCACATCACCAACAACAGTGGGTGAGAGAGGGCTCTGTGGTCCCAGAGACGGGCACAACACACAGACTAATAACTAGGACACTTTTGGACAGGAATAAAGGCAACCTCTAAAGATTCAATAGAGATAAACGCATTCATGTTTGCTTTGGAATGAAGGACAAAGAAGAATATTTGACTCTACAAAGCAAATGTGGGGGATGCAAATTGCTAATTATGGTATGTAAAGCTGTACCAAAGGTAAGCGATGCTTTTAAGATCGGCCAAACGGAGACTACCTGATCCCTATCCCTTTTGTGGCCAGGCTCGGTCTAACCTCTCCCGACATCTCGTAATATGGCTCTTACATCATCAAGTTATTTGTTGTAGAAGAACAAAAGTCTAACGAACATTATAGATGGTCAGATCTGTTATCTAACCGGTACCATAGCTTAAGAACAAGGAAAAGAACAATTACTATCTGGCTACAACATCTGAGGCAGTACCCCAGGGTCAGTGGGACCTACATACATCTGAGGCAGTACCCCAGGGTCAGCGGGGACCTACATACATCTGAGGCAGTACCCCAGGGTCAGTGGGGACCTACATACATCTGAGGCAGTACCCCAGGGTCAGGGGGGACCTACATACATCTGAGGCAGTACCCCAGGGTCAGGTGGGACCTATATACATCTGAGGCAGTACCCCAGGGTCAGCGGGGACCTACATACATCTGAGGCAGTACCCCAGGGTCAGGGGGGACCTACATACATCTGAGGCAGTATCCCAGGGTCAGCGGGGACCTATATACATCTGAGGCAGTACCCCAGGGTCAGGGGGGACCTACATACATCTGAGGCAGTACCCCAGGGTCAGCGGGGACCTACATACATCTGAGGCAGTACCCCAGGGTCAGGAGGGACCTACATACATCTGAGGCAGTATCCCAGGGTCAGCGGGGACCTATATACATCTGAGGCAGTACCCCAGGGTCATGGGGGGACCTACATACATCTGAGGCAGTACCCCAGGGTCAGGAGGGACCTACATACATCTGAGGCAGTACCCCAGGGTCAGGGGGACCTATATACATCTGAGGCAGTACCCCAGGGTCAGGGGGGACCTACATACATCTGAGGCAGTACCCCAGGGTCAGGGGGGACCTACATACATCTGAGGCAGTACCCCAGGGTCAGGGGGACCTATATACATCTGAGGCAGTACCCCAGGGTCATGGGGGGACCTACATACATCTGAGGCAGTACCCCATGGTCAGGGGGACCTACATACATCTGAGGCAGTACCCCAGGGTCAGGGGGGACCTACATACATCTGAGGCAGTACCCCAGGGTCAGGGGGGACCTAAATACATCTGAGGCAGTACCCCAGGGTCAGATAACCCATATACATTGGATGTAGGGGTACCCCTGGGCCAGGGGACCTACATGCATCCGAGGCAGTACTACCCCAGGGCCAGGGACCCACACAACCACTATATGTCTGGCCACAACATTTAAAGCCACAGCCCCAGGGTACAGGGATAAATACACAGCCACCAGGTCAGATACAAAGAGCTACTGCTCAAGAAAATAAACTCTTCCATTTCACCATGACATGACAATAAAACAATAAAGCCATTTAATGTTCAATAAATGTTGGTAAGAGCGCCAACAAACCAAATATGTCCTCAGAAATAAACAGGACCCTGCTACTATTCCTCGTACAACAGCGGAGACTTGACTGGGACAAGGTGGTATATATAATCTTTGTGAAAAGTCCATAAAAAAACTAGTGTTGGTTATAAACTGCAAGTTGAGTGTATCTGGGTGGGGAGAGAGATGTCGGTCCTACTAACAGATGGTCACCGGGACTGTGTCAGCAGCAGAATCGCTGTCCCTACTCTGTCTGTCCCATAAACCCTGTCATAAACCCCCATAACTCTCTCCAGACTCATTGTTTTACGGGCCCCATGGTCACTTCAAGTTGCCAATAACTCTGAGGATTTTTTTACACACTGAAATGAGAGATAACTAATGAAAAGAGAGGTGAGGACTTACCATTGCACTTGTGACAGGTCTGGCCCATATAAACCGGGTGGGAACTGTGATGGGGATGGATAGGCGTACATTGGTGGTCTCGGTAACCCTGTAAATACACATCAAAATACAGTAAAAATACATCTATATACAGTAAAAATACATCATAATACATCAAAATACGGTAAAATTACATCATAATACATCAAAATATTGTAAAAATACATCGAAATATGGTAAAAGTACATCACAATACAGTAAAAGTACATCACAATACAGTAAAAGTACATCATAATACAGTAAAAGTACATCATAATACAGTAAAAGTACATCATAATACATCAAAATACGATAAAAATATGGTGAAAATTTATCATACTACAATAAAAATATATCAAAATACAGTAAAAATATAGGTCAATAAATATAGAAATAAATGATGAAATTTGAAAAGAATAAGCATGCAGAAAGCTCAATATGAAACTTAATCTTAGCTATGGTCAAGATGATGTTAATGTATTCCAACAAACAATTATTATAGATTAGTGGTAGTCTTGTAGAATGTCAGGTACATTTACCAATGTGGTACTTTATTTCACTGGACCTTGTGACTTATCTACTTTTCAATGCTAAAATGCTAACACTAGTTTCTACTTAGGTCAGGGTGCCATTTGTTTATGTTTTCAAAACCTTTTTAAAGAATGTTCAGATCTGTTGGGCTTAAATATTTAAAAATATTTGTATGACAGATTTGCTTATATGGATTACGAATATACGTACATACATTGTATATCTCCATTCAATATTCAAAAAAAAAAAAAAAAACAGTCTGGGTTTCCAATACACAAAAAATCTGTTGGCCATTTCAATCCAATCCGATTTCTAAGCTGTCAAAGCATGATAAGAGAAAAGAACTATCTTTTGGTGTAAAATTGAATTAGGTGGCACTTGGGCCAAATGTGTAGATAAATGGGACCATGCATATCCCTGGATAGCAGTTTAGGGAGGTCTGCAGAATATAACCTACACTAATCTCTAAGGCTCACTGGCATGCACGCATGCACAGGCGGCTGATTACGAAAAACAGCAGGATTCCCCTCATAATTTTTCACCAATTCCAAAAAACTTAAGCAGATAATTTGAATAAAAGACGATAATTTACAAGATGTTCAGGTTTGACGAACTTAACACCCGAGCTTGATTCCAATCACACTTGTGTTTTATGGTAATAGTCTCCGTGATGGTGACACATTTTCTCCCGCCGAGTTGTAACAACATGTACCAGGGTGTCAATAATTACTGAATACCCTACACAAGGCTGGTTTACTTGTTGCTTGGTGTTTGTAGTATCATAAAAGTATACTCAACTCTGTGAGTGATGACAAATGGATGGACAGAAGGATGGAAGGACAGAAGGATAGACAGAAAGATGGAAGGATAACTCTGTAAAGAAGAAAAACAGAAGGATGGATAGAAAGCCTGTAAAGAAGGACAGAACGATGGACAGAGATGGAAGGACAGAAGGATGGACAGAGATGGAAGGACAGAAGGATGGAAGGACAGAGATGGAAGGACAGAAGGATGGACAGAGATGGAAGGACAGAAGGATGGACAGAGATGGAAGGACAGAGATGGAAGGACAGAAGGATGGAAGGACAGAAGGATGGACAGAGATGGAAGGACAAAAGGAAGGACAGAGATGGAAGGACAGAAGGATGGACAGAGATGGAAGGACAGAAGGATGGACTGAGAGATGGAAGGACAACACTTTGAGGAATGACAGAAGGATGGATGGAAAGATGGAAGGACAGACAAAAGAACTAAAGGATACAACACAAAATGCTATCCCAGAAATCTTAACTAATTATCTGATGTAATATGTCCATGCTTCGTATTATACACAAGAAAATATTTTCAAACATGACATGACGCAGACAACATGTAAATAAGTATCAAATTGATTCATTTGTAATCTGAGAGGAAAATCTTAAGAAAAAGGAAATTCTGGACTTCTGTCGAGTCCTATGAAGATGTTCGGCTTGGGAGAAAATGAGGATGATATGACTGTGGTAGAGTATTGTAAGTGCGGTGGGAATCCTTCGGAAGGATGCGGCCAAGTGGCTCTCAAGTGGCCATTGAGGCCACTACTGCAACCACAATGTGTCAGGGTCGTTGAAACACTTGTAAAGGAGGAACTGTTACCACCTTACCCTGAATCATCGCCCGCATATTGTCTGTCACAAGATTTTTTCTCCGTGATGTATTTATAAATGTGGTAGTACATGCCATTAGTGTTGGCTGGTGTTGAATTTTTTATTAACATCGTTAGAGGAAAAGCTGCACAAGTGTGGTATTGTGTTGATGTATAACAACAGAAATCAATTGTGGGGCTCGGCAATTATACACGAGGATTTGACAAGTCATTGTGATAAGTCCTCTCTCTGTATCTACCTCTCCTGCTGTTTAGATTTGATAGGCCTATCTGATAATGATGTTAACAATCTATCATACACGATATCTGAGAACATGTCGCTTCTTCTGATGCTATCTTAATATGTACCTGTATGTAACATCATAGGATATTGTCACATACCTTCTATCTACACCTGTAATTCAACACAGGACCCTGTCACCTCCTTCTATATGCCTAATACTGTAAACCAACTCACTTTTTGAGTTATTAAATTTTGTGACAATAAATCTTTGCTGAAAATGTTCCTTAATTCAATGGCAAGTCAAATAAATCCTGACTGACAGCAAATCTCAAAATTAAATCAACTTGGAAAACTCTTCAGGTATGGAAAAATAAAATTTATTCAAAGCAGAAAAAAGTTGATTAACAGTAATATCACAGGGACTTGTCACAATCATATACCTATGCCTAATACAGCATCAGAATGAGTCATATACTCATCATCTCTATCAAACATCTATATGATACATTACCCTGTGACAAAGGAGATTCTATTTTTGTACAGGTGCAGACAGATGACAAACTAATAACCGAAAAAAGAATCCTCATCACATGCCTCTTCACCATTAAATCAAACACAATGACTAAATCACAGCTTCCTTTATTCATGCTTCAGAGAATAAATGTATATTTTTACAGTATTATTTGTACAAGCTCTACAGCTGTAGTACAGGACATCCTTGAATACACCACGCTGTTTACCCGACACACCTAATCCTTGTCCATGGTCTATCTGGCACAACACATAGGAGTCTATCACAACAAATGTCATTCTAATATCCTGCTGTTTTTAAGTACTTTTAGCAAACATGGGCTTTCCTCCAAAAACATTTACGGAATTTTGTCACTTTCACAATCTTGTCTGTTCATTTTGGATAATGCCTTTTCAGTCCAATATTTCTTTCAAAAATCTTTGACTCTCTATTTTTTTGTTCTGTTTAATATTTGGAAAACTTTTTATTTTCTCTTTTTTGCTCCTATCCTGAACCTATCAATTCCTTTTCGTCATCTATCTTCTCCAAAAACTATCAAATCCTTTTCTTTATCTATTATTCGTTAAACTTTTCCTCTAAAATCCTTTAAATGAAAGCATCTCATCAATACAATTGATAAAGCTTTAACAACCTGAACACAATTACCAATTAGCGAATCCCACCAAACAAACAGATTCCTTCAGCAGAAGACACATTTCCCGACTTACCTTACGATGTGTAACAGCGAGTGTAAATATAAACCAACAACTATTCCTGTTGATGCCTCTAGGAGGCAAATAGTGTACAGATACAGGCTTTGATCATCTATAATGCATCGGTAGATAATGCAAAGGAAAGTAGGGTGTGTACCCATTAACCCGGGGTACCTCGGTACTACAGCCTTGGAACTCATGTATCATGGATACAACTTAACCCAACTCAGTATTTCTGTACCCTTAATGATTTGTTACCAGAAGGATAATGTCATGGAACTGGATATCAACAGCTTATAGTACATGAGATATGTGTTATTGTATTCAGTTGTGTATTGTTACAAATCTATCATATTATTTTGTTGCTTACGTTTTACATTTAAGAGTCCCCAATGCAGATTCTTTTGTAAAAACTTTCCAATAATTCAATTTAAAGATAGGTACTTTCTCATATTTTGTCCACAAGGTTTGGTTCTATAACCATTTGCTTTGGGTTGGGGTTTTTTTGGTATTTTTTTTGTGTTGTTTAAGTTATGGGCTTTTTGTGAGTACCAAATGTGTAAAATAACTGCAGTATATCTTTTTGTATTCATTGTGGGTTTGAATTCAGGGAGTTTGATTTAAATTTTGATAACTTATACGTCAAATTCCTGAATGATTTGTGGAAATAACTAGATTGGCCACCACATTTTTGAAAACATCACTAAAACTTGGCTTGATTATTTTTGTCTCTACTCCATGTCCGATTCTAAATTTCAAACTAGGGGGAAATAATCTAGTGAAATACTATGCTGCGAAAGTTTTATCAACACTAAACCTGTCTATATTATGAGATTTTTTGGGTTTTTTTTTTGTTTTAGCTAATATATATCAGGAGAGGGGGGGGGGAGCCTAGTAATATGGTAGGTAGGTTTAGCAGACTATAACTTAGGGTCTTGGTGGCCAGTCTAGTTAATAATATAAAGTTCATGTTTTGTAAATTTTTACAAAATGTTTGATCAATTTGAGATTTATAAGACAAAAGTTACCTGTTTTTGGATCTATGTGCATCGGAGGTATGCCCATATGAGCCGGAGGAGGTTGTGACAAGTGTTCACTGTTGTACATTACAAACCCCGGTAAGGGGGGCTGTACCATGGAAACTTTACTCCCCTGAAAATTACAAAAGAACGTCAATTAATGAAAATTACAAAATAATATCAATTACTGAAAATTACAAAATAATATTAATTACTGAAAATTACAAAATAATATCAAGTACTGAAAATTACAAAATAATATCAATTAATGAAAATTACAAAATGATATTAATTACTGAAAATTACAAAATAATATCAATTACAGAAAATTCTAAATAACATGGAAACTTCATTTGACTGAAAAATATGCAAATAATATCAATTACTGAAAATTCTTAACACCATATTACGGAAATGCTTTCATGAAAATACAAAATAGCATTAATTAATTCAATACACTGGAAATTTCACTCCTCTAAAATGTACAAAATCATATTGATAACTGAATATTGTCAGAACAATGACAAATTTATTCCCATGAACAAGAGGCCCAGAGGGCCTGTATCGCTCACCTGGTTTGTAATGCCAAGTAATGTTCTGAATATAAGTTCATTGTTTCTTTTCTGAAGAAATTTGGATATTTACCTCTTATTCCCCTATTGGGACCCACTCTTTCTCCTCCAGGGGGGTCAAAGCCAAAATTTATACAAATTCTGTTAACCCCAAGGATGTTTCTGGCCAAATTTGGTTACAATCCATGCAGAACTCTAAGACAAGTAGAATTTTTTAGGATTTACTTCTATTACCCCTATTGGGCCCCGCCCCTCCTGCCCCCAGGGGGTCAGAGCTAACATTTATACAAGTTCTGTTCCCCTTCCCCCAAGGATGTTTCTGGCCAAATTTGGTTACAATCCATGCAGAACTCTAGGACAAGTAGCGATTTATAGGATTTACCTCTATTACCCCTATTGGGCCCCGCCCCTCCTTATACAAGTTCTGTTCCCCTTCCCCCAAGGATGTTTCTGGCCAAATTTGGTTACAATCCATGCAGAACTCTAGGACAAGTAGCGATTTATAGGATTTACCTCTATTACCCCTATTGGGCCCCGCTTCTCCTGCCCCAAGGGGGTCAGAGCCAAAATTTATACAAGTTCTGTTCCCCTTCCCCCAAGGATGTTTCTGGCCAAATTTGGTTACAATCCATGCAGAACTCTAGGACAAGTAGCGATTTATAGGATTTACCTCTATTACCCCTATTGGGCCCCGCCCCTCCTGCCCCCTGGGGGTCAGAGCCAAAATTTATACAAGTTCTGTTCCCCTTCCCCCAAGGATATTTCTGGCCAAATTTGGTTACAATCCATCCAGAACTCTATGACTAGTAGCGATTTAAAGGAAATGTTGACGGACGGACGACGGACGGACGGACGACGGACGGACGGACGGACGGACGGACGGACGACGGACGCCGCGCCATGACATAAGCTCACCGGCCCTTCGGGCCAGGTGAGCTAAAAATACAAAATTACATCAACTAGCCAAATTGAAATAAATGAATACCATATAAATATGACACAAGACGACATAATACCTAAATGTTCTACTAAAGAAATCAGATATCTATGATATGAGATCATTAACTGCATTGAAAAATCACAGAATCACAATCTCAATTCAGCAATAATTCTCCTATATGAACTCCAATTGTGTAATTCTTGTAAATCTTTTGAATATTTTTGTAACATTTTAATATGGCTCAATGAGATAAGATTTTATTGGAATTAATTTGGAATTACAATGAGATTACATTAGTTTCCAATATCTTCCAAATATTTACACAGGTTTTGTCTTTATTTTATTCCATCTGTAAAATCAATCAAATACGTTTATATTCCGTACAAAAAGGATGAGTTAGAATTCTATTGAATTTTAATTGTAAATGAAATTTTCAAAATAGAAAAGACATTTTTCCATTATAAAGGTTTTTACTTTCATTACAATATTCCCATGCAGATAAATTTATCCGAAACCTAAAGTGAAATTTTTGTAAACTAAACATACCAAGAATTTGACAGTTTCAAACACTTAAAAAATATTATCAGCTCTTCATTAAATCAAAAAATCTTTTTCAAGATTTAAATTTAGACTAAATAGGCTATATCTAGAATAGAACAAAAACCTTTTTAAAGTCTGTTGTATAAGATTGACAAATCAAAACCATAATAATTCATCAAGTGCAATATAACCAGCAACATACACAGGAAGCATATATCCTAATATATGACCTGTAGTCCTTGAAATGCCCCTTGTATCTATCCAATCAATATTTCCTCACAAAAACATGCACATTTCTTAAAGAAAGAATAATACACAACATATTTAGTTAATATCATTTGTCTTTTAATCTTTTGTTTTTAATCCAGGGTACAACTCTGAGTTTGACACGTAAAATCTATCTGTTACGTACAAATGCTTTAATAAACATCCGTGTAGTTTGTCTTGCAAATGTCACGTATCAAACAAAGAGTAATACTAGCACAGTACACTTAGATATATGGATCAGTCGTCGGAAATAAATAAAACGTTAAGATTTTTCTCCTAAAGGCTACGTGTGTTTATTGGATCTGGTCATCACGATAGGATTGTGGTTTAACGAGGTGTATTCAACCCCAACTCATCTTTCCGCGCGATTAACAAACACCTGAATAATTTGCTAATTTATGAGATGTTTGGTCAAGCATAAAGTTCGCTATATTTATTATATAGATTTTGGTTCATTTGTTTCACCTTTTCACCACTCGTTTTTTTCCGCAAAAAAATTTATTGCTTTTTTTCGACACTAATTGTTGAGAAATGAATTATGAATACATATTTGGACAGCGCTAACTAGAACCGGCTAATTCTAAAGTCTCTTCATTATATTTTAGACTTAAAAACAGGTGATCATGTGGGGCCACCCATAGTTAGCCAATAAAGGGTCACCAAACCTCCATTGTTAGAAATCACTGCCTTTTAAAAATACATTTATTACAGTTTGATTTTTATGATTGTTACATATTTTTCATATTTGGAAGGGGGAGGGGGTTACAATTGAAACAAATTTTTTTCATTAAAATATTACTTTTACAGGATCAATTTCTATTTCAGTTTTTGAAACAAAAACTTGCTGAACCACTTGACTAGCCCATTGAAATATTTGTGTTGAAGTCTTTACACCCTTTAAATGATGGGCTTGATGCTGAGCACCACCCAGAAGGCACGGTTAACAATGGATGACCATCGACAGAGACCCGACAACAACAGATACCTCACTCACTCAAGTGTGAATGGCACATTCCAGCTATCATTACCAACGAAATAGAATACCATTGAATTTTCATGTTTCTACATTAATCAATTGCTGACAATATTTGAACCTAATTTATTATTTAGTTAGCAATGAATACCAGGTTTCTGAATAGGGCGATACCATGTGGCGACTCAGGACAAGGGTTTAACATTAGGAGATGACAGAACATTATCTTTGAACATTTGGATTCCTGTAAGTTTTATATATATTTGCATATGGACCCTAAAAACATTATGAATAACATAATTATTGGAGACTTTTATCAATATTGTAACTATTATAGATTTTACAACAGGTTAAGACTTCAGAAAACGAATGATTAGATAGTTCATTGTCCTAAGTCTATGGACTGGTCCGGATCCTGGACAAAAGTTTGGATACCATGCATGTAATCCAGAACCAAGGACAGCTTCATTTGTTTGTAATCCCTGGAAGACCTATATACACACGTTATATAACTTACTTCTCAAACAAACATAGGTGGATTTTATCATAATACACCAAAACACAGTTTGTAACTCACAGTAATTGTCACTAAAGTTGGAGAAACTTTGACTGGACTACAAAAATATTCCATTTGGAGAAATTGATCGGAGAAATTGATCAGGTCCTGAACTTTGATTAAGCACAAATATTGTTTCTATTTTGGAAAACTTGAAAGTAGAGAATTTAGACAGGATTACAAATAAATTCTATTTGGGGAACTTGATCAGGTCCTGGTCTTTGAGTAAGGACAATTATTGTTTAAACAATCTACTCCATAGCCAAGACGTCCTGAATTTAGTGAATTTGGACAAACCCATCAATATACTCCAATCGTGAACTTTGAGAACTTGGACAGACTTATAGCAGTAAACTATAGACAATATTCATGATTAATGACCAAGATAAAAACACCAAGACGGTTTAATTTGTAGCCAAACATTACAAAAGTGTAGAAAAACTCCCATTTATTACAATGACGGAGACCAATAGCTCTAGATTATGCTTATCATGCCGTGGTCATATTTGGTGTTGGAGAATGGTCAGATCCCTAGGGAGTCTGCTTTTAACACTATCCCCCACACCCCTGGCACTTTTCATTACTCTATCCTTACAAGCTCGGGAAACAAAATACATCCAAGTACATTTACCATATTGCATCAGAGGATTTCAGTGATGTGATAACAGCAGCTTTAAATTTTACAGTCCACCATACTGACCTGTGTAAAAGTCAAAGATAAACTCTGATATCTCCCACTACAACCCTAACACCACAGACGTATATAATGGATAGCCCCATTTGTCATTTTCAACAGAAAGGTTGAAAAGTTGAAAAAGCTAAGTGAAAAAGTGTTAAAATCCATAAAGCATGTTTAATAGCCGTTTATCGGAAGATGTCAGACATATAGGTTTTTTCCCCCCTTCCATATCAAAGTTTTTCGTCTAGAAAAGAAGCTTTTGGGAAAATTATTGAATTCTTTTATTTGAAACCAGATTTGCATGTCTACAAGAAATAAATTCCTCTATCTCTATACAATAGGGGATAGAGAGACCTGGACAGACATGGTCATATATGCCCTCTCTCGCCATCACAGCTTATTTGTATGGTGAGGATTTTTTTTCTCATCTTTTCATAAACTTCTGAAATATGCTATTTTTTTTCTATTTTTTTTTTATGGATTAAATCAACATCCTATTAACAAAAGATAGTTCACACTCGAAATAATTTATTGAACTATTTGCCATTACAACGATTCTGGCAATCAATATTACAGGGTATATACACAAAATATTTGGTAAAGGATAGACTTTTTATGGAGTTTTGATATATTTATATTGCAGTATCACAATGGTATTGTATCTGACTCACATCCTGTATCAATATTAATGTTCAGGGACTTGAAGTCATTAATTATCCTCAACAATATACCTGAACCGGTCAGTTCTCTCGTTTTTTGCTCATTAAGGCACAGAAACACAGTGGGTGGGAAACAATACAGGAAAAAATGGCTCCCACTTGGTGGCCATATGGGGAGCTAACAAGCCCCCCTCCCCCTCTACATTCTGACACACAGAGGTGTCAAGATTCTACATACAATGTTTGAATTTTCCTCTTAATTTACCCACCAGAACGGCTCCAACACTTCACATACCAGTCTTATTTAAACTGCTGTCTACCTCAACAAAACCGCCCTAACATGGCCTAGAAAATCCACAACTCAAACAAAAACAACTTTAGATTTTTTCTGTGTTTACAACCTTGATTTAATAGAATTAAATATCATGAAAATGGTTTATTTATCAGAGAACAGTCCCTGTGGCGAGCCCCTGGAGAAGTGTCAGATAGCAGGAGGGGATCAATTTTTGAGAAGCAGTTTGGCATCAGATGATCCAGTGATGTAAAATGCCACAGACCTGTACCTGGTACCCCCTCCCCATACAGGGTATCATTTATACTTATGGGAGAGAAAATTTCACCAGTCATTCCATTTTTAACAAATACAAACTCAACATTACTCTCCTATGCTGTATGACCCTTCTATAGATATAACCGGAGTTCATGAATAAATAAACACTTGATCAAACCTTCTCAAATATGTATACTGCTAAAACCTATAAAAGTATGCTAAGTTTTATGCAAAAGGTTTTTCACTGGTAGTTTAATCATTAATCATGAAAGCATTGGGTAGTATATTGATGTTTGATGTCAGCCTCAGTGAGCATGACAAAAATGAAATTCTCTTGGCAGTTGGGACGGTCTGCTCATGTGTAAGGAAGGTTGTAGGGGGCGGCCAAAACAAAGCTCCTAAAATACTCATTATCTATATAAGTACATCAGTATGGATAGCAAAAGTCCAATACAACACCAAAATGACCTAATAAGTAAAAACAAATTGATCTTAAACAGTATTAATGCCCTAGTTCTGACCCGATAGCCATGCTGCTCCCCCCTACAACTTGGACTCTTCCACTGTGACACACGTCCATCAAGGAAAATGAGTGCAGGGGCCCATTGAAGATCAGATACAAATATGAACTTGCACTTAATTTTATTAGGCAGTGTGGCTTGATTAAGGCACATTTTATTAATGTTATCTATGAGACTGATATTTTAGGACAAGTCTGGCTTTGTTTTAGGATATTTGGAGTGCTGGAATGGTTTTTAACAGGCATGTACGGCAAGAGAGATAACCCCCTCGGACAGTAAAAACACCCGGAAATGAGTGTTAAATACCTGGTGCCCTAGAAAAATCCTCGGACAATGAGTTTAAAGTCAATAATGCTTGTCATGTCAGCCGGTGACTATGGAAGCATAAATACTTTCATGACACCAAGGGATATATCACAATGCTGGCTGACAAACACAATTACATCTGACACTGGTTGTCCTGATAGCTCTCAGAGCTTTAGATCAGGTGACAAAAATCTCATTTACCCTCCCTAACTCCGACTTCTAAATTTTCTGGCGATTTACTCAAAAGAAGAAAACATATGATAGGTTGATTATTAAGAAGACATTCTATACCCAAGATAAAGGTAGGTAAGAGGGAGAAGACTTTAGCTTCTGTTGTGCAGGCTGACAAAGCAATCAGCATTGAATCACAAAGATAAGATTCCGAGACTGACAAGTGAGCCACACACACTCTACACAAAATTACCCAACAAATCTCAAATGTCCTCCGCAATTAAGCATTGACAATGACGTAAAAATAAATTGCATGTCTTTCAGAAACGTAAAACCAATATTCATTAAACACGTCATTAGCCAGGACAAATTTGTTTATCCATTTAGAAAAGGCATTGAAAATGGACTGTTTCAAAATTATGTTTATTTTCAAAAGGACCCTATGTTTGATTTAAGAAATTCTGAATAATTTCAATTAATTTATTATTCAAATAGATACACAAGAAATATTCTGAAACAATAGGAAATGAAAGAGAAATTTTGAAGAGAATAATTATATGTAAAGGGATCAAAAGAAACTTCAAAAGCAAAATTCTATGACAGTGATGTACAGGAAAAAGAAGAAATTTAAACGAAATTTCAAACACTAAACCTGACAGCAACTTCTGAAAATTTGGATGAAAAACATTCAAAACATTTATGTTCTCAAAAATCACCCAAAATTTTGTTTTTTGAGTAGATGACTTACCGGGAGGGGAACATCGTTAAGTGCACATCCCAAAAGACAGGATTCTGGCCAGATACACACAGGCATCCTGGTACGAATTAGTAGCCAGTCCTTATCCTGCGCGACACTTAGGGGTAGAGGAATGGGTCTATGCAGGGTGGTGGTAGATGAAGATGGTGAGGACGAGCAGCAAGGAGAGGAGGAGGGCGAGGATGAAGCGGAGGTGATGGGTAGGGTGGGGCGGTCCCACATCACTCCACATGCTGGCCCCAGGGTACACACGGTAAATCCTCTGCTGAATCTCTCACTACTAGAGTGACACTGGTGGTGGGCAACGCCTCACGATTCCACCCTGTAGTACTAACGTCTGTGTGTACGTGTGATTCACATGTGGCCCGTTCTCACACCTACACATGTATCTGTCCGAAGGTACAGGTACTACTGGAGCAAGCACATGGCAGGTCTATGGGTACCTACACGGAGGACGGTGTGTGTGTATGTGTGTGTGCCGATTGCCAGTCTATACTAAGTAGTTTGAGATTGCTGACCCTGACCCTAACTGACGGCTCAGCCAATATATCATGTCAGTTGCTAGGCTATGACACTTGACAGATTGATAGTAAAACAGCCCTGCTTGTGTTGTTTGTATGGCGGGCTAAAACACAATTGGTCCGCAGAAAAGGATGAGCAGAAAGTATGAATGGACCCGACCCACTCACACGACCATATACACATAAGGAAAAGATATCATCGCCTTAACACAACCAAATAAGCATAGACACAGGGCAGAGCTCGCCCAATACAAACTTGTCATTCAACTCAATTTAAGAACTTGGTATTTTCTATCATAAGACCATTGATCATATTTAAATGGATATTGTTCTGCAGAACCTGAACACACTTCCTCAGGTTAACACCGAAAGAATTATTATTATTCAAATTATAAATAGCATAAGAAGACTACAGGAAAAGGTTCTGCAGGGGAGCTATTGGTATTTATAGTTTAATGAGCCGATTCTACACTTAATCACCATCTTGTAGGAATAGTGAGAGGTCCTTCGTCAGTCCATCAGTTTGTCCCACCAGCACCCTTACACATCCCACCAGACCAATCAATGGGTAATGGAATTAATACACAACCATTAATTGACAATTTACTTATCAGGACTGTGTTTACTGAGCTGATCAATCAAAGTTAATCAAAGACAGCCTCTCCTTGGTATAGGGTTCCGGACTTGGGGTAGATATGTTTACAGATATCAACAGATACTACTAAGATGTACTTCTGGTGCAACAAAAATAATTACTGAGGATTCTACTAATCATTACCAACACTAGAAATTAATCATTTCATGGAAATAATTTCTTATTCTCGATTAATTGGATATTGACTGATTTCGCTCATAAATCAATGATGTCACAATGGATACCTACGCACAAGGGAGCTAACTCTGTAATATGCGAAGACAGAATAATGAGCCTTTCTCTTATAATTATCTCTTTTCCCCTCGTAATTATTTGTAATGTCCATTTTAAGCACATATGACATTTTATTAACAAGCACATTGGGTATAAGACGTGCAATGTTATAGGGGAGTAGACTGGGGTTCGAACCAGAGATCCTCCAAACTACAGACCAACTTACTACCATATCCACCTACCCGGTCTCCGATCACATGTAACGACAATAGACTACAATGTTGTGTCGGGGTTAACAATACCCCGCCCTAAGACTAGTCGAGCGATTTCAAATAGCACTTAAAAACACCATACATACATTGGAGGGCATCCAAAATATATAAATATATATCTATCTGAATTGAGACAGTGGGAGAACCATTTGACACTTCATATTTGTACGGTTTATTGAGTGTTGTAGGCCGTACCGCGATGAACCTTCCAACACAGTGCATCCACCCACAGAGGAAATATCAAGTGCTATGTTTGGTGCTAACACATCTGAAACCTTAAGTATGATGGCTTTCTTTCCAATATACAAGAACACATATATATTCAATTCTAAATCCCAAATCAACGTCAAAAACCTACAATGAATGATCGTCTCAAGTTACCTTATTTCTAATCGAAGACTTTTGCCATTGCAAAAAAAATATCTATCTGATTTTTCCCATTTGATGATCTGGCCTTGGGGACTTGGACTTAACAGGTTGAAGTGCCAATATCACCCATGCGAAGACCATTTGTCTGCCCTAGCTTTTATCCAGCATTTCCTGCTCATTTTTATGGTGCTACAAAGTAAAACACTTTGAAATTCTCTTGGACAGCATAGATTTTTTGCCTTTTTTACAACAAATTTGAATATAGATTATGGCGGTTTTTCGCTGATAGCCCGATGGGTCAGCATCCATCACGTCCGCAATCCGACTCATTCTGCCCGAGAGAGATCACTTCTCCCAGCTGATAACATAAATTGCTGCTTTTGTTGCCCCGATCCCATTAGATCTTTTTCAGTAGTAACCTGCGCAGTTTGAAGAGATTCCGAGGAAGAAAATGAAAGTTTAGGAGAATCAAACAGTGTAAAGATGGCAATCACACCTCCCCGTCTTATAAAGCAGATTCCGAGAAATCTAATTCCCCTGGCAGTTGTGGCAAGGAAAAACTCGAAGATCAGGAACTCTAAACATTAAGCTGTCTTAATTCTAACCGATTAAGATCAATTTGCCTCGAAATCACTTAAGCTATTTTTGTTTCACATCTGCTAAAGAGATAAACAAATTTTATTGAAGATATCAAAATAACCGTTGTTCATCAATTAGCAGTAAGCTTTCTTGATCGAGTGCCATTATGCTCATTGCTGTAATTCCCTTGTTTTTGCTGATGTAGTTAATGAGGATATCGAAAGTTTATTTTGCTCTAGTTCATCAGGACAAGAGCGCAAGAGTGATCTTTATTAATCTGGTTGATGTGAGAGTGAGTTTGACTTTCTCTTAAATACAAATGCAAGGATGCTGAAGTGAACTTGCCAATTGTCATAAAGTTGGAGTGAGCTTTAGTTTACTATTGTTTATCAGGATGTGAGTGAACCTGCCATAGTAATTTTTGTAATAAGATTACCGAGCTTGTTGACTTTCTCTATTATTCAGTACATCAGAATGTGAAAGTGAACTTACAAGTGAGCCTTGCTTTATAAGTAGTAAGAGAACGACCGAATATAATGTACAGCATCACAAAGAAAAAACCTTATAAATTGTACACTGTACCATTTAATTCATTGGGGGATAGAAATATATTTTACCGCTGTGTTGGTGAATAGAATTGGTTTTTTATAAGATATTGTCCTATCTCTAATAGGTAAAATTTCAATTAACATTTGTATACAGTAGCAGTACTGGTATCGACACTTGGCTTCACTCTTGATAATATTTAAAACTAAAATTTATAATAGTCTCTGTATTGCGCCCACTATTTTCTATTCACACCAACGGTTCGCTTTCTATGTCACAATTTCCTTCATTTATACACGTTTGAAAGAGATTGGGTGAGAGATCTTGGGGCGCCAAATTGAAAAGCTGCCACAGTGAGTTGTAGAAAAGGTTCAAGAGGCTTACATGCCAAACTGGTACTATTGGTAAATAACAATATAGATTGCTCAGCGGCTCTTAGACAACGGGCAGAGCAACGCATGGTTATTGTCAGTAGGAATGTCAAGGAGTACAGGTGCTTATTCTGTTCTAGGTATAGAAGTTTCATCTGGTGGGGTGTAAGGTTAGGGAATGACTCACCTTTCCACTCACAATCACCTCTTCATATCATAGCATTCACTACCACTATTTAGGAAAACTATAAAAAGTGTCAACTCTCTATGTGGTTTCTGGTTTTGAAAGCGGCGATCCGTGCGGTTAAGATACAGGGAAACAAGTGTAATACTAAAAGCCTATCAATGATGGTATAAGGTGATGAACTCCCGGAAATGATTATATCAATTTAATGGATAATACAAAGGTTTTTAAGCTAAAACATTCCAGAACAGGTTTTCTTATAAGTCTAAAATTGATGAATTCTCTCTAAATTTAAAGGTCCATATTTCTCAAATTGATCCCCCAAATTCATCAATTTCAAATTTAGAAGTAATCAAAAGTTGTCCTGAGCCAAATTAGCTAAGAAGGTGGTGTTGACCAATAGTAACTGTACGTAGGGAATTAAACTCTAAACAGGAGCAGCCCAAAATACAGTTAAATTCATCATTGAGTGACGGGAACCAATTCATCTGAAATTTTACCCATCGATTTATAAGTAAGAATAAAGAATTTCATCAACTGGGAAATGCAAAGAAAGCACAGAAACGTAACATTCATTTAGGAAAAGTATGTTTCATCTGGAAAATACAAAGAAAGCACAGAAAAACACATGAAGGAAAATTAGATCTTTGATCATTTTTTAATATCAATTCTGAAACAATATGGATGAAAGAAAACACTAGTTGTGTTCATGAGCAGTAATCTACGAAATCACGTCTATTTCATATATCTTAATGGTTGTTTAAAGCAAGAGGACCTGAGTGTTTTATTTATCTCAATTTAATGGTCTTTTCTATGTACCCATCAACCTGTTATGACACGGCGGTCAGGTTATGTTTCTGTCAGATTCAGATCTATAAATACGTTTTTGTGAGGATTTTTACAGCTGATAGTTTTTGCGGCGAGCTGAGGTTTGTGGCCGGTGAGGGAGACGGCAGATATAGTTGGTCGTGTCACAAGACACATAACCCCTACTTCTACATAATGTATTTTGTATGAATGATTTTTACATTTGTCACGTTAACATCAGCTCTCCAGCATTAGAATGTAAATGAACATTCTTAATAGCATACTTGCATAATAGCAAGATAATGACGCTCAAACTTACTGTTCAACTACAATAGCTTGTACAAATAGCTTGTACAATGCTGGGCAGAGTCTCGTGGAATCTGGTAAATTTACGGGTATGTAAAGGGGGACAAGTCATTTTCTTCATATCTCATTTAAATCACCAGGGTAGCAATTATTCAGAAAAGGAATTAGTAAAGAATTCAAGAATTCCTTTAAGAATCACAGTACCGGTATATTTATGGACAACAAAATATTTAAGCATTATTCTATGAAGAATGTCCTGTTTTTTGTGAATGAGTTCATCAACCCAAAAAATATTATTCTAGTAAGAATAATGCTTATAATTTAATATGAATAATTCAGATAATATTTAGGCATTAATTTTCATGATTTTAATTACTTTTACTTTTACAATAAAACAATGATATCTTAGACAGTAGATTGGGTTGGCCAATGATGGTGCCGCTTTTAAAATTACCGCAAAATCATTCTTTGTGTATGACGTCATAATACTCAACGTAAATTCATCCTGTCTATACAAATATAACTTCTAACCAATAGAAATGAGTTTAACATATTTAATTAAATTATACAATATTGTAATATACTTTGAGGAAAAAAAAACATCATTAAATAGAACACTGAAATGCTTTCAGCATTTAAATTTGACAAAGGTATAAATTATTATTTAAAATAAATTGTTCGCCTGAGAGTTAAAAATATGATATGTAGTGTCTAGAAATTATAACTGCCATGTAAATTAAGGCTGAACATCATGATAGCTTGAGGGCGGGGTTTACATGTAGCTGAACTTATAAAATCTGACCTTACTAACACAAATAAGAAAACAAAATATCATTTGAATGAAATTAAACCCTTGATTGATTGATTACAAACTTACCTTATCCTTAAAACAAGATTGGATAAAAGAATTTTGAAGTTCCAAAGATTTTTTATGTACGAGCTAGATGAATGTATAGATCGATGCAAATACTCTGTAACCATTTTACCTTTTTTGTCATTGGAAAAAAAAAAAAAAAAAGCAGATGAAATTAAATTGTCTCTGAATATCAGTCACATTCTATATATTATTCATTTAATCAAAAACATGGTAGTTTTATATATCTGATAATGATATCAAAAGACTGTACCTGTACCTGAATAAGACCCACTACGCAGCCATATTTTTTCACCATTACCAGGTATTATATTAGCTGACACACCAGAGCAGTGTGACAACATCAATAGATTATGACAGCTAGATGTAACAGCATTGTGCTGCTACAGGATACAAAACTCGCAAGAGTTGTGTCCCTTTGATCAGTTGTCCACACATCAGCAGGTACTTACCAAATTATTTGTGCCGTTGGGGTAGGGTTGATAGGGTACAGAGTACCCAAATCCTCCTGCATTTCTATCTTGTCCTTGATTCCCACCTTTACCTGTAAATATATAAAAAAAATATCCAATTTTTCAGAGACCCATTCTGTAAGGCAGACATTCTTTCCAAAATACCAAAGCGCCAAATTCACACAATTTCTTATCTTAATTTTAGTTATAAAGATGACTTGCATTCCTTTACAAATAAAATAAAGTAGTTTAAGAATTCCAAAATTTTACAAAATGCCTTATTCTATAAATAAAACAATCAAACTTTAACTTTCAGATTTATCCCGAGAGGCATTTTAATTTGTTATTCTAAATCGGAGACATATGTAAATGACTTGCATTCCTATGTATCATGGTTGTGTTTATCACCATATCAGATTGCTAAAATAGTTGTAGAAAAGTCCAGAAGTGGCCGAGTCCATTAAGCCATATAAAAGGTGTATGTACAGCTTAATAAAGTGTGACTAAACAATACTAATTAACACAGAAGGTTTTGTTTAGGACTAACGGTACAGCTGTCCGCTGTGAATGTGTGTAGGGCGCAGTGTATCAATGTCATTTGATTGCTTGATCCAGTCGCACATACACGAAATGTTTAAATAATGACGGGATCTGATTACCCGATATTTCAATCACACCATTATCAAGTTTTACAACTACTAATTCAACAACTTGTATACACATATTCACACAACGAAAGGTAGAACAGTTTAACCATATACAGACACACAACATGTAAGTTTGATACAGCAGCTACAGCTATAATGTGTCAGCAAATGTGTAATTCAGGTAAATGACAGGTAACACACACAGGTAAATGGCAAGTAAAACACAGGTTAATACAGGTAAAACATTTTGTGAATATGGGTAAAACATGTATACATAAAACTAAGGTAATATTTGTGTAAATAAAGGTAAAACTTATTTATGCGATTAACATGTAAAATGTATGTGAAATAACCTTATATGTATGAAAACAACTAATTAAAATAAATACAGGTAAAAAAACAAAGGTTAAGAAAGTAATTACAGGTAAATTATGCAACATATCCCCTACTACATTTCTTAGAAGGATCAAAATTTTCAAATTTATGTATAAAATTCATACATATATAAATGAAAATCAAATATTGAATTCAATATCAAACTCACAGAATATATAATTCTAATAGCTTAAGCAGGTGTATCAGAAATTCTTACTAAAATTCTGATCTGTACCCGACAAAATTATGCACACTAACTAACAATTACAACAATGCAATTCATTTCATAGTAAACCCAATAGCCTATATAATTGCCCGATATTAAGTGCTGTTCACATTTCAATCACTTTATAATCTACATACCGATGTGTGCATTATATGCATTATATAATTTAAATAAAATGATAGCTATAATATATAATTGATCAATACTATACTTACAAAATTATGATTCATTTAGAAATACACACATTATAAAGCAAACTTCTTATTCATTTCATTATTCAAATTTTACTGTTTTGTTAATAATAAATGGATGAAAATTAAAATATTTATGAAATTGTATTTTTCATCAATTCCTTTGAGATTAGATATATATCTCAAGTAATTATAAACAATAGATTCATATGTTAATGAACGCAAGATAAATTATGATTATATTATGATTTTTAAACAAATTTCTACATAATAGCTTCATAAACTATTGGACTAAATTACACATAAAATATACAAAGAAAGATGAACATATAATGACAAAATTGGTCTTTCAATAAAATCTTCATTAAATCAATACTGAAGCTTCCAATGGACATTTTAAAGCATGCTAAAAATTCATCAAAGCCAATTTACCATGATTTTGAATTGCTAAAAAAGGGGAAAATGCTAAGCGTTTCCATGGTTACAGCCCTCCCCTTCCCAGAGGTCGTTTGAACTGTAGAGATGAAAGCCTCTTTACACAGGACAAACATGCAGAGGGTCTGTTTCAAACTGTGCTAGCTAAACATGTAGTTGTATCACTGTTACAAAGTAAAGCTTACCTAAAACTGTATCACATATTTATGTATTATAACCACCATCGGATGAATATTACCACTTTACTCACAAACTTGGCCATTGTAAGAAAAAAAATTTAAAAAAAACCAAATCAACAAAACTAGTATTGACGGTTGCATATAGTTGAATTTACATGCACATATCATGCCTTGTTAAAGACGAGACGCGGTGGCTTTGATGTCGGGGTTTGATCTACCACTGCAATCTATAAGGAGCCGCGACTCAATTGACGATGTTCAGCTAATTACCTTATGATGATTGTTAAAAATCATACAGTAATGCAAACAATCAATAGGTCAGTTAATACAGCGTTAGAGATGTGTAATGATTTTCCATGGCTAAACTCGAGGTTATTGATCTCGACTGCCCACAACTTGTCAGATCACAACCTCAGCTGTCCTGCAATTCATGCTGCATTTTTTATGCAATCCGGCGCTGGTAAAACTAAAATGCTACAAAGGCCCTTATCTGCATAATCTTTCACCATTGTTTACTTTTTTGATCAGGCGATTTGTGATTTCTAGGGGAAAGTCCATTTACCGTGTAATAAACGTTCAATTACATTCACATAATTCTGCATATCTTCTATTAATTTTGCAAGGATTAACAATTGATACAAATCAATCTGTAACTTCTACTGTATTTCACAAAATATAATGTTAACTGACCTCCTAATTGCATGTTCAACTGACCTCCTAATTCACATATTAAACTGAACTCCTAATTTTTATGCTCATTGTTTCACTTCTAAAGGAAACTTTTCTGGTTAAAGCAATGATAATATAACCAATATTTTCTCATTTTCATTTGTTTTCTTTAAATATTTACAAGTTGATATTTCAGCTTATTATCAATTAACAAATTATAACAATATCTGCTGTACTTGTAGAGACAACAAAAGATACTGCAATAATACTCTAGTCAAGCAAAAATCTGTAAAATAATTTTACCACTAGCTTACACATAAGGTATAAATGGAAACAGTATCTGAGAAGAAATGGGCGACAAAGAGTAAATATATCATGGATCTAGATGACAGGATTTTACATAATTTCGCAGACCGTATCGTTTTCATTTGCTTTATTTTAATTCTATAAGTAGAACTACGATGCTGAGATATTCATAAGCACCCAGATAACCTTAACAATAATCACATTTCTACATTCTGAAAAAGATAATATCAGCCAATGTAAGGATTAATATATTCTGTATTATCATGTCCTTTTAGCACTGACTTGGTATATACAATTACACACATTAATGGAAACAAGTTTTCCCTAAACTTCACATTTCTCTATTCACTTTAAAATGTGTCCACTTTTTGTTCATTTCTAATATATTTTTATCACAAATGGCACCTAGATATTAAAACTGATTCAGATTTTCAAATGCAAGAAAAGCATGGTGCACCATATAGCATTTTACCAAGTACATGTAGTAATTGGTTGTAAAATTGGGAATTGATTGTTTTACCTCTTAAACCAAAAGAAGCAAAAGACACAAGAAATAATGGCTATGAAGTATATCAATTTCAGATTTAAAGAATTCCCTTGATCTTTAAATTAGCAATCAAGACCTCTTTGGTTTCTGTTTGAAATTTAGATATCATTAATAAAATACTTTTATCAGGTTGCAGAACTGCTTTCTGACATGTGCTGTTATTAAGGCTGGACTAAGAGGATGAAAAGAAACACAGACGTTCACCTTATCTACCCATTAACTATGACATAACTTTTCTTTTCATGTATTTTGTTATAAAGAGAACACTAGGCAATTAAGCGATAAGATCAATATTCACCAGGTATATTAAACTGTTGCCATTTACTGGTGCTCCTCCTTTTGCCACCCCATGGACACATCACACAGCCGAAACAGCAAGGCTATTTGTTTTCCTTTGGCAGTTCAAATTCTTTGCTAAGTCAATAGGTTTGTGATCATTTCCTTCTATTTATCCATGCTACATTAATATTTGTCGTCTACAGTTAAATAAAGGTGATCTCCCTATATTCTCCAGGTAAATATGACTGCCATGACAAGTGAAGTAATTATCTGCCTTGAAATGATTATCTCCCCTGAAGGAATTATCTCCCTTGAAGTTATTTTCTTCCCAAAGTGATTGCAACCCCTGAATTGATTATTTCCCTTGAAATGATTGTCTCCTGTGAAGTGATTTATCTCATTTTAGGAAGTTCACATTTCCCTTGTTTTAATGATTTTTTAATATTCATTTATTTATTGAAATACCGTTTTTTCTGCTTTTATTTTTCTTGTTTTAATTTGCTAATAGACAAATTAAATTTTAGTTCAAAATATATATCCAAATGATAATGAAAACAAATGACTTAATTTCAACCTCTTTTTAAATAAATCACAAATCAGAATTAAATAGTTATATAAATATGGAGCAATTAATTTTTTAAATAAGAAGTTAATTGGACTATTTGAAGAATTGTTTATAATATGTAAATATTTTGTTAATCAATATTGAAGTAAAACATGGACGTCATAAAATGTCATTAAAATCCATTCAAATAAGTACATATAAAATGTTAAAATTTGTGCAACAATAAAATATTTCCATATATTCAACAAAAGAAAATCTTTATGCCAATAATAATCTGCATACAATTAATCATATAACCAACGATAAAGAAATTCATATGTTTTCCTTAATCAATTTACATATTTTAAACTTTTAGTAAAGCATTCTGCCATGGCTGATTTATGAAATCAAGAAGTTTTCTGTATTATAACCAAATTTATCTTAGCTGAGTGTACCGCTTCAAAAGCCGACCTTTATTTCACAACAAAAAAGGCCCCGAACACACACAATGACGTGAGAAAATACTACCATAAAGGCTCATACAAAAATTCAAATTATACATAATTGTATCTTGAATGGACAATATCACACATTACACATCAAAAATATAATATAAGCATCAAAGAGAACTTTACATAAAATCTAATTAATTGCGCAAAATTAGTAACACCGGTGCTCTTCTCTATTAATGTAGTGTAGTTGTCATAGCAATAACACCAAATCATTTTTTTTATCAAACTAACCTATTAAGTTTTTCGTAGTCGAAGCTCCACATGCACAACATCAAACACACACAGGGCGACAGTCTGCCCTCTGAAGCTCTGTTAAAAATCAATCGGCACCAAGCACCTGACATTTAGCCAACTCCCTGCGAGATCTGGTGACAAAATTCCTCCAAAACACGGGATTGTCAGTCGCAAGTGACCATAAAGTAAGTTAGTTTGAATTAAAACAAAGACTAGTCTCAGTTTTATACATTTCCCTCATCTGTCAGAACGTGTGAATCCACACAAATCGCAAACGTCAATGCAGTGACAAACTTCTTTATAACACCTTATATATAGCTAGCCTATCTCCAATTCACCGGCAGTAAATTTTTAAATCCATCCATTTAAGACTATTGCTGCGTATGGATGAGTGATTTTTCAAAAGTCAATGATTCGAAAACTTTAAAACTTTTCATTTTTGACACTCAACTTGAATGATTATGTATTAAGATGGAAAAACTAGGATATATTAGTGAGGAAAGCACAGCTTATCTAACATCTCCCATCCAGCGAAGTTATAACAAGACTGGAGTGGAGACATCAAAGGCGGTGGAGACTCCCATCCTAATTATAACAATAAAAGTCTGCCGTCCTAAACGGTAGTCCTGCTCCACCTCACCAGCACAAATTCAGTCTAAGATGACAAAATCCTCCCATGTTTCATATCAATGCTAAAATTTAAACTGCACATCTGAACTACCGCCACTTGAGTTGCCAACTTTTTCAGATGTTGCTCCATTTGAAGCCGCTGACTCAAACATCAAAGAGAAGATGAAAGACGGCCACAATGTAGAAAAGGGGGGCACAATCTCCCCCCAATGCATCTGCTGTTGCTATTTCTCCAGCTTCCGCAGCCAGCCTACAGATTCGACCCTTTCATTACCGACATCACAAACTTTTACATTATCCTTCAAAAAATAAAATTGATTGCTTAAATATTTTTCCACCTGAAAATTAACTTAGGAAATATTTAGATGGCCTATGTGATTGTGAGTATGTCGGCATTTGTTGTTTGTTTTAAGCTGTTTGTATAAAACAAGCGGTATCAAAGTCAACCGCCAGATTCCTGTGGTGTTGATGTCTCCGAAACCATATCAATCTTTCATGATGATGAAATTAAAACGTAAGCTACCTTTGAGTTGAAAGAGTGGAATTTAATCACAATCTTTAGAATCAATCTCATCAATTATGAAGGCTGCAGCTCAAATAAATAATTCAGCGTGACCTTTTAGAAGTACAAATGTTATTATGTCTCTCAGTGACTCCCCAATGTCAGTAAGCATTTTATACATTAGCAATTAAGCATTACTCTCTCGTTGGATGTTTGCAGCTTCCAATGCCTTCTTAACCCATTAATCGTGACTTCTCATTCCATATTTGGTAAGTAGTATAATACTACGGTTATCTATAAATAGGTTTTTAGTTGCATTGTGTCAATGTGTGTGAACCCTTTATAAATCAGGTGTCGTTTTATAGATGAAAATTAATTTACAACTCATTTCATATTCTTTATCATCTATAACAACGAATCCTGTTATATAATATAGCTGTTTGTTTATTTCTAGCTCTACTGGTTTACATCCCAAGTGTAATTGAAAGGTTTGGTTTGACTTGGTGTATGTATAATATACCATATAAATTAAGACATGCCAGACAGGGTGATGGAAAGCCAGAGTACTTGGAGAAAAGTAACAACCATATATTAGTACATATACTAGCTCCCACGCATGGAACTCAAACTTGTAACCCAGTGGTGGAACTCAGAAAGGATAGTGAAAAAATGTCAGACACCTTAACCACTCTGTCACCATAGACATTTTGTATGAACTGTAATATCAGACACCTTAACCACTCTGCCACTGTGGACCATTTGAAATGTTTGATGTCAGAAGGTGGTACCATGTACAATATGGCGTTGGTTTAGCAATTAAAATGTCAGTCACCTTTACCACCCCGCAACCGTGGACAATCGGATGTCACTGAAGACACTGTGGTACCATATATATGGCGTTTGGTTTAGCACTCAGTGACCTGACTCACCTAGTCCACCGGTCCTCTTGATGATGTAGTTAAAGTGGATCAACCACAATCAATATCTCCACACTCAATGTCCTTGTACATGTCATACTTTACACTCCCAGACACTTTACAGACCAAATGTTACGACATAGCTACCAACAGTTCATGTCATAATACTATGACATACAGATACTATCAGTAAACGTCATAATACCATGACATGCTACTATCAGACTTGTGCACAGATAATGTCCCTTCAATGACGGTACAAGTAACATTTGTACATCATTAGTCATACTTAGTCATTGCACAGTATATACCCAGAGTCCCTAACAACTAAATGTCATAAGACCATGACATAGGAACCAAGACCTTGTCATGAAATGACAACACTTGTAGTAAGACATTGTCATAAGACCATGACATGAGTACAAGCAGTTGCTAGTGTTCAAATCAAAACAAAAGTATGAAAAGATTTTGTAATATTTCATTTGACCATATGACCAAGCAATTCAATGGTACCATGACCAATGTCATAATAATAATCATACAGAAGTAGCCAGACCTTGACCTCAAGGTTAAAGGTTAAGAACTTAAGGTCAGTCTATAGAGGTGTGGAACAGTAACCAGATTATGCCAGCTGTAGGTTGGTGCTTTTTCTCTGGAAACTCTGTCTTTATTTCAATATCAAAACATGTAAGGTCTGACTGTTGCTGTTTATACATGGTGAGTAAAATAAACAATTTTAAACAATAATCAAGGGGTCAGTCTATTTGTGCAATAACCAGCAGCATCTTAATTAAGTTAATCACAATTCCATACTTCCTATCCAGTCTATAATAGGGATAGTTGTACATGAAGTACTTAGGAACGTGGTTAAAGTACTTTAATTCCTTTAAGACAGGCACATGTTACTGTTAAAACTATGTGTAACACACCACCACACTTGTATGAACCTAATTACAAGAGCTATGATGAATCAAGGCGTATTAACTCCTTAAAACCACAATGTTTTAAATTTAAATAAACTTCAAAATGACACGTGCCTACTCTGTAGCTCTCAAATATCCCATTTCAAACTCACAGCCGACTAAATCTCATAACAGGAGTTATTTATTTAAGGAGCCCTGTTGAAACTCGGAATTAAAACTTTTTTTTAAAGATGTTATACATACTTCTAGCAGGAGATTAGTTTCAGCATCAGTCATTTTCACACACTGTTATTACCAACACTTGACCTTAAGCTAATCAGAATCTATAACAAGCTGCAAGGGAACCCTCAAAATATTAATTTGTTAACAACTTCCAAGGATTTTCAGGAATACAGCCGATGGTTCGTACTCTTCAGACACTTGGCTTTCACATTTGTCTCAATACTGTTGGTGTTATTCCTACACGTTGAACCATCCACCTTTGTCCTCAGGAAAATTTTATTGCAAGCTTGAATTGGCTGTACAGGTAAAAGAGAATCACATATGATTTTAAGTTTTTGTCACTTCACCATATCCCTTAATTATACAGAAAGTCTACCATGACAATCTTCAGGAGATTGCTAACACCTACAACTATCCAAAAATTCAACTAAATTTTACTGAATTCCATTTTGAACCAAGTACATTAATTTGTCACCTCTAATTCTACAGGAAATCGACAATACATTACCTCGGATTCTAAAGGTATTCTATAGGAAATCTACTGTACATTGCTACCTTCTGCATGACTCAAAGTAACCAAATCGTTTGTACTAGTTCACAGAGTACTTTGTACTGCCCCCACTTCAATCCTATCTAAATTCTAACGTTCTTTAGAAATATTTTCTGCTCATTTACTCTTTAACTTTTAAACTTTTAACTTCAAAACAAATCAGGTAGAACAACACGGATGATAAGAATTCATACAAGATTATGATTTTAAATGGTTATAATGTTTTTTGTTTCATTCTCTATTAAGATCAATTATATTCGCTCATGTGTCCACTGGGCGACTAATTTAAACCATTTAACAATGAAATAAAGCAACAAAACAGATCAAAAACAGGTACACTCCGTCAAAAGGATCAAATTGACAAAATTACTACGACTTCCTAAGATACATATACCTGTTTAAAATCTCATTACCGACACAGGTAAAAAGTTCTGCACATTATAGATGCCCAGTTAGGGTTTAATTTACCCAAATGCACACCCAACTTTCCTTGAAAATGAACTTCAAAGGAAAATCAGGCAACAGGTGAGTTAGCGAGTGTTAGTACTATATCTGTGGGTATAATATCCCCTTACACAAATGCAGGGCGCTGTGTTTGTTCAGTCACCCACATCAAAGCGCAGGAGTATCAGGTGAACGAATAGCCCTTTGTCTATTGTCGGCACCTAAACAGGTAGGTCAACTTTGGCCCAGCGCCTCCTCGGCCACACTCACAGGGGGAGGAGGGAGGGGGTTTGAACCTGTGACGGGAGGACGGGGCTCAGGTAAAAATCCTACAAAGCTAAATCTTTAATACTCCCTACAATCTATATCATCAATGTTAATCACACAGTGAATGACTCATTCCGGGAGAAATGCCTCACAGGAACATTTTATTTTCACCGTCACTTTTAGAGCCACAGTTTAAACTATGAATGAGAGATTAAAACACGATAGTAACAGTGCGCTAATCACGACCGTCATCTTCAGATCATTTTAAACTTACTATTACCACGAGAATACATTCCCAATAAATAATATACCCAAGGCTTTTTAGATTTTAATTTTTCTAAAGGATAATATGTAGGGAACTTTCACTGAAACCATGTGATTATGAATATATCTCGATCTTTTACGAGATGACACAAGTGTAAAACCGGACTTTGAAATAACACCCTATTAACATTTCCTGTCTTTAACATCACTTTGCCCCTCGTCTGTGATCTCTCGTGATTAAACCCCGCACTTCAAACAATAGCTCTGTTACTACAAATCTACAAACAATACAGATAATTCAGCAGCCTCCATCCAGCTCCCAAATTAACATTACATACTTTTGATATACATACTCATGATCAAGCACAATAAAACCATTATACACACTTACACATGCCTTACATACATTCGTTTCATAAATGAAAACTGTTCATTTACGCATATTTCACCTATTGCTGATTTTTAAATTGATATCGGCGATTCCGTCACCAAGTTTGCTAGATGATTTAAGACGTTAATAATGGCAGTTTAGCTACATTAACAACAGGATGCATTGGCCAGCCCCTCCCAAACTGTTTTGTTTTCATCCAAATATTTTCCCCAAGTGGTCGTTCTTAAAAGTGTTGGTGTCATATGAAGCAGAGATTCCCCGAATATTGCAAACAATTTGTTCACCGCTTTGTAAAAATATGTACAGATATAAGAGCTATCATATACCAGTATTTTATAGTCCTTAGTTGTGAAATCATTAATTTAGAAATTATTAATTTAATGCATTTTCACCTTTAATGTCTAATTAAATTTCAATAATTAATCAACTAGCCATCGTAAATTTATTTCAACAAATACTTGGATTAAAACTTTTTTTTTTTTTGCATGACGGACACGGAAAAATTATAGAAAACTTTTTCACGTCCATTGTATTATTTGTTACAAGCTCTGTGACTTAATAGTTTAATTTGTGTGTATTTATTGGATAATGACTAATTTAAAATAATCTTGCAAATTACAATGAAGAAATGATAATTCAATAACACAAAAAGCACACAAACTATTTGATTTCTATCATAAAATATAACTTAACAGAAGCATTAATTTCATCAATGAGACAATTACGGTATTTGTTAAATAACAAAATTATTAATTATTAATTAACGGAATTATTATAATTTTATATTATCCGCAATTGAAAAGAAAGTCTGGTTTTGATTCGTTATATCTGGATTTCAGCTAGAATAAATGTCAAATTAATTAATTCATTATTTCCTTAAATGGTGTAAAATTGAGAATACTTGCTACCTACTCCAATTATAGCGTCCAATAAAAGGAAACTGAATATAAATTTGAGACAACGAATCTATATTATCTTATATTATATTCTGGTGAGAACTAATGAGAATTCAGTGTGTACATTTACAAAATTATAAAATCCTGACGATAATTAATGTGAGACGGCACCTGTAAGCCAGTAATTACACGATCATTACAACATGTGTCAACAATTTTAAAGCTTAACCCAACCAACTTTCCCCATCACATCTAAATTAATGTATAGCGATAGACTTTCTCCAAAACAACTCCGGCAACATTAACCCACACAAAATATCATATTCAGGAGTATATCAAGGGGCAATATGGACTAGCAATCGTCATGACAATTCCAGAAAGAAATTAATTCTGCATTCTTTACTTTTAGATGCTTACGAAGGGAAAAGTTTCAGTAAATAGGAGACAAGTATTGGACACATAAGTCATTAGGCACACCATTAACATTTCGACTCGCATTCCGGGTATACCATTTTTACTTACACAGCACCTGATGTCCACCTAAAACCGTTCTCAGGTTAATAAATTTAGATATCTACACATTTCTATAGTTACAGGTTAATAAATTTAGATATCTACACCTGTATATAGTTACAGGTTAATAAATTTAGATATCTACACCTGTATATAGTTACAGGTTAATAAATTTAGATATCTACACCTTTATATAGTTACAGGTTAATAAATTTAGATATCTAAACCTTTCTATAGTTACAGGTTAATAAATTTAGATATCTACACCTTTATATAGTAACAGGTTAATAAATATAGATATTCACCTTTATATAGTTACTCTTATACGCTGCGTTTGGTTAGTGAAATTTCTTAACGATGGAAATGTATCAACAATTTTAGAGCGTGTAAGTAATTCTCAGACATTCTGTTATAATTATTGTATTGTGTATCGCAGAAGGGATTTCTTTTGAAGTGTATGCTTCATAGTTTTTAACAAACATGATAGCTTTACGTTAATAAATGTTTCTATCCGATAGGTACCGGCATTCAGCGTGTTATAGCTTAATTAATATAATTTCAATAATTAATATAGTCATAAGCTCTCATATTTATTGTTTAGTCCCATAGAATCCCATGTTATCACTAACATATATATATAATTAAATTATACCTAAGCATGCATGAACACTCAAAAGTTTACCAAACGGTTACATAACATCAGCATAACTTATAAAACCGAAGATATGATAAATTTAAACAGCTTTACGCAAATTACGAGGCGAAAAACCTCTTAACATTTGCATCAAATCATGATCACTTAACTATATATATTCTGTCCTTTGAAGTAAGCATATAAAAATAGAACACGTTGAAGTCGTCGTGTCATTCTGCATATTGTACAATGTTTTACCTTCAAATGTATATTATAATCATTCACACTGGAGTCCGCCATGAAATCGAATCATTCAACGAATGCAATAAACATATCAAAACAGCATATCTTCTTAAAAGTTTTTAATTTCCCCATCATTATAAAAGATACCCCGTTTCATTTTAAGTCTAATTTGAAATTAAAGATGGCCTCTCCCAACAAAGACCAACCTCAAAATAATGATAATAAATAATTTCACAGCTGAGTGACCCAGTAATAAGGAAGGACTGTATATACAACCCAGGCTTTGATGTGTCTTACTCGACCCCCAGGGCAAGACACATGACAAATATACTGGTCAAGGGGTCATATGTACTGACCACTAGACAATAACAAACCTCTCAACGACCCAGATGCTATTGTCTTTGTTTCTTTTGACCTTTGACCTGAAGCCCAGCCTTGGAGTGTACATACCATATAAGGCTGATGACAAGTGAATTCTGAATCTGACAATGTCAGCATCATTTCTCATTAATCTCTATAATGGATGGAATTTATGTTCGGTAAATGTTGCAAGTACTTTTGTTTTAATGCCTACCTTATAACTTAAAATCAAGATAGTACTGCCCTTCTCCCCTCACCAAATTAAACTTGTGTTTGCAAGAAAGATTTTGTCCTATGACTACGCTTTTTTATGATATTGCTGTCACAATCATGCAAAAAAAATCTTTATCCTACGATTGTATCATCGGCATAAAATCTTAGCGGCTATCTAAATTAATTTAAATAATGGTAGCACAGGAGAGTTTTGCCGAAGCTGCACAAGCTCAGGCATTTAGTGTGTTTAATTCAATAATAATGTGTCCCCACTTCAATTACATTTACATTTTATGATGAGATTATATCACAGAATGTGAGGCGTGCATTTAATCTAGCCACCTTATCATGGCACTGCCTTGCCTCAGAAATATTATCGCTCAAATACTAAAAGGATATTATTGTGTAATGGTGATAAAATGGAACTTTAAGGTAAAAGAGGTTTAAGTCCTGAAAGAGCAACTGAAAAAACGTTTGAGATTTTTTTCCTCCAGTTTTATTTAGATGAATTTGTTTCCAGTTAATAACCTTGCGGGTCTTCACACGTTTTAGCTTTGAGAATTAATAACGATTCCATTTCAATTAATATAACTAAATATCCCATAGAAGAGTAACGTATCCGCAAATTGACAATATTTGATACCCAGCCTAAAATTCTTTCTTTATTGGCGATGCATTTCCTAAACCTCTTACTTCCAAATGAGATTGCCATTTCAAGAATTCATCACAAAAATCCCACCAACCACATGTACACTACACAACAAACAGCTTGGTTTGTATCAAAACCCGCCGATACTAAAATATATTTGCATAATAAAGGGACCAACTGTTGTCTTAAATAATAATTACAGCTCAGGAAAAAAAATAATCTCACTTTCATTAAGACGATTTCAAATTCACTTTCATGTTGTTGTTTTTTTAAATTATGGAAGCATATATAATGAGCTGAATATTAATTAAGTTTTTTTTTCAAGATCCAATGAGAGAACAAACTGAATGCTCTGATAAAGTCTGAATGAAGCTGAACAATGAATTGTCTACTCGCCTTCGAACATCACATCAGACTTACCTGTCTAGTATAAATTATAAAGGAAATCCTCCTGTTTCACCTGGCTACAGATATAGCACGAAAGTAAAACTCTCAGCACAAGATGAAATACGAAGGTGAAAATTTCGGGCTGGAGGTACTATGTAGCACCATTACCAAATGTTGAGGTGGTGGACAACTCGTGCTGACAGTAGTACTAACTTCTGATTTACCTAGAGACAGGTTAGGTGGAATTTGTGGTAAGCATATACCCTAGTTCATTACGACAAGCTCCTCCCCTTGGCCTGGCCAGCCTGTGACTGCAGACAATACCGACGGATGATATGGATGTTGCACAAACATCAAACGCGACAAAAGACTACTGAGAAACATGTTACAACCAACATCAAACCAAACTCAGAAACACAACCTAACCATCGCCATTATCATGCAAATTCCGGCACAGGCCATGATCAAGGGGAGGCATAATTCAATATATCTTTTGGTCTTTGAGTTCTTTTTAATGTTGGTAATTATTGTTAATTAAGACCTTTTCTTGTAGATCTAATCCCAATAAACTCGACATGATTGATCTGGGTCTAACTTTTTGTGGAAAGCCTTCAGCTTTTTCTGTAGTTAGGAAACACAAAAAGACTGGGAGACATGCTGGCTGAGGGTAAGTCAAATATCTGACCGCTTGATTAGTCAACTTACAGCTACCCAAGTTTATATAGATCTACATGGGACCAGTTAAAAACAAACTCTAAATATCTTTTGATCTTTTTTCACAGGCCCAAAGATCTTTTGCAGTGAAAATTTCCCAATTTTTTAATTGCCGACAAGCAACATCAAAAACAGCAGCTCTGTGGAGGCTATTGGACCAAAGGAAGTTAGCTAATGCTTAGAACTACTCATCAAAGCGTGGTAATGAAATAACCAGTCGCTAACTGATGAATGTCGTGCACCTCCACACAGTCATAAGTCTACAGAAATAACCAACGATTATAAAATGAAATGGCTGTAATATTTGTATTAAAGATTAAAGTGCTCGTAATCTGGACTTGTCATATGATCTCATGCATCTCTGCCCTGGAGAATACCACAAACTGACCCTTACTGAGGAACACCATTATTTCCATCAAGTGATCTGTCACAGTGGCCGGCCCCCCTCCTAGCTGCTGCTCCTTTCATTGTCACCAGTTTATGAACAGTTTGACCTCGGAGATTGCCAGGTCAACATGTTTAAACCACAATATAATTGTCCTTTCAAGAGTAATTGTGGTGAAATCTACAGATCACCATGTTCAATGTGACAGCATGATGCATTTTCTCAATTTAACAGACTTTATATGTCAGACACCGCATTCCCGAATTATAATATCACATGCTATAAATTCTTGGTCACTTTAGTATCAAAACCCTTGTTGAGCTGCCTATAGAAATTGTTGTATCTTGAATCAAAACAATTCAGCAAAACTTTACAAAAATTATAAAATTGTTATTGCATAACCAATTTTGCTTTTGTATCATTTATATAAAATTTACATTTTTTGTTGTTTATAAAATTCACTTTTATTATTTCATTTTCATCTTATTTTTTTCTTCTTTTTGTTTCAATTTAATTTCTTACTGATAAAATCATTGCAATGATGATAATAAAATGAGTAATTTGAACAGAGATATACAACTCTCTGGCCTAATTGTACCAGTATTCGTGGACTATACATGTTCTTTGAGAACAGAGATAGTATTTTATCAGACCTGTTAGCCTATCTACGTACTTTGATAAGCTGGCCAGCAGTCGAAGCCCTTGGAGCCACCTCACACAATAAACCTGTTCACCCATATACATACACGCACATCAAAATGTTATGATTCTGTGATTTTTCTCTACCAAAGTGTATACAGTCTCCCAAAAGAAATTAATTTCCTGTGGTGCCACAAACATACCACCAAACTTGTACTGACGCAATATTATTATTGTGATTTTTGTGAAAAAATTTTGTGTGAACTTATGCCTTCAATATTGCACTTTAAAGTAACTATTATTGGTGAAATTCATGAAAATTCAGTGAATTATTACCAAATTGTACTAATTACATTTTAAGTTGTTATTGTTGAAATCCAGGAAAATGCGCATGTGACAATGAACCAACATAGGATATTTTAAGATTCTACCTTGCCAGTGTTGTCAACTTCATTAAGTGCGTCAAATCTAGATCTACAAGACAATCGCTCAGTCACTCAGGGCGTGTGCCGATTCAAAGAGCATACATTAAATGGTCGACTATCTTTACGAATGCCCTAGTCCATATCTTTCTACCGATGTCACAGTACCGTTGTATCGTCCAAAGATCGCTACCTTTCTCATACTGAAGAGTAATTTATTTAACAACGCTGTAAATCACACATCGGGTTTCATTCTGCAGATTAAAACATGCTGTCTATCGTCTAATCATCAACGCAGACATATCACTTTTCACTCACTGAACTTTTTCATGACACAACCTGATAAAAGTGTAAGTAATTCTTTCTTCAATCAACAAATGTACTCAGTGAATTTGTGTGAATTTACACAATCCCAGACAACCAACTGACCTTATCAAAGGAATGCTTTTTATCACAATATCGGAAAAGTCGCTGCTATGCCATATGAATATCACGTACTAAGTACATTTATGTATATATATAATTATAACAATACATAAAGGTACATTTATGTATATATATAATTATAACAATACATAAAGTATAATTTACATAAGTTTCACTATGTCACAAAACCTGTCCTGTACATTCGGACTTCATTTTCCATCTAATATTAGATATGGTTTATTTTGACTTATTCAACCCTGTACACATTTGAACTTCTAAATCAAAAGCTAGAAGAGTTCATTATGAATTTTCGAGGGGTGGGGGTGGGGGAACAATGAGTTCATTTATTGACCTGGTAAAATCTTAGTAATGACCATGTATTTATGTTGCTTATGTGGTTTCGTTATTTTTATCAAACCAGCAGCAGTTAATAAGTTATACTTGATACACGATACAACTAATTAAGGATGGACAGAGCACATGGACTTCTCATATCTAAATTGTATCTTATATAGATACATATATACTGACCATACCTTACGTAGGGGAGATTGCCATGGTCATCTTTCACTTCCATGTAAATATATCTTGAAAACACTTGACGATGATGACTAAGAAACGTATCTAGTAATATTTCATGCCATTTAAAATGTACATATGTATCATGGTTTTCCAAAAAAAAAAGTTAAATAGCTACACAAAATGACACACACATCAGACGGTACCTAGCCTGTAAAATGTTACAACATACGCAACAACCATATTTCATTTTCACATAAAAAATAAAAATTTCACCTAAAACCACTGCAAACCAACACTTTTTATAATTGGTGTTAAGTTTTCAAGTGTATATATTTATATACAGCCAATTAAATACAAAATCCCACTCAACCAGAAAATATAGATTATAATGTTAAAAATATTTATAGCACTGCGTATATATATCTTGATTAATAGCGCCTTAATCTACACCTTTTCTTTGTGGTTTACGTCATAGGTTTTATTCACTATATCAGTCACAATATCTTTATAAATATTTTACATAATGTACATTGACAATTAAAAATATATGGCATAAACAAGTGACTGTAGTTTCAATGTTCCTTGATTTATGGAATTTTTCCACTAGAAAGCAACAGTTAGATTTAATTTCTGATTTTTTTTATGTTTTATCTACAATTTGTTTACAAAGAACATTGGTGAAACTTTTTTCATTGGAAATGGTATCAAAAGGACAGAATCGGAACTTACAGTTGTCTAATATGGTACCTAGTACTACCTACGTCACAGTTTTCGGTTCACTGTTGTTTAGGCTTGAAATAATCAAGTACAAAGTCATTCTGCCATCCTCATAAATAATAGACTATATTAAAATATTTTACATGAACAAATGTTTAATTATTATTCAGTACATTAAAAATCATTAATGTATGCGCATGATGTAGATTCTACTGATAAAAATATAAATAACTATATAAATTCCCTGACTTTGTTTTACTAAAATTTCAACATGTGGTGATTTCCGATAAACCTATATTTTCATTTATTTCATGAATTCTACAGTAAAATATTTCAGTGAAAGATCAAAATAATTTTTGGGAATTCAGCAGCAAGATATTTTAGTGAAAGATCAAAATAATCAATAGGACTTAATTCTTCTTTAAAAAATATCTACTGGTATTTCATAGACTGATATCAACATCTGGTTTGGTTGGCTGCGTTTATTTATAAGGTCACATATATATTTTGTTATATAGTGATCTACCCTTGCTCCTTCTTGCTCCATGTGAGGCGATGCTCTCAGAACCAGTCTGGGAACCAACTCTCCCGTCTCTTTGATGTTTTGCTACAGAGCAGCAATATCACTTCATCAAAGGCTCGGGGATAAATCTAATTTCTTACTTAATCTTCATGTTACTTCCCCCATTGTACCAGTTTCTTATGATATTCTCAACGAGTCTATTTTTTTTAAGGTGGCGGTATATTTATTCTAATTACCAAGAAATCAATTCATAACTTTGTTTATTCAGGTTCCCACAGAATTCTGTCACTTAAATTCTTTGTATGGTATATATATGTATTCCATCTTTTTATTTTTCAATGTAGAGTTATCTGCTCCTGTACGGGATACAACTGTTTATAATTTTTTGTGAAGCCATAATAAATTTGCAGAAAATGGAATAGAAGTTTCTCACGCAAAGTAACATTTTAGCAATAATCAATACGTTCGCCAACAACTCAGCATGTATACAAATACTAAGAATTTTTAAGCAAGAAATTTCATCAAAAGGTAATCTTTGATTTTTAAACTATTGTATATGGTAATACTCAAGTTATAATTGATAAATCGAACTTACCACTAGCTGATTTAAATATTGTGAAATATACACGAATATTCACCAATATATAAATAATTTGAATATTAATCGTGTAAAAAGACAAAGAATAACCTTTCCCGTCATGACTGATTCTTTTCAAAGCAGCTAAGATATTTATCGAGTCTTGGACTCCTGAAGTCTACCAGTATCTCAAGTGTTAATTATCATGGCTTATTGCAGGGGCGATGCTGTATCAAGTTACATAGGTTACGTCAGATGATAAATATTTTAACTTGCCACTTCAGTAAAAGGGATATAACACATTAAGTAATAAGATGCTGGAGGGAAGTTTGATTGTAATATCAGAGACAGGCTGCAGGGATGAGCCAGTATAGTAGCTGATTAGCCCTCCCTCCCCCCCCCCTCCCCAATCTCACAGATGTTCACTACAGGTGTTCAGAAAAGACCTACTACCACCGATTTCACCAAGTCTGCATTTGGTCCGGTTGCTTGGTGTTTTTTTTTATTACATCACTTTTACACCTACATAATCATTTAAGGATATATTTACAGGTTTTGGTGGTCGGGAGCCCGGAGGTTGAGTTAAGTTTCTAGTGAAAAAAACTATCCATCATAGCCCTTGCCTGATCATACCTATGTAACTGCCCCTTGTATATGCCTGTTAGTCTTCATCTTTAAGTCATGACCCAGAGCTGTAGAGTAATTAGGTACATGTGCATGTGATACCTATAAAATAGAAGATTAACTTGGTAAATGTCTATGTTTGTTTTTATTTTACGTTGCATTAATAGCTAGGGTCATTTAAGGATATGCCTGGTTACGGAAGTGGTGGGAACCTGGAGTTCCCAGAGAAAAACCAACCTACAGTCACAATCAGTACTGGGTATTTGCCCCAAGAAAAATTCAAATTGGAGAACCAGAGGTGTAAAGCTAGGGTTAATCTGTCGCGATGCAGAACACCTTAAACACTTGAATTGGTCACCACAGCTAGTAGTCACATGAAGTAACTTGGCGGTAAGTTGTACATATGCAATAATGCAGTGATATGTAATTGTATGTCAAGATTAAGTTTGCAGTTTGTCCACTTTGAAAAATTTCAAAGCATTCTTCCAAATGACTCAATCTACAACTTGCTTACATAACTCTTTCGATGCTGCTCATGTTTAAGTCAACATCACTTTATCAATTTTGTATACATATATACAACAAAATCATTACATAATATGCATGCATTTAGTGTTTATAAATATGGCTATCACGATTAACGTAAATATTATTTAAGTTCCATGCATCACCACAAACTAAAGTTTACCTTAGTTGATGTGAATGCCCCCAATATTCTCTTAATTTAAAATAATTACATCAGATAGTGTAATAACTTCCTGTTTGCTGATGACAATTTTTCAGTCATCATTTTACAAACAGCAAACTACAACACTTTTGCTTCAATATATATATAAAACTGTATGCATGACCCAATTGCCCAAGCCAAGTTACCCTTGTCTCTTGACAATTTCACTTACTTGGCCTAATTGCATAATTTCTCAAAACCTTGTCATAATATAAATTGAGTTTGTTAAAAATGATTTTATATTCATGTTTTTAACAAGTTATCTGCATGTCCTTGACCCAGATTGTCCTATAGCTGAAATTTAATGGTATCTGCCCTTAACCCGAATCCTGATCATCTTAGCTAGTGATTGTTGTTTGCCATTGACCTATATACTGTCCTGCCCTTGACCCAGATTGTCATACGACCTTGACCAAGATTGTCCTAGCATGTGATAGTTGTTATCTGCCCTTGACCCAGATTGTCCCACCTTTGACCCAGACTGCCCTAGATTATTGTTGTCCTTCACCCTTGTCCATTGTTGCCCTAGATTATTGTTGTCCTTCACCCTTGTCCAAATGAATATTTTACATGCCATATTCAACCCAATTAGCGCCAATGTCCCTATAAACGCCCCTCCTGCTTTTTGAGGCCTTGATTTCAATTGTCCACGCATAAATAAAAACCAAAACTACACAAAACTGTCTAGATTTACAATAATTATGTCTTATTAGCACCTTTTCATTTTTTCAATTTTTTAAACACCCTGGGCGCTTATTGGGTCGAATACAGTATGTATCTTTGGCCAAAATACATATCTCTGTATATTTAAAAGTTGTATTTACTCATTAAATGTTATCTTAATATAACTGTTCTAAATAACAATTGTTATTTGTATACATATTGTCTACAACTGTCACAAATGCCATGTGTCCATTATTCTCTCATGCTTTTCTCAGAAATTTTTATTTGTCTTGTGTTAGGAGCCTGACCATGTGAGATATATACTGGGCAATGTGTCTAGTAAATCCAACCCGACAAAAACCAGAAGTCTATAAAATTGGCTGGCTGCAAATTTAGCTTTGACATTAAAGGCAGACTTAATTGACATGTTATCACTGTATTTTCATTTAAGACCTGCAGGAGTTGTTATGTTTGAAGTTTCACTATCAAGGCTGAAAGTTTCAGTAGGATTGCACTACAGAGCAGTGACCCTCTGTCACCGTCAAGGTCTGTATATGCTGAGAAGTGTGTCACCGTGTTTGTGTTTGTCCGCAAATAAGACCCCTCCCACATCTAAGACCCCTCCCACTAATAAGACCCCCCCCCCAACTATTTTGACATATTTCATGAGTTAGGGGGGGATGTCTGCAAATAAGACCCTACATCTATTTTTCCATTTACTGGATGAAGTATTTGAGGATATGTGTTAGTTTACAAATTTGTCATAATAATAATCAATGCATTCTTTATATTATTACCAGAACAGTAGCACATATAATATTGATTGTCATTATTACAAAATATGAATACTGTATTACGTACATGTATGTTTGAATTCTTCACATTTCTTTAAATCCTTAAAATCCTTAAATCCAACTTCTGACAATTGACAATCCTAGCTTTAATATATATTTCATCATACTGGAATTCATTCATCTTCGAACTTAACAAAATAAACAAACTGTCAATTAAAACTATACAAAAGTTCTACATGTTCACCAAGTATTGTATGTATATATATGTACCAATACTCGTTTACAGTGATCAGAATTACAACATCGTGATATGTAAACTATTTGATATAATGTATCTGCAGAATAGAATAAATCTTATCGTCGTACAAGGTGCCGTCTCCTTGTATCTAGTACAGTGGTTGTTGATCCTAGGTTAAATAATCCAAGGCCATTATTCGTAGGGTTTAAGTGAAACTGATCATTATTGAGATCACTACGCCTTTGAAGTGTACTATCACCTAACACACCTCAAATAGGGACAATCCCTTAGATTTGGATCGGTGTCAGTCGGACAAAAAACTGCAAAGAATATCGAACAACATATGTCACGGGTATAGGAAAAAAATTCAATACACCTAAACCTTGTTCTTAAGAAATTAAAGATGGTCAGTGTCAAACTATTGAATTAAATGACAAAAAAAAATAAGAGTGTAAAATAAAAATAAAACCTATCTGGAAAGTTTCTAGCTGACAAATTTAATAATATCTTGGAACATTCACCAGTTGACTTGCGATTAATTAGGATATTTCATGTAAACAATTTTTTTTTATATTTCCCTTTGATTCATGTTATAGGGGTCTTTTTATGGTATAACGGTAATACCATACTGTAACATCATGGAACTGAATAAAAATTTTTATTGTTTTTTGATAAATTCAGTATCAGCAAAGTTATCAGCAACAAAAATTTATATGTTTGAACAGATGAGACAGCCAGGCGGTGAAAAAAATGATGGAAGGGTTCTTAATTATAAATTATTTGCATTATCCTTTCTAACCATGTTTGAATATTAAATATTCCAATAGGCGGTTGTAAAAGTGTTGTAGTATTTTTTGTTTATATTCATATATATTGATCATTCAGATATCATCAATAATTTCAGGTTTTTTTACCATATTGTGTGATTGTGTACATTGGCATTTATCCAGACAGTTTTACCTAGCATAAATCTTGATTTATGCATGGTCATGGGGGTAACATCTGATTTATCATCATCAAAATATCTAAATTTACATCTTTAGTGCACGTTGATTTAAGATGAAAGATGACCAGGTTATCCGTGTTCTGTAAGGCTGGATGCTTGATGGAGCAGCGAGAACTTCAAACAGTCTGTATCCTTCAGGTTCAGTACATAATGATGCCATCCTGTAACCCAATCCTTTAGGCAGCTATTCAAATTCAAACTGGCTCCTTAATACAGCACGTTTCACTGACCACTGCCTCTATACACATTTGGTCAGTTATCTGTTACTAAAAATATCCTCACAGCCAACAAGACGTTTATTACTATAATTCCGTAAGGTATCATTAAATAATGATAAATTCAAAAGAAAACTTCCTCGGATTGGAAGATAAATACCGACACATTTGTCATACGATAGCATTCAAGTCCTTTGTGAAGCGAAGGCATGTCAACCGGGCCACAGGGCTATTCATATGCATATGAGGACACAAAGAAACCCACAACAAAAGGTGCATAATTCTACACACTAGATCACTTCCTATACACACGACATAAACAGGTCCCGTTTCACAAGCTCTTTTACCTCACAGACGATTGAGAATTAGCCAGAATGAATCCCGGTATATCCAAATCAAATCGAAAATCGGATGTAAAACTCCGTGACCCAGTGGTCAGCGTTGACCAGTAGGCGACATGAATTTAAAACTTACCGTCCTCGCGTCCACCCTCCTTCTCGTTTCCAGCGTAGCTGCCTCCAAGGTTATTGTTTTTGCCCTGAAATGGACAGATATATTAGTCACATATTTATCCAGGCCATGATGGGGGCATATACTAGACGACCCAGATGAATCAAACAGACCACAGTCCCTATTGATGTAATTACAAACTACACTACATACCTCCTCTGTTTCGGTAACCAAACCCAGTTTATCCTCGGATAAATTTTCGGACGATCTCTTTTCTTCCTCGCCTTCATCTTTGTAAACTTTTACTTCATCGTTCGAGAAAAAGTCTTCGGAGCCGCCAGAGTTCACATGCGGCATTGTAAAAACACAAAATACAATCCAATCCTTTACTTTTTGATGTACTGTCTCTCACACACACGTTTTGAATCCGCCATGAATATACTCTCTGTGAAGACATTCAGATGGGAAGCGCCCAATTGGCAGCAAGCACTTAACCGGCCGACCAATCAAAAGCGTCGTTACAAAAAGGTTCCAGGCCGACAGAGGCTCGCCAGAGGGCGTGATTTGAATAAAATACACGCGAATTTCCCCAAATTTCTACATTTTTTCGATTTCGGAGAGAAAGTTTAATGCGATGTTAAAATACTAGAGTACCAATACTACAAGATGTCATCATGGGAGTAAGGTATTAGGATCTATTCATCGAATACGGGGGTCGACAATTCCATTATTTACATTTTAAAAAATGTAGGCCACCACAGAGGATTTCTCCTTTAGATGCCTTCCCTTTGATGTTGGAAAACAACATCTGAAGGAGTAAATGCGTGCAAGTCGTATAAAAAGGATGTGGTAGTATTATATTTTTGTAATATGATTACATTTACAATATCAAGATTTGCCTTTTCACAGTTATAATAATATTATCACTCCGAAAAAAGCAAGAAATATGTACAATGTGTTAAATCACCAGTAATTTAAGTCACCAAACTTGTGAAAAGATCAATTAAAAAACGAGAATACTCAACGTCTTTAGCCATTCTTTAAATGTTGTCTTTTATTGAAGTTAATATTGCAACCACAGCTAAGAATAATTTAATCATTTATCGTTAAATCAATTTTAGACTGTTTGTTTTAACTGGAATCCACCAGAGTTTAGACAGGCAACAACGGTTAAAACATTCCTGCTATGCGTCTCGACTATAATGTTTTTAACTAGGGTCCCTTTGATGTTGCCGTCTATCTCGAATCCCAGCGATCCGATAGACCTGCCCGCTTGCAAAGGTCAAGTGGGTTGGAAGAGAAATTCGTTCCTATGGCACACATTGTCTTTTTACTCGGTTCAATCTCGTCTTGAAACAAGCGGTAGAAAACATAACATCGAACCTGTGTATTTCATCAATGTGCGCTATATTGGGTATTAGTAATTTCCATATAGAACAAGTATTTGTCGGCTCCCTTTGATCTGTCGGCAAGCCTTTGTGATACCTTATATGGCAGTACAGGCTGAGCAATGAGTCTAGATTTGTTTACACACCATTTCCCTTTGTAGCTATCGCCACCTAGTGGTAAGACCTGCAAAATAGGTTTTTCTCGCCACCCTCGGTCACAAGAGATCTACATTGGTTTCACAAGAAACTCATGATATTGTAAGCTTGTGAACAATGGCAGATATTTTATATCTTCGTTGGTAAGTTTATCCGAACACCCTGCCTGCATGATCGCTAGCATATTGCATCCCGTTTTTATTGGTTTCTGGGTTGAGACCAGGGAGCTTTGTTTTAATCTTTAATGCTTAAATCGTTTTACGTTAATTTAAAAGTTGCTTTTTATTTTTGCGACAGGCTCCATCTAATTATCAATATGCATTATAATATGTGTAGATGAATAAACAACCAGAATATTGAATGCTTACGGACCGTTAACTTCTTAAAACCTATAGTAGAATTTTTGGTGTAAATTCCAAACACTTCAATATCCAATTTAATTGGATTATTTCAATTAATTACTATATATTACCGATTTATTGATTTGTTAAAAATTGTTTCCCAATTAAGAAAATATTGTGTAATTATTCTTTCTAGTAATCATATATTTCGATAAGGTTAAAAATTGTTTATTTCGATATTTTATTACAATTCAACTGCTGAAGATAAATATTTATTCTAATCCGCTGGGGATAAGGAATTGTGTTTCTATTTTCCAGCTTAGTTAGTGATGTTGAGTTATATAATTATTGTAATACTAATTTAGCTTTGACATATGGGATATGATTATGAGTCATTGTTCCAAGTTCCTTCTTACTGAACATGTGATTTATAGCTTCATAACCCGAGGACAGTCGCACACGGTTAAACTAAAATTGTCGTTTATATCGCACCTGTCCGCCAATAGAACACATATGGTCATTCATATATACCTGTGCTATTTAAACATGTTTATATTTTCATCCGCGTAATTGAATTAATTCATGAAACACGGAATCTTGTATGGCTGTCAATTTTCGTTGAGTGGGTTGTCTTTTATATTCGCCTAGAATTATTTTACGAGATGCTTCATTGGCGCGTACTTGTACACAAGTCTGTCCATTGGAAGGGTCAATATTGAAATTTACCTGTGGGCTTTAATTATCTTTGTAAGGAGCGGTGTCGTGGGTTGACCACAGTATGTGACATTCCCGTCCTCTTGCTCATCTTGTTTATTGACTAAAAACCAAAACAGAGCCCGGAATCGGAGTTATTCTTTTGAGACAATTAATCTTCTGTCAGGAAATAAATATCCCAATGCATTAATTTTATTAATTATCAAATATGAATTGTTTCAAAAAAAATTTGAAGAAACAATCTAAAATAAGCATTTTACTATAAAAATCTCTATGAATTAACTTTTTTTCTAGTTAGAGCAATAGGAAAAGAATGAGCCCGAAAGTCCTTTCTATAAATTCAGATGATTGATTAGCAAAAACTTATACGCATGAAAGCATGGTTCACTTTTTAACCAATATATCAAAATTTAATCGTCAAAGCAAAGATAAAAATAAACATTTAAATCTCTGATCTAAAGAAGTTTTAAAGAACAATTAGGAAAAATGGAGTCGGTGTATTTATCTTTGTAAATTTGGCATGTTGCATAAATCGCCGTCACAATATTTCATTTCCGAGAATCTTTCCTTTGATCTTTTTCGAATACACGGTATGTTGATTGACTAAGATATGGTAGACTGGGTTCGGCGCCCTTGTTACAACCGTATTTATGTTTTCTAGAGCGAAGAATTTTAATCTATAATTTGGAATAGAATGTTTATCACCCGGAAAATGAGCTACTAAGTAACATAATGGCCTCGTGCAGGTGGGATCATATGAGACTAGCCGTAGGCATGCTTGGTAGTTATAGTACCAATAGTCGCCCGGGTGGAACAGAAGGAACACGACATGCTTGAATGATGCTGGCAATTGCATCAACCATAGATTTTTTATAGTATCTTACACGAAGAAAAATACTTCCACTTTCTTCTTACTGGGTGATAGCTGCAATTTTAAAAGAGAATCTTTGTTGTCGTAAATTGGATTTTTTTTTAATCATAATAATGTGACTGGCATAAATTCAGGAACATCCCTTTGTCACGCTTAACGCTCCGTGCATTTCGTCTCGCCATAAATGTCACTGATTTGACCACCGATAAAGTAAAGGCATCTAATAAAGTCGACAAATCGTATATTCAATTAAAAGGGTTTTACTTTTATAGTCAATAACAGGGATAAAGAACAAAGCCTATGTTAAAAGATGTGAGCGCAAAAAAGATCTTCCCGATTCTCATCGATAACATCATCAAACCCGACGTCTAAGTGGCTATCACGTGACATGATGAAGAAACATCGCACCCTATATAATATTTCAACCTAGTGTTATATAAATCAGTCTCAGGTTTAGGCGGAGGGGAGCCCTCTTCATACACAGCTTTTATATCAAGGCGACTTTTCCGGACAGTTGTGAAGTGGACCGCTCCCTACTCGTTAATCACCCGTTCACGTCATAATGACAAATACCGCAAACCAGTTAAAATTGATAACCACGTGCGTATTTCATAACTAGTAGATAATTTGTCACAAATGTCATTTAAATGTCTTATATCGATTAATAGAATGGTCTAACATTCATTGATATATATATATTTATTTTTCTCTTTTTCTGGACATTATCAGAATTTTTTTTGTCCCATCAGCCCGATGTGCTTAAAATACTTCCACGGTGACTACAAATGAACATGTTCAAATGATAGCCCTGCCTCGCCGCTTCCCACGCCCGTCGCAAAGTACGAAACTGAGGCGTGAACAGCTAATTCATAAAACAATATGAAAAACACATGTTGTAATATCATATAAGCCACAGGGACTGGGTCACATTAGGTTCTGTGTAAATATCACCTTTTATTAAGGCTATGCTACGGACAAGAAAAAAAACACTCACTCAAAAACAAGAACTGTTTGATTTAAATCCGCACGCATAAACATGTTATTAATATTTAATTATCGTAAACGCACGGTTCAACAATTATCTCGCGATTTATAAAGTTTACTACTAGGACGGTAGGTAATAGCTAGTCTGTACACATAATCTATTATAAACAAAGTCCCCGGGGCACGCTTAAGTCGACTAGGAGATAGCTGATTATCTTTGAGATGTAAATAACTACGCAAGGTGTATTCATTAATTAAATACCCTCTTTAAAGCCACAAAGATAGCTACAGAGGTGCCAAACTGTCAAGAGTGTCAGAAATGTGGAATTAAAATGTGGATATAGCAAAATTTACACAAGGCGAAGGTCAAATTTTGCTGCAAGGACCCAACGCATTATCAATGCAGCTAATGAATGTTTTTGTAGCCGAATATTTACTTTTTTCCGTATGTATACTGCTACATTTTAATAATTTCCTCTCAACGTGTTCGTTCCGCACGACTGGCTTGGCGCAGGATGGGCGTTTAATTATTGTTAATATAGGGAAATATTATATTCTTCATCGTGACGTTTAAAATTTAATAACATTTATTGTTGTATACAAAACATATTGTATTTCATTCTATTTAGGGTTTGGCCTTTATTAATGTCTCTTTCAGACGTTTGTTTTCTGTGGATTCATAACATTTGTCAATATTTACTGTTAAATATAGTCTGTTTGCAAAAACGGTATTATTAAATTCTAACAATGGTAAAATGCAATGCATGAAAGTGAATGGATTATATGTGTGTACATACTTATTTATTCTTTCTCAATCATATTCATTCATGTGCATTCTATTTTTCATATTATTGATTGCAAGTAGTGTAATAAGAAAAAGCATAAATGACACTTGTTCACAAGATATTTGATATATACTTATTTTATAACAGTTTTAGTTTCATTTTCATATTTCACATTAGATAACACACGTCATTAACTCCAAATTGTCATTTTAAATCTTACTTTAAGCCGTTTCATCCCCACTTTATTTTTCCCATACATTGTAGTTTTCTTTGTAGTTGCTTTGAAGTAATTTTGTAAAACCACACATCTAAGGTTTTTAAAAGTGAATCAAAACGGAAATTGGATAATGCGTTCTTTTCCTCTTTTATTTATCCGTAGTCATTTTTTTCTTTGCATGAAAAGTAACATTTTTTTTAAATATTTTATTATATAGATAATCTTATTGTCACCAAAATTAATAACACAAATTTTGCTTTTGAAATATTGTCTGTGTATCTATTAAAATTAACTGACAATTTCACAATATGTTTAAATGGTTTGTGTTTTAAAATGCTATTGCGGTGTTAGATTATATTTCTACAAGGCATTGTGCAATCGCTATCGATAAGTTAATTAATTTGATATGCACATTTCAAAAAAAAAAATCTAGTAGAAATGTATGTTACCAGCATGTACATTTCATGTCGATTTCATGATAACAACTGATCAATGTCAGTTATTTACTCATTGAATGGTATCAACAAGGTGGAAATATTGGCATGTAAATTCACTATATTGAAGTTTGACATTCTAAGATTTTCATTTGGGATACTCAGATAATAAATATATATATAAATGATGGCATGTCAACGCATCAATGGAATACAAAATGTACATTTTTCATTGGGTAATATTGATATTTTATTCATAATGTTTTGTATGTAATATTGTTACATATTTAAGCATGCAGGTGTACTATATATGAATACCATTTGTGTATCATCCTATGAACGGCATAATACATTATTTTTAGTTCAATAAATTAAAGAACTTTAATTAATTTGATTAATTATTAATTCTATTGATAAATTATTCACTGAAACTTAAATAGTTACCCACATACTATTTAAATCAGAAATAGTAACATTTTTACATTGTTTATAACTATTATTGATACATTACATGTATTACAAATATCATTTATAAATTATATATATATAATAATAATTTAGTATTTATACATTGCCTATAATAATACTGATGCCATATTTACTGTACATGTATAGACCTTGATGTATAATGATTTATGAGTATACTATTGCATGTTATAAACTTAACTGATAAGCAATACTGATGCAATACCTACAAGGAGTACCGATGCACAATTTCAAGTAACGTTGCTATATTTAATTAAAACAACACCGATCTACGACAAAAGTATAAAAATAATGCATTACGTATAAAATGAAATTGATTACATCATTTCATAGTTACAGTGTCAAGTCGACACGTGTTTTACTTCTATTACTCAAAAGAAATGTTTTGCAGAAGAGCATCGGATCTTTGTTAATAGGGGCGAACTTAGCATTGATATATTATGTTGTAGCTTAAAAGTAATAGATAAAAGCACAACACGTGCACATGTAATTTATTGGTACATGTAGATGACAATGGTGTATTATTTGCATGTCATGTTGAATTCGTTTTAATAATAACACAGTTCAGGAAACACACTTACATCTATCATTCTGAGAAAGTAAAAATTTGAAAATTATATTGAAAACAAAAATATTGATGAAAATAGAATATTCTGGTATAATTGTTAAAAGCGCTTGGCCCAATGCAGTTGCAATTGATACCTTTGATTTAGCGGCCTTTTATAACATTGATAATCACCATCAATGACAATCCTAGGACAACGAAATAATGACTTTTAAATTTTCGTTTTAATAATGCATTTGTTTTGTGTGTCAAATAGTATTTTATTTTTCCGTGAACTTCATTTTCGGGAACCAATGATGTATTATTTCCGAGATCTGTCTATCCTTGCTTGAGGAGGATAGTGGTATGCAATCATCCTTTTGAAAAAAGTTACTTAATGTATATACAAGACATATCTAATGTGGTATATTTGCTCTCTATAAAGACTAGCGCTGTTATGCATCATGTAACATTTTTGAAATTAAAATATATGTGATTTATTGGTAATGCATCATGTGAGTTATTAGGATTTCTTTATCTTTTTATTACAATCTATGTAAATTATGGATACTTCAAGGCACTTTTTCATTTCAAATGATATGTTCTGTTTTCGTAGCAATGTAAGAACGAACCACCAAGGGTGACTCTGCTGCTGGCCGGTTCCTTCATCAGGTGGACAAGCTAGAAATTGGATTAGAATGCCTTAGTAGTGAAAAATGATGAGTACAACATTTGTTAGTCTTAAATTATGTAAAGTTTTAGTGTAATATAGAGCATTGTTACATAATACATGTATTCTATTTCACTAAGGAAATTATTACTTTTTTTTCCAAATTTATTTCTCCCAAAAAGAATATTGTTAATATTGCATTATTATTTTTTCAGAGAGAACTTTCAATAATTATTTGTCTAAGGGAACATTATTAATATAATAATTTTCTAGAATAACATTACCTTACATTATTTAGTATGGAGATCACTGTTGCATTGTTTTATAGTTGTTGCATTAACTATCATAGTTTTATTATTTGTCATTTATCATTGGTATATGCATGAGAAACTATTGTTATAATAATTATCAGATATCCTTGCTGTTTTGCTTTACATGGAGAACATTGTTACATTATCTTAAGGAGAAAATATTGCCACATTACTTAACAGAGAGAACACTGTTACATTATTTCACACAAAAACAACATTGTTATATTATTTTGAAGAGAAGAAACATTGTTACATAATTTATCATATATAGGTATATTTCAAAATTTATCAGAGAGAACATTGCTACATTATTTTACAGGGAGAACATTGTTACATTATTTTACAGGGAGAACATTGCTACATTATTTTACAGGGAGAACACTGCTACATTATATTTTGTCACATAGAACGTTATTACATAATTTGTCCGAGAAAATATAGTTACATTATCTTACAGAGGAGAGAACATTGTTGCGTTTTTAAGAGAAACAATTTTTACTCGATCATTGTTACAACATTTGCTAGGAATTTTAATTACATTAATAACAATGCAAGGTTTATGTTCGATTATGTTATTTCTAAAGCATGATTGAAAAAATAAAACAGTTAAAATTTAATGTATTAATTAAATTCATTATTTGTTAACATGTTCCAAATGATTTCAGATTTTCAGTAGTCTTCACAGACCTTTATTTTCTAGATTGTGATCGAAATTATATATCGTGGTTATGATAAAAAATGTAGGCCTTGCTACACCTACATGACGAATAATGTGATTATGATAATGCTACTGGCATTGTTGCTGTAAGTTATGCATTTGGCAATAAAGATAGTTTCGATACTCTTTTATTTCTTGTTTTCTTATGATTGTTTTCATGGTTTAAAATTTCACGGGTCGTTGAAATGATCATTAAAAATAATAGCTATTTAATTGGAAAGCATTTGATCCCGTTACTATGACTTTCAGTTAATTAGATGTCGATTTGTCCTGTTAATATAATATACTGGATGTCTTCGTTTCCTGTGAATGTGATTTTTCATTAACTGACTATCGATTTGTCCAGTAAATACGATATTCCATGAATTATATCGCCATCCGGGATTACACTTTGTCCTGTTAATATGATATCCCATTACTTGGATGTCGATTGCTCCTGTTAGTGTGATATCCCTTTATTTGAATGTCGATAGTTCCTGTTAAACGATATTCATTTACTTTGATGTCCATTGCTCATGTAAATGGAATATCCCATGAATTGGACGTTGGTTGTTCCTGTTAATATTATATCTCATTAATTAAATGCCAATAGCTCCTGTTAATTTGGTGTTGATTGTTCTTGTTAATGGAATATCTCATTAATTATATGTTGATTGCTGATTTTAATGGAATATCCCATTACTTGGGTGTCGATTGCTCCTGTTAATGCAATATCCCATTAATTAGATGTTGATGGCTTATGTTAATGGAATATCCCATTAATTATATGTTGATTACTTATTTTAATGGAATATCCCATTAATTGGGTCTCGATTGCTCCTATTAATGGGATATCCTATTAATTGGGTGTCGATTGTTCTTGTTAATTGGATATTCCATTCTTGTTAATTGGATATTCCATTAATTATATGTTGATTACTTATTTTAATGGAATATCCTATTAATTGGGTCTCGATTGCTCCTGTTAATGGGATATTCCATTAATTGAGTGTCGTTTGCTCCGATTAATGGAATATCTCATTAATTAGATGTTGATTGCTTCTGTTAATGGGATATCCCATTAATTGGGTGCCGATTGTTCCTGTTAATTGAATATTCCATTAATTATATGTTGATTGCCTTTGTAATGGGGTATCCCACTAATTGAATGATGATTGCCCCTGTTGGTGTTTTATACTGTGTGTAAATCTATGCTAAGTCGCCCTTCACACCAGCTAAACATCAAAGTAACATTGAACAATATTTCAAAAGGAGTTACATTGACAAGTCCTATGACTCAACATTCTACAAACACATATTTATTGCCCTATCATACTGTAACTGTTTACAGAGAAAAAACAAATGAACAATATCCTTCACAATGCTGTTCTTCAGAAAATTTCCAAAAACTCTATTGAAGCGTTTGATCACAAGGCGCTACGTCAAAGCAATCTTAGCTTCATAAACAGTAGTAATGTTGAATAAATGTACATACTATTTTTCCGAATCTAGTATATATTCCCCTTATATTTGATTCAATGTTTGAATTTTGTAGCAAGGTAATACGTATTTGAATTAATCAGACATTTCTTTGGTTACTTAATGGTTTAAATATTCAAATGATTCACATGTTATATCGGTGAAAAGGATAACTACACTTCCTAACTTAAAACCATACTGCAGTACAGTTTTTGTCATAATTGTAAATGTTGATTTAAATGCATTTGTCGCATTTTATATCAAGTCGATTTGTACATATTAGATAGAATTATGTTTCTATAGAAAGACACATCGCGAAGAAACATTTTCATGTTTAATGAAGAAGACTATGAACTAGACAATGAATATAGCAAAGCTCGTCTGATCAACCGAGATACACTTCGTTAATCAAGCCAGATGATGAATAAATGTATAAATTAATGAAGCGAGTATCTGAATGTTAAATTGGGGGTGAGATTATAATAAACATGGATCATGATATCTTCATATCGTTATATGCAATGGATTTAGATAACATTATGCATTAAAGAAAAGAAGAAAGAACATTCATATGTCTTTTTATAATCAGAAAAGTAAAAAAAAGCAATACTATGCGACATTTGGTATTACTTTTGATTAAGATAACATGGAACAATACAATATGTCACTATTACTGTATCCGTGCAAATGTGATGATAATATTGTTTCGGGGAATTTAACTATACAAACAAAACAGTAACTTGATCGTTCTTATGATTAAGGTTAATATTGATAACACTAATTTGAAAAGAATCTAATAAAATAGTCATTTTATCATTTCAATAACCTCATCCTAATCCACGGAAATATTTTTGTTGATATGTTGATGTTATCTTATTAAAGGAGGATAGATAAAAAATATGTATATTTTCATGTTATTTTATCATTTCTTATCTATGATTTTTATGAAGAGATAAGGATTTGGCAGAAATGAAAATGGCTGTGTAGCGAAGTAATACAATCGAATAAATAAAATTGAATACTTGTAAGCCCTAAATAAATTGGTCGGTAGATCAAGATCAAAATTGAAAAATTATCAGTTATATTATTTATAGGGCGGTGTGTTTATTCGGGGAACTCCGGTCTTACTCCTACGACAAAATCGGACACGCCCTTTCTATGGATAAAGTAACAATAATAAGAACAATCACATACAAAAATGCAATAGCATTGATTCAGATAGTTATATTAATTTAAATATTCCAGACCTATGCATTTATCATAGCTATATGAAGTGTCGATATACAACGCATTAAACTATTGTGTTGCTGGAGATAAGTTGCATGTCGCGTGCCGGCTATTGTAGCGGGTAGAATATATCGCGATATGGACCTAAAATTATATGATTAAATTTCAGATGTTCAAAATTTCGAGATTTGGCTTCAAGTGTATATATAATTTATATTTCACCGAGATCATATTTTCGTGACCATGGCGATGACTTGTTTAATCACGAAATTATCATCACCGCGAAAATATTATACGATAATAAACCAGGAAGAAAACACAAAAATAAAAGTGACGACTGAACGTTAATAATATTACAATTCATCAGCGATAACAAAACATAAATAATTAAACAGCTGGTTTCATACATAAAACATATATAAAGTAGAATGCTACTGAACATACCATACTTATATGGGTATATGAATAATATATATGGCACTTAGTGTGACAAGAACACATAAATAAACAAACTTGTCTTATATCTTAATTATGAACATATTTAATTAAGTGTTGAAATAGTTTAGATTGTATGTGATAATGTTTTGAGAGAAAGGAGGAATTTCGAGAAATAATTCGTCACTTAACAAATAAATAGTTAACATGCATTTTATGCTACAACAATTAAATGATAGCATATTTCATTATTACGAACATAACTTTTCTTTCATCATGATAATATCTTAATCTAACTGATACATAAGTTTTCAAAGCTAAGGAAGATGTAAAGAAGGTTCCAGGTTAGTATAAGATATGCACAATTTTAGATTTCAATTTCATCTAATAGGTTTAAGTTTGAAAAATAAAATCTGGTTTTCTTTGCTAACACCACCAATTTCTGACAAAACACCGAGTTTGTTATCTTAAATTTTTAAAATTGATTGATATAATTCCACAAATTTCACAAAAAGATTTTTGGTATTACAAATTCAAAATGAAAACATGACTAGAGACTTTACATTTCGTAGTGCAATACATACGTTATAACGCTTGAACTGCTTAAAGGTTTAATATATATTTTTAATGAATAGTTATAGAACCCATTAACTAAATATTTAAATAAATCGTTAGTCATGAATGCTAGATAACATCTGAAAATTTGAATATTACACACGTAATAAAGCAAAAGAGCTTATGTAGCTAAATATTTGAATGTTGTAAATAGCGAATTTGAAGGAAAAAAGAATAAAGGATCGTATTATTGTAAAAGAGGATTTTATTTCACTCAATTGTTATATCAAAGATTGTAAACATATGGAAGAAGATAAACATGTAAATAGTTCCACGGGAAAGTCAACAGAAGGTATAGAACAAAATTAAAAGTTTGGTGATTGAGAAGTAGACAAACAATAATTCTAAAATTAGTAAAATATTTAGTATTTTGAAGGCATTTGTTATAACCCCTAGTTTATTAAAGCATTATTCTCAATATTGTTTAGGTTCATGAAGTCATAGACAAAAACGTTGGACAATTTGTCATAGACACAAAACTTCTAACCAATTGTAATAGGTGTAACAGATCAAATTAAATTATAAATAAATAAGAAAAATAAACCAATTATTGTTCATCTTCAAGTGTCAAAAATATGGTGCTCTTGTTGAAAGAAAGGATATTTAATATCATCAAAATAGCATGTGTGTGCTTTGCTTCTGGAATGCTTATAAAACAATAGCTTAACCTATTTGTCAAAATCTGAAATTGGTTAAAGCATACTTATACAACTTTGTTGACATTGTAGCTGTTTGATTCATCCGATGCATGGACAGTAATGGAAATCTCCTCTACATGTTATTTAGAAACATTCAATACAACTAATAATCAATTTATCGAAACTATTGAATTGCAAATCACTAGCATCTCCCAGTCAATACTTACTGAAATGTTATTTTAACTTTTTAACATTTCGGTTTTAAGTCCAATTGTCAATGATATGTTCTTGGTGGATGGAAAAACTGGTTCATGATATTACACAAATATCATGTGTGTATTTAGCTAACGGAATGCTTAAAACTAAGCTTAATCTATTTGTTAAATGTGAAATAGATTAAAGCATACATTTGCAACCTTGTTGACATTAGATTGAGGAGAAAGACAAAAAATTGCAACACAATGAGATTTTGATTTATTGCATTTTCCGCTCTACTCGATATTTAAGGTGTTTGTTGTATAATTGGAGACCTTAATGTGAAATAAAATCAGCGACAACTGGCACATATCTTTACCAGAAAGAGAAGGAGACCTATTATCAAGGGAAATCCATATACTCTATGTGATCACTACAACAGACAAGTTTTGGAAATGTTTGAAGAATACTGGGAAAACCAGAATATGACAGATATTGCATTGCAGAGTTTTGAAATTGTGCATTCAGTAATTGTAAAGAGCTACACATCAAACAAAAAATAAAAATCCAACCAACCAAATACTTTCTAGAGGTCTATTGTTATATCTTGCATTACGTGAGCAAAGAGAAAAATGCCAGATTTTAATTGTCAATAACAAATTTCTGCCTGCAAAAATGATATATAAATGGATGAATAATAGATGATAATATGTCGGCGGAACTCAGGTTATAACGGCTGTATGTCAGGCATCAGGCGGAGCTCCAGGGACATCTCACAGACGGCCTAGCTCTCCGTGATGGACTATCACACGACCTCACACGTACAGACCACATGTCAAAACCAGTCTCATGCACGTGCGTACCGATCACATAGCATTTTCATAGAAATTATTCACTGATGTATTGATCAAAATAGATTCTCACCAAAAACAGTGTTTGGTCGTAATTCTATAATTCTCACAATCGTGCACGTGTAATGGTCACGTGACTGATCCTCTGATACGCATATATCACCTCTTCATCCAATGGAGTTTATGCGCATGCGGAAAGGTCACGTGATTAATTCTCATCGAATCGTTCTCAAACAAAATCTCACAGAAATCAAATTATGATAGGAAATATCTATTTATTTTCCACATGTATGTTTTGATCACATGATCAATGCATGTTTGCACAGTTGCATGCACTTACTTTACTCGGTAATGTAATTTCAACTTCTTCAAATTCACAATCGCTCATCGACCACCTTGTAATTCATAATACAGACTACTGCACACGTGCATTGGTCACATGACGATTCTTCAACAGACTTAGATCACATGACGTCTGGCAGGCATTATTCACATCATGGTTCGATATGCCTTCACATATATCGGAAAATATGAAACATAGCAATATCAAAGAGATGAAGTTAAATGTAGAGATACAAAATATTGATTTTTTAATGAGATCTGACTACAAAGACTTTGAACCATTAAGTTGTTAAAGTGCAAGATTTTAACAAAACGAAATGAGATATTATTAGTATAATTTTCATTTATGCCGAATGAGCACGCACAATGTAAAACACAAAACGGGATTTGCACAATAGCAGCTAGCAATGTAATCGATACACGATCCATAGCAGAAAAAATCCTTTGAAATATTTTACATACAAAATGCAGTTAAATTTAATATAGGGCCACCCAACGTGGTGCTATCGTGTTTTATCTATACAAACATTGCAGAGATATATGCTTATTGTGCATATAATTCGACCTGTTCTATTAACTAGCCCAGGTAAAATACATTAGTAGTAGGTGGACAATGTGTGGACCCCTAGGGCAGATCTAGTACCCCGCCACCCCTGTAGCTAAGGACTGGGCACGTGACGTAATGACCTGTGAGCGACCAGGTACATAATAACAGTTTCGTCAAATGCCTGAGAGATATTCATTTCGTTTCAATACATTTTACAGCCCCCCTGCCTGATAAATGATTGACAGGTCCAATAGATAATCAGTATGCTTTAGTTATTCGTCAGTATGGGCCCGCAGTCATATCACCCTACTGAATGGGTCCGTGTGAACGTTATGTAACCCACACGACACCCATGTACGCACTTAATGCTATCAAAAGATTTACAAGTTTAGCAGGGTAATTTGTGTGCTAATATTTACACAAGGAAATGTAGAAAAGGAGTAAGATGAAATATTTAGTTAAAAGTTTTCCTGAAAATGATTTTACAACTAAATTCATTACATGCATGTCAAACATAAGGTTTCTACTAATGTCAATAAATTAGATATTACCTTAGAATTATGTTTATAAGAGAAATAAGTTGTTAACGTAATTACATGCAATGGTGATTAGAAAAAAAACATTGTAAATGTTGTAGCTGTATTTGTAATATATTTGCAAACACTAAAGATATACAATAAAATTATCAAAAACATTGCTAATTTCATATGAGATTTTATCATATGAGCATATGAAATTTCTATTTTTACATACTTTTGTTTTTGTAAATTAAATTTCCTTACGGATATCATGAAATCTTCTTTGAAACAGAAAGCCAGCAATAATAAGAATGATGAAAAACCAAAACATCTGTATTATAAAATACAAGTATAGCTTTATGACAACATTAATAGATAGATTTGATAACTGTAATTGTGTATATCAAAATCAAGGAGATTGGTCCGTCATCTATTAGTTATGACGTCACTTTTCATATCATGACGTCACATTTGCTTATCAAACAGATGATATATGAACTGGATATAATACTGATAGTAACACGATGAAAGATAATGCTACTTTAAACGTTTGCTACTATTTCAGAAGAGATTTTTAAAAAAATGTTAAACTTCGCGGGCGTAAATTTTCGCGATTTACTGACTTGATTTTTTAATCGCAAGGGTTTATTTTCGCGTATCAAGTGACATTGTACGGTTTGTTATGTAAAACTACGATTTAAAATAATTAGCGATTTCTGGGGGATCAGCGAATATTAGGCGCAATGCATGCCGCTTTAAATGCACTGCAGACAAAAATGTCAGAGGTTGCATCAAAGTAAGCCGCTTCAAAACGCATCAATTTCATGCAATAATGTAATTTATGATAAATAATATGTTTGAATAGTCAATTAAAATGATCAGATGCCTAAATACCGATAGTTTGATTGAATAAATTGAAATACATATTATATTAAGTGATATGTAATATGTACTTAAATAATTCAAAACATTACATGCATAAATATATTATGCAAAATGAACAACTCATCTTCTAGAACTGAGAGACCACAAAGAAACACGTAAGTAGAGTAGATTTCTATGAGCTCTGTAGTGAATAGCATATGCATTTATTATACACTACCTATACTCTTGACACTTACTCGTTTGTTAAGCAATCATTTGAAAGAACATAGTCCCCTGGCTGTAGATTAAAAGATTAAATATGATAATAGCAAATCATTAGTTATACACTGCTACCTGAAATTTTGACAACTTTGACAATTATTAGGCGACCACAACGAGGAATGGTGCTTTTACTTTCGCCATGTTATAGGATCATCTGAGGTTGGACACTAACTTATTTATTTGGCAGTCGTTCGCAAACTTAAGCTCTATATTATGGGAAAACCTTAATTTTGACATTAAACAATTTATCAAGCAGTCATCGAAACGAAAATGGACGTCTTTTTTTTAGCGAAGTATGATAAGATTACTGTAAAGCAACTGATCTTTGCGTGCGATACAATTTGCAGTATCTCCTAGGCGATTACTAATCGCGGAAATTAATTACATCAAAAATATTTCAATTACAGGTACACTATAACAATAACAGTGTAATTCGCGAAAATGAATCGCCACAAAAAGGTTGTTGACCCAAAATCATTAATTAGCGGCAAGAAGAACAAAAGAAAAACCTCTCCACAACAACAGTTTAAATTTGATGTTCGAGCTATTGTATTATATGTAAGATCATTCATTTGCTTTTTTTTTATAATAATAACTAAAATGCACATGCGGAGAAAGTTTCAATTGAACCAAATCCACATAAGAAATATCATAGGAATGAATTGTCAATTATCATTACGATTTTAAGATATTATAGAGAGTTGAGTTAACAATGGCGTGTGTAGGCCAAGACTGGCTTTATAACGCATATGTGGTGCCGACAAGGTAAATATACTGTTGGAGGAAACTATCGATAATCTAAATAGACCGTCCCTACGCTGCACGCGTATTTAAACCTGTATCCACCTCGACGTTCCCTTTGATCTCCCTTCCATCTCCGTGGAGAGAAAAAAAAGATCAAAGAGAGAGGGGAATATTTGTTACGTATATTTTCTTTATCATATATCCGGCAGAAAAGCTGGGTTTGCGCGAAGAAGAGTTAAGTGTCAGGCCGTTCAGGTAGCATATAATTTCCCTTATCAGGAATGTATTGACATAAGTCTTGAGTATTGCATAATGATCAATTAGCGGTAATTTGTCATTAGATTTTAGACCTGTAACTAAAATGGAGGTATTTTGCTTTTGGGATATCATGAATTTTTTATAATTATGATTTTTTTATGGAAATAATATTTGGTTACATAAAACACTAACCGTAATTGAAATTAACACTGTGAAATATAACTAATTAAAGCCCAATGTCAATATAATTACTTAAATCATTTTGACAACATATTCCCATATGTGTTACAGTTTTGCTCTGAGGACACCTCGATGTAACATTTATTTGCAGTTGTTATCGCGGTTTCATTTTAGATATATTTTGAGATAACTACGGTAATATGTACTGTATTTGTTCTTGTAAGATTCCAGACGTACGGCTCATAATCTCTTATCTGGTAAAACCTAGAAACTACGGTTCTGACTAATTCAGAATCACGAATTCTTGACTGCTATTTCTTTTTTACGTATGTAACATTCCAATACTTATGCATATCAAACTAGTCAGTAAATATATATAATTTTATTGATTTGCTAGCCATATATACATTTATAATAACCATGCAGTAAATTTATTCTGGCATCACTAAAATGTATTATTTTTTTTTAGCTTACTATAATTTTATCGTGTAAGCAACAACTGAAATCGACACTAATGTAGTGGTGTAATACATTTGTTACAGATTATGAGCTTAAAGCCAACAAAAACCAAAAATTAATCCGGGCATCAAGCATAACCTATGCATAGCTATAAATTGGATTCCATGAAATATCAATTACCTACTAGAAAGTGATATTATCGTATAGATGAAATGCTACCACTGCCATTCATCAGTACCATGATATAATGCCGTTTTTTATGCAGAAAGAGAAATTGATGCTTCATATTGATGTTTCTGAATACAGGCGTCACCAAAGATCAACCGTTCTATACATGAATTTACATATAACAAACATGTCAACTTTAAATTAAGGGAGGATGTTTTTGACTAATTTATTATCACATCGTCAGTTTTTCTCAAATAATTATGTCACACGACTAATACGATTTTTAACAAATAGGTTCTTTTTATTATTTTTTGTGTGTCAAATTATCAAGGGCTTAAAGGTTTTAAACACCAATAACATATTACCAAATATTACTAATTACTATCAAATAAAGTTCACGTGAATATTACCACAACGAGAGAAGAATTTCCTAGATGCCACTAGACAGGTGAATATTTTCTTTTTGAAATAAACACAACCATGTGAATATTTTCCCACCACAACGTGAATATTTTCTATAAACTATATATTGTCCTTCATTTATGCTGAACAAACACCTCTACCTACAAAACTGATATTTTCTACCTGGCACTTTAAAATCTAAGTGAATACAAATCTACCTGATATTACCTAAGCTCATTCAGGTAAATGATTTCTATCTGATATCACTGCAACTAAATGTATTTGAATAATTTTACATCGTATTACGTTAAACCGACTGAAATGTGTGATATTAGCACAACAATAAGAGTATTGCCTTCTTGATTTCTAAACACAACTTGGTGATATTTTCATCCTGATATGACAACAATCAGGTTAATATTTCCTACCTGATGTGACAACAATCAGGTTAATATTCCCTACCTGATGTGACAACAACCACATGGATATTTTCTACCTGATGTGACAACAACCACATGGATATTTCTACCTGATGTGACCACAGCCAGATGGATATTTTCATCCTGATATGACAACAACCAGATGGATATTTCTACCTGATGTGACAACAACCAGATGGATATTTTCATCCTGATATGACAACAAGCAGATGGATATTACTACCTGACGTGACCACAAACAGATGGATATTTCTACCTGATGTGACAACAACCAGATGGATATTTCTACCTGATGTGACAGCAACCAGATGGATATTTCCTACCTGATGTGACCACAACCAGATGGATATTTCTACCTGATGTGACCACAACCAGATGGATATTTCTACCTGATGTGACAACAACCAGATGGATATTTCTACCTGATGTGACCACAAACAGATGAACAATTTTCTACCTGATATGACCACAAAAGAATACCTTCTAACAAAATCAGGTGAATATTTTCTGTCTGATATGGCAACTATGTGAATTATTCCTATCAGAATCACGTGAATATTTTCTGTCTGATATGGCAACTATGTGAATTATTCCTATCAGAATCAGGTGAATATTTCCTACCTGACATGACCATAGCCAGGTGAATATTTTTATCTGATATGGCCACAATGTGAATTATTCCTAACAGAATCCGGTAAATTCTTTCTACCTGACGTGACCATAACAATACTTTCTAACACAACCAGGTAAATATTTTCTACCTGACATTACCACCACCTTGAATATTTTCTTCTTGATATTACATATTACCATGAGAAGTGCACCAGTTGCTACCTGAACCAGGTGAGCAGAGTCTACCTAACACCTGACACAACCAAGATCAGTGAGTCGACATCTGGCATCCCAGGCCCCATGACACGTATTACACGCAATGCCTTCTGCTGTTAATTACCGTACCGAATTAATTAGGAATTAGTATTAACTTTGATTGTATATAAACATGAGGAACATTAGTGATATTCTCAGGTGTCACTTAAAACGTCACGAAGTTACATGTGAAATGAGGTCTTTAAAACTCACTAGATAGGTGTATCTCGCCCTCGAAATCATTTCCTGATCAGACGCACCAAAATTACTCACAATCATTAGCCACTAAAATTACTGTAAACAAGGTATATTCGCGAGCGATCAACTTTGGCGTATGTAGCGACCGCTCAGAGTCCGCCGAAATAAATCGTCGTGCAATCGCATAGAACAATAACGAATATTCCAGCAAAAACTCGCCTGATATGAATATGTTTTATTAGAGTATTCCCACAACTCAATCAATTTCAATTACTTCTTTTTCTTTGAACCTTAGGCTCACCCTCACCACTAAAGATGTATGTTTCTATACAATGTAAAAATACAACAAAACCTATTTCATAATGCACACATAGATACACAAAGCACGGACACGATTGCTTCGCTAGTGTAGTGCAGTTTTAAACACCATTTTCCTAAATTAAAGATTATTTCTTGTCTCCAGAAGCTGAACAAATTGATCATACTAGTTTTTTTGATATTTTGATGAACTTATGAACTATTTTTATATACTAGTGTCCACTACATAGCGCAATCTCAATGAAACGTACATCACATGACATTTCAAATATATGAATTATGTTTGCACATATTTAAAAATTGGTTCCTGTTATCAATTGATCATTATCACGGCACATACAAGTACGATTGTGTCTTTCTAGTTTCTATACTTCTACATTAAGTCCTTCTCCCATCAATATGCATGCGAACATCTGATATCCTTTCTCGCTCTTCTTAATCTTTCAACACCTCTTCGTCATTATATTATACGACACTCATACCAACACACTAACAGGTTTAAGACTAAACAATACCTTTACGCATAATTACCGCAAATCAACTTGTTTTCGATTCTGATTGTATTTTGCGTATTTTACGGACTACAAAAATTGCGAAAAATTATCCTCGCCAAAAAGTTTCAAGCACAGACACAATAGTGGCTCCAGATCGCGAAATTGAATAGCCGTAAAAAATTGTTATATATCAAAACGCGACAATAAGACGCGCTCTAGATCGCGGAATGGAATTGCCGTAAAAAGTCATTAGATATCAAAACGCGACATTGAGTCGCGCTCCAGATCGCGAAATTGAATAGCCGTAAAAAGTAGTTAGATATCAAAACGCGACAAAGAGTCACCGCGAAAACAAGTCTGCTTGCAGTAATTACGACATCAATACTGTTGTTCCTCTTATCAATTACAAGTATGACATTATGTATAGCACTTTTCAAGGTATAACTCACACATATGTGTCTATGTTACATTCACGGCATTACGGATGCCATTGCATCATTCCTTCATTTCATCACATCCATAACCACAATGATTCACAATTAGATAATTTAAAACAATTATCATACGTAATGTTATATGACTATTTCAAATCTTTCTGTACTGTCATAAACAATAAAATGAAATGTAATTAATTATACAAGTAGAACAATTAGTCTGTAATGGTAGTCGCTGAGCGCCTGATGCTTTCTAAATAGATACTAATTTATCTACATAATACAGAGAGACGGGGATTCATCCTCCAGTGATGCTGACTACCAACAGCTAAATGTATATTGACGACATGCTCATTAATAAAATAATTGCTCGGTTATACTAATTAATTGCACAATTTTCTTTAATTGATATTGTATTTTTTGTTTGATCTGAGAGCTACAGTACTTACCGCTACGCTGTGTGTTAGATAATCCCTAGACTCTGTAGGCCTCTAGTTATACAGGGCAAACTTATTCTCTTCACTTCTGCATCCTTTGTAGGGCGGGGGCTTGTCAAAGGTCCCACAACTTCACTGCCTAATTGTCGGATCAAAGGAAAAGTGCAGTCGGTGGTGCTTGGGAAACAAAATCTTACAGCCAATTACACACTTATTTAGCCCTTGTAGAATTTCCGCTGTCGTTTAAAGCCTGATCTTGTTTTGCTAGCTTTTGTGCATAATAGGCTATGTTTTTTAGATGTTTATGAATTTTGATAAAATAGTATTGTGGAGAAAAATGTTTGAAGTGTGGTCCAAAAACGGATTTATTTCCTTTGTGATGTTGCATCTCGGTTATCATCGATAGCATTGATGGTCAGGCATATCAAATATCAACCTCATTTCAAGGTCGAATATTGATTACGTGCTCCACTAAACTCGCGACATTCTTTAACTCTTACATTTACCCATGCTTACTTACAAATCATTCTCTGAAATATATGCTACGAGTGAAATTTAGAAGCTAATACACTAGAAAGTGTAGACAGTGTATTTTAGGAAGCAACATAAAGAATTCGGTCAAAAACTAAAATTTCAATTTAGAATCATGATAACTATCTTTTTGAAATACCAATAAGAGAAATCTTGCATATATACACATTAATTTTTTAAACATAGATTAACTATTTTATTCTGTGTCGGTTGCTTTTCTTCATAAATGACTTTTCCCCTTAAGCCTTCGTTGATATTACCTTGCGTTTTGTACTCATCCCAGTAACAAAGGCTCCTGGTTGTCTCCCCTGGCCGATTCACATCATACTCTTTTCAGAAGCAGGCTCTGTTCCTGCTTAACGATTAGCTGAAAGGGAGAGGATTTGGATGTTGTCAGTATTACGTGAGCCTTTTGAGTGTGCCAATATCACTGTATGGTTCTGCGAGATAGCACTACAATGGCTAGGTGTATTGTTTCATCATCAAAAAGCCACAAAAGAACGAAATACAGTCTCCCAAAATACACGAACTCATTACACGCAACATATCAATACAAAGAAGGTCGTCAATAAATGATCTAAACTGTTAATATAAAGTTAAGCAATATGAAGCCAAAGTCACAAAATGGCTGATTTTCCTTTGATTTTATTTCTTTTAATGCCGGTTTCTATCTTATGTTATATGTATTAATAGCAAGTGTGTTTTGAAAACTTCGGTACTAGTGTCCACTCATAGCGCATTCTCACTGAAAAATCAACACAATATTTATCAGTCAAAGGGCTTCGATAACTGTAACAACAATTAAAAATCTAGATGGTATAGAAGTCTCTTTCCAATGTTTGGAGAAGAAGATTTCAATTTTAGACATCCATAATATAAATTCTCTAGTTGTCTGAAGGATTTCTGTGTAAATGAGATGTTTCCACCACTTCTTTTGATTTAATTGCCTTTCAAGAACGAACACCAAACTGGATACACTTAAGAGGAAATCTGCAACCCTGACTCCAAAATCTTAACATCTATCAAAAACTATGACCCCTGACCCTTTGTCTCAAGCAATTTTAGGATACAATCGTGTTATTTTCTTTTCTATGAACTTTAAGGCCAGCAGTTTTCAAGTCTTGAAAACATACTTCAAGCTCTTTTCAATCATAATTATAAAAAAACGCTTTCAGATAAGTATCTTATTCAAGCAATTGTTAAATAATGAACTTGAAGACCAGCAGTTTTGACTCAAAAGCTTAACACATTGTCCAATACTTGAGTTGTTTACATCTACAGTACCATGATCAAAGGGGATGGTTACAACACCAATAGACATATCAATTAGATGGATTCATCTGGAAAATATACTAGTATCTTGTGTCAAATGGCGTCGTATTTGAAACGTCTGGGTATACTTTGTTCACTTGTTGCGTTAAATCGTATCGTGTGTTACGGACTACTGTTCGTATATCCGGCAGTGTGTCATCGGATATGCGACAGATGCAACAGAGATGGACATTGATATGCGAGAGTATTATAACAATGACTGTAACGCGTACCTCATCACCATGCGCGAATATATACATTTATAAAGTAGATGTTACAATATATGGTACATGGCAGAGTCAGTACAGTAGAATACATATATATGTATACCTACCACAGTGACAACTCACAATGGGCAAGGTATATCGAAAATGTTTCAGACATATCATCTTAAATAAAAAAATTGAAGGTTAGAATTAATCATAATGTCAACTCAGAAGTTCATAAACAAACTGCAAGGTCAACTCAAAACATTTTTCATTGTCTTATCCTCAAAATATATTGTTATACAAGTAAAACAACGTGAAACAACTAGAACAAAAAGGTATATTAAATACAGAGGACGCTTACTATTCATAAACAGATGGGTTTATAATGTCTTTAAGCATTTTGTTTTATTTAAATTGATTTATATTCAGTTAAGTACTAAAGTATTTATTTGATGATTTATATGACACTATCTAAGAGTACCGGTAGATGATAAACAAAGCAAGCATTTAGTTTGCCGAAAATGTATAAGGAGTAAAAGACCAGACATTTTAGAAAGGAAGCGATTATGCTTCATCGACGGAACCAATCAACCAAATCCGGGCGAGAACAGTCACGTAATCAAAATGTTAACTAAGGCAGTAACCACAAAACAAGACATATCAATCAAAAGTGAACATATCATCAAAGCGGGTAAGGGCATTTGAAAATAAACAGGAGAGTTATAAGTCGATAATACATCGTAAATGAAGTGTGTAATATGCTGTCTTAAGTTAGGAAGTTCTTGTCTTGAACCTCATATAACCGGCAAATGTCGGAACGTTCGCATCGCCTCTATAAGGTATCAAGAATACAACTATGTAATACGACGTACAGCTATGACTTGCTTTAGCTACAATATATAACGATGAGTCTTTTATCCAGAGCAGCTTATATTCTATATAACAATTTCAGTATATCCAATGTGGGAAACTTTGTGATTGGAATGGGTAAATATAATTTCATTTCATTTTCAGATTCCTTTGTTATATCGATAAGTTAAAATAATGCTCAAAAATATGTTTAGATAAGGACTATATAAATCTTTGGTTTAGATAAGTAAAAAGAAGTTGAAGAACGTGGAAACTGATTAAGTGAAAGAAGTGAAAAGAAAAAAGCGTAATTAAAAGAACTGAATTGCAATGCTTGTAGATTGCATTCTTTGCATGAACTATATAAAAGATAAAAAAAATATTAAACGCTTCATTGAAAAGCAAAAATCTGCAATGACAATAGATATTAATAAATGACAAATTTGAAATGATATATTCCTTGAAAAAAATTCTGAACATCATAACAACGTTGAATATACATTATTTGTAATATGAACATACAGTTGCCTTTCACCAATATGACTGTAGTTCGAATATAAAAGTATGAAAAGAATATTGCACCTTCCAGACCAGATAACTTTATCTTAATAAGTCCAAATAACATCTTTCATATTTATTTGTTTTTGTTTTAACACATGACCAGTGCCATATAAGGAGGATTCAGGTTTAGGAGGTCGAGGAAAGTCAGAGTACCCGGCGAAAAAACCCACCTACGCTATCGTGCAAAATAAACAAAAGTTAGGTAACTAACATCATAAAATTGTCGTGTTATGAACATTATATAAATATTGTAATTCATTCCTGTTTAATTCCTTTCAAGAACTTAACACCTTTTTAACTTGCTACGTCACTCAATATAACACCTTGCTAATGAACTTAGGTGTTGTCATAAAAACTTCAAAAATGTGTGCGTGATTGTCGTAGGCTTTCGGTGATGATATATACATATTTGTGGCAATATGGCATTATTACGAGATTGAAAATTCCGTTTCTAAACCGTGTTTCGAATTTTAAAATGGCAATATACGAACATTAAATTAATGCTGCATAGTTATATTTAAATTTCATATCATGCACAGGTGTAACATCTGCAATACATGTATTAATTAAGAGGATGGAGTGCAATATAACGGAAATAGAGTTAACTATAGGCCGTGTCACAAAGTATTACCATGCATTAACGAGGACTTATTACACGGATCGACCTCAAAGGTTCACTCGGAACACCTCGTAAACCTGTAGAAAATGACGAGGAGATCCGATTGCTCGAGTCCAGAGAGTGCCATATAATCAAATCCCCAGCTCCAGGCAAAAAAAAATCTCATCACATATAAAATTGAAACAAACTACAACGTTAAATTCACTAACAATGATAAACCCCCCAAGCAACCCCCCTCCCCCCCCCCCCCCCACAAACACAAAACAAAAACGAAACAAACAAGCAAACAAAAAAAACCCCCAAAACATCAAGAACAAACAAACAAAATCAAAAACAAGCAAAAAACGAATGAACCATTAATAATTTCTTTAATAACACTGAGTCTATGTTCTCTTGCTCAACAACATTTTTGTCATTTTTCGTTTTATTTTGAAAGCCTAGGATCATTTGACATTTTTTTCAAAAGGCCATCTCGTTAATTTCAAACATTTAAAGGTGTCAATTTATGTTACTTTTCACTTTCTCATGAATGATCCCAGAAAACACATTCTTATAAAAGTATTTTCTTGTATCATAATCATGTTGAATATCCATTTTTTACATTAAAATATTATAAGAATCATAGCCATTTTGTATAGAAATTGGACAATATAAAATACTTAGTGCATTACAGCAAAGAGTATTCAATTGACTTTTTTTGACGAAAGCCGACAAAAGTAAAAAAAAATATAAAACAAAATTCAACTTCATCCATTTAGTTATCCATAAATTTAATTTGACTCTATAACAAAGCAAATCAACTTATTGAAAGCAAAAATAATCAATATATTTTGCATAGTACATACTATTATGAATAAAATCAGAAATAAGATAAATAACAGGTTTTATATCTGAAAGTAAACATATATTTCGATGCGAGTACGGAAGGTTCATATTATAAACGATTTATTTTTAGAATCATTTGTTTAAAGCAAAGCTATTTGTGAACATACTCGTGGCGCGATTTCGTCAGCGCCTGCGTTTTTCAATAAAACATGTAAAAGTGTCCTTGGACGTATAACAATTCACCATTGGCTTTCAATTATCCCTTTGATCAAGCCGCCAATCAGTATATCCTTTTGATCACCACGAAATAGAAAAGCTCCGTTATGAAGGGTTCATTTCAAATTGCATGGTTTTTACCAGTAAAATGACTAATTTAAACAACAGAAAGAAAATGGGAGGATTAGGAAGAGAGATAATCTCGTTTTTGAAGCCCCAACTAACAAGATGTTAATGTCCTCAAGAATTACATTTCCTTTAGCTCGTGGCTCAAACAGGTATTTTTACTGATCATCCTTGCTGATAAAGCAATTACTGATATTAATTATGTCGCGTGCCACATAATCGATATACATATGTGTGTGCGCGAATTTAAATTCTTCAAAAAATGTTTCACTAATTTTAACAGGATATTGACATACATTGTTGATAAAAGATAAATTTCTAGTTTCAATTTCAACAAAGTTTTTATTTTTATATATTATATACAGTCAAAAGGTTTAGACAGTAGGCAAAGGCTACCTAAAATTGTTTTATGTTTTAAATTTCTTTAAATAGATGTCAATCAAAAAATTAGTGCGGATGCTTTTCATTTTTAGTTACAAAACATTTCCTGAGTACATAAAACTCTAGAAGTATTAATGTAAAAATATACTGTGTAATCTGTTCAGTTGAACAATTAGTTTAATCACATAAAGACACATTTTAATAAGGACAAAGATTTTTAAAAGGCCCAAATGAGTAAAGATCATCATGACGTTTTTTTCAAAAACAATTTGAATTTAATAAAAAAAAAGAAGTTATTTTATGTAATATCTGCTCTGATATTCGAAGTTGTTAATTTATAATTCAATTAATGTAACTAATATTTCGTAACACTTCTATCCTATCTCGAATACATATTCAAATTAATCTTTACTGACATAACATTATGGTATCCATATAAATTAACCAGGAATAGCAAAGATACAAATGAAAAAAACCCATATCTATCTTTATGATGTTGGTACGAGTTTTTCTATCTTTTCTTATATAAGCTCAATACCAATACAAAAAAGACGATAGAAAGTCAAACAGAATGTTGATAAGCGCAAATGTAGAAATAAACATGAGTCAAAGATTAAGATAACCACTTTTAGAATATTTATTTTTATAATAATCATTAAAAAACATAAACCGATTCATCTCGTACATGTATTTGAAGAATATCATAGTTTTAAAAGAAACATTACATGAAATAGGCTGCATACAGCTGATAAAATATCAATCTTTACAAAAATAAAATAGCATCACTAAACGCAAAATTGAAGAGACGTGCGTGCACCACATGCTAAAATGTTTACTTTAAAAGTCTCGGAGTAAGATGTTTATGAAGCTGACTTGGTATATTGGAGATCAAATGGCCGCATACCTTTAACTCACTCACCGCTGCAATTTCATAATGAACTGCTCCAGTCTTTGATTAGAAGAGTTCAAACATATTTTCTGGGGTGAATGAGGGAGGGTCCAACTAAAATTCCAGGTCGTTTGAAACCTGGTGCTAGGATATCTTGACTGAAAATAATGAAAGTTTTATTGCTATAAAAGACATATGAAAAATGTTGACACTTTTTATTATCTATTTACTTTATACTGTTTACTTACAGAGAACACCAGTCTACAAATCAATAAAATTACCATTACTGATATATAAAGGGTGTCTGTGTGGTGGTTAGTATTATACAATAAAACTTTCTCAAGACGAATCTGCTTAAATCCAAATCCCCGCTTTTGGCCCCTCTTAATTTATACTTCTTTATACTTAAAACTCTGTTATAACGAATTATTTCTCCTGGTCCCATGGAATTTGTTATAGCAAAGTTTTACTGTTTATAAAGATCATAAGTCACTACCTTATTGTATAAAAAATTGTATTGCATTTGTTTACTTTCTACTGTTTGTATATAATACATAACAATTTACAAATATTCTTCATGATATATCAAGAAAATTGCAAGTTTTCTATATAAAGTACAGAAATCGCCATCTTACTACATTAAATATGCATTACTGGATAAATATTCACCTGAAATAATGTTTTATGTAGATTTTAACTTCTAATTCCAACGAAGATTAAAAAGTATAGAATTTGAATTAACTTTGATAAAATATGGACAAATCACATTAGAAATGTTCGTGGTTATGGAATATAATTATAATCTGATATTAATATCATTAACAAATTATGTAAAATAGTCGGGATAAGACTTTCAATAACAGTACTCAATAGATAAATGAATCATCTAGAAGCTCTCATTTGGTATTTTACGAGAAAGAATATGAAAACTTTAATTTGAGATTACTTACTAACGAAGAAAGTCTTTTAGGCTGCATGGATTGCGCCTTTATTGTCATGCTATGTATATATATGTTTTGTTTATTCAGGTAAAATGTACAAACGAAAAAGAAAAGATGAATTTTAAAAATTGGACTGAAAAATACAGCTGTTTTGCTCATCTATGTAGAGAAAAAGATGTTGAAGATAAAATCTCGATGAATAGTGGTAAACGCTTTTGAAAATAATATTCAAAATACCAAAAACAATGATGGTCGGACATGAGCAAAAAACTTTAATGAATTAACAAAAAAGTATAGTTATTGGTGTATTTGCACATTTTCCATATTTTGATAAGGACATAATAATTATAATTTTGACAATATTCACTCTGAAATCAAGAATCATAAGTACTCTAAACTCGATAGAAAAAAATAATGCTAATTGAAAATGAACATTGTAAAACACCAGGAAATACAGAATTATGCATAAGTTAATTTTATATTGACCGTAATAACATATCATTTTGCAGCCATTACAGTCCGAGGCTAGTAGTCAATTGTACATAAAACTGATATAAATATATGAAGAATGTCATTAAAAAGCTTACAGACATTTTCCTTGATTTTCTGAACATCTGTTCGTCTTTCCATTGTCTGTATTTCTTTGTTTTCAATAAACCGTCCTTGCAATGATAAAATTGCACATACTGGTATAATAGCGAGTAGTACAAATCTGAAAAACAATATCTAACAATCTTCAATAATAATTATATATATTAATAGCAATAGTTCATTGTTTAACATAAAAAAAATATCTATTAAATAATCAACAAATTCGTTGACTGTTTTAAGACTATTCACTGACACAAAAATAAACAATGTACTAGTTAATTCTCATTGACTCAAAATGCTTTGATAGTTCATTTCCTTGAAGCTATCTAATTCCATTGAATACTGCGAAAATTTATTATCATACCTATGCTCATAGTTTCTTGTATTGTACAAGTCAGCATCAAATCACATATATGTTGAGCCAATTCTTAAACCAAAGCGACTTTGCATCATAGCTAAAACATTCCTTACCTTTTTTTAACATCAACATGGGTTGAAACCACGAATAATTCCAAAAATGAGAGAAGTTTTAATGCAAAAATTGATATCGTGAATGAAAACATTACGTAATTTCATGGTTAAATGTTAATTATCAGATCAGGATGGAAAAAAAGATCATGAGAGGGCGAGTGAACAGTTTAGTTTTAATTAATTAAATTTAATTTTAAGGTAACTCTATCCAAATCAGAGAAGTTTGTAATGAATGAATCTATATTGAATGAAAATAAGGTTAGATGTAAATTATATAAGTTCGGGATTGAAAATAAGATCTGTATTTGCTCACTAAATCAAGCCTCCAGTTCCACTTATGGATATTATTGAATAGTGTTTACATTGGTGATACATTTCATTCAATACCGCAAATACATTAGAGATCACAGGGAATTATCAATTTAGAATGTAAATATTTAAGGACCGAGCTTGTGTAAACTTAAGTTAGGGTACAACATCACCTAACAATCCGATATGAATATAATATCGAGTTTTAATCAAACAAAATCAAAAGAAATAATTTCGTTCTCGAATAATTTTATATAAAAATGTAGTGCATTTTTCAATTTCTTTATTATATTGTTTTGGTTTTTTAGATGGTCATTTAAAAACAAGTATTCTATGTTAGGGTACAATATCACCTAACAATCCGATATGAATATAATATCGAGTTTTAATCAAACAAAATCAAAAGAAATAATTTCGTTCTCGAATAATTTTATATAAAAATGTAGTGCATTTTTCAATTTCTTTATTATATTGTTTTGGTTTTTTAGATGGTCATTTAAAAACAAGTATTCTATGTTAGGGTACAATATCACCTAACAATCCGATATGAATATAATATCGTTTTTTAATCAAACAAAATCAAAAGAAATAATTTCATTTTCTAATAACATTTTATAAAAAATGTAGTACATTTTTCAATATCTTCATTAAATTATATTGCTTTTTCAGATGGCCATTTAAAAACTAGTAAAAATTCTATGTGGCCTTATCTCGGTTGACAGGACTTTAAGCCCCAACAATCAATCGATTAATCATCTTAATATCAATATTATTTATCAAAAACGTTGATTCCATTTGAATATGTTCAAACCATGCTCATAGTTTTGATGGAAATACATAGGTTTTTTTTTAGATATTCTAAAAATTAGATATTAATTCAATGGGTACATGATGAATTTCAGCCATATTTTTTGAAATATAATAGTTTTCGGTTATCGTGCCCTATTAAATGTTTCAGAAAATTGTTTTTTTACCTCAGTATTTTGATTCTTAAGATCACAGATTAGTTCTAGTAGGCTTTTGCTTAGAAGGGAGTAACGACTCGAGTTTTTTGTAAATGATTTAGGATTTTAGTCAAAAGTACTTTGATCATCCCTAGTAGGTATGCCTGCATTTCAACCTAGGTTTATCTTTCACATAAAACAACCGCTCATACCCATTTAATAATGTCGAAATGTAGTAATCATTATCATCGGTAGAGATACCTTTGGTTAGCTAATGCTCAATCGTATAACTCAGATAACAGCACGTGATCTATTAACATCAGGTTAAAATGATTAATTTTGATAATACCGTGGTTTAGCTGGCGGCCATTCGGGTTTGACCCCACTTTTCTGGGACATCAACCCTATGTGTCGTTAAATAGCTGGTGTCTCCCTTTGCTTGATACGGATGAAGTGGTTTTAAGATTTTTAAATGCATCATCGAGTGTTAAGTCACTTCGATACAATTCTAGGAAGTCATTTTTGTTTACGCCCTACCACTTATAAACACATTATGTATGAGTAGGACATCAAGAGTTGCCTCCCTTCCAGATCTCCGTACCTGGCGGTATTGCCCAGCCCTCTCCTCAGCTCAAATCCACAATAATCACGTTTTCATTGTTATCAGAATTGTTTCACGTGATTTTTGTTCACCCAGTTAAGTTCAGCTGATGGAAAACGCATTTTCAATGCCATTATTAAAACTCTTGAAATTATAACTTTGGACCTGGAAACAATAAGGAAATTACAATAAGTATACTTTATCTTATATTGCTGTACCAGTCCAATTTAAAACATCATGTATATACTTTAGTTTGGTCATAATTATAGTCTTTCATTAATTGGAAAAAAATACTCCGCTCATTTTTAGTGATACTGTGAGATCTTTTTCCCAAAGGTATGACATTTTCGCGATTTCGCGGGACACTGCTATGATCGCTAAAAATTGATTCACGAAATATCGAGAAATTATTGAATCAGATACCTTAATAGGTCGCAAAACAATTGCTAAAATATATTAATTTTCTCCTTTATAGTTTAAATCGCGAAAATTCTGATTCGAGTAAATAACCGGCTATTCTATATCATATCATTTAAAACATATGATTAGTTCTTGTGTGAAAACATGTCACTCGATTTCAAATAGCGTATTGTTAAATCAGGTTGCATTTCAAATAAGTTATAGACAAAACAGGAAATCATTTTTCCCATTAAACATGATTTTCTAAAGTTACCTGGTCATTGCTCTCTTTCTTATTGAAAAGGAAACTGAGTGTTGAAAGAAAGCATGCTATAGTACCCGAGTATTGTAAAAATAGGTTTGTTTCGTGCATTGTCAGTTTTAGCGTCAATAGGACATTTAGCCCAATCATTGTACTAACCAACGATGGGTTAAAACTGTTCTCGTTGCCAGGTTAACACAGATTCATTTGTGTTGCAGTTTCATACATTTTCAGTACACTAGAGTATGAATACTTTTATTATTTAGATATTCACTATTTATGACGTTTAACGTTTCTTTATTTCTTTATATCATTAGCTTTTAACCAATATTTATTAAATTTCTTCTATTTTTATCTTGTTATTTCAAACAAGAAAATAGTGATTTTGGTATCTCAAACAAGAAAATGGTGTGGTTACATCCACGGAAAATTGGGCTAATTTAGACGGTAAGGCAAATTATCAATAAAAATCGTTCAAGCATTACTTTGTTACCGGTCAGTAAAAGTATTTATAAAACTCATAGGTAAGCTTATGTAAACACCAATATTAAATACATCATAAGAAAAGATTTTGACTATTTTACATGAGACTTCTCAATTCATAGCTTGAATTATAATTTCTTATCTTATGCCTTACAGGTTTTCAGAATTATTCTAGGCTTTGAGTGTTTAGGAAAGTCAGATATCCCGGAGGAATATCAACGACCTACGGAATATCCTGCCGAGTGTCATATGTGAACGAAGCATTTAATTAATGGTCTAGAGGTGGTTGGTTGGTAATGGAAGGTCAAGCAATCGGACAACGTGTCGCAGTCATGGTAGTAAAAGGCACAAATCCGACTGGCTTATACATAAAAAGACATTTATCCTTTGTCGACAGTAAGTTTAAAATCATGAAATATATAAAGGGTGTCAAAACAATGTCCTTATAGAAGTCCAAAATGAATAAAACAACGTTATTATACAAAAACTATGCATTATAATTCATATTTATTGTGAGTTTTCCGGGTCCACGACTCACGTCTTAATCATGATATTATTAATAACACCTTGGTTTTTATTTAATTAATTTAATATGTTCTTCACTTTTAAATACAGCGATTGCATTTTAACATTAATGTCCTTTTTGTAGCTCAAAATTTACGTTTTTTCATGATCGTAAGACTGAGAGACGCCATTCATAGGCAACACCATCCTTGTAAAGTAAACGTTTGGTAAACACTAACAGGCCTAAAATCATTCAATTCTTTATTGATAACAACAAGACGTTATGTAAAAAAAGATGTGACAAAAACAGTTACATCGACATATTGGACGTTAGAAGTGCACAATTTATGGTAGGGGGACAGGCGAGACACGAACGTCTCGTGAAGAACACGTGACATACGTGTTTACGCCGCACGTGTTTCGCCTGTTATGGTGATTTACATCCATAATAATTACATACTTGAATATATCTTTATTTATCATGAACATTTCGTAATAAACAAACTGAAATAGAATTGACAATCATACATGATCAGTCGCATTTTCTGAATTTCATATTTTTGGTTTGTTTGAATATTTAAGAATCAAATACATGTATGAATTTACTTCAAAGGCCAAAATTTCTTAATTCTTTGAAGTTAATACATTTACTATCATTAATATAATTTATCATTTAAAATCCTAGATTCGCTTTGATTTTCCATAATATAATGTAATTTATTTATATTGTAAATTTGTTATACAATATACATAACATACATTTAACATAAATGTGATTACCTTTCAGTGCACACACAACCAAATATACTTAAAAAGTAGGGGAAAAGCAACCCCTATTTACCTTCTTATTTTGACCATTGATTGATCACAATTTTCAGATCTAAACTACCTTTTTTCACCCACTTTTTAATGGATTGCCGTTATTAATAAGCTAGTTTTGATTGGCCAAACAAAACTTCCAGTCAAAATTTGCTTCATGGTCTGAACGTCAGAACAAAGAAGCCAAATGTTGAAAATAACAAACAAAGCGATGACAACAAAACGACAACAAATCCCATCATATGTCATCGTTGATTCAATGATTCAATATCCACATGTTCAAATCAATGGGTATGTCATCCCTATAAAGTTTTATGTTTGATTAACCGCCTGTATCATCTTCTCCCCAAGGTGGTGTGATGCAGTGAAGTCAGTGAGTCGTGTAATGATCGGGGAATCAAACCAAGCCGGCCCAAACTGTTGTAGTTCAATATAATTACAGTACATATTATAACGATACCATTAGGATATATTATTATATTACGTCAAAACACTGCACCAACATTGATTATATATGTAACACATCCACATCTCTATCTGTAATTACATTGTTTTAAGTGAAATTAAGATAATCATAAAACAATAATATATATATTGTTATAAAAAAATCAATCTTTCACTACATATAGAAATTCTATAATCAATTGCTTTATTTCAAAAGAATATCCTTTCTTTTGTTTTTATCATAACAAATCATTTAAGACCGCATATAAGATCAAAGAAACCCATATTGATTCAGTAAGATTACATGTTATATTTCTTCAAATGATTACTAAGTCACACAAATAATTGCAGTACTGATGGAAACCAAATCGCCAGAATAGATATACAAGCCAAATATCAAAAAAGAAGGAAAATATAAATTATTCTTACGATATTTATAAACCTTCCTGTAATGTTCAATACAGCAAGACAAGAATTACATGCAAGGATGATGAAAGAGCTAGATCGCTTGTACACCAGAGTTTGGAGAGGGTGCACCATGGGTGTAAAACGTGTAGTTTTGGATATCAATGAAGGGCCTAGTTGCTGCTGCAGTGCAGACATAAGGCTGTTCAAACGTTTAAATGCCTTTAATGTACTGCCAAGGATCACCAAGACGCTTGTTGCTACTGGGTGGAATTAACATCAAACACAACGCAATACACATCAAGTTATATCAAACACAACCCCAAGTCTGGCTGTATAACAAATGAACTAGCGCGGGTTCCAGACCTGAACGTCGAGCCACTCTAGCCTAGGAAAAGTAGGAGGAGCAAAGTGCAGCAGGAAATGATGTCGACTGCAATTAGTCTGTGTTAATTACTCCACATCTATAATTATCTTGTATTTCGAGTAGATAACATATTTCTGTCTGTGTGTACACCTATAGTATAATACTAGATATAGATCATTTCTCTTTTGTGTTATATAATAATATTCATATAATAACCACGCGCGCTACAAAAGTACATTTTTCATTTAATTATATATCATAAGTGTTTATTTATTGAAAATCACAACAATTAAAATGAGCATTATCGATATAAAACATGTAAGCATTTTCAAATTCTGATATATCCAGACTTTTTGTTAACTTTGAGCTTATGGTAACGATTTTTACAAAACCAACATCAATGAGCAAACAACATAATAAACATCTCTAGATACACATCATCACAATGCTTTTTTTATGATTTATTTTACCATTTTTTGTATTTAATCTGCATGGCATTTTCCTTTGATTATAGAGATTTACTACTAAAAATAGTCAGGGGGAAGATTATCAAACATCTGATCGGATAGGTGCATCGGACCAAGTTGACACAATTTAAGTTTTGCTGTCCTATATCTATTATTTTTATTTTTGATGTATTGAGATGGTTTTCATCATCAGCTATGATAATTAAAGGACTGTCAGATGGATAGCAATCACTAACCTCAAAACATGTAGTCGACAAATACCACTAGGGGGACTGGACACGTAGATGAACGGGATTCAAGGTGGAATATCGGACACCTTAACCATTCATCCACTGTTAGAAATAGTTTAAAGTAAATTTCATAAAAGAGTTAAATAAAATTTCTTTTCTAATGTAATCCATACATGTAAAAGTGTATAAATATATCCAATCAAAAATAGAGAAGCTACAGAAAATATTCAAAGACTATGGAGTCTGTGATCTACTTCACTACTGAGGTAGAAGCAAAAGCATAATGGTTGAACAAAATAAAAAGCAACAGCAATCACTTTAAGTTTTAAATTGCCGGAACAGAAATACAGCATAAAAAATTAAGTATTCACATGTAGAGACGAACACAAGGTTGATATTTTTTTTAATAATATCATACGATAATTCAGATAAATGTTGTGAAAAAGAAAATATTTTATGACTTTGAGCTGTCGAAATATATAATTTGTAAACAATTGACAAACAAAGTTCAAGCGGAACGATATAACAAGATGCGACAAGAAAAATATGTGGTATAATATGAAATATATATAATTTATAAAAGATTATTTAAGAATGGGAAAAAAATCGTCAAAATTCTAGCAAAAGATAAAAAAGAAAACACAAACAATAAATAATGTAGTTGATTTTAAACGGTCGTACTTTATCACCGTCACGTACTATCAAAGTTATGGAGATAACAATTTAGCAGCAGACGACAGTAAAATGGCTGTCAATGGTTAAATAAAAATTGATTGTCCTGAAAAAACACACCAATCATGCGAAATTGCCAAGCGTATAACGAAAATAATTACATTGTTCACTACACTATTACAACGATCGTAAATTTATATTTCAATTTCACTTACACTTTCACTGAGCAAAATGTGGCCGTTATTTACAAAGGCCAAAAAATTGGGAATAACAATAAAGATTTTAACCTTGTGTGACGACATCAAAGAATCTATTGCATGTCGTTCCACTATTAGCAATAATTGTACAACTAACAAACAAGTCAGACATTCCTGAAAAAAGTGTGTTTTTTCCAGCTACAATATCGGTAATTTGTCCCACTATGGGTCATTGAAAAATGACACTTTTCGTGTTTCTATGGTGATCAAATTCACACTTTTTCTTGTCAAATAGGACAATTTTTATTTACGAAAAATCCAGAAATGAACATTACTATATTAATGCCAAAACTCAATAACTACATTCACAAGTTTTGAGAACAAAGAACATATTGGGTAACGATACTATTAGCTGAAGTATGATCTTTCTTTCTAGTTGATATATAATTACCGACCATTTATTGTTTGGTAAATTATTTGTTCACATTATCACTAGTAGCAGCCAGAAATGAAAGAGAAGGAATTTCTATCAACCCGCACTTCAAAGACGAGAACACAACTACATAGGAAGCAGTTAGGTTGAACCTTTGTGTTGGTAGAGTCTCACAGAGAGAAAAAATACTGGGATGAACAGACAGCTCCTAAACATCAAAGAAAGCATCATCTTGTAAACACACTATTAAATGTTTTATATAGATACAGATAGAGATAAATGTACCGTTTGTAGGGACGGCTGGACAGAAAGACTGGCGTTACATAATTATACTGAAAAGGAAAATTTAACGACACAAATTTGGTAACATAAGAGAATTTTCCAAAAAGGAGCATTCAGATTAGCTCGAATAATGTTACTAGCTTTGTAAATTTTCATAAGAGATGCATAGTTCTTAAATCATAAAAGCTGATCGTGCTGTGCGTCAAGCTAACAATGGACGCAATAGAGTCACAATATGTTCATTTTACAAGGGAATAAGTCCAAAGAGTAGAAAAACTGGCCAAAGTTGGGCATTATAGTATGATTTTATTACGTTCTTAGGGAATTCTGGCGGTAAATGTAGAGTGGCGCGAGGAGTGACAATTTCACCCCCTGACTGGGATGGTAAACGCATCTTGAAGACAGTTGGAACAAAATTTGAAGCCTATAGACGTGTTGAGAAGGAGAACTATGAAGCACCTTGAGAAACTTGGAGGATAGATAAAAGTTTACACAAACCATTATAATCTCGAGAAGTTTAGCTGTTGAAACAAAGTTTAGACAAAGCATGAACAATATTGAAGAGTTTGGTATGCTGCAGAAAAGCATGAAGTACATGAAAAATTTCGATATGTAAAAACAAAGATGCCGAGGCTGAAGCACATTGAAGGGCTGGTCGAGAAGAGGCAGAACTAAACCCCAGCATGAAGCTCAATTGAAGAATTGTATAGGTAGAGAAAAGTAAAGACAAAAGCATGTGACCCCTCTTTGAACTTGTTTGGTGTTACGAATCAATATAAAGTTGGTGTGGCATGAAATTGACATCTGTAATACAGAAAAAATAGCAGAAGTTTCAGTCACACCAATCCTAGAATATCAAAACGGTCGTACTAGATAGCAAGACTTATACACAACATCAACAAACTCCAGTATTGTCATCAGGGGCATGTGACAATTTAAAATATCTAGAAAAGCCACAACAAATAAAAAATACCCTCTAAATTGTATGAACGTCAATCCTGCTCCTCTACTGGTGCATGTCTGAAAGATGAAAGTAAATCGGTACAGTCCAATTACTGTTTCAATGAAATAGCCATTCAAACTAGAGACATGTAAAATTGTACACCAGTCATGCCAGACTGATCAAAGGCAAGCGCTCTATCACTCCTCACAGGAAGCAGTCAAGTGTGACACCAACATCACCAGACGAGTGTCTCCTTGGTGCGTTTTATCATGCACATCACCATCAATCCAGTCAATAATGTGTTCATAACTTACTTTTTTACTCTCCTTTACCAATCAATATGGACCATGTTTGTTTAAAGTGCACAAGTGAAACTAATCACAGATGAGGCAACAAAAGAAGCGTTATCTTCGTATTTTGTCTGACACATGTTTATAAAAATTCCTAGTCGATAGAATTAGCAGTAATGGCTGTGATAACTAATCTCTGATGACAGGGACCCTACAGATGTAACAATAGTTGAAATCAATTACAGGCATTGGCTCATGATATGCATCTATGTAACCGGTCCCGACCCCGAGTCTACATCCTACATCACGTGACCTTCTGCGAGTCTGTCACACTATACATAAATAAAGTGTCACAATACTGGGATTACTAGTACTGATTGTATTATACTAAGTAGGAGAAACTTTTCATATACTACAGGTTGAATAATCAATAATGTATGATCTACACTTAAAAACGTGGACAGGCAGCATGCAAAAGTATGTTGAGTATTTTCTGATAGATACGTATATTATACGACTGTCATCTATACTACATTAAACTCAGTGGTATTACAAAGTATGTCTGGTTTATTTAAATTTAACATCTTCCAAAAGATATTACCAGGTTGAAACTTTCCGTATTTGGACTCTCCCTAACTGATTTATCATGTTTAACGAAAACTTGTATGAAAAGATATACATGAATGTTTCTCAATATCATTTTTTTTTCAAAAGAGTGCGTAGAATAACAAGTGCATTATTAGTGGAAGAAGAACAGGAAATCATAAAGTACAGGACAATATTTTGTTAGCACGAAAATTCGACCAGTGACATCACAAGATAATGGGCAAGGCTTTTGTATCGAAGTCAGCACATAAAGCTTGACCAGCACCATTACAAGTATACCTGTCACTCAAGAGATATTGGTCAAATACATCTTATCTGTAACCCAAGAGCCCCTGATCAACGACATCAAGAACTGGGCAATATCTATGTGCCTCTATTACCAACAAACGATAGGCCGAAAAACCATTTCTCACAATTCATGGAACTAATAAGAGACATTGATTGCTTAATCTGTTACCCAGTATCAAAAGAAGGTTGCTTAAACTGTTACCCAGTATCAAAAGAAGGTTGCTTAAACTGTTACCCAGTGTCAACAATAGCTTGCTTAACCTGTTACCCCAGTAACAAAAGTAGCTTGCTTAAACTGTTACCCAGTATCAACAGTAGCTTGCTTAAACTATTACCCAGTATCAACAATAGCTTGCTTAACCTGTTACCCGAGTAACAACAGTAGCTTGCTTAATCTGTAACCCCAGTAACAAAAATAGCTTGCGTAAACTGTTACCCAGTATCAACAGTAGCTTGCTTAAACTGTTACCCTAGTAACAACAGTAGCTTGCCTAAACTGTTACCGCAGAAACAACAGAAACGGTCGATAATGACATTGCAATGTCATGGAAATAATGTTATATAAAATATATTCTGGCATAAATGTCACCAAAGTGCGCGTGACCATTATACATCGCATTACACACTACTGACTGCTAAACAGTGATGTCCGATGTCAAAGAGACGGCTCAAATATAACACAGGATCCGGTACCAAAGTCAATACAATGCGCAGTACCAGTACCATCAAAGCGTTCTTGGACCAGGATGTATGCTTATAGAACAATGGCAGACACAAATTTTACATTAACTTAGAAATACAGATTGTATCACCGATTTATATACCTGACACTTCACACAACTGATGGAATACATCTTATAATGAAAAGTGAAACTTAAAAAGGATGCTAAGATGCTACACAATAAAGTCGTCATACAGAAGATAGAATCCGTACCCGGTTTACACTTACAACACATTAAGTTGTACTCTTAATTCATCTTAACACGCAACACTCACTTCTACTTATAGTCACGAAGTTGTCACGCAGTTCCTTAAGTACATGCAAGTACTTTTAAGAATGTAGCATACACTGTCTTTTAACTACAAGACTTAGACGTTTCCATCATTTCACTGCAAGTATGGGTACCAAATATTTTGGATAGTATATATTTTCGATACGGGTGCCGCTGAATACTTACTAAATAAAATTGATAAGTCACATGTTCTCAAACCATTCATCAACAAATTTTCTGTTTTCGGCTAAAATATTGAAGATGAAAGTAACTTCAATGTTGTATAGTGTTCTTTTTAACTGAAACGGGCACTAATTTTAACAAAGTAAAAGTCATTGTCCCTAATGGTTAGATCGGCTTAAACAGTGATGGGAATACGCCGATTTTGAGAAAACAAAACGATGTGGATGAAGTATGATTTACAGTAATTGTGATAGAATATTATGACGTAATTTTTGTGACGCTACAATCACCTTCCGGTGGGACGGACTAATCGACTATAAATCGTACTTCATCATCACCCACGTTGTTTTGGTATCTCGAAACTCCAGTATTAGAGTTGTCTTTCTACTTATTCTTGAGTCATTTTATGGAATTTTTTATTCCAACGATGTTTTGGTCTCTGACCGTTCTTCAGACGATATTTTGTGATAATGACACAACTAAGTCCACACATTGTCTTTCCGGTACACGTTCTGTGTTTGCTACTATGGTAATTATTGATGGTCGACTGAAAATGTCAAAGTGTCATAAGAAACATTGCTCGATTCCATTTTAGGCTCAAGAATACAATTATTGAAGTCAATAATGCTGGCTCTGGTGCAAACGATGTTTACGAACTTCCAGTGAAGAACGTGTAGACCAATATCCGAGTGACTTGAGATCCAATGGACACTACAAGGGTCTGAGTGTTGGCAGAAAAGCACATACTGACTATCTCGAAGCTAGCCCTTGTGCTGAACACTTCCTTCCCCGTAGCAGCCTCCCATATCTTGATTGTGTTGTTAGAGCATGCAGACGCAACCCACTTATTGTCTGGTGAAAATACTGCCAATATCACCTACAAAATACAGATCACAAAATGCTTTATTGTATCCTAAAATTCTCTTAGACTACAAAGGATTAATTTCAACAACGTTTATCAACAACACATTGAAGAATACAAAACATCAAGCAGTTTTTTTTTGTCTAGGTATTATTATCCGCTCTCTTCTTCTTTTGTATTTTATAACTAATGATTATCATTTGTAAATGTCAACATATACTGTATGCTTTAACAAAATATTTATGCATAAAACAAGGTATGTGAACAAGCCAGAAACATTGCTAGTAAAAGTGGTTAGTATGGATAGCAGCACTTACCGCCGCAGTGTGTTTGGATGATGGAACTTTACTCTGCACAGGCAAACCCGTGTCGGTACTGTATACAAACAGGTAGCCGTCTTCTGATCCCAGAGCGGTGTACTTGCCGTTCCTGCTTTGAGTAATGGCTAAAGTTGTACCTTTGCAGTCTTGTCCTAGCCAATCTGGACGGTACATCATCCCCTTTTTCTCCACTTTGCTGACTTTCTGGTCACACTTGCCAGTTATAATGTCCCAAAACAGCGTCCATCGCCTAGTGGTAATTAACATACTGTTTCCTTGGAATGGGATGATGACCTCCCCAAGGTGGGGGATCTTGGACATCGTCCTGTTGCAGTGCATCAGTCCTCCTGTTGCTTGCGACAGATCTGCAGCACTGAAGCGGTAGGGATGAAGCTGGGGAAAAAACGACCCTTGCTTCTTCCATGATGCCTCTATGTCCTTGAAGTCTTTCTCTGTAACTTTGGTGCGTAAGATGAGAAATCGGTTGTTTGCACTTAGACTGATGTCAATGCTTTCATAATCAGGAACACCTTTGAGATAAAAGGTTTTCTTTGACTGTCCAACTTTGAGGTCCATGACGTCAACCATGAGCCCCTTCTCTTTCTGACAGAGGATACACATGAGTAAGCGGTCCTGGCTTACAGTGAAATCTAAAGCACCCTTCGGTAGGTCACAGTCGACTGCACTTTCACCATCTGCTAAATGAAATATTTTAACTTTTCTATCAGTTTTATCAAGGGCTACACAGCTTTCTTTAGATATCACCTTGATCTTGTCCCCTGCGATTCCGATATCATAACTACGTGTCATCGATATGTCTGAAAGTGACCAGAGACAGACCGTTTTGTCCCGAGACGCAATCACGAGCTCCTCGCTGTCCAGCGTAATGTCCAAACTGGCGACGTGTGTCTCACCAGCCAGACCAACAACGTTTGAGTCACTGTTTTCATGTTTGGGTTGTGATATATTCTGATTTAGGGTAGACACGGACCAGATTTTCATGTCTTTATTGATTCCGAGAGAAACCACATGATCCTCTGCACCCATTAGTCGTTGTATGCTGCTCTCATGAGCAGGAAATGTGCCACAGTGGTTGTTTGTATTTATGTTGTATAACACAATTTGACCTTGGGAATCTCCCAACATCGCCAGTCGATGTGACCAGTTAATGTAAAGGCAGGAAACCGGGTTGTTGGTTGATAACTCATTCAGGATAGTTCCTTCTCCCCAGTTCACCATGCTGACTACGCCCTGCGAAGACAAAACTGCAGCCAAGCGCCGTTTCCTAGCCATGGACATCTGAATCATTGTATCCGGTAGAGTCATCTGGCTAACTTTCTCCATATCGTCTAGATCGATGGCAATTAAGGAACATGACGTTTCAGTATTGCTAAGTCCGACAAGGAAATCTTCCGATGATCCAAGACGCACCAGTCCATTTGAGAACGAAGTAGGAATTTCTATACGCATATCTTTGTTTTCGTCCAAAGGTTGAAATAATTGTACAAATCCTTTGTTACTTTTGTTTTCGTCCTCTTCTCCACATTTCCCTGTGACAATGACAGCTGGTCTGTCCCAGCCGGTACAAACCATTCCAATGACAGTGTCTGCATCGTCTGATAAAGTCATCAGTCTTAGTGGCTTCATTGAGCTGAGTTCGATGGCTAGAACACTACTGTCACCAAACAGGATAGCTGCATAAAAGGATTCCGAGTCAAAAGCCCACATAACAGGACTGGCCTGTGCGGGGAGTTCCGGGCACACATCGGACAACGTCTTGCTCATGGTGACTTTCTTGACGAGGTTAATTGTGCTGATCATTCCACTGTTGATATAGAATATTTTCTTGCTTGCTCGGTCCAGTCTTGGCATCAGTCCTTCTTTGTATGTATCAGGTAGGCTAACCTGTTGCTGTTCCTCAGTGATAGTGTTATATACTGAATGCAATTCTTTGCTTTCCTCGTCTATTTCTTTTCCACACAACCGCAACAAGACAGACTCTCCACCGACTGAAAGGATCTTTTCAGCCCCTTGGATTGAATCATTCATGGCATTGGAGGAGTTGGTACCAGGTGCCATGCAGGCATATTTTGGGATCAGTAAAGTTTTGTTTTGGGATTCCAGGTGTTCCAAAGCTGTCTTCAGCAACCTTTCCAAGTTGTTTTCTCCTTCTGTCACTGGTATTTTGGCTAGTAGGCTGACTGCAAATTTATCTGCATTACCAAGATCCTCTATTTTGCACACAGAAAAGAAGTATCTGAGCTTCTGAACTTCTGTGTCCTCTGTTCTGTCCACAAAATCTGCCAAGTCCTCTTGCAGAGATGTCAGTGGAAAAGCGGCAATTTTGGCTTTAAGGAAATGGAAATTGCAGAAGCATTGCTCCTTGGCTATATCTGATGAAACCATTTCTTTAGCATTATTGATGTAAAACGGTAGACAGGAAAGCATTCTCTTGTTCTTGCTTACCATAGCCTGGGGTGTGATTTGCCTATCAGCATTGTCAATGGTTGTTTTCCTCCATTTCAACGAAATCGTACGTTTCACCAATTGGGACATGAAAATTTCGGAGAAATTCCTGTGCAGTTTCTGACCTGCCTTTCCTTGTGTGTACAAGGTACGTGCTGTTTCTATAAACTGTCGGTGGTACCAATTCAATGTGTACTTGTTGTGAGTTCGTCTCTCGACTAGATATTCCTTGAGGTCGTAGCGGAGACGGGCCCAAAGGACTGGTGGTATACGAACAATGCCCTCTACCGGTGGATCGTGGTAACGATACACATCGTTGAGAGCTTCATCATCACAGGAGAGGACGTCTTCCATCTCTGTCTCAGACACGCCGTTCATTGCGATAGTGATATAACCAAGAGCATGGTTGGTTATCACTTCCCCAAACTTGGTCTCCAAATTCTGAAATAACTGTGAGATGGCACTCCGAACTGCGTCGGCCAGAACATGTTCATGTTCAGGAGTGTAAGACTTCCATCGGACGGCTTCATCCAGCAGAAGTTTGAGATAAAGAGGTCCAGGGGCCTGCGTGAAGTAGGACATGAGGACCTGGAGCTGGTAGTCTGTGACAGTTCGTTTCCTCAGACTCAAGTACTTGTTGACTATCTCTTTGCCTGTTGTGACAGACAGCGTAGGAACTGCAATATAACAATCCTTACTTGGCAGTATATCTTTCAGGTTGTCAAGGATACCATGTTCTTCTGGCAAAGTGGACACAATCAGTTTGACATTGGATGGCAGTATTGTTGGCAGCCATGTTAGAGAGTGGGCATCGTGGTTGGCTGTCAACTGATCCAAAGAATCAAGGAGGATGACAATCGGGGATTTAATGGCATTTGCAACTCGTCTTAGAAGCCTTGGCAAGTATTCCAGCAAATTCTTCATGTTCTTATAGGAAACAGGTTCCATGATGATCTCAGCATTGTCAGCGAGTTGTCCACACATACCAAACAAGACATCATAGATGTTGGTGCTAAGAGGACTTGTGCCAAGAAAGCGAATGACTGCAACATGTTTCTTCATCTTGAACCAGGTTGACAGGTTTTTCATGATCATGGCCATGATGGATGTCTTTCCTGCCCCTGAGGGAGCATGCAGAACCAGTGGCTTGCGTGATGTGTCAGTAAGAATGTAAGATTTCACATTCTCTAGAACATCGTCCTGTCCACAGAACGTCTCACACTTGGTGTTACAGAACTGTAAGTGGTGGATCAGCTCGGCGTAATCAGTGTACCATACTGAAAATCTTATCTTGGGAAGGTAGTCAGACATTCCTGACTTGATCAGAGCTTTCATATCAGACTGAAAGTCTTCACAGAAAGATTCAATGTACTTGCCATGAGGAACATTGGCATTTGGGTCTACACCTCCAGATATCCAAGGAATTTCATAAAGATTGCAGTTTGATTCCTTCAGTTTTTTCTTGATTTTGCCAAAAAGTTCATTTCGAAGACCTTCTATCTCTTTGTCAATTTCCAGCTGAAAAATTAGAGAAAAAATATTGAAAGTTTACCCGAGACATAACCACAATAATAAAGGCATTAATCAATTAGTTAAACAATCTATCCAGTGACTTTTTACTTATCACTTGCGTTATATAGTTGCCCTGAGTAGAATTCATTGCAATGTCAAGCATGTATGATGTTGAACCAAAATGGCTCCCTTAAATTTTCGCCCAGAAGATCATTACTTGAAATAAATAAATTTATACCTTCAAGTGTTCTAAGCCAATTAAAGCTACAAAGAGTTGTTTCATAAAATCTCATAAGAAATGATACACTAAGAATTTTTTTTAATATTTGTTACTGGTATATATACAATGTACATTTCTTGTATTTTGTGTCTTATAATATGTATATGAATATTTGTTACTGGTATATATACAATGTACATTTCTTGTATTTTGTGTCTTATAATATGTATATGATGGGTGAGAAAATTAGTTGTTGTACAAGAACATCAGGTTTGTCTCCCTTAAATTAAAAAAAATATGTTCTAAGGGAAATAACTCTAGTACAAACCTTGCCATTGTTGTCTTTAATCTCAATGTATCGTTTGACATCTTTGTCTGTCAGAGACTCATTGTTGAGCCCGGTAAATGTTCGGGAGTACACAACGGTGTGGGCGACTGGATCCACAACATCTAGTAAGCCTTTCTTTATCTCAGTCTCTGTCACTGAAACAGTGAAAAAAAAAAAATAAAAAAAATGATAAGTCAAGTTAGGCCAATACGTGGTCCTCAAGTGATAATTTTGCATTGTACACTACAGTAAGGAATAAGAGGATGATTTGCAGAAAGTCTTTTATTAGAAATAGTCTGGGCTTATTGTGATATTAGTTAGAGTTATGGTAAATATTACATGAAATATCAGTTTTACTGACAGTTCACCTTATTAAAGGGACAATTCACTAAGGCTAAAACCAAGAAGCAAAATATGGTATAAATGTATTGTTCTACATTTCTTATGAAACATATAACATACAACATTGACAAAGTCCACATCATTGTTTAGTATTTTAATTGATACCATTGTAATTACAAATCGTTGATCAATACGATTAAGCAGGTACAGTATGTACGCTGTACCCATACCAGAGACAAAGTCACGCACGTCAAACAAATGAACTACATAACCACTGAGGAGGTGATAAAATTATTTTTAGGCAAGACAATTCACCTAGTATTAAGGTAAACACACTACTGTCAGAGCGATTTGAGCAGTTCTAGAAAGTCTCATTGCTCTACGTGCAAGGGACAGGGTTCAGCATACAAGATGTTCGACAACAATGTGTAATGGCGGAGAGCGAGCGAGTTTGGACATTTCACAAGCATTTCACCACCATGGGCTTTTCAGGCATATCACAGTAAAACCGACTTATCAAATTTCTATTAGAACTGGGTTTTTTCTGATACATGTACAAATTTTAATGTTCTCTTAGACTGAATTGTCCCTTTAAGTAAAAACCTAACTTCATTATTTCCTTAAAATGTTTAAAAGATATGCGATAATTTCTCCATTTAGATCATTGCCCTACCAGATTGATAGTACTCCTGGAGAGCCTCAGACGACATTTTCCCTGCACCTGTCGCAGCCTTGGCAGCTTGTCTGAGAATCAACTGCAACTGTTCAAATGTCCGGTGCCAGTTTTCTGTGTCTTTGGCACGAGGCTCATCACATCCAGGTGAATAGTCTCCGAAAAATGTAAACTGCGATCTGATTGGCTAGAAATTAAATGCATTATAAAGGAGGATGGGGAAATGTTATAAATTCAAAAGCTGGGTATCATATGTTAGAAATTATGTCCATGACTTCATAAAAATTGATCAAATTTCTCTGTAACATTTAATGCTATAAATTTTTTTCCAAAGTATGTATCAAATTAAAATCTTTTGAAGAAAGAAGAAAAAAACAAAAAACAAAAACAAAAGAAAAAAAGTAAAACCCTTCTGACCATAAATGAATAAAGATAACAACACTTATATATCATAGGAATGTTTTAATGAAGTTTGAATTTTAGCATATGGTTGAGTGTCTTGTAATCAATTATTAATATGTAAATCTTTTTTTTTTAAGTTATCATTATTGCAAGCATTTCAATAGTCTACTTAATACTAGCTCTTAAATGTATTTTTTTAAGCATTGATGTCACTATTTTTTAATTTCATTGGGGTATGAAAGAAATTTTGTAGCGGATGATCACAAAAGTTTGCAAACAAATCCAATGAAATTAAAAAATAGTGACATCAATGCTTTTAATTAATTTTTCCAGACTACTTGATAAAACAAAATACATTTACACGTGCGATAGTGGTATCAAAAAAAGAACTGAGCAATCAGAAAGCCAGATTTAGGTTGGAGGGTGTAAGGTATATGTACTGCACAATCACCTGTAGTACATTCTGTGGTACTGTGGGGGTAGGGGTTGGGGGTTTGGGGGTATAACTGTAAACTCACCTGTATAAAGTTATAAAGTACATACTGTGGGAGTGGGGGTGACTTGAAGGTTGGGGTGGGGTATATGTACTGCATACTTACCTGTAGTACATACTGTGGGGATGGGGGTGACTTGGGGTTAGGGTTGGGGTATATGTACTGTACACTCACCTGTAGTACATACTGTGGGGGTTTACTGTTGTTGTCCCTCTTGTACCAGGTGTGTAGAAGCTTTGTATGTTCAGGGTCGGTCGTGTAACTGGACAGGAGTGTGAAGTCTTCAGATGATAACTCGGTAGGGATGGGACGGAAGCCATATCGGGAACCTTTTATTAGCTGAAAGAAAAAAATCCAACTCACAATTATCTTACAAGAAACTTTAACACTTTCCATCATGAAAAATGATGTAGAAATTTGTGTACACTTGATTGTAGTAGTAGCTTATGGCTACCTCAAAAGCAATATATCAGAACAATTAACATGAAAACCAAATATTGCATTCACATAGCACAGCCTGGTCCATTTGTATGCACACACCTTGATTACTAGAAAAAAAGGTTAACACCAAACATGCCATCTATGTGACAAGTAAAACAAAAAAGACTTAACAGGTAGTTACCGTTTTAAACCCAGTATGTGCCCTCATCCCTATAAGTGCCCTTCATCATTTTTTTAGACCTCAATTTCACTTACCTTTGCTGGCATTAAATGCAGACCAAAATTATGAAAACTGTATAGGTCCCTTTATTGATATCTTTTGCAAAATGATTTACGAAACAATTCTATGTAAGGCTCATCCAAATTTGGTTCTATTAAACTTATTTGTTTAACTTTTAAGCGACCTGGATGCTTATTGGGTCAAATCAGGTACATGAAAATCTAACATTTAAAAATTTTACTCACCACAAAATTAGGTCCCAGAGAGATTTTCTGACAATTTTCCACCTCCAGCAGACAAATCTTCTCCACGGAGTGGTCATTCTGACTGTCGTCTGTCACTCCCCATCTCATGTCTACCATCTGAAAGTCAAGGTCATGTTCCGCACAAAAGTCTCTCAGTTTTGGTGTCGCATCCCGAACTATAGCATTTCGCTCTGCTCTCATGTCTAAAAAACATAGAATTTTCTGAAGCTCAATGATTAAATACTGCAGAGATTATGAGAAATTATCTTTTCCTTTAATTTATATTGCGGCAAATAATCCTTTGTGGTACTGAAAGTAGGTCAAGTTCAGCTATTTGAACACATCTTAGGAGTTGATCTCTCAACATTACCAATTTACATCTTATTAAAACCTACATTGTTTTGCTTTGTAACCTTGAAAAAACATCATTTTTTCCAATGATTTTATTGGGACATTATCCCAAGGAAAACTCATAAACTTGATATATTTGCCACAAATGGGATTTGAACTTGCAACTCCTTATTGAAAGGTCAGTGTTAATATGTTGGAACACCTTAACTACTCAGCCATTACGACTCCTTGACAAAGATACAGGAAACAGGACTAACCAGAGAATGTTGAGCTGATGAAGATTCGGACGATAGACCGTGGAATGTTTGGGATGTTATCCAGCTGTCCAGCTATCATCCTCTTAAAGTGTTCTTCTGCCTCGGGGTCATACCCTTCCTTCACTGGTAAAACAAATATTCCATGGTAATTCAAGATTGAAAGACCTTCAGTTGGCATTCATATTGGCTATGAATGCCAACTGAAAGATGTTCAATGCTTATATTTACATTTGATAACAATTTTAAATGAAATCCTGATAGATTTTACATCTATGATGAATACATAATTCCTAATAGTCAAAGACGGAACAGTCGATTGAACAGTTATCTTCCATGATCTCTTGTGCTACAATAGAACATCAGAGAGGTAAAGGAATTAGTGTGACTACAATTTCATTTATTCATGTACATGTATATATCTTTTTGAGTTTAATAAGAAACTAATCAGTGTTTTTAGAAATTTAAAACCATATAAATGACTCACATATGGATTGACTGTCTGTATTAGCTTTGGCTGCCGTTCTGTAAGAAAATTGTTCACTATCAGTTCAAATAAAATACAGTAAAAATTTTATAGAGATCACACTAACAACTATAATCCATGGTTATAACATGGTAATTTCAATCCCCATCAAGATTTCTGTAACTATGCTTATAGTGAAGGGATTTCGTTGTCCCCATAGGTTCGTTTTATTTGTGTTTTACTGTTCTACTACATATATCTTATTATACCTCATGTTTATAACCGTGTCTGTGATTAGTTGAAGCACATCACATGACAGGGAAATAATATAAGACTCTTTCATATGTTGATATGAAGGATAGGGATATTCTACCCGAGGGTCACAAAATGTAGTAAAACCTGAGGCTTGCCGAGGGTTTTGCAACATTTTGTGATCCCGAGGGTAGAATATCCCTATCCTTCATATTCACTTATGAAAGAGTATTTTTATTTCATACCTCAACGTTTTATTGCAATGTTACAACTATAATATCCCACCATTTTGATATAAATTCGAAAAAAATCCACGACTGGAAGTCAATTTCCATACATGAAAAATTACATGATATTTTCAACAAAAATCCCATTGTTTGCATCTTTAATAGTAAAACCAGTCAAGTTTTGTGAAAAAAATGTTAAAATTTTACCGAGGAAATAGAAATTTTGTTGACGCCGTGATGTCAAGAGGCTTTATTGCATGGGTAGCCATGCAATACAGCCTCAGGCGGCATGAGTGTATTGCCCTAGACCAGCCAGTATTACACTCGTAGGTATGAAAGAAAACATTGTATTTCCCTGGGGGGCTTGCCCCTATGGTGATTGCCCGAATTTCATACGGAGTTATCTCCCCTTCCAATTGTACAACAATGACGAATGAAGCATAAAACAGAACTTTTTACTAATCGCAAATTTCAGTAATATTTAAACCGCAGTAGCCAATCTCAAATTTTCTGTTTAATAAACAATTTATGTCCCTGATGGCAGTGTGATATGAAGATTTATGTACCCCCAGATGTAATATTTCCCTTGAGCAACCTCTCAGGAAAAATTACACCTTCAGGTAAATAAACCTCCATATCAGACTGCCTGGGCCATAGTTTTACTATAAGATGATTCAGGGTTGGATACAACGTCAGTGATAGTAACCCATGGAGTATCGAGGATACTAAGAGGCTGTCTCTGTAGACTTACCTGGATGTTGTATCCTGGGTCTGTTTCTTTGGCACCTGGCTTGGGGTCCTAGGGGCAGCACTTGTGGACTTTCCCTAAAAACAAAGGTGCAGTCATTTAGACGGTAAATAAGTCTTAACAAAATGTTAACTTATAACAAAGAAAAAAATAATACTCATAAGACAAAGAAATTTAATATAATTGATATCTTACTCTGAAAAACTGGCTTTTCTTAAAACACAATCAATTCATGATTTTGATATTATACATACTATATTCGCACAATTAGCGCCCAAGGCGCTTAAATAATTGCAGCCATATTTTAAATCTTTCTGTACTCATGGTACATTAATCTGTTACAGTAAACATGCATACCTTTTAACCTTTGAGACACATTATTATGTCGTGATTCGCATATAAAAGACTTGCAGGTTCATGTAATATGGGATACAATGCTGATGTTAGAGGCATCACATGTTGTAAGACAGGGTTGTTTCCATGGCCAGGGGCGTTTATATACAACTTCAACTCTTCTCCAGAAAAGGGGAGGGGTGCTTATTAAGACAAATTCAGTATTAGAGAATGAGCCAAAATGTCTTTTAAGGGAGATAATTTTAAAATGAAGGATACTATTGTGTATGTAGTACATTACTAAATAGTTACCCTGATAATCATATCAAAGGAAGAGTCATGTCTTTTCAGTCCTGCCGTTCTGGGGCCTGAAAAAATAACAGTGTATTAAACTTGTAAAAAAAAATCAAAAGATACAATCATTCCTAAATCTTGGTCTGCAATAAATGACTCAATGTTTCATCACCGTGTTAAAGGTTTAGCTAATACATTAATAATTGACTAGATATAAATGTAAACCAGCATGATATATGATAAATAAAATCGCAAATAAATAGTCACAAAAAAAACAACCATGATTGCCTCTACTTAAAGGCCCACTACCTTTCCAAAACGATCTTTAATTTTTAAAATGAGAAGTAAAATGAGATCGATAATTTTATAGAGTTGCAAAAGTTATTAACTTACCATTAATACTACATCGTTCATCACTGTCTGAACAAGTTCATTTAAATAAATAAAATGTAAATTTTCATAACACAGGTAATCCTAAATACTGTGCAGTAGTTGACTATCACTGCACCAGATGGCAAAACAGTGAAATGACTCTCCACTGTTTTCATATATTACGCTGCAAATCTTGCATATGTTTAGTTTCTTAACCTTATCTTAAGCTAACGGTATATATTTTCTAATATTACTAATGTTTTCAAAGAAACCTTTATATCTTCCTCTGGAAAGGTAGTGGGCCTTTGATTAATGCATATGAGTTCAACACAATTAAAGTCAAATTTATATGTAAACAATTTACTTATTCTCCCTGAAAATGTATTTGGATTCTTTTATTTCAAAGGTTGGAACAGTTCATTGCAATACTTCAAGGGTGACTGAGTTTACATAGCTCACCTGGCATCTTCCTTGATTTAGAAGACATCACTTCACTGTGGTACCTAAAATCAAAGTTCAAAGTTCATCAAAACACTGCATTATAAGGTGGAAAAAAATATGTCTGTTTAGGGTTACCCGATCGATCTAATTTTTTACCCTCAACCCTATTTTTTTCCACTTTTCTATGGAAAAAAATATATAAAAAGTGGGATTTCGATCTCAGACTCCGGTTCCGGCAATCATTTTAGAGTGAAAGACACTAAAAAAAAAAAAAAAAAAAAAAAAAAAAAACCCTAAACAGACATATTTTTTTGGCCTTATCATACAAATTATATGGCATTGAGAAAATGAATACCTTATTTGACTCATTAAGTGCCCAGGGCGTTTAAAAAAAATAAAAAAAATGAAAAGATGCTAATAAGTCGAAATTAGTTAGGGTCAAAGTTTATCTCCCCAAACAAAAGACTTGAAGGTGTTATTCCACTAGTGGAAAATCAATATATTTATCCAACACCCAGTACATTTATACATTGGCCTGAGAGTGGAATAACACAATATATTGTGTTAGAAACATGTAACTGCTTCACATTGTACTTGCACAATAATGTATAATAATATTTACACTTACATTGTATGAATCTTGTTCAATCAATACATTGTATGCACACATGTAGACAATTTGATCAATACTAAGCATAGACGTGGTCATTAATGGAGCATTGACCAAATATAGACAAGGTCCAATTAAATGTTTAATGTACTGTATATGAACAATGTTTAAATCTACATTATTGTATACATAAGAACAAAGAACATGTACAACATTGTAGCGTATATTAAAATGAATAGTCCTAAATACTTCAGAAATGAGAACAAAAAAAATTAAACACATTTACTGTTAGTACAGGTACATTATTATTAACATAGCATTATAATTCTAATGTCTATATTAATGCAGACTTTGTTCCCATGCTCATGCCGTTTGTTTTGTACTACTCTCTCCTTCACTGTTTTCAGCTACCTCTCTAAGTCAAAAATGAGATCCATGTTTAAATAGCAATATATGTCCGGTCAAACATGCATACACTGACACAAGCATGTGTCCATTACAAGTAAAGCTACAAAGCTTACCTTCCGTATAACGAACAGGTAACATCAACGAACGGCCATGTTTGTTTACCCGGGTGACAGCGGCCAGGGTAGATAACTCATTAATTGTTGTAACGCGGTACTTACAAGTACCGGTACATTGTTGTACCGGTAAACTTATAATGTTGATATCACAATGCTTATGCTAAAGCAAAATGCATGTCTATAAAAACTTTAAGTTGTGCCAGAAATAAACATACAAAATGTTAAACGTTAAATGTATAGTTAAACTTGTCCTAGCGACGACTTCTGAATAAAGACCGCCCGCTTCATAAAACCTCTTTGTTATGGAACCAAATGGTATATATGTTCCATAATAGTCCGCTAAACCTGCCTATATTATTAGGCTTTATCATTATTATTTTTTTTTCCTAATATATAGTCTATATATTAGGCAAAAAAATAAAATAAAATAAAAAAGCCTAATAATATAGGCAGGTTTAGCGGAATAGTTCCATAAGTGTTCTTTGCATTTCATCAATAAAATTTCAGATTTATCAATAATCATTTCGCTTTAGTTATACGCTTTTATGATTTTAATACCGTAAGAACAAATTTTACTTGACTTTTACTTGAGGACATGCAATATACATGAACTGTTACGTTTAATACACTATATGTTGGAATTATAAGGCCAACTACCTTTCCGAAATAACTTTTAATGTTGGAATGTTAAACGAGATTGATAATTTTGCAGAGTAGCTACACTGTAACAACAGGGCCTCGTTACTAATGATGATATTATATAAGATAGGTCAAATCAATTTACATACATTACACCATAATGTGTAATGTATGTAAATAGACGTGACCTATCTTATATATATCATCATTAGTAACGAGGCCCTATGCTGTAACCGTTAATACAACACATGTCATCACTTTCTGGGCCCGGCATTCTTAGACAGATTTTTCACTCATTACAAGTATAAGAGATCAATTTAGTCGTTTTATGTGCATAGAAAAAAAATAATAAAATAGGTAAAAATTCATATTTAACATAACATCGTGTGTCTACATACATTGTATATATAGTAAGATTTGATCTACCGATGACCTAGACTTCTAAAACCTGTATATAATATACATGTACAGTGTATGGTGTATGGTGTATGGTCACCCTGGTTAGTTCAAATACATCATATATTATATAAAATGTAACTAGATCCCTGTGAAAATCTCTGTGATTCTCTTTGTTTTCCAACAAAACAGTGTCTGAAGAATGTAATTGTTATAAAGGTATAACATTAAATTGATCACCTGCACAATCATGAACATGCTTATTGACATTCAAATTACGTAGAGAATCCGTTCTTGTTTGTTGCCTATGAACAGTCATACGTGTTCTAAGTTTATTACTAGTTTGGCCGATGTAAAAATCACCACAACGAGAACAAATTATAGCATATATCCCACACTTCGATTTGCAATTCATGTTTGCTAAATAATAGTAAAATACTACATTCAATAATAATTGGACATGTACCGCATCTAGGTGTCTTACATTTCGACACTACAGGGTCAGCAATAGAGTTATTGAACTTGAAACTTGTTAATATTTGTTTTAAAATTTTTAGGTTGTATCTACTTTGCAAAATTGTATGGTTTTCAAAAATCTTTCTCATACGATCACTACTTTGCATTAACTCATTACATTTATTTTCAATCACAGGAAAAATATTGAAATTTCTTGGGTTGAAAGTAGAAACAAAAGGAATCAAAGCCGTATTAACTTTATGTTCATGTATACGGGGTGTAAAAGGTCCCTTTTCAATTGCTTTTCTAATACCATGCTTTATTACCTCAACAGGATAACATTGAGCCTTAAGATATTGTTGTAACTGACCAAGTCTAATATCTTGTATTTTCTTCTCACTAACAATTGCAATAATCCTTGAGGCGAGATTAAAGGGAATATTCACTTTAGTATGTTTACTGTGATTAGAATACAAAGTAATGATTTCTTCATGTTTTATTTTCTTGCGAATCACGAAAAATACCATTTACCATTTACGTACAATGTAATTTAAAAGGAAGGTCAGAGTACAGGTACACAATACACATTGGGAAACCAGCTTTACTTGTTAGCTTGCCCTAAAAAATCCTCCCGGGACACGCGTTCCGAGACCCCAGGGCCATGAAATTCACAATTTTAGTAGAGGGCCTTGAACCCTTTCAATCTATGAAGAGTAATTCTGACGAACAAAATGATATACTAATAACCAGTAGTATCTAGGCATTTTCGTACGGAACCTACCGAAGCATAATGAGTTAGGTCCAACATAACAGCGCGCTAGGGCGGAAAAAACTGTTTTATAGTTGTGTTTTCTTTTTATGTATATGGAAACCATGACATGGACATGGTTCTTTTTTTACTTATATATATATTTTATGAATTTCAGAACGTTCGGAGTGCTATTTTTGTTGTGTTTTGGATCAACATTGACAACTACTTGGCCATAAACCGACGTGATATTTTGTATCATTATTTTATTAATATGTTCAATTTGATCGTAATTTCATCTACAACTTATTTGGTACTGACTTTATTAATACATTACCACAATTGTACCATATCACTTTTCTATTTACCACTGTAGTACAGATAATATGTAACGTATGCCTTGGTTATTTCTAGTAGATCTGTTGAACAATACAGGTATTATTAAATCTTTGATCATCCTCGACATTCCAGAGGTTACTATCACTGTCTTCATAAGTGCACCCCTGAAATATGTTATTGCAAACTTGAAGATATTACATAAAAACCTGCAACAAGCCAACATGGATTTCCCTTGAAGATTACGGTGAGCAACGCCCGTCTTTAAAGTCATTATTCGATTCTTTGATGTACATCGAAAGACCACACTACCTCCTTTAGTTTTGTTATGATATGTTCAAGGGGGTGGATATCACGGCAATGATAGTAAACCCTGGAGTATCGAGGATGTTTCAAAACCTGCCATGTTCATTAATGACTTTTGTTGTTGATGGAACGAACAACTCAGAACTATATTTGATATTTTGACGCGTCTAGCGTCCTTTATTTGACACTAACAAGAAGGATGCAAAATACTCTACACGAAACAATGAGACGAAAATTGAAACAGATGAAAATGACATATGATTGCATATATGAGAATTGCAGTTAATTCAATAGATTCGGAACGAAACAAAACAAATGATTTTAACACCGGCAAAGAAATTCGGCAAGATGTAAATACTTGGAAGTTGATGGTATGGTGACGATGACTACTCGACAGTCAAAATCATTTGTGAGAACATATGTATGAAAATCAATGACATTAATGTTTTTGTCACAATATTTCTGTAAACAAGATTTGAATATGAAAATAAAATTAAGTTAATTTTAACAATTTGAAAACTACATAAATTGTTCTATAACCCATCACATAAATGATAACTGCGGTAAATGATAAGAATATCCTTTTTATCGACACCAAGATATGGATATAATGATTTACATATCTATATTCAAGGATTTATAAACGTCATCTACGTCCTTGCTGGATTTAATTGTTTTCCGCCAAGTACACAATATTATTTTATTTTCAAAATTGCAGTTGATATCAACATATTATCAAGAGCACAAACATCATAAAACACAATTTGGTGTCTATTATTTCAACAACTGTCAATTTCTTTTTTCAGAATCAGAATTTGCCTTCAATTGAACTGGCCCCTTCTGCATCGTACTGAGCTTTGGTTAAGAGAAGACCCCCGAAATGTTCATGACCGGCGAGGATGGATCCCCCCATCCATGCTGAGTACATTGCAGCCTTCGTCACATGTATTCCATTTACACCCGCCATCTTGGATTGTATGCTGCTTTTCACGCGGTCAGCCAAGCCATCGAGTTCAGTATTTCCTCCACTTATTACAATATTGCCATACAGTTCTTTTGCCCGATCTTCGCCGTGTTTGGCGCGGACCTTTTCGACGCAGTCCACTATAGCTTGTGGAATACTTCTTGTGTCAATGTTGGCAATGGAAGGATCCAATAAAATCTCAGGAGCTCTTTGTACATCTGGGACGACATTAACGGAGCTCCCATCAGGAAGTGTATAACTTTTGTCCTCGGTAGCGGGGCCCAGACCAGTCGTTGCCTTCTTGATTTCGTCAACGGTTTCGAAATCAAGATAAGGTTGATTCAGTTTTTGTGAGACGAAATTTGTAACTTGTTTACCTGTCAAGTCTGTGGATACAACGGAATCTAACATGGCGTATCCTTGGTAAATAGCCACACAGTTGGATACTTCTGCCCCAGATTCCATACCAACGCCATTCAACTTGCCTGTAGAATACAGAGACAAGACATTGGTGAGGCCAAGGAACACGGACGGAACATTGAACCTCTCAAACAGCATCTGGACAACTTTTTCTTTGTTGACTTTTGTATTCGTCATGGGTTGAGTCAGGAGAACTGGTTGTTCCTCGGGTTTGACTCCAAGCTCCTTGAATGTGTTACGGAGAAGCTGCTCGAAGTCCTCCCTGTTCGTTATGAGTCCCTTCTCAATGGGGTATTTGCCACCATCAAGGACAGCCTGTAAAACATTTAACATATTCTATCATACATAATAGATTACACATTAATGCTACATTTGTCACTAATGCACTGATCAAAGACAAAAATAGTGTATTATTGCTAAATTGGTAATTTAAAGATGCTCCACCGCTAACGAATTGTTTTTTTCTATCACAAACAGGAGAAGACGAGAAAAGTTACCTACTGTCTGTACACCTTTACATTAATTGTAGCACCATTGAAAAGTTTGAGCTTCTTATTTTACTTCAAGATAAAAATATTAAAAATAATCAATTGCGTCCCGAAAAAATCCATGGCACTATGCTTTTTATATGGAATGAAATACTGATTGTGCAGCCATGTACAAAAAAAGCAATATAAATTATTTTCTATTATTTTTGTGTTAATTAGTCACATACATGTATATTAACGATTAAATATCAGTTTTTTTTTCAAATGATTGGTATCATTTAAGCTCTGTCGGCGATGAAGCATCTTTATATAACCACCACTGAAAGGTAACCAGATATCACAAACAGCTATACAAAGTGTCAGACCGAGAGCAATATAAATAAAATGTATCAAACATTTGATCATGGTACAAATGCTTTTAAATCCGACAGAGTTGTGCATATTGATTGGTGATGTTTCTTATACATCTGAAAATGATCCAGTAATTGTACCAGATTTTGTATCAATATGCTCTGAAGGAATAGAACCATCGATATATCCCTCTCTGGATGACTGGAAACTGTATCAATTTGTCTACCTATGATGGATTACAAAAAAAAAAAATCATGTTATGCAGTATAACATTTTGCGATTTAAAATAAAAATATAAACTCATTTATTAAAATTCAAAACAAGTGCAAAGTCATAATGGCAAGACAAAGAAAAGTTTTGTCCTTACCTAAAGATGCATATTTACAGTATATAATAAAAAAATATCTACATACCTTTTGTTGTTTTTCTGTCAGAATACACTTAGGAACATATTCCCCCTTCACACCGGCCTTTACACTCCAAGATCCCAGGTCTATAACAACTACCTGTCCAGCCATTCCTCCTGTAAGGTTTTCTTCTTCCTGATCTGGTTAAAGTTGTACTATGCCACAGGTCTGATATCTACATGTATTTATACTAGTTGAAATCCCCGCGATAAACATTCTGTCATCAACGTATTCCTTATATGGAAAGTACGACAATAAGCGATCATAATGTAGAACGTTACCTGAAGTATGAGCAGTGTTCGTGAAGTATAGGAGAGATGTAAGTATTAACGATAAGTGAAAGGCGTGATATCATTTAACATACCCAAAAGACTTAACCTGATGTATAGGTAGCTATCACATAAGTATCAGATCATTTTGTGGAATTTAAAAATGGGAATCGTTCAGGATCAAAATTATAGTTAATAACCTGAAGTATATAAGTTATCAAATGCAGTAACAGATATTGATCGAGTTAAAGGCGTAATATCATTACGTTACATGTAATCAGTACAAGATTGAGAACGTCCTGGTGGGTTACCGGCGAGATACATATAAATGAGAACGTCCCTGTTCCGAGATAATAACATTAAAGTGACTCAACTACAGATATATATATAATAACTATTGTATACAAGGAAACAGATAATAATAAAACGCACACACATACAAACATAGTATTTAAAACACTGATTTAAAAAGGATAGAGTTTTCAAAATCAAAATCGAGCACACTGTCACAATATCAGAGAATATACATGTAGGAATCAATAGATATAGTCAACGCATAGTTGCTGGAAATGGAAATTCTTTGTTTCAGAAAAAAACAACAACTCACATTGCCATCGCTTAGTTAATAAAAATTCTTTGTTTCAGAAACAAGGAAACTTCATATTATCATCGCTTAGTTAATGTAAATTCTTTGTTTCAGAAACAAGGAAACTTCATATTGTCATGTAAATGATAGTTTAATATTTTATGTTAAAATAGGTCCAAGGAAATGTCGATTTCTTAATGACCGCTTTTTTCAGAAAATATACACGTATACGCTTATTAATATTGATGATAATTATTACATGTGTGCGATAAAGAATTTTTGATTTTGACAAGTAAAATTTGATGCGGTTTCTTTCACTCAAAGAAATGTCTCCCAAATAATTATTAGTGCCAATGAGAACATAATCTGTCTGACAAATTGAGATGAAAAGTTTTATCCTTATTTGATGAAACGAGCGATGGAAAAAATGAATTAATCCATGTGGCGATTATACCTGTAATAAGATATATTGGGATTTGAGCAGTATTGATTTATTGTAAATTGGAATTCTGTATGTTTAGTTATTTTATGTAGTGTAATAAAACTGTTCATACGGTATATTTGCACTTGTAATGTCTCATTTTATTGATTGATTAACTTATCAATATTTTGATAATTAAGAAAAAATGTCTAATATATTATTTCCTTCTCTTGATTAATTAAATTAAGATTAAATTATTTTATACAATATGAGAGGAAGACTCCAAAGTAAATTTATACCTAATGTCTAATGTTTTCATTCTTTAAAGGTCCATCACTTAACCGAAACAAAAATGAAGGTTTCTTAAAAACAATAATATCAAAAGAAATTGTATATCGATGGCCTAAGATGAGGTTACAACACCAAGCATACAGTGAAGATTCATTTCGTTGTTTTGCCGTCAGGTGCAGTGATACAACTAACGCGTGGTGTTTAGGACGACGGTGGGAAACATATATGAAAATCAACATTTTATTTATTTTGATGAAATTGTTCAAAAGGTGATGATATTTGTAGCATTAACATTTAGTTAATAACTTCTGCGATCCTACAAAATTATCATTCCCATTAAAAAAAATTAAAAGCCGTTTCGGCAAGGCCTAAATTAATTGGTGAGTATTTTATCAAAATCATTATTTAATTCCAAAATATTTTGTTTGCTTCCAAATATGATGTTTTACTGCGTGTAAGTTGTAATCCCACATTGATTCAATCATAACACAACCAGTCTGTAAAGTCATGTAACGGTCTGTACTAACTACATTAAATAATGATATCACGCCTTTGACTTTACTCTGAATATGTTACAGTATATCTCAACACTGCATTATTCAGGTTACGTACTATAGTTTGATCACTAAATAGCGTAGCTTTCCATATAAGGTATGACTGATCGACGTACTGGTTATCGAGGGGTTTTCAACTGGTATAAAGAAGGGTAGCTATGATGCTGGTGATATTGTACGACTCTGAATAACAGGGACACAGAAGACATATTGCAGTGAAAAAATGGCAGGAAAAGGAGTTTTGGTGATGGATCTCGGAGAGTGGCGGCTGGAATGAGTGGAGCTGGAAGTCCTTGGTGTGTACTGACACAATCACAACAAAAGGTCTGTCATTCATTTATTGTTAAGATCATTTATTGTGGGTTGTATATAGTTAAGTATGTAGTGTTTTGTTTAAGATAAAATGTTTCAGCGAGAATGCACGGTTAACGAACGAGTTGATTTCATTTGATAACAAAAAATATAGATATATCACAATAAATGGACATATCGTTGTTTACGTATTGTCTATCTAGTCCTTTGACATATACATGTGTTATTCATCGTGCAGTATGTATAGACAAAAATATGTTTTACCTTACAGTATATTGAAGAATTGGAAATGTAATTTTTTATTTGTTGACAAAAACATTGAAATCAAGGTCTTATTCTTACACTACACCATTATCAAAGCTCCGAATATATATGTATCATTAATCTTTATTAAATTGAAACGCGCTAATAAATATTACTGATGTTGTAACGAAAAAAAAAATGTCTTCAATACAAATACACGTGTCATCAAAATTTAGGTAAAAGTCTCCTTTTTATGGTTGTCAATGTTATGAAAAAAAGTTTCAGGATCATGTACCTCTCAACTTTTAGTTTTTTTTTCGACGTTCTCTATGTTTGCATCTTATCAGCAAAGGTATAAATATTTTCTGCGGTGGAGTTAATATTTTTTCTGTATCATCAAAGTCAACAAAAAGTAATGTATCTGACCATAATCCACAATACGAAATTGATTTATCGAGGCCAGACAAAACAAAATGTACGATGACTTGCAGAAAGCTAAAATAAATAAACCAAACTTTTGTTTATTTGTTCTGTATGTATTAAAAGCAGTTAAGATGTATCACGTACTGTATATCGCTTTGGTATCAATGGTATAATTATTGACAATTAGGCCACATCGTAGTGACATTTCTACGGGTAATTACACATCGTTTGTTGTTATTTTTTTCACCGTGAATTGAGCACTGCAACAAAAATGAACACTCACCGTGCACCGAAACAGTGGTGCCTCAGTAAAACTGAGACGGTCAACTCGTTTGAGAACTTCACTCCATTCCTGAGTGATGGTGTGAGATGGGAAAAAAAGTCTAGGGCAGCACCTCATAGGGGGTTCACCAATGATGCCCACCCGATACCAGAAAATCAACGTCGAACGCGCGAGCAAAAGGTTGCTCATCTGGAGCTTATGCTCGGCCAAATAGCAAATTATTGCCCAGTGATATCGCGAAACACACTCATTAAAAACTCCAGGTCTATGGACTTTATTTGGCAGCAAATAAGATTACATTTTGGCTTTCAATCAACCGGGGCCCATCTCATAGACTTTTGTGATATCAAGTTGGAACCAAACGAGCGACCGGAAGATCTGTATCAACGCCTTATGGCATTCTCTGAGGACAATCTCCTTGGTAGAGATCTTGGCATTTTACATCACGGCGAGCAGTTACAGGAGGACGAGGAAATGACTCCGTCGTTAGAAAACTTTTATCGTTCTCACATGGTTGCGCCTCATACACCCTGATCTGCCAAAATTGGTAAAGCAGCGCTACGGCACGGAATTACGTACACGTACATTAGCATCCATAAAACCTTAGATATCCCAAGCGTTGGATTCCCTTCGTGAGGAGCTACAGTCAACTGAGGAAGCCCGTGCCATGAGGGCATACGTGCTAAAACCGAAACGCGATCAACACCCCCCGTCGAAGGCAAAACGAGTGTGCCCACTGTGTAAGGAAGCTGGAAGATCAGACAATCATTTCCTTAGTAAGTGTTCTTACCTTCCGTTCGATGATAGGCGGTTCATTGCCAAGGCTCGTCAAGTTGCAGATTGCGAGGAAACCGAAGACCCTGGCAACGCCCCGTGTAATTCCACCCCGCTGATCAGTGATAGTAGTAAGGTCAATCGCGTGGCAATTCGGCAATCCCCGTACCTCGACGTTTTCTATGGACATCATACTGCCCGGCTTACCATCGATAGCGGTGCTACAGGGAACATGATGCGACTTTCGTGTGCTCAGCGGCTAGGTGCGAAAATTGTCTGTAGTTCCCACTCTGTCAGTCAAGCGGATGGTTCGTCGCAGTTAAAAGTGGTCGGCGAGACACGCTTATCATTCTCACACGAAGGACATGATCTTTACTACGAAGGCATCGTAGTGGAAAACCTTGACTCTGACGTCTTAGCGGGTATACCGTTTATGGAAAAAAATGATGTTTCCGTCCGACCGGCCAAACAACAAATCCTCATTGGCGACTCGTTAGTGTGTTCGTATGGCTCGACCGGTACACCAGCTGATGGATTTGCCGTAAGACGTGCGCATGTTCTCCGATCGTCAGCAAAGTCCGTAATTTGGCCTAGTGAATTTGTTGAACTTGATCTCCCTGACGATCTGGTTAATTATGAAGGAGAAGTCTCAGTCGAACCTCATATCGCGTCAGAGTCGTGGCCGTTCCCGTCTCTCTTGTGTCTAGTGTCGCAGGTAAAATTCGAGTCCCGAACCTCACCAGTGAACCACAATCTATTGGAAGGAACGAACATGTTTGCAAGGTGCGATCTACATTCATACCCGCAAAACCGGACAGTCAGCCTGCTAAAATTCCGAAACTCGTAAAGTCGCATGCTAAAACTAGACACTCGGAGCACGTTAAACTCGACCCCGATGGTATCATGACCGCAGATATGAAAAGAAAATTTCGTGACGTGTTGACGGAATTTGACGAGGTGTTTAACCCCAGCTTCCATGGATATAATGGTGCAGTCGGTCCTCTACAAGGTAAAGTCAATATGGGTCCGGTCCAGCCCCCACAGCGAAAAGGGCGCGTGCCGCAGTACTCCAAAAATCAGTTGGACGAACTTCAGTCTAAATTCGACGAATTGGAGGAAATAGGTGTCTTTCGTCGACCGGAGGATGTTGGTGTGTCCGTTTGAGTACGTGAACCCGTCATTCCTAGTTAAAAAACCAAGCGGTGGTTTTCGCCTTGTAACCGCGTTCGCCGATGTTGGACGCTACAGCAAGCCCCAACCATCTCTGATGCCAGATGTTGATTCCACTCTACGACATATTGCTCAATGGTCTTACATCATCGCGACAGACCTGACGAAGGCTTTTTACGAAATTCCACTTGCAAAAGAGTCAATGAAATACTGTGGGGTCGTTACCCCGTTCAAGGGTGTAAGAGTTTACGCGCGAACTGCTATGGGCATGCCCGGTTCCGAGACCGCTCTCGAGGAGTTAACATGTCGCGTACTAGGTCACCTGGTACAGAAAGGCGTCGTCGCCAAAGTCGCTGACGACCTCTTTCGAGAAAGCTCAAAAGTCCCTCAACAACGCACGCTCCATCACGTTGCCCCGCGCTACTGATCAACTGTGGATAGTAACCGATGGTGCTGTTCGTAGTCCTGGAATCGGCGCCACGCTGTATGTTACTCGCAACAACAAGGCTCGTCTGGCTGGATACTTCAGCGCTAAGCTCCACAAAAATCAGATAAATTGGCTTCCGTGCGAGATTGAAGCTCTTTCTATCGCGACAGCGCTGAAGCATTTCAGCCCGTATCTGATTCAGTCATCGTTACAACCGTGCGTACTCACTGACAGTAAGCCCTGCGTGCAGGCATTCGAGAAGCTTTGCAGAGGTGAGTTCTCTGCTAGCCCACGAGTGACATCATTCCTGTCTACGGCAAGTCGCTTTCAGGTGTCTGTTCGTCATGTTGCTGGCTGTGCGATTCTCCCATCTGACTTCGCGAGTCGTAACGCTCCACCGTGTGCTGAACCCACCTGTCAGATTTGTACGTTTGTCAGCGAAGAAATGGACTCTGTTGTTCGATCGATCAGCACAAATGACATTCTCGAAGGTAACGCCAGGTTGCCTTTCACTAGTCGGTCTGCGTGGTTAGGATTACAGTCCGATTGCTCTGATCTTCGTCGCACGTGCGCACATCTTCGACAAGGTACGCGACCGTCAAAGAAAATCACCAACGCCCGTGATGTGAAGCGCTACCTAAACGTCTCGTCACTATCAGCCGATGGTCTCGTAGTCGTTAAACGAACGATCCCGTTGTCACATTCGTCCGAGCTTATAGTAGTCCCTAGACAGGTTTTGGACGGTCTTCTGACTTCTCTCCATGTTAAACTCGACCATCCTACATGTCACCAGTTGAAGACGATCGTACACAGATATTTCTATGCTCTTGACATGGATGCTGCAATCCAACGTGTCAGTGACAATTGTCATCGTTGTGCATCTCTGAAACATGCTCCAACCTTCGTGCAGACTCAAACTTCCAGCGTTCCCTCCGGTAACTGTAGGTAGCCAGTTTGCAGCTGACGTTATAAAACGCGAAAGACAGCTCATTCTTGTAGTGCGCGAATGCGTAACGTCGTATACAGAAGCCATGCTACTTGAAGACGAACGTCGCGATACCCTCCGGGATGGCCTTATTCGCTCGTGCATTAACCTTCGTCTAATGGACGGCCCGTATGCCGTCGTGCGTACTGACTGTGCTCCAGGGTTTCGTGCTCTTTTCAACGATGAATATTTGTCCCGTCATTGGATATCGGTAGAGCTAGGAAACGCCAAGAACTGCAACAAAAATCCTGTCGCAGAACGTGCTGTTCAGGAATTGGAAGAAGAGATACTCCGACAGGACTCGTCATCACGATCGGTATCTCCCCTGTCGCTATCCTTAGCAATCAACCGTTTGAATTCGCGTATACGAAAGAGCGGTTTATCATCCAGAGAAATGCTAACACAACGGGACCAATTCTATAATAACCAAATACCCATTAACGATGAATCTCTGATAGCGCAAAAGCATCAACGGCGATAACTCAACCACTCGTATAGTGAAAAGTCCAAAGCACCTTCAGGGCGACATCCCGTCAGTCCGGATATACATGTCGGCGACCTTGTATATTTATACAGTGATAGAAACAAGTCGTCTGGCCGTGACCGATACCTCGTAACGCACGTGGATACAATGTGGTGTAACATTAAAAAATTTGTGGGAAATCAACTTCGCGCTGCATCTTATCGCGTCAAAACGTTCTGACTTATATCGTGTGTCTACCACTGCTGATGAACGCATTAGGTCTCCCATGGATTCGCTCGCACTCGTTGATATCGATGATAATTCTGATACCGACACATCGCCGGCCAACTCGCCACCGCAACCTCCAGACATACCTAACGTTATATCTGTTCCTCCAGCTCGCGATACGACTCCAATACTTTCTCCTGCTGTTGATGATGTTCCTACCTCAGATAGTAATCAGCTAGCATCAGACACGTTTGAATCGGACTCTCTAACCAATGATTCCTTTGACTTTGGTAATGATGATGATGATCTGACTCCTTCGATGGAACCTCCAAGGCGTTCTTCTAGACCATCTGTGACCCCTCGGTACCTCAGTGACTATGTTCGGTATTAGTTAATGAGTTTCTCTGTTAACATTTCATGTGTTATATTTATTAGTTTCTAGTCAAGTTCAGAGAGAACGTTATGTTTACAGTAATTGAGCACTTCTAATAGCTTTATAATGTATACCTAGTGATGGTTACATTGTATGTACTGATATTTGAGAGACTGTTAAATCTGATCAGTCAAGTGAATTTAAAGTTTTCTAAGAACTGGAACTTTGTTTAAAAAAAAAGGGTAGCGCCAGTAAATATATAGCGCTTTAATTGTATTCCGGATATAGTTTACCCGGTGCCGTATCCGTTTGTAACGTTTTACGTCACCCTCTCTCTTTCCGCCTGTTTTTCTCTAGTAAACAACATGTGTGTGTAACTATGGCTTCCTTTTGTTACTTACTGGCGCTTAAACATTTGTGCATAACACTATTGAAATTCAAATATTTCGCAGGTGTTTTGACTATCAAATGCGGTAACAGATATCGATCGAGTTAAAGGCGTAATATCATTACGTTACATGTAATCAGTACAAGATTGAGAACGTCCCGGTGGGTTACCGGCGAGATACATATAATTGAGAACGTCCCTGTTCCGAGATAATAACATTAAAGTGACTCAACTACAGATATGTTTTCATAATCCACTTATACGAAATTGATTTATCAAGGCCAGACAAAACAAAATGTACGATGACTTACAGAAAGCAAAAATAAATAAACCAAACTTTTGTTTATTTGTTCTGTATGTATTAAAAGCAGTTAAGATGTATACGTACTGTATATAGCGTTTTTTTTTGCGGGCGCATATATTCGCGGTTTCGTCAACGGAACATACGCACGGTTTTTAATATCGCGCTACAGTGGTTCCTCTATTTGAAACTTTAACATTTTTGACATAACACTATTGAAATTCAAAATATTTCGCAGGTGTTTTGACTCCACGGCTTTCAGAAAAACCACAAATATAAAAAAATAATCCCCAGAAAAATCATCCGCTATTCAGTATTACATTAAAAGGAACTCAACTTTACACATATTTTTTTTATATTTATAGCATTCAAGTTGGGGATTAAAGAATATTTTATTTATTTTGTACATGAACGTCTTGGAGGGGGCATTTATCCCACTGAGAAGGGTCTCGCAACAAACTGGGAGGACCTGGAGCAGTTTCTCCGCAATACCTTGAAAGAACTACGAGTCAAACCCGAAGAGCACTCAGTCCTCCTGACTAAATCCGTGACGAATACAGAGCTCAACAGGGAGAAGGATGTGCAGGTCCTGTTTGAGAGGTTTAATGTTCCAGCCGTCTGTTTCGTCTATACAAACGTCTTGTCTCTCTATTGTACAGGGAAGATTAACGGCGTTGTGATGGAATCTGGGGCAGACATGTCCAACTGTGTGGCTATTCACCAAGGATACACCATGTTAATTTTCGTTCTATCCACAGACTTAACAGGTAAGCAAGTTACAAATTTCGTCTCACAAAAACTCTATCAGTCTGGTCTTGATTTCGAAACTGTCGACGAAATCAAGAAAACCACAACTGGTTTGGCATCCACTGAGGAAGACAAAAGTTTACACTTCCAGATGGGAGCTCCGTTAATGTCGTCCCAGATGTACATAGAGCTCCCGAGATCTTATTGGATTCTTCCATTACCAACATTGACACAAGAATTATTCCACAAGTCATAGTTGACTGCATCGAGAAGATCCGCGCCAAACATGGCGAGGATCGGACAAAAGAACTGTATGGAAATATTGTAATTAGTGGAGAAAACACTGATTTTGATGGATATGCTGATCGCATACAGGAGAAAATAAAATCCAAGATGATGGGTGTAAATGAAATACAAATGACGATGTTGTACCGTACTAAGCTTGAATCGGAGGTTCGATCTTGGCCAGTCTGGAGGATTTCAAAAATCATGTTTTTACCAAAGCACAGTTCGATAATGAGGGAGCGAAGGCCATAGGGGGCAAATTCTGATTTAGATAATGTGCACGTTACAGTAATTAATGTATGTGCTTTCTTCTTGGGAGTTTCACCAAAATAAACAATTGTATGATATATACTTAAAATACAGTCTAAATGTACAGCTAATTGGTTACAATTTTCATTTTAAAAACAAAGTTAACAATTGTCGATTTCTTGGATTACCTCCGGGATCATTTTGAGCATGGAGTGTGGAGTGGAGTTGAATGCTTTGTGAAATTCATTGATGTTTTAAATAATTTACATGTATTTTAAATAAATAATGAAAAATGTATTTTTAGCCCAGATGGTTGAGGCTATTCAAAAATTTTTAGCCCAGTATGGTGGGCTTCATATTTCTCAGAAAGTACTGGAGGGATCTTTCTCAAATTTCATATGTAGGTTCTTGTAGAGCCCTAGTTCTGCATATTACATTTTGGGACTAATCGGTCGACAAAATGTCCGCCAGGCAGCCATCTTGCATTTTGATAGTTAAAGTTTGTTACCGCTATTTCTCAGAAAGTACTCAAGGGATCTCTCTCAAATTTTGCATGTATGTTTCCCACGGGGTCTAGTTGTGCATATTGCATTTTGGGACTAATCGGTCGACAAAATGGCCAACAGGCAGCCATCTTGGATTTTGGTAGTTAACGTTTGTTACCGCTATTTCTCAGAAAGTCCTCAAAGGATCTCTCTCAAATTTTACATGTAGGTTCCTCAAGGGGTCAAGTTGTGCATATTGCATTTTGGGACCAATTGGTCAACAAAATGGCCGCCAGGGAGCCATCTTAGATTTTGATATTTAAAGTTTGTTATCGCTATTTCTCAGAAAGTTTTGAAGGGAGCTCTCTCAAATTTTACAAGTAGGTTCCCCTTGGTGTCTACTTGTGCATATTGCATTTTGGGACAAACCAGTCAACAAGATGGCCGACAGGAAGCCATCTTGGATTTTGACAATTGAAGTTTGTTACCACTATTTTAAAAAAGTACTGAAGGAATCTGTCTCAAATTTCATGTGCAAGGTCCCCTAGGTCCCTGGTTATGCATTTTGCATTTTGGTACCGATCGGTTAACAAGATGGCCGACAGGAAGCCATCTTGGATTTTGACAATGAAGTTTGTTACCGCTATTTCTCAGAAAGTACTGAAGGGATCTGTCTCAAATTGCATGTGCTGGTTCCCCTAGGTTCTAGTTGTGCATATCGCATTTTCGGACCGATCGATGAACAAGATGGCCGACAGGCCGCCATCTTGGATTTTGATAGTTGAAGCTTGTTACCACTATTTCTCAGGAAGTACTGAAGGATACTGTCTCAAATTTCATCTGCTGGTTCCCCTAGGTCCCTGGTTTTGCATATTGCACTTTGGTACCGATCAGTGAACAAGATGGCCGACAGGACCCCATCTTGGATTTTGACAATTGAAGTTTATTACCGCTATTTCTCAGAAAGTACTGAAGGGATCTGTCTCAAATTGCATTTGCAGGAGAATCAAATTGCATTTGCACGTTCCCCTAGGGGTCTAGTTGTGCATATTGTATTTTGGGACCGATTGATGAACAAGATGGCCGATAGGCCGCCATCTTAGATTTTGATAGTTGAAGTTTGTTACCACTATTGCTAAGAAAGTACTGAAGTGATCTGTCTCAAATTTTATATGTAAGTTCCCTTAGGACCTTATTTGTGCATATTGCATTTTCGGACTGATCAGTCAAAAAGATGGCCGACAGGTAGCCATCTAGGATTTTGATAATTGAAGTTTGTTACTCAGAAAGTACTCAAAGGATCTTTATCAAATTTCATATGTAGTAATATGTCCAGCTGTAGGAAAAGTTTGAAAAGCAGAGAAAAGATCCCTCTTTATGTTTGTCAGACATAGATCATTCTTTGGTGGGCGCCAAGATCCTTCTGGGATCTCTTGTTTATTTTTTTAATTTGTCACATTAGCTCCAAATCGCATCATTAATTGCCTAACATTATGTTCGGAGGAGGTTCGCCTTGAAATGTTTTTCATTTTCTATTTTGGTACATTAGCTCCAAATCGCATCATTAATTAACTAATATTACGCCCGATAGAGGTTTCGCCCTATGATCCGTGTATTTTTCTTGAACAATGTTTTATTGATTCATTGAAATATTAGTGTGTGTAATTTAATTAATTTTGAAACATTATCCATACATGCATGTTGTAGTTTTTAGCCCACCATCTTGAGATTTCTTCAAATGTTATTAAACACTAGGCTGTAATTGATCTTAAATTGGCAATAGGTCATAATTGAACTTACATTTGAACTCGAATTTATGAAAATAATAATATGTACAAAAACCAAATCTACGGAAAATCAAATTTACAGTAATACAATTATTGCCTTCCAAAGGCCATTCAGTAAGTTTATGAAAAATATTCATAAATATTAATTTTGTTTATAACATGTCTTGTATAGGGTTGTATCGTTCCGGTTTTAAAGCTTAATAAAACAGGAGAAGTTACTGTAAACCAAATTCTTTTCGCGTGAGATTTACTTTCGCGATTTTTGCGATCAATGTCAATTCATGGCAGTTTATCGTCGCAAAATACTTTTTATTTTTAAATGATATCGAAAGATATTCAAATTCACTTTATCAAATCCGTTAAAAATAATTTTGATTCGAAAATAAAAACACGAAATTTAGTTGCCGCGAATGAAGATTGGTTTACATGATGCTTTTATCATCATCTGATGGAATTGAAAATGTTGTTTACATGATGCATTGGCAGATTAATCATCATCAATTGATCCGAAGAGAAATTGGAAAATTTAAGGTACTAGTTCAAAAGCACTTTCAAATTTTCACAGAAATTGGAAATTGGAAAATTTAAGGTACTGATCGCTTTATGTTCTTGGTTTGACTTGATGTAATGAAATAATGAGACATTTTTTTTTTTGGTTTGGGTCAAGATTATCGTTATTTGAATTCTGGTGTTTGTACTTTGTTATACGACTTAAGTTTGAAGAACCAATGAGTAATGTGTACTATAGTTGATTTGAAGAATGATCAGAGAAGAAGTCGGATACGGTATGTAGATATACTGACACATGCATTGACAGTCAGGGTAGCTAACTGCCGGCTTTTCGGTTTTCCTGGAAAAATCCACCTAGAATATCTGAGTTATGTAGAATGTTTTATTTTATAAATATTTCAGATCAGTATTGTTGTCTGATACCAACATAATGTTACGAGTGCTTTCTTGCATAAATCCACGGGCAAAACGAATTTTAAAGATTATTGTTAAGTAGATTTTCGTTCAGTAAATTACATGAAAGTTTGTTTTTTTTCTATTCCCAGGAAAAAAATTATATGTGCATTGTAGGTGTCCCTATTTCTAGTTAAAACACAAGTACTTGTTAGCTAGCCATAGGCCAATATTTGTCAATATCCGATAAAAAAAGAAATCAGACATCTATTACTTGTAGGGTATTTAATTATCTAATGCTTACATATGCCTCTGTGTCAAATTTTGCAGGAATTATTTACGAAATTATTGCGAGGCCTTCGAAAGGGTCATTTACTGACCGTTTGAAATGAAAAACTATGCTTTATGTAAAGTTTCACAAGGGTGTTAAATTTCGAGAATTTGTATGAATCCGATAATTTAGTGAAATTAAAATCCCGCGAATATTTGACTATACAATACAGTGTAAATAAAAATTATAAACTTTTGAATAAATCACAAAAATCATAAAGGTTTGAGTATGGCAATGCGGATATTATTTTTTCTCAAATGAACAAATATTGATATCAGACAATAATAACATGTTTATAATATACGAAAACTGTTACAAAGGTAACAAAATAATTGCAATGTAGTTGATTGTGGTTCCGCAAACACAAAATATAACTGTTTTGCATTTATACTACTGTAAATACATAAAATATCCGTTGTGTAATAGCTACCGTTGTTTCCATGGCTGCTGCAGAACATGAACCATCAGCTAACCACGAATATGTCTATCCACGAAATAATATCTAAACCACGGAAAAAAGTACTCACGAATATTATATGTTCTACATAACTAAACTACTAGAATGATAAGCTTCACATTGTGTGCTGGTAGATTAAGAAGAATCTTATTTACAGTGTGCAGACATCAGCCGAAATGTTCAGATCATCATTCTTACGTGGAACTATTTGCTAAAAAAACACTAAGGATAGCAACACCTTACATAAATATTTTCAATTGTAACTTTAATTCTTTAGACCTGTACTAACAACGGACATTGCATTTCTTTCATCTATCTTCATGGTATTGGTTTTATGAGTGTAATGTGACCACAACACTTATAACAGTTACAATGACCAAGGGGAAACTACTAATAAACATCTTCACATGCATTTTCATCGGTATTTTTACATGCAATACATTTACCTACCATGGTAACATATGAAATTCTGACGTAACTTAGTAATTACATGTTTAAAGTCCAAGAATCCATGGTAGGTAGTGGTACTTCATGAAAAATTCAAAGAGCACTGGTAGTATCCATAGTAACAATGATCACGTCGATAGCAGTGTTGGTTCCCTGAGAGTCTGTGTGATTAGCGACCGGTATGGAATGTATAAGCCAGTATCCTAGTGACCTCAGTTCCAATGGAAACCACCAGGGTCCGAGAATCGGCACTAAAGCACATGCTGGTAACTTCATGTTTGGCTTTAATACTGAACACTTCCTTCCCAGTGCAGACCTCCCAAATCTTGATTGTGTTGTTGCGACATGCTGAAGCCACCCATTCACTATCCGGTGAGAATAATGTCAGTATGACCTATCAAAGCAAGAAATTAGGTTAACTCCAAGTGTGAAAAGAAAATCATAACACTAACATACATTACGAGCACATGACGAAAATACTGACAAAATCTCTTAAAATCAAACCCAAACTGTAAGTCCTTATATTTTCATCCAAGAAGAAAGAAGTGTTTCAACAATATGCAACTTTCTTAAAAAGACTTTGAAGTCAGATTGCCGTCGATTTAGAAATACCTAGATTATGACTTCAAAAATTTAAAATGCAAGGATACAAAACCAGTACAACATGAAACAAAAACCGAAAATATATCACAAAACATGTGTTTTCTACTTACCGACGTAGCATGTTTTGAACACGATGACTTTTTCGTGATTGGTTGCCCCGTCTCGGTGCTGAATAAGAACACATAGCCTTCCTCTAATCCTAAAGCCAGATGCTTTCCGTTACTGCTGATGACCAGAGTTATCGGTGTGCTGTTGACATCTTGTGCCAGCCATTCCGGACGGGTAACCATTCCCTTCCTTTCCACTTTACTGATCTTCTTGTCACATTTGCCAGTTGGGATATCCCAAAACAGCACCCAACGCCGAGTTGTAATCATAGCAACGTTGCCCTGAAATGCTTCAATGGCTTCTCCCAGTTGTGCATACTTGGATACAGATCTCATACAATGGACCAGTCCGCCTGTGGCCTGGGTAAGATCTACGGCGCTAAATCGGTGGCGGCGGGGTTTGCTGTAGAATAACGATTCTTCCTTCTTCCACGATGCCTCTACATCTTTGTAGTATTCATCCGTGACTTTGATGCGAAACAAAATATATCTACTGTTCGCACTAAGACTGATGTCAATGGTCTCGTATTCGGGAACACTTTTAAGGTAGAAGGTCTTCCTCGACTGTCCGATTTTGAGGTCCATGACGTCAACCATGAGTCCCTTTTCTTTCTGACAAAGAATGCACATGAGTGAGCGGTCTTTGCTAACAGTAAAATCAAAAACACATTTCGGAAGGTCACAGGCAACTGAACTTTTCCCATTTGTTGGTTTAAATATTTTGATATTCCTGCTGGTTTTATCTAAAGCCACACAGCTTTCATTTGATATAAATTGGATCTTATCTCCTCTAACTCCAATGTCCACTTTGGATTTTAAAGACATATCAATGAGGGACCAGATGCTTAGAATATTGTCCCTTGAAGCCACAACAAGTTCTTGACTATCAAGACTGATGGCAACACCAGCCACATTGGTTTGACCCAGTATGCCACTGACATCACTTCCTTGGTTTTGAGACTGAGCAGCATTTTGTAATAGCGCAGGTATGGACCATGTTGCTAATACCTTGTTGGTGCAAAGGGATATAAGATTATCGTCCAAGCAAAAAAGTCGATGAATGCCAGATTCATGAGCGGCAGAAAATGTTCCAAAGTGTTCGCATGTTTGTATGTTATGCAAACTAATTTGTCCCTGGGAGTCTCCAAGCATTGCTACTCCGTTTGACCAGTTAACGCACAATCCGGATACTGGTTTGTTCGTAGACATATCATGTAGGATTGTCCCTTTTTCCCAGTTCAGTACAGTGACCACGCCCTTTTGTGACAGGACCGCCGCTAGTGGCTGTTTCCTGGCAACAGATACCTGAGTCATGACATCCGGTAAAGATAGCTCATTTACAACAGTGAACTCACCTAGTTTTATTGCCGTCAGTTTACATGCCATTTCAGTATTGGATAGCCCAACAAGATAGTCCTCCGATATGCCAAAGCATACCAATCCATCTGTGAATGAGAAAGGTATTTTCATCAACGTATCTTTGGATTCTTCTGAGGCTGGGAAAATTTGCAGGAATCCGTTGCCGTTCTTTGCTTTTTTTGTCCCTCCATATTCGCCTGTGACAATGACAGCTGGGCTATCCCAGACAGTGCACATCAAATTGGTAATGACACCTACTTCCTCTGACAATCGTATCAATCTCAATAGCGTCATAGAATTGAGGTCGATCAGTAGAATGGTTCTATTTTCAAATAGGATAGCCATGTACGAAGAGTCGGTGTCTAAGGTCGACATGACATGTTTACTCTCTGCCGACAAGTCAGAGGATAAGTCTATCAATTTCTTACTAATTGTGACTTTCTTCGATAGATTCTCCATGTTTATTTGTCCGTTGTTGAGGTAATAAACAGTCTTTCCTGTTCGGTCTAAACATGGTACCAATCCTTTGCTGAACATTTCGGGGAGACATACCTGTTGCTGATCTTCAGTAATGGTGTTATACACTACATATACACCATTCGTCTCTTTGTCCGATTCCTTACCACTTACCCGTAACAGGACTGAATCCCCACCGATCGCTATGATGTCTTCACATCCCTTGATCGAGTCTTTCATTGCATTTGATGTATCGGTACCAAGAGCCATACACGCATATTTCGGAATCAGCAAAGGCTTTCTTTGCGATTCTAGATGTTCCCTTGCAACAGTCAACAATCTATCTAGATGCGTTTCCCCTTCTACCCGAGATATTTTGGATAGCAGACTGATGGCAATTTTTTCCGCGTTGCTGAGATCCTCTACTTTGCAGGTAGAAAAGAAATACTTGAGCTTCTGAACCTCTTTATCATCAGTTCTTGCCGCAAATAATGCGAGGTCATCAAGCAGTATAGCTAAAGGAAAAGCTGCGATTTTAGCTTTCAGAAAGTGAAAATTGCAGAAGCACCTTTCTTTGGCAAGGTCTGATGAGAGCATCTCTTCAGCATTATTGATATAGTATGGTAGACAAGAAAGCATTCTGACGTTCTTGCTCACCATAGCCTGTGGTGTGATCTGTCGATCAGCGTTTGGTATTGTCTTTTTCCTCCACTGAAGTGGTATGTTCCGTTTGACAGAATGGAACATGAAAATTTCGGAGAAATTCTTATGGAGTTTCTGACCATCCTTTCCTTGTGTGTATAAGGCACGTCCTACTGCTGTGAATTGTCGGTGATACCAGTTCAATGTATACTTGTTGTGGGACCGTCTCTCAACAAGGTATTCCTTGAGATCGTAGCGAAGACGAGCCCAAATGACTGGTGGTATACGAACTATGCCCTCTACTGGAGGATCGTGGTACCGGTACACGTCGTTAAGAGCTTCGTCATCACAGGAGAGGACGTCTTCAATTTCTGTTTCAGAGGCACCGTTCAGGGCAATTGTGATGTACCCAAGAGCATGGTTGGTCAACACCTTCCCAAACTTTGTTTCCATGTTTTGAAACAAGTGTGAGATAGCACTTTGCACGGTGTCAGCCAGAACGTGCTCCTGCTCAGATGTGTACGACTTCCACTTGGCTGCTTCGTCTAACAGCAACTTAAGATAGAGTGGTCCTGGTCTCTTGGTGAAGAGGGACATTAGATATTTAAGCTGGCTGTCGGTCAATGCTCGTTTTCTCTGACCTAGATATTTACTTACGATTGCCGTTCCTGTTTTCAAGGAAAGTTCTGGAACTGGAATGTAGCATTTGTCATTTGGGAGGATATTTCTCAAATTGTTCAGTATCCCATGTTCTTCTGGTAATGTGGACAGAATCAGCTTCATATTGGCTGGCAAAACTGTAGGTAACCATGCCAAGGAATAGGCATTGTAATCTGGCGTCAGTTGGTCCAATGAATCAAGGATAATGACAATAGGAGCTTTGATGGCATTGGCAGCCCGCCTTAGAAATCTTGGCAGAAACTCCAACAAATTTTTCATGGTCTTATAAGTGCCTGGATCCATTATAATATTGGCAATATCAGCCAGTTGTGCACAGACACCAAACAAAACATTATATATGTTGGTACTTAAAGGGCTTGTGCCGATAAAGCGGATGACTGCAACATGTTTCTTCATCTTGAACCAGGTTGACAGATTTTTCATGATCATGGCCATGATGGATGTCTTTCCTGCCCCTGAGGGAGCATGCAGAACCAGTGGCTTGCGTGATGTGTCAGTAAGAATGTAAGATTTCACATTCTCTAGAACATCGTCCTGTCCACAGAATGTCTCACACTTGGTGTTACAGAACTGTAGATGATGGATCAGCTCGGCATAATCTGTGTACCATTCGGACCAGCGGATATTTGGTAGGTAGTCGTACATCCCATCCTTAATCAGTTCCTTCATATCAGACAGGAAGTCGTTCCAGAACTGCTCGATGTACTTGGCGTGGTGCTGATTCGAGCTTGGATCGATACCACCAGATACCCAGGGTGTGCCGTACTCACGTCGGTTTAAGCCTTTCAGTTTCTTCTTAACTTTATTGAACAGGTCATTCTGCAGGCTAGCGATCTTAGAGTCAACTTCAAGCTACAAAGAAAATATTGATTTTTCATACTAACCAACAACTTCAAATCAATGAATATTACAGACTTATTTTTTGCAGCAACTATTTTACGTTTCCACTTTCCATGCCTCATGACATTTTCACAATAATTTCAGTTTGCAATTTAGACTCATATGGTTTTATTGTATCTGTGCTGGATGTATTTTTGGAAGGAATGATTTTTGAGATTTTAATGGCCAGTCAGATTCATAAACATCAATTTTACATGGAAATAAGTTGGTTTATAGCAATTTGTCTCTTTTGCAGAATCCATTGAGATTGCAGATGGTGAATTTCTGCAAAGTTTATAGAAATATTCTTGTCATACTTGAATACCTCCAATAGGTAAACCTTTTTAGAATAGACACATTTCATTGGAAATAATGAGAGCAATTGGTTTTCATAAAAATTGCAAATCATCAAACTTTTGTTGTCTGCACAATCTGTGCCTCATTCTATATAGGGCAGAAGTGCCATAGATTGGTTTCGAGATGCATTCAATTTAAATGCTTTTATTCTGCAGTAAAATAAAAAGATGAAATTTTTCAATAATGGTACATTGGGTGAAGTGAGTTATTTTTGTTCCTCAAGAAAAAATACTAATCTGTCTTTTTCTGTTTTAAAAAGATAAGAATAACCATTTCTTCAGTGGAGTAGCAATGTTTTTAGATTTAATATTCAAGACATCAAATACATAAGCACAAACCTTGCCATTGTTGTCTTTAATCTCAATGTATCGTTTGATATCTTTGTCTGTCAGAGACTCGTTGTTGAGCCCGGTAAATGTTCGGGAGTACACGACGGTGTGGGCGACTGGATCCACAACATCTAGTAAGCCTTTCTTTATCTCAGTCTCTGTCACTGAAACAAAGCCAAAATAAAACAGTTTATTAGAGATGGCAGGTGTAGTCCACAGAGGTAGATAGAGTGGTGCCTTTTGTCCTTTGTCAATTTTAAAGTAAAGGTATATTTTAATATATTCATCAATATTTTATGCATATAAAATATCAAAATATGATTATGGGTAAAAAAAAAACAATTGACAAAATTACTTAATGTATATACTTAATGGACCCAAGAAAATAGAGTAACAGAAGCAGATCAAGATGAAACTGAAACAGGAAATTAAAATGTTTTTAATCTTGTCTGAAAATCTCTTTGATTATTAATAAACAAAATTACTTGACTGTATAAAGACAATTAGTTAAATTTGTACCAGAAAAACTGATAGTATTAGATTTAATTTTTTATAAAATAAAATAGTAAGTCATTGTAAATTTCAACATGAACATGGATACTGTCAGTGATCCTGTCATAGTCAGCTGCTCTCACCTGACTGGTAGTATCCGTGGAGGGCTGCAGGAGACATCTTCCCAGCCTCTGAAGCAGATTTGGCGGCCCGTCTGAGGATAAACTGTAGCTGTTGGAATGTCTGCTGCCAATTTTCTGCATCTTTGGCCCGTTTCTCCTCACATCCCGGTGAATAATCACCAAAAAATGTAAACTTAGATCTGATATTCTGTAATGATGATAAAAACAATTAACACATGTATTCATTTTGGAAATCCAAAAGAAAATGTCAATATTTTCATGGTTTCAAGTAAAACTCTCACTAAAGTTGCTGATATACCTACATTATTTAATCAACAGTGCACTGAGGGTGCTGAAGTTCTAGAGATGCCAAAGATGAAATCTCACCAAAAAGGAGTGTTCAAAGGTCAGAAGTTTGCAAGGTGTCATTTTTCTATGTACTTTTTCATCATAATCATGGTCACCGGTACTCATAATTAAAGGGACAATTCAATAAGGGTAATTCTGTTACATAACAGCGTAGAAAAAAGTGACATAAGTGTATTGTTCTACATTCCTTATGAAATATATATAACAAGAAATATCGACAAATTCCACGACATTGTAAAGTATTTTGATTGATACCATTGAAATTGCAAATCGTTGATCAATACGATTAAGCAGGAACAACATGTATATACCCGAGCCAAAGTCATGTACGTTAAACAAATGCAATACATAACCATTGAGGAATTGATGAACATGCATCTAATAAGGTAAACACACTACGGTTAGAGCGATTTGAGTAGTTCTAGACAAAAAGTACTTAACTACACTGGCAAGGGTCAGGTTTCGGCATACAAATGACCCGACCATTTTGTGTAAGGGTGGACAGTAAGCGAATTTGAACATTTCATATACATTTCACTGCAGTGGGCTTTTCTGGCATATTACGGTAAAATCAATTAATCTAAATTCTATTAGAACTGGTTTGTTTCTGAAATATGTACACATTTTAATGTACACTTAGACTAAATTTTCCCTTTAAGAAATCATACTAAATAAAGTTGAACAGAAAAAATGCTTTACTTTTTGGTACAGTTGTAGTTCAAGCAAATGTATATTTTCATTGACATTCCAGGGCCGTTTTACGTTTGATATTAATTTTGTTAATTAAATCATCATCCCTGAAATTTCATAATGGACTGGTCTAATCTTTGTTTTAGAACAGTCTAAATGTGTCTTCAGGGGTGAATGAGTTATTCTTTTATGTCCTGTATATTAACCTGTAGTACATATTATGGGGGTGGGGTATATGCACTGCACACTTACCTGTAGTACATACTATGGTACTGTGGGGGTGGGGTTGGGTACATTCTGTAGGGATGGAGGTTAGGGTTGGGTTGTACTGTACACTCACCTGTAGTACATACTGAGGGGGGGGGGTTGACTTGGGGGTTGGGGTTGGGGTATATGTACTGCACACACAACTGTAGTACATACTTTGGGGGGGAGGGGGATGAGGTGGTACATGAATTTTACACTTACCTGTAGTACATACTGTGAGGGGTGGGGGTGACTTGGGGGGTTAGGATTGGGGTATATTTACTGCACACTCACCTGTAGTACATACTTTGGGGGGGGGAGGGGGATGAGGTGGTACATGAATTTTACACTTACCTGTAGTACATACTGTGGGGGGTGGGGGTGACTTGGGGGTTAGGATTGGGGTATATTTACTGCACACTCACCTGTAGTACATACTTTGGGGGGGGGGGGGGGAGGGGGATGAGGTGGTACATGAATTTTACACTCACCTGTAGTACATACTGTGGGGGGTGGGGGTGACTTGGGGGTTAGGATTGGGGTATATTTACTGCACACTCACCTGTAGTACATACTTTGGGGGGGGGGGGGGGAGGGGGATGAGGTGGTACATGAACTTTACACTCACCTGTAGTACATACTGTGGGGGGTGGGGGTGACTTGGGGATTAGGGTTGGGGTATATGTACAGTACACTCACCTGTAGTACATACTGTGGGGGTTTACTATTGTCGTCCCTCTTGTACCAGGTGTGTAGAAGTTTTGTATGTTCAGGGTCGGTCGTGTAACTGGACAAGAGTATGAAGTCTTCAGATGATAACTCAGAAGGGATTGGGCGGAAGCCATATCGGGAACCTTTTATTAGCTGAAAGACACACATTGCATTGAATTTTATAGGATACAGCTTAATCCACTTGAAGTAAACTTTGAAAATTTCCTGCATATGAATTCAAATTATCTATCAAAATCATGCAGTTTGTATTACAACCCTCATTACAGAGGCACACAAAGGATGAAGAAATTTGAGCAGTCCAAGAAATTTGCCATGTATGGATTGAAACATAGATTTTGCCTTAGAGTGAATTCCTTCAACAATTTTGTCAACGAGTGGATCACTAAGGTACTGTGTGTAAATTGACAAGGTACAATTTTGGTAATCTTGCTGTCAGATATACAGTGAAAGTTTTTTTTCTTATTTCAGTTCCCATTGATTTAATATATAAATATCTTATGTATACATTACGTTCTACCTACCACAAAATTAGGTCCCAGAGAAATTTTTTGGCAGTTTTCCACCTCTAGCAGACAAATCTTCTCCACGGAGTGGTCATTCTGACTGTCGTCTGTCACTCCCCATCTCATGTCTACCATCTGAAAGTCAAGGTCATGTTCCGCACAAAAGTCTCGCAGTTTTGGTGTAGCCTCCCGAACTATTGCATTTCGCTCTGCTCGCATGTCTGAAGAGGATTGTGCAAAAAAGAATGAATAAATTATGCATCATCAATGAATTTCAGTTGCTAATTGGTTGAGAGATGCCACGCTCTCAAGAAATATGACATGCCTTTGGTAAACCAATTGTCATGTGTGCCTACCGCCAGAGCAATAAATGCATATTACATTGTATTTACTTTTCAAATAATAACAGATCTTGAAACAGAAGAGGCAAACTGAACACAACTGCATAAGCAACTGTTTCAATGTCAGAAAATTTTCATCAAGACAGGAAATGTTGGAAATATTGTGAACTATTTGGCTTGTGAAGTGGCTGCTACAGAGAAGTTGAAGAAATGAATGGCTCACCATTCAACACAAAATATACTTCAATAGAACTTCCGGAATTAATAGAATCTTTCCCTACCTAGAGGGTGTGACAACAAAATCACAAGGGTTGGACGTTCACGAATTACCCCTCGGGTTGTGATTTTATTGTCACACCCTCATAGGTAGGGAATGATTCTTTTTCTCCCATATGCAAAAGAAAAAGAAAGAGATCATAGCCTAAAAGTAGCATTTTCACCACGACATGAACATGGTTCCGTCGTCTGCACGTCAATATTGATGACGTCATCGACGCTGCATGCAACGGTCACTACCTGAGAATGTTGAGCTGAGGAAGATACGGACGACAGATCTGGGAATACTTGGGATGTTGTCAAGTTGTCCCTCCAGCATCTTTTCAAATTGCTGCTCCGCCGCCTTGTCATAACCATCTTTAGCTGTAAATTCATAGTTAATATGACACATTAACAAACCTATGAAACTCTCAAATCATACATTTCAACATTAATCTGACTAGATATCTTCTTGGATAGCCACCAGCTTCTAAACAGTGAACCTGCTAAGATGTTACTTCAATATGGACATTATAATGAATCCTTGTAGTTATAATGTGCAAAGGCCGGGGCCTGAACCAACGGAGCGGTCACCCATCCAAGAGAAGGTCACCCCCGATGTTGTTTCATTACGGTAAATAGATACCAACACTCAGCTACACTCAGCCACACTCAGTCACACAGCCACAAAATCTAGCTGAAATTCCTATAGGCATGAACCATCACATGGTTTTGTTTAGAATGAGTAAGAACATGTAAAGGTAGCCCTCCAAATCAATCTAATTATAAAAAAAATCTATTTTGATGATAAGTTAATCACAGGCAGTTGCTATCATTCATCGTTAAAGAGCATTACAAACCTTAAATCTACCCACTCTACCTACCTGTATTGCTGGTATTCACCTCTGTCTTTTCTGCAATCCTGTCGAAAACATTAATGATTTAATATTACATGTAAAATGAAACAGATCACGGTAAAAATAAAGGAGATTTGAATTTGATATTGTCTGAGTTCCTAGACTGGCATTCTACTAATAAGCTTTATCTTGTTGAAGATGACAGCTTATGTTCAGGCCCTGATTTCTCAAAACAAAAATGCAGACTTACCGGTAAGTCAAAAGTTTTTCCAACTATGTAAATTATATGAAAAAAATTGATTTGAGTCAGATTTTGACATTACCAAATTTTTAAATCTTAAAACTTAAAGAACTTATTCTGCCTATGCATATCTTGTAGAGTTATCTGCCCTTGTGGAAAGGTATCAATTGTGATGATGTCATCATTTTGTGAGTGCAGTGTACATCATTTCCCCTGAAAAAGGTGACATTGTGCTCATGGTACCATGGATAAACTACCACTAGCTACCTGCATGGGCAGTATCTATTAGCAAGGGCAATTAACTCTGTTATATACAAATGCAGAACACCAAACTTAGTGCATTTCAAAGCTTGAAATAAAGACTGGCAAGCTATATTGTAAGAGTAAGGAGTAAGTGTTGTGCTTGACAACACAACTAGGGCACAGTATCTTGCCAATCTTCACTCCGCCTCTCCTTCATACACACACACTCATTTCTAAAAAAATAATTAACCCTTTTGTGACATTAATTGCGACAGTAATATTGCTACAGTAATATAACATTTACAAATCAATTTCTTTGGCTTGACTCTACTCTAAGCATAAATGAAAAGTCTTACAACCTTGATATTAGTCCGCTAAACTAGCCTATATTATTAGGTTTTTTTTTGTTTTGTTTTTTTTTAATTTTATTTTGCCTAATATATAGACGATATATTAGACAACAAAAAAATTAAAAATAATAATATAGGCAGGTTTAGCGGACTACCTTGATACTTGATCCATTAGGAAATGTTACTGTTATATCCACCCTTGGAATATTTTATGGCAAAACAAAAGGTAGTTCAGGAGAAAAAGTCTGACCAATCACAGGCCTGCAGAGACTTCCTTTGAAGATTAAAATGACTGCAACGCTCAACTTCAAAGCCACATATAGTCAACCTCAGTGTAGCTGTATTCAAATATTTTGAGAACTGGTAAGTGAATTTGAGGCCTGGAAAAGTGGGATGGGGCACTTATATTGGGACAAATATGCTAAATATGCAAGTTCAAAGGTTGAACATTGACTTACTTTGGCTTGACCTGGACTGGCTTCTTTCTTGCCTTATTAACAGGTTTAGGTATTGGAACAACACCATTCTGGGATTTTGCCTAGACAGAAAAAAAATCATTAATGATCTGAACATTTAGTTAATGTGGGTTTTTTTTTTCATTTCAATAAAATAAGCAATGATATAAGATAAAAAAAATTGTATAAGATATTTCATATACAAGTCACTAAAGCCTAAACAATCAATTTCATCTTTTAAAAGTAAAGAATATTAAACCTATTGTAAATGCTATATAATTTGTATGAATCTATTTTTTTCATTTTTTTGTCATCATTTTTGTACCAAATTAATTTCTAGAGTTTTCATGGATGTTTAATATACTGCTTTCCCTTTTTAAATTTAAAAAAAAAAAAAAAAAAAAAAAAAAAGTAACTACAATATTCGAGAGTTACATGTAGTGTTTATCGAACTTACATATCTGATGAATAAAAAATCCAAAAAGTATATATACCTTAATCAAATCAAAGGAAGAGTCATGTCTTTTCACTGGCACTCTTTTGGAATCTGGAATTAATAATATATTTTCTATGTAAATATTTATTTCAGAACACAAGTTCTCCTTGAACCGTTCAAAAGTTCATGAGTGCTAACTGCTCCTTGACACACACCTTTAAATGTTTGAAACAATCAGACATTATTTAACTCTACTCTTTTGAATTTTTCATGATTTTTTTTCAACAAATTTTCCTTAAATATCTTGAATATTTGCAGATTCCAAAGATACTATTTGTATAATTTGCACATAATTAATATCCTTATGCTATGCATTGTTGATGTAAAAACATATAATTAACCATGGATACTTATGACAGTTGTATTTACTTGATGGGGTACTTTTAGAAGCCATCTCTTCCTGTTGTCTCTGTAATAAAAAGATAATATTGGTAATTGTTCTATTCGACCAAATAAGCACCCCGTCCCTATAAGCGCCCCTCTCCCCTTTTGAAGCCAAAAAAAAAAAAAGAAAAAAAAATGAAACTATAAAAACTTTAAAACTTTAAGGTTTTTCTATTTGATTGCTTGCAGTAAATTTATGAATGCATGGCAAGTCCAAATTTAGTTCTTTTAAGTCCTTATTATTTTCAATTTGTGTCCTGGGTGCTTAGTGGGTCGAATATGGTACAAATAGAAATGTACTGTATAGAAACTATATACAAATGTATACTTAATATGTACATGTACTTACATTTGCAAATACATGTGCTACACTTTGTACAATTATGTACTTTAAAAGCATGCTGTAAAACATACAATAACTTCTAATGTATGTAGACATTCATTTTACATGAACAAATTGTATAATGCTGGTACAGTATTGTATTCAGTACGATATTGCCATCATACTGGATGCGAAAAAATATCTAAATAAACTACATATACTGACTATAAGAATGAGAAATTATGTAGAAAATGAAAACTAAATTGATAGTTAGTGGAAATTGTTTGAATAGAGAAAGAATTTATATAATGGTTTAACAATAATAGTTTTCATGCAGACTTAATTTGGCATTGTATCAAGTTAGCATAAAACTATATTATATTTAAGACCTTGAACACTCCAAGTCACAGTGTAAACATACATATTGTGTACGTCTCCAAAAGTCTCATCTACCAAGTTTCTATATTTGTACATGTAATACACACGGAATGTATACATACATGTACAGTACAGTAGTATAATGTACACAGATGCATTTACGTTAGGCTATGCAACAGTATCCTACTAATTCTCGCGTGTCATTACGGAAGATTTCAGATGTGCACATTTGTATCAATATAATAGCATTAGGGATGTCCATGTCACAACATTAACAAGAGTTACCTATATTGTCAGCCGAGAGGCAACGGCCAAGTCATATATGTAGCATGCAGACATGTTTGTTTGTTTACCCGAGTGACAGTTAAGGGGAGATAACTACCGCAATCAATAAAGATCGAAAATATAAAGCAAGAGCGCGGCTCCTTGCTATAGTAATATTGTTTAACTAGAATTGGTTTTCTCGAATTCTATTAAGTTGAGAACTCTATTTTATGGTCATTATTTAACTTTTAAGGGTTAAACGGTATTCTGCTGTTCGCTTGCAATAATTTTAGCAAGTAAAACAATTATGCTTGATACATGTATATATTTTTTAAATCTCGCAAAAAACATTATCTGGAGATGTTATAAATACATGCACAATGTACATTGTACATGTAGGCCTGACGTTATGATTATCAAATTATACATTGTCTACTGTTATCTGATGTTTCTGTTCGGTGAATCTTGCATGCATATTATATATATACTAGTAGATCTATCAAAATACACCAACATGAATAAAATGTTTAACTGCACTACACAGACACACAAATATACATTTGTGTGCATGTCCCGGAAGCGAGAAAGTTTAATAGTATAAATTATTTATTATTACAAACCTGTTTTTAAAATCGCGTGCATGTAATTAATGAATGAAATATCCTTTCACATGATGACATAAACCATTGTAGATTTTTTACACGTTTAAAATTTTGAAAGGGGGAAACACTACCACACAATTAATTACATCAGAGATTTAAATAGTACTATATAAATCTCTGATTACATCAGATTGACACACAGTGAAAGTGCCCACAATCCTGGTCACGGCACCAAAATTGAACCCCAATGCAAGCTAATTGTTAGACAGTGTAGCTTCGGGCTAGTGGCTGGTACAATTCACGTTGAACTTCCCTTTTCTTGTTTCATATTGTGCATATCGATGAGGGCTGAATACATTAATTGCTCTTTATTTGTTTTTGTCTTACGTCATAGGAACAACTATTGTCATTTATCCTGCAACTGTCCCACATACTGACCGATAACTACTGCCGGTGTAACGTTGAAAATGGACCCCGTTGAAAACTGACCTCGGGTCATTTTTCAACGTTGACAAATGACCCCGAAAACCGTTGAAAACTGAACTTTCAGCGCACTTTTTACACGACCCGTTGAAAATAGACCCTGTTGAAAAGTGACCACATAAGAACTCGTTTTTTACACAACAACACAACGTACGACACCACAACACCACGAAACCACACAGCATCACACAGCACAGCAACACACCAACAACACAACAACACTACACAACAACCCATCATACCACACAACAGAACACAACAAAATAACACAACATCACACAACACAACATCACACAACATAACATCACACAACACAACAACGCATCACACTAAACACAACATCACACAACACACAACCACACAACACAAGACAACATTACACAACAACACGACACAACATCAAAACAAAACATCACACAACACAACACAACAGCACACAACACAACCACACCACAACACACAACCACGCAACAACAATACAACAACATCCAACAACAACACAACAACACTACACAACACAACATCACACAACACAACAGCACATCACACAACATAACACAAATACACATCACACAAACACGCAACAACAACAACACAACAACACCCAACAACAACACAAAACACCACAAAACACAACACATCTCACAACACAACATAATATAACAACAAAACATCACACAACAACACATAACACAACACACAACACAAAACAACACACAACCACGCAACAACAATACAACAACACCCAAAAACAACACAACAACACAACGACACACCAATGACACACAACAAAATAACATGACACAACCACACATGACAACACAACACAACACACAACAACACCACACAACATAACAACACAACACCACACAACAACAAAACAACACTCAACAACACCACACAACAAATAACACACAACACATAAACACAAAACAACACATCAACACATTACAACACAACCATACGCAGAACACAACATAACTGATCCATACGCAGATACATTCTTGTATTGCAGGGAATAAATATATATCAACAATTACTGAATAACTGACAAACGTAAAATCGTCGAAAATATAATCATAAAAAAATCATTAAGAAACAAATAAATAATATCACATAACTATAGTTTTGTAACACTATCCACTGGTACTAGGAAGTGAACACCACATAGTTCAAACTTTGCATGCAGTTGATAACAACAATTCTTTTTTTTAACTTCGTTACCACAGTGTTATATAGCAATTCCTCAGTTTGAGAACAATTAAATTATCATTATCTACACGGACGAACAAAATGACATAGAAAAATGAAAGTTTTGTAGTGCCGTATTCTCCATAATAAACATACAGGCACCTAAAATATCTAAATGAGGTATTTGTTAACAATACCAAATTTCAATTCAAATCGAGGTGATTACGTAATTTAAATACCATCACAGAAGGGTCGCTTATATTAGGAATGGCGATAACAGAATTCGAGAATTATGTTTGGGTAACAGTTATATATGTGAATGTACTAGGGTCATATTTCAACAGACCATCCGTTGAATAGTTTGCCAAGGTCATTTTTCAACGGTCATTTCTAACAGACCTGCCGTTGAGAATTGACCCTAGACACTGTCAATTTTCAACGGCATGTTCAATTTTCAACGGCATTCGGGGTCCGTTTTCAACGTTGAAAACTGACCCGAGGTCAATTTTCAACGGAGGTCCATTTTCAACGTTACACCGGATAAATTTGTGCTGTATCCGTCAATACGATATGCTTTATCCGTCAATACGATCACGTGAATTTGTTCCATATCTGACTATAAGTTTTCTTTTGGCCTAAACTTCATTTTTGCCAAGTTTCATGCTTTTATCATAATGTGCACAATTTGGCCATATTTCTGCACTTATCTGCTCTACTAGACGGAACTTTTTCTAACTTGACCCAGAACTTGAACCTTCCGGTGAATGAAACGTCATTCAGTCCCGCTAAAACGTGACGTCACATTCACCGAAATGACGTCATTTTTACGATATCGAAAATCTCGTAATCGCGGCAACAGGTGGGGGACTAGGGAAATGTGTCTGTGTATTAAGGTCACATCAACCCCCAATAACTATATTTTTTAATTAATCCGAAATGATCATTCAAAAGGGAGGCAACTCGTCCATACAGCCCGAGCACATGTGTATGGAACATAACTAACAAAACTGGCACACGTGCGATACCTTTAAAAGATTAGAATATAAAAGCAGCAAGATAACGTGTACTTAACTTCACACAACGCTTGATCAGAGGTAATTAATTAAACCTTATTCACCTTACCTGGGATTTTAATGACATCGGTCACTACAGCATGACCTGAAAACTTATATCTACACCAAAAATATTTTTGCATTTTGTGGATTTTCTGCATTTTTTGAGAATGTCTGCCACTAGTACCCCTGATAAGACTAAGAGGATAGGGCGATGGTACTTTGGGGGTATAGCCAGTGCCATGGCCGCGTGCTGCACCCACCCTGCTGATCTTATCAAGGTATGTATAGCGCAGATTAAAATTTGAATTTAAATTAAAATCAAAATTATTATAAAATTTAGAATTTTATTTCATAAATCTACTAAACATTATATAATGTATTTTGGAAGTATCGTATTTTAACCATTTCATGCTTGTAGTACTATGCCCTTATATGAAGGAGATAATATAATTGATAAGCATGTAGTTTTCAAAACGTAGTGATTGGAAATAATTCAATATTTAAATATTCATTTATATGTCAGATAGGGTGCATACACCAAGTTCCTGCATGACAAATTAACTTAAAGTTTGTACTTGCTGAATAATCAAATCTATGTTTACTGCCATACAGCCACGTGTAGTACAATACACTGTTGAACTATGTCTAGGTCATATCATAGATTGTTGGTAGAATTTGGCACGACTGCCAAAATCAGAGCTGGAATTTCCACAGACCCAAATAAAGGACAAAATTCAGATTTGTTTATGTCACACGCTTTGTAGGTAATGTAGTGGTATTTCGAAATATCATTATCATTGTCAATATCACTTCGTCTTTCACGGTTGATCCTAACACTGCATGATTGTCCGGAACGATTAATTGAAATATTGACATTCATACAAAAATGTAGGTGGTTTTGATACACAAATCTTTAAATATGGTCGGGAACATTGATAAAGGAATACATGAAATTACTGAAAACCGTTCATTTGCTTGCGATTAATTTTCGCAAACGCGATGAAAATGAACTTTAAAAAACAGGAAAATCGCGAATTTTTGTAACCGCGAAAGAAAGTTGGGTTACATTATGAACATTAAAGTATACTGTACAAAATATTACCTGTATAACTATTTTTTATGTTTCCATAGGTTCAACTCCAGACTCAGCAGCTGGTAAAGGTGAAGGTCACAAGTTTGATTGCTCGTATCATCAAGAACGATGGTATCTTCGGGATATACAATGGTCTATCGGCCTCTATCTGTAGACAGGTAAAATACATGAATAAATCATAATTTTTACAGACAGTTGTCTGGCTAGTAGTGGTAATACGTCGATGGGTTTCCCTCACGATCTCAGGGTTTTCCTGTGCGTCTGCATCCTAAATTGGATATAGATCTGTGAATACGCTCTCAGAATGTACATTGCAAACAAACTTAATTGTCCTCCATCATCCTTAGTTTTCTACTTCTGCTTAGCGCTTGAGGCATACAGGGAGTGGGGACGACTGGTTCGCCCGTAATGTGACCTGGTGGGCTATGTTTGCTTGGTGTCTTCGGCTACATGCATTTCAGTGATATAGCACTATTAAAAAGGGCAACGGTTCCACTATACAAGAAGACACAACACGAACATACCGCAGTCTCCCAAAACACGTGCCTCGCACTTCACACACGCTACACACTGCATTACATGGGGGCCGTCCTTACATGACCCTGGCTGTTAATAGGACGTTTAAAAGATATTCCAGGGTTTACTGTCACACTGTCATTATAGAATAACATCAGTAAAAGCAATCCTATATCGACAGTAAAAGTAACTCCTGGAGTATTGAGGATGCCCTGTCGTCTATTCACCCCTATCGCTTCAATTATCTTACTCAACAATCGTCTTTTCCTACATTAAACTTCTGGTTTTTTCCAGTTATCCTACTCCACCACACGGTTCGCTATTTATGAGACAATAAAGAAACATCTGACCAAGGATGGGAGTGTGATGCCATTCTACCAGAAGGTCGGTACGGCTGTGATATCTGGAGCTATGGGCGGGTTTGTGGGGACTCCCGCCGACCTCATCAATGTCAGGTATTAATTAAGTGGTCACTGTTCTCATCTATAATGAGTATGTTTTCATTACATACCAAAACATGATAAAGACAATCAAAATTGAAGCTTTATTAAATAAAGGCAACCGTTAAGAAAAATACATACATGTAAAAGAAATTTCAAAAATATACATAAAAAACAACACACTATATATATAAGCATAATGAAACTATATATATATATGCTCCTGAGGAGTAGGCTTCGCTATCAAGTACGAATCGCCACATTGTAAAAGAATAATAGAATATTGAGAAATCGTTGGGGTGTCTAAACTTAACCACAGAGAAATAACATTGTATTATCAAATTAAGATTGATATGAGCACTGACACAGTTTTTTAACGAAGGCAATACTTATGTTGAAAGCTGATTTTAATACACTTCACAAAGCTGCATCTCTCGATACTCAATAATTTATCAATCAACACTATATTTCTTTGACCCATCAAGTATAGTATTTCATAACGGTACTGTTGTATGATCGTAATTGTTTTAGGATGCAGAACGATGTCAAACTACCCATGGATCAAAGGAGAAAGTAAGTTTTAACAGTATACATAGGGCGGCACCAGTAGATGGTCAAGAAGGGGAAGTAACTCTTATGTGCTGTAAATGTCGAAGATGGGTAAAGAAGGGGAAGTAACTCTTATAGACTAGAAAATTATATCTGCTAGTGAAATTTAATAATATCATAATGATATCTGCAAGAAGAACGCAATCACACACGCATATAAACTTTAGAACTGAAAATGTTCTTATTTTATTTGGAGAAGTTACTTTCATCACTGCATATATTTAAGTATGTTTCAGCAAACTCACTGCAGAAAATTGTTTGTCTTGGTTTACTTGTAGCTATAAGAACGCTTTCCATGGTTTCTATCGTGTGTTCCGAGAGGAAGGTATCGGAAGGATGTTTTCCGGAGCCACCATGGCCAGTTCCAGGGCGATCCTTGTCACTGTCGGACAGGTAGGTGTCTTTAACAGTGTTTTAGTTAGACCAAGAAAGCTTCATCGTCGAAAGACCCGTGCTTGATCACATTACGCAACACACTACGCTACACTGTGTAGCGTAGCGTAGTGCGATGAACCATGGTCTTCGACGACAAGAAACTTCCGAGGCTGAACAATAATTTGTATTCGGTGGATTTTACCCCATCTTCTAATACTAGTACGTCCATAAATGAACCTGGCTAATAGTTACGTTAAACAAAACACACAATCTTTGTAACTTTTTTTTTATTATTTTAGTTGGCCTGCTACGACCAAATTAAACAAACATTGATGAACACTGGTTTTTTCAAAGACAATGTGTTTACACACGTAACGTGCAGCGCAGTTGCGGTAAGTACTGAAAAAGTGGAATTATTCAAGGCAAGGAAAAAATCCTCACGACCATGTTATTTTGCGAACTAACCAACAAATTTTAAATTTTGACATTTAAACAACACAAATCTCAAGATACTTAAAAATCTTAATCTTGAACAATTTGAAAACTAAAAATACCCACACGCGAAACTATGATATCCACGCTTACAGCATTATCTTTTTAAGAGTTTATGTCAATAACATAGGAGATAATAGGAGATAAGTGATAGGTAAATGTCCGATACGTTTAGAAATATAGATATTCAGGTCATCAAGATTGGGTGTCGGCCTAGATTAAGCAACATGCGCGTACATGTTTTGTGACGAAGAACAAGAGTTTTGCTTTATCATGAACTCTTTAATAACAATAATGCTAGGCTGCTAGGCATATTTTTTCGTTTTATACTTTATACAACAAAATCAAATTCAAATTTCAAAACTTTTGCCCTTTTACCTAACAGCAGAACATGTATGTAATATATAGAGAATGGATATGATGTAAAAGTTCATCTGTTATAAAATTCGGGTCGTATATACATTTTTGACATCCAAGTAACGATTTCTAGTCAACTATTATTAACTACAACGATAAATTTATTTATGGAGAAACGATCAGTGAATCCCTCATCCCATTGTTGCATCGTTCCCTTCATTCACTCCGACAGTACTGTCGGAGCGAAACGAAGGGAAGTAACTCTGATATATCGGAGCAACCTCATCATTTAAGTATTAGATGTAAAACATTCAAGACATTGTGTTATCGTATTAAATCGAGTCTTTATGTATGTATCTAAATTTACAGGGCACCATAGCTACTGTTATATGCCATCCCGTGGATGTCATGAAAACCAGGATGATGAATGCCCCGCCAGGAAAATATAGTGTAGGTATACGGAATCGTATTGAAGGTTTCGTTTTAGCGTTTAGTCGTGTCGTCATATTGGTTAGTCCGAGTTTCTTCGATCCCTCACGCCAGACTGAGACGGTATTTGACATATATATACAATGTAGATACATACATAGTTTCCTCCTAGCCTGACTACAGGCACTTGCAGATCATGATGTAAAGTTGCTGTAAAAAAGTATAACGGGATAGAGCTACTACAGTTGTAGTTACATGGTAACTCAATAGACCAAGCCCCTATGTCGTTATATACGTTTTACAGCAACTTCTCATAATAGTCTGCAAGCGCCTGTGCCCTTACATACACTAAAATTCAAGACATTTAGAATGTCAAACTAAAAGAACATTTTTTTAACAAATATTATGCTAATATTTCATATTGATTTATATACGCGCGCATTATGCATGCACTTCTGATTTAAATAAAAAGATATATAAATGTAATATTCCATAGCTTATAATTATGTAACTTTTCAGCTGTGATACATATTAACTCTATAAATATATGCGTTAGCGTTATGATTTTTCAGGGTTTATTTGCATGTGCAAAAGACATAGCGAAAAACGGACCTCAAGGATTTTTCAAGGTAAGTTTATTATTTTTGAATATGCGAAATGAGGATGAATCAATATATATGATAGACATGTACATCCTTTTATTTTTGTTTTTGGTCCAGCGCAACTGGAGCAAACAAATTTGCGTCATTCCTTAATTTAATTGATATTAACAAAGCTAAATATTTCTATTGAATGCTAAATACAATGTGGGTCTCTAAAGTACTCCGCGATGGTTTCTCATTAAAAATACTTCATATGTGATAATTATTTCTTCTTTCCCCCCCATTGTAGGGATTCATTCCAGCTTTTGTGCGCTATGGACCACATACGGTCTTCATTTTCATTTTCCTGGAACAGATACGGCAGAATTTTGGAGACGATCCTGAGTAGACAGCTGTAGGAATTCGAAATTCGAACGAAGATTCTCCTTTTGTAATCTCGACCGTTTTGAATTCCGAGATATTTGAGGAATCCAAAGTAGTTACCAAAATCACAGGCGTTTGACTCTATAGATGGACACCTCTATATATATGTGTGTAGCAAATTATTACATACACAAACATATATATAGAGATTTTTTTTTAATAGTCAAAAGCCTGAGCCATGACCTTACTGTGCCTGTCAATAGGTAGCTGGATTTCCACGGCGATAACAAACATTAAATCAGATGTTTTAGACATTTCAAGATAACAGAGAAACATACGAAAATCGCACGTAAAATAAATTGTTCTCCATAACTTTTTATTGCAAGTGAAATGTTGTATTAAATTATATATGTAGACGACGAGTATAGATCGATGTGATGATATGGTTATTCGGCCATATGATGGCTTAATTTTGTTGTTTTTCACTTACAAATAAATGTTGTTATTATCAATGAATTTTTTATATTCGATTCTGAGGTTAGAGCGGGTATAGTAGGGGAATAATGTTAATGATGACTGCAATATGATTAGATTTGTGTTGGGTGGCGTATCAAAATATCGTTGACTTTTGGCGCTTTTATATACATGTATATACAATCTAGCCCCGTGACTTTGCTTCTATTGGACGGATACCATCGAATGACGACCCAGAACATTAATATTCGTATAAATGTGTCATTATGGTATAGGCGGAAAATTATCAATATATTAATGATATTTCTGACAACCTCGAAAGTCTGTCTGAATTATTTGCTAATGATACTTCCTTGCTATGCCCTGGGCCATCAATTTAAAAAAATTGTTTGCAAACTTTTGTGAGAATCCGCTACGCGGATTCACACAGTTTGCAAACATTTTTTTTTTCATACCCCGATAAAGTTAGAAAAGAGAAAAGGCCAATCAGAAAGCCAGAAACAAAGAGAAAATTAATTATTATTTTTTAATTTTGTGTCTTTGGTAGAATGCTTTGGAGCCATAGAATTATGTACGTATAATGTGAGCAAAAGTTTTGCTTTTACATGGAGACACCACACGAACATACTACCCCAGTCTCCCAAATCAACATACACAAAATCACAGGACATTGCTCTAGTAGACTTGAGGGATAGAAACTTAACTAATAAAAAAGTTACCACTTTTGAATGAGGCTATATATTTTTGCAAGGACGTATAAACATTGTGAAATTTAATAAACTTTACATAGATTTTTTTTTACACGATAAGACAAATGTTTGTTGAGAAAAAAATGTTTTTATTCCCGGTTCCTAAGAACAGTGGCAAATCCTTCTCACTTATAAATCCTTGATGTCTTGTGAAAAAGTTATAACAAGATTTTAATTGTAAAATAATTCACATTTATATTTTCAAATATCATGCTTGATTAAATTCATGTGTTTAACGTATAAAAGTCGTTTGAATATCGTACAAATATACCTTATAGCTGGTACAAATGTATACGTAAAACTAATTTTATGAAATAATCATTCTAAAATGTATATTTTGTATAAATATATAAAATGTATCAATTCAAAAACCTTTTTGTATGGAAGTCGCCCGATACCACAGGAAACAATATATTTATTGTGTTGCCTTTTACAACTTAACACAATTGAGCGTATACATTCTACATATTTTGTAATACAATGTAGTCAAAGGGAGGTCACTCTAAATAACCACATTGACATCGACCAGGGTTGATGGGTCACGTTCGCAGAGATCGCGGTCACGTCAGCATGCAAGAGTGTGCACGTGTAATCTAGCAAAGGATGTTAATTAGCTGCTCTAATTAATTTATCTTCTCTTAATGATCTAAGTGCCTGATATAACTGTAAGTGGAATCATGACGGTGGACAAAACAAAGCGAGTGGGACGTTTTTACTTCGGAGGTGTAGCTAGTGCTATGGCTGCCTGCTGCACACATCCATTGGACCTGATCAAGGTAAATACAGATGCTGGTTTAGACAGGTGACGAGCAGGTAAGGTGTCACTCTCGGTATCATCCAGGTATGCTCGGGAAGGTGTCATAATAGGGCACACACTGTAGGTTTTCATTGATGCAGCAGTGACGGACTAATACTGCAAATCTCCTACAGAATGGACATGTACATGTATTAACCTTGTGATGAGGTTAATTGCTCTAATTAACAACCTAAGCAAATGGTTATAGTAACCGAGCTTAGTTCTATTTGAAGTCAATATTTTTTTTATTTCTAAGTCTTTTTAATACATATTTAAGTCAAAATATGATTATCAAACTACTTTCAACATTTATTTACAACCAATTTGAAGAACAAATTCGAAATATTGTTATTGATAAAGGGGAAAAAAAGAGCATTGCATGTAATATTAATCCCGATTATGCATCTGCGGAACCCATTTATTATAAACCAGTTCTTGGTCAGTGGTTTCGTTGTAACAATTTATAAAATTTACGCTTTGAAGAATTAATGGTTGTTAATGATTACGATGATTACAATCTTTTACAAAGATAATGAAAATATTAAAATACTTCTTAAAGTCTGAATAGAACTATTTCGAAATTAATAAATTTAGTGATAATATGTACATGTATATCACTGTAGTTGATTATCTCCCCTGGATTGATGGGTATGATATTCCCAGGGGAATTTGACAAGGCGCCTCTCATGCCCTGTCTACTTCAAATAAAATTATCTATTATAACTGATAGTAAAACCGTCTATACAAACCAATTATCGGGTCAAGGACAAACTCAAATATATATTTAGCCTTTTGTAGACTAAAGCTATTTATCTTTCTGAAATCTATTATTATACAATTTTTCTTGTGATTTTCTAATACACAAATTATTCGGACAAACTTTGTTTGCCTCTTGACATGATGATATTCCCGGGAAATATATATTGATGAAAGTACTGTTTGACTGTTAAATAGTTAATAATCATTTAATTTATAAAGCATTATCAATTCAGCTCATAAACAGGTTAGACACATTCCCGTATATGCAGGATAGTCCTGCATTTGAGTAACAGTCCTGTACCTAAATTGTCATTTTATGACAAAGAGATGAGACAAAAGAATTCAATAGTTCAAAAACATGTCTTAAATCAATTTTATGGCAATTTGAAAATTATGACGCCTTTTTTTTTTATACAAAAAATTAAAGGAACTTAAACCATTTTCATTTCACAGAATCCTGCATTTGGGTAATTAAATGATTACTTAAATGCAGGACTTTCCGGTATATACAGGAGTGTTCCCAACCAGATAAATAGGAAAAAATAGTGACACAACTGTTTTCACATACAAATGTATGATCCAAGCTTAAGTCCCATTGGGTCATTGAATCATGACGTGTTTGTGGTTTAGAAACTTTCGTCATTGTTTTCGTGGTTGTTATATATGAAACCATGAATATAAAATAAAAAAAAAAAAGTTTTTATTTTATTGTCACTATTGCTTCATATCAACTAATCACACATATTTCCATCCGCAAAATCATATTAAAGCTGCAAATAAGGAAAGAAGGACTTATGTATACATTAATCTAGAAATCACGTTTAGAGCGGTCTTACAAGCTCTGTTTAGGCACGACAAACAATAGTACGAACAGAATTATCGATTCATATTAACTAGTAAAGGGATGACAACCTCTGTCAGAACTGAGTTGTCCTTGGACAGATTATTTAGCAACTTTCTCGATCTTTCCTAGTTAGGTAATCGCATGACACCAGAGGTATTACTGATGTTCATGTATTGTTATTATATAATATTGCAGATAATTGTCCCTCATTGACAGAGAACAGTGTTTAAACATTGCTCTGTTGTCAAGTGTTGCCAACATACAGAATTGTAAAGGACTACTTCTGGTCCTTGATATATATTCTTTTTCTACTTCAAGTTTGAACCACTGACTTGATATATATTCTTTTTCTACTTCAAGTTTAAACCACTGACTTTCTGTACCTATTAGTATCCTAGGTATGGAACTATTTCTACCGCGTTGGCCGAGTGGTTAAGATGTCTCCACATATATTACCACAAGCCCTTCACCTCTTGGTCGTGAGTTTGAATCCTATGTGGGGCAGTTGCCAGGTACTGACTGCTGGTCGGTGGTTTTTCTCCTGGTACTCCGGCTTTCCTCCACCATCAGACCTGGCACGTCCTTACATGACCCTGGCTGTTAGATTAGGATGTTAGATAAAAAAAAACCAACTCATTACTAATACTTTTGTGTATTAGCAGGGTAATAATTGTTCTGACATATATAATATTTAAGTAAACTGCGACCAGTGTTATTGTTTTAACCCAACTCCAATATTTATTTTCCAATAGAATAAACAGTGCTGACATTCGACTCACTGTTTATATAACATAGAGTTCAATATATTTTCAGAATTTTCAGTAATTTAGCCGCCAGTGTACGTACTTGAAACTCATTTGCTGTAAATATTGTCCATTTTATATAAGCCCCCTCCCATTTTTGTGAAGGTATTGAAAATATGTATGGTATTCAATAGTATCTCTTTGTTGGTAGATATGTTGAAGTGGGTTTTTTTTTCCTTTCTTGGAGTATATTGGCAAAAACCTCCACCTATAAAGTTCGATATTTCTTAAATATCAAAGAAACACAATTTAACAAAGCATGACAATTTATTGACTCGTGCCCTATCTGGGCCTCGAACTCACGATATACAGCACCCAATCGCCTAGCCAAACATACCTGCGCCTTCTACCCGACTGCGCCACATCCACATATTTCTTATATATACAAGACAGAGGTTATATATGCCAACAGAACAGTGACTTTACGGTAGTCAGTGAGACAATACATTTACATAAAGAGTGTGGAATGAAAAAGTGAATTAATTATTAAGACCCTCAGAGAAGAGTATACCATTGTGTGAGTCTAAAGAACTATTCAATGGTGTATAGCTAAACGTTTCCTATATTTCTTAAAGATGCTCCACCGCTGACAAATCATATTTTTTCACTATCAAAAACAGGAGCAGACGATTTAGTATTTTTCTTCAGTTATAAAAGTTACTAACTTTACACCATTACCACCATAGAAAGGTTTGAACTTCTAATTTCATTTTAAGCTAAAAATATTAAAAAAAAAGTAATTAATTGCACCCCGAAAAAATTCCGTGGCACTATACCCTAATATGGAATGAAGTACTGATTGCCCATGCAATAAAGGCTAAATGATTATTTTATATTATTTTTTGTGTTCATTAGACATATATATACATGATTAAACACCAATTATTGTTCAAATGATGAATATCATTTATGCTCTGTCGGCGGTGGAGCATTTTTACATTTCCACATGACTGTTATAGATGAATGGGTTCATTTCTCCTGTCGCTTGAAAAGTATGTAGAATTTTAATTTAAAAATGATTCGCCTTTTGCTTAAGTTTGAAGATATCTGTGAAAAAGGATCTGGAGAGATATATTTTAAACATCACTGAAAAGGAAAAGAATTTTCTCTTTCCTTTTTAAAGATTTACCTATGATACTGAAGCTAGGAAATTTAAATTATTTTGTAATTACATGTGTAAAGTATTACATCAGGGCACACATCAGTTGATGGGACTCTGAATTATACCTAAAAATTAAAGCACTAAGCATATATATAGCTCACATATCTGATTTTTCAATCAAAATAGGCTGTGTGCTTTGCAATATACCTTATTTGAACTAATAAGAGCGCAGGGTGCTTATAAATTGAAAAATGGGTAGGGGCGGAGAGCTTGATAGAACCAAATTTGGACTACTGGTAGCCTTTAATTCAAAAATGTTACAAAATAAGCCATAGGTCAATTTGCAGAAAAAAATGTACACACTTCATAATTTCAGTCCGCATGTACTTTGAGGTACATGCATGTAAAATTGAGGCCTCAAAAGGAGGAGGGGCGCTTATAGGGACAGGGGCTCTTATTAGGTAGAATATATGCAATTTTGTATGCATTGAATATCCATGGTTGATTGCACAAAACTTTGCTTCACTTATCATGTGTTCCACTAATGATATACATGTGACTAAAAGAAAACTCGGATGACGGGTAGCATGACGTTAAACACACCTGAGGTCATAAGACTAAAATTGTGTACAACAGTGATCTATTTTTCGTACAAAGATTCGCGACAGTCATCAGATTTCAATATTCCACTCCTGATCAACAGTCCACAGAATTCTAACAATATCAAATTACATGTAATATTGTGATAAGTTTGCCACAGAATCCATACCACTGTGTTTATGAGCTACGAATGACCTCATGGAAAAAATAAATAATAGTAAACATCTTGTTTACCATTTAGGTATCTAATTTATTGGAATAAGTGTAGCTATCAATAAGTACTGTCTGGAAGGGTAATCTCTGGAGCCTTGACAAATTAGTGATTCTGCCATTTCTATAGTGACGGCAAAATCTTTCGGTCATTTTGAATATATAAACTCTGTCTGTATAAACAATTCAGATTATTTGAATTATACAGAGATCTGCAGACCAGGATTTGCACCTCATACATTTGTATATCAAGAGAAAAAAACCAAAAAAACCATGTACAGTAGGCTCTTTATTGATCGGACCCTATTCACTGGTGGAATAATTTAGTTCTGAAAAAAATTACTACTTGGTATACTCTGGAGTCTTTCTATTCCTAATTATTCCAGCCTTACTATGAGTAAATTTACTATAATTCTTTGAAGTCTTGTCCTATGTAAATGGTAAATAATTTTATTTTATTTTATTTTTTTAGGGGGGAGGGGGGAGGAGGGGGGGGGGCTCTTTTCTGGTATTTATAGAATCCATATAACTAAACAAATACCTACTCCTTATCGTTATTAGTCATACGGTACCTTTCTCTAGGCCAATTCCTGTTATTTTGAGTCCATGTATCCAACAATGATATTCCGTCTTTGCATATTAAAGAGTTACCTCCCTTGCAAGTCATTATTTGTGAGCAAAACTTGCGTCATTTCTCAGAAAAGAATGACGTTACTTACGCTCGTAAACACATGACGGCACAATCAATACCTACCTGCAAGGGCAGATAAATCTTGTAATATGCAAATACAGAACACATACACACCTTTGATCAAGACCTCTGTAGTCTATATTTATGAATTATAACTAGATTAAAAATAATCTGTGTTTTTGCTTTTGAACTTTCTGAACAGGAGACATTTGTTTCAACATTTTCTTTTTCAGGTCCAGTTACAGACCCAACAAGAAAAAGTCAAAGTTCCCACACTAATTGGAAAAATCTTTAAGAACGACGGTATCCTGGGATTTTATAATGGTTTATCAGCTTCAGTGTGTAGACAGGTAAGTTTTTAGGACGTCAACAAAATTAATTCAATTTTTGGTTTGGGTGGTTAAAGTCAGAATTAACGTCCACTTGATGCTTTACCTCTCCTACTGCCTCAACACTGGCTTTGGGCTAATTATGGCGGGTCCAGCATCTCCTGCCGTCAAGGGGTCTCATACAATCTCTTTCAGGGTGTATTGCAAGTCCCCACGTTTCACCTTTGTAAACGGCCCACGGAAATTTAAAGATTCCCGAAAAATGTATTTCGAACGCATATTAAATTCTATAAAACATATTTTTGGTTTCCTTTTGTCTCATAAAACTATAAAGTACTGCTAGTCCTGACAGAATATGATTTGATAATTCAATATGAAACCAAACAATTAGGGATTATTTTGCGGATACACTTCATTTACTTGTAACAGTAAGTAAATTGTCAAGATTTGCATATGACGCCAGCCATTTTCAAAAGCAATCACTGTGACATATGTAATAGGAGTGGTATTGTCATGCCGCAACATTCTGTGACCCGAGGTCAACAGACGCGATAACCAGTTTGTGAGCTTTTGACAGAGGTGACCTAGGTGAATGTGGGGATTGTACTGAACCCTGGGAGAGATTGGGTCTCGAAGTCAAGATTTATAAAACTATGTTCCCTTCCCCAAGGATAAATCATATGTTCTGTCTTCGCTAGATCATGAATGCTCAACTTTAAAGCTGTACAATGTACTGTTCACTGTGTGTTATTCAATTCTTTGGTGTACATCAAAGGACCAAACTATGTGCTCATCTGATGTCCCACAAACAGAGCCTTCAGTTTTGTTATGAGATATTGCAGGGGTATAGAGATCATAACTCCTTGATATTGAAGATGACTATTATACAAATATTACATGGGTTACTGTGCTCTAGTTCATAATATTTAACCCAAGGTGGTGGTAATTAACAAATGTTATTTTGCACGAGGCCGAAGGCCGAGTGAAATATAATATTTGTTGATTACCACCTCGAGGTTTGTTTTATTACATAATCACCAATTTTTCAGTTGAATATTTTATAAAACTAATACTTCAACCACTTAACAAAATCATCAGCACTGTACCGTACGGAAAAGCTTCACATCCTGTTTAAATTTGACGTATAGCCCACGTACGTCACGTTGTAACTCTGGTTTGGATGTCTTATTGTCTTCTTTAACATTATTAGACCTCTATGCAGCCTTTTAATCTAATACATTCGCCGTGTCCGTCCTCTACTCCATAAGCATCTACATGACATGCTTGATTCGAGATCTATAAAGCTAGTGTGAAATTGAGCGTGAACCTTTGTGACGTCATAAAAACGTAACTCACTGTTACGCGCGATTCCTCGGAAGTTTTCTACAAAACTTAACAAAAACACCGAGGTGTTCCTAAAGCCGTGCAATATAACATCTCGAACAGTGCAATATAACGTTTCCATGGAAGCGTGCAATATAACTTTGAACTGTGCAATATAACAAGGTTTTATTGAACGGTCGGGATAATAGTTGAAAATATTATATTTCCTCATATATGGATCGGTGTAAACAAATTATGTAATAAATGGTGATATAATGATACACTTTTTAATTATATTGTAGCTGACCTATTCTATGACACGGTTTGCTATGTATGAGACGATAAAGAAACAGCTGACCAGTGATGGTAGCGTGATGCCCTTCTACCAAAAGGTTGCTACGGCTGCTATATCCGGGGCAACAGGTGGATTTGTGGGTACGCCTGCAGATCTTATCAATGTCAGGTAATTGTCAAAGATGTGTTGGTCTCTGGTACTGTACTAGACAACTTGATTTACAAGTCAAACATTAAAAATGGTATAGTGCCGACTTTGAATATTGGTAATGTGAATCACTCCATATCAACTTATTGACCCCTCTGATTTCATAATGAACTGTTCTATACCTAGGATTAGGAGAGTTCAAATGTACTCATGGGGATGAATATACGATGGCCGGAAACGGACTAACAAAATTATGTTACTTGTAACACGTTTTCGTCAGCAAAATCTTTATGTACAAATGTGTCAAAAATCTATACAGATCCAGTAGATTTCCAAACTACTAGATTTTGTCATGTACACATTTCATGTACAGCCAGATCTACTACTATCATAACAACAGGTTTTCGTCAACAAAATATGTACGGACAAATTTTGTTGACGAAAACTTACTACTATAGCATGATTATAACAATAGATTTTTGACACAAAATTTGTACGTACATATTTTGCTGACGAAAACGTGTTACTAGTAACACAATTCTGTCAGTCCGTTTTCGACCATCATATGAATATGTTCAATGTACATTCAAGATGCACATCTTTAGGCTTAGATGAACCATTGTTAGCTTACAGTAAGAAGTGAGTGGAAAATCACGTCTGATTGATGTGATGAATGGTCACAAACTTGGCCTCGCATTCAGAATTTTTCCTTCTTACTTTGACTAAAACAAACCCTATGTATTTCTTTTAGAATGCAGAATGATGTCAAATTACCTAAAGACCAAAGAAGAAAGTAAGTCATTTAATTTTATTTTGAATTCTGGAGCAACAAAAAATTACTTAACTTTTTTAGATTTAAGAAAGATAGATGTAGAGGGTTTAATTTTTGTATGTTTTGTGGTAAGGACTTTCTCAGTGTTACTATTCAAAGGGAGATATATGTTGGTGATGTTATACACTGATGAGTGATTCGAAGGTTCAATTGTCCGAATCCTGTTATCCTGTTGCAAGCTAGCAACATGTTGTATCCTTAAGATGATCCTAAATGGCCCTGGCTGTTTATCTTAAACAATGTATCCTTACGCAACACAAATTCTCAAGTATGCTACTTGTTCCCTTACTGGTCACTCGGCTGTGCTAGATTTCATAGAAGATCAAACCAGAAAATATGTTGAAAGGACTTGTGCCTAAATGGCACCTCCGACTGCACACCATGTATTTTAATTTATGAATTGCTATGATAATGAAATGCAGCGATAGTTATTAGGGATCTGGAAACAGTAAATATATATATAATTGACAGCTACAAGCATGCATTTGACGGTCTATATCGTGTCTTCCGGGAAGAGGGTGTCAAGAGGATGTTTTCTGGGGCCTCCATGGCCAGTTCTCGTGCAGTCATGGTCACGGTCGGACAGGTAATGAAGTTCTATTTAAGGATTAACCTCTTACTTTGTTTAGTTTATGAGATGATAAACCCAATGGAGCAGTCGGTAAATTGTAAGTAAACGCTATAACACATTAAAAAAATTTAATCTGTTTTATTGTTTGTCTCCGATTGTCTCGTTCATGTGTTATTTGTAAACATTTAGATGTGGTTTTGTGTAATGTCAAAGATAATCCGCCAATGTTTACATGTATCCATACACACCGAATCGGTCACGTTCTGCACTCAAGGTATTGGGATATAAACAGATCTGCCCCAACATAGTTTATCGATATAGAAACAGTGGCAATTGTAAATACAATATGTCATATAATGACTACCTAACCCTCAGGTATCTGTAAACAAAAGGATAGATCTTATCCGTCATGGCCACCAGACGGCCAAAATTGACACTCCTCCTTTTCGCCATCATTGATCTTTGTGCATCGAGTGCAATTTTTGTGTATTTATAGAAACCCTAAATTAATCAATGTTGTGAAGACATTCAAATAATGTTAAAATGTTTCTGCAGCCAAAAACAAAAACCTTGAGTGACATTTGGTTTATAAATAATTGACCTTTGATTTATTTTTTTCTTGTAGCTTGCTGGTTATGACCAAATAAAACAAGTGTTGATGGGTTCGGGCTACTTCCAGGACAATCTAGTCACGCACTTCACCTGTAGTACAATGGCAGTAAGTTTTAGAATAAACTTAAAACTTTATTTTACATCAATTACTTGATTAATTGGTTCGTTTGAGCTTAATTCATCCACCCCTGAAAACATATTTGGACTCTCCTTATTCAAAGACTTGAACAGTCCAATATGAATTTTCAGGGTGAAATAGTAACAGTCATTAGTGAATAAGGAGGAAACCGAAAGCGCTACAACACCTACAAAATACTTAAATTTAGAATGATCGATTTGCTCCAGTATTTATGCCAAAGTTGTGCAATGTAACAGTTTTGAGTATGAGTTACTTATAATGTGGCTCGCTATTTACCGTTCCGTAAATTCTGCAAACCGCTACCAATGGCGGCGGCGAATATCAAAAACGACTAACCGTATCTTTGCCGTACTAATGATTTAATAACGCAGCTTGTAAAAACAAAGCACCGGGTATCGGTCTGATTAGTGATATTAATTATCTTGATGATATCAAGCTAGCAACACAAGCTGTCATAATCCCTATTGTCCGGGGAAGGGCCGTCGCGAGACAGCTAGGTGTGACAGCATTAGTGAAGAAGGAGGTATCTGTGATAGAGCAAATACATTTTATTGGCAATTAAATTCATATCATTGCCTGGTAACTGTTGCTATGGTCCAGAACATGTATTCCAGAGGTAGGGGGCTAGTGATAGAATGTCGGGCACCTGAACCACTCTGCCACTACGGTCCAGATGTGGAGGGCTTGTGGTAGAATTCCTGGACAACACCAGAACCTGGCATGTTATATAATGGTCCTGGTTATAACAAAGCATTAAAGATAAACAAAACAAACAAAGTTTTTTTTTTGCAAATGTCAATTAATGATATATTTTAGTTGAGGCTTAAGAGGTCATGTTAATTCACTGAAATTATGTAGAACATCCTTCTGATTTTTTGTAGGGAACTCTGGCTACATTCCTAACCATGCCACTGGATGTGATGAAGACCAGAATGATGAACGCCCCACCTGGTACCTACTCGGTAAGTAAGATGTGAACGCCCCACCTGGTACCTACTCGGTAAGTAAGATGTGAACGCCCCACCTGGTACCTACTCGGTAAGTAAGATGTGAACGCCCCACCTGGTACCTACTCGGTTAGTAAGATGTGAACGCCCCACCTGGTACCTACTCGGTTAGTAAGATGTGAACGCCCCACCTGGTACCTACTCGGTAAGTAAGATGTGAACGCCCCACCTGGTACCTACTCGGTAAGTAAGATGTGAACGCCCCACCTGGTACCTACTCGGTAAGTAAGATGTGAACGCCCCACCTGGTACCTACTCGGTAAGTAAGATCAGTAAAACACGTCATAACGAACCTTTAGGGACCAATAATATCACTTTGTTATAAACATAGCCATTTATACAAATATATGACAAACATCTTATAGGAACCTTGACGGGGAATGAAAACAACTATGTTATCACTATGAACTTGTTGTAAGTCATCCTCGTTACTCCAGGGGTTCCGATCAGATCATAAGTGATCGAAACCCCTGGAGTATCGAGGATGGTTGTAAGTATGTTGGTTATAAAAGTGTTTTACTGTATACATATACAGGGTTACTTCCCGAAACTGAACCTTCTCAAAACCGATCACCTCTAGAAACTGAACAGGGATGTCATGTACGGAATGAATTCCTCTTTATTAATAGTAAATACAACTTCCTAAAACCAATCCCTCCCAATTCCAAATACCGGACCAATTTTGAGATCTGAATAGTCAAATGCAACTAAAATACACTTCTGAAAACAGGCCTTACCTGAGCGATACCGATAACTTGCATTGGGGTCTGATCAACCGACCATGAAATACACACGTACCTATATCCATAGTTGTATACAGGTGTGAAAGCTATATAAAGGTATATGAACACGATTATTATACCAGAGATCATTGCCAGTTTGTTTACTGTAGGAAAACAAGCAGAGCTAGTAATAAACAGAAAGATTTGTATTCACATAATTATGAAGTTATTGGATTACGTAAATTCTTAATAATTGATAAACGGTTCACTTCTCCAAACCGAACCCTCTCTAAACCTGCCGAAAATTCTATGCACCGACCATGATCGGTTTAGGGAAGTTCCACTGTATATGTAAGGTGATGATGAATGGATCATACAATGTCAGATGCCTAGGAAATTAAGTCTGGCAATATAAATATCCATTATTATTAACTTACGTTACAACTTTGGCAGCTTATTATAGTCTGTGAAATCATGTATATAACCTTTTTATCATTTTTGTAGGGCTTGGCTGCATGTGCATTAGACATTGGGAAAAATGGTCCGATGGGATTTTTCAAGGTAATGTATATATATGTTTGAAAAATGTATATATATGTTTGAAAATTACAGTATCCCTTAAATACAAAAAATTAGCATGAATTGTTGTAAGTTAGTATATTCAAGATAAAGGTCAAAGTTCAGTCACCATATATTGGTTGAGTTATGTCCCTTGATTAACAACACAATTAAGTTATCAGTTTGTTTCTTAAGTACACCAGGCCCCAATTTCTCGAAATAACATTACCTGTGTGTTCTGTAGCCTTCAGTTTTACTATGAGATAGTCCAAGGGTGGATGTAACATCAGTGATAGTAACCCCTGGAGTATCGAGGACGACATATATAGTGTTGTATAGTACTTTAATTGGTTCTTTTTTATCTTAACAGGGATTTATTCCAGCCTTCGTCCGTCTCGGACCTCACACTGTCTGTATGTTCATGTTCCTAGAGCAGATACGCATGAATTTCGGCGACGATCCTAAATAGATATCTGAAAAGTCAATATATTGAGGTGTTGTGCTTCCTCTCGAGGACCAGCATTTATCCTTTAGTCAATCTCGGTGACATAGCTGTCATTCAGGGCAGAAATCTTCAGAAATGTTGACGTTGTTTGTCAGATGTGCCAAAGATGTCTTCTTGCAGTTTTACAAATTCCAGTAAATGTGTGAATGAGTGATAAGATTAGAATGACACTAGATGAACTATGATCTAGACAATAAGTGTGTTTTTAGCTTTGTTGCATTTACAAATGTGATGTTCATCTGGATTTTTTTAAACATTTTCGCTGATAACTTCAGGTGATTGATAACGTTAACTAAACCAATGTGGAACAATAGTTTAAAACTAATGAGATTCAACCATTCCATCATTTTAATTATACAACTGTTAATCAATATTGAAATGCATCATTATAGTTTTTATATACTTCAATTTATCTGAATCTTCTGGGAAGAATCATAATGTATAAAGACTTTTGTTAAAAGATTTTTTTCATGGTCTATAAATAATTAGGATTTTTTTTTCTTCATCTATAATCTTAGCATATTTGTCTTTTAGACAAACTTTATGTATTTATGAAATTAACTTCCAAATTTTATGCATTTACTAGTTTTGCCTTATACAATGGTATTTAAAAATACATTAATATCATAAATAAGCTTTCTAAAGTTTGCTTTACTACGTTTTACCAAATGTTATAATATTTTATTCAAATGCATAAAATGAAAGAATTAAAAGCGGTTAGAATCAGGTTATATAGCTTTATGAGTAAGCTGTACGCGTCAAAAAAAAAAGAAGAAATAAGTTATTTTATTGTTAAAGTATCAAAACTTAACTCATTCACCCCTGAAAACACATTTAGACTCTTCTAAATCAAAGACTAGGCCAGTCCATTATGAAATTTTAGGGCAGAATGAGTTAAAACAGATGTACCCTGTGTATATGTATCTTATGTTTTTATAACCAAATTGGACGTAATTAGAAACAGAAACATTTTATGTCTGTTAGAAACCACTGCATTAACAAGTTATTTAATTATCTTTATTGATAAATATTGTATATGATATGGTTACATGTATTTTGATATTTTTTTCCTGTTAGACATAATTCCAATACCACTAAGTTTGCCTTTTTTCTAGCACCATCCATATCCTGCTAGAACCACACCAAAGTTTTTATTATTACCTGAAGTATAATTGTTTTATGTCATTTTTAATTTCAACAGTTAAGAACATCAACTTTTGTTATTTGACTTTTAATGTCACATTTTGTTATCTTTATCAGGAATTACCATTCAACTTCAGAAAGTCGAACTGGCATCAACGATGAGAAAGGTACTCAAAACTACCTGTTTAATATGAAATATTAAGTTGGTCAAGACAAAGTTTATCCAAGGTCTTGAAGTAGACACCAAACTTGTACACTTTCAGATCTTTTACCAAGATCTTGCCGATTTCTTGTTGACAAAATATGATGTATGAAATGTTGAATTAAAAAAAACATGTAAACCAACGATGACTTGGTTGTGACGGCCTATTTAGGTCAAGCGTGACCTCTCGTTCAGGGAAGCTCCAAATTAGATTTTATGTATTAGCAGAGTTACTTCCCCTTGTCAATCAGGAAAAGGGGATCATGCATGTTTGTGTGTGAGGGTGTGTGTGTATTCACTTATGTGTCTATAATCTAGCATAATTTGTGTATCATGATAGAATTTAATCAAGAATATTTAGCTAATATAATGTATACATAAATAGATAGTCAATTATTGATTACAAATGTATATATAAATTTTATCAGAATTGATACTGATATAAAAAAATAGATATAAATTCTATACTACTCAATCTTTAGTATTGGTGAAGATTTTATCCAGTTTGTCTATTCTCGGAATATCTTTTGATTTTGTTAAAGGTGGTAAGAGGATAATGATAATTGATCACGTGAAATTGTATCATTCCGGCCAAGCTAATTACTATTTAAAAATGGCTTGTGTTGAAAGGAAATATGCTTTCTATCCGAAGTTCATTTTGCACGACCATGATGTCTGTTAAACATTGTTGCAACATCTAAAAGCTTTCTATCTCTGGGTTGCAAGTTTGGTTTAAATTGTACAGTAATCAAGTTTATACCAACAAAGTTGGGTCGCTAAAATGATCCAGGAACTATATACCAAGGTTTAACTGAAGATGAGTGGACGTTTGTATATGGACATTATCTAGCCTTTGGTTTTTAATTGTTTATTAATTTTACTAATAATGTTATCGATTAACATGAATGGTTATTATACGTGTGGCTCAACTTGTTAAGTGCTTTTTCAGTCAGATATAATATATACTGTATATTATATGTATTTTTTTCAGTCAAAAATATGATAATTATACAATATATATTACATGTATTTGTTTTTCTATAATTCTGCAGTGTTATAATTTCTTATTTTCTCATTTACTCAAGTTTTCAATGATGTGTGTTCAAGATTACAAATCAAAAAATCATACTATGAAATTAACCAATAAATAATATGCAGAGTTTGATATTGTATAGTTTGTTTTAATTGCAATGTATAACATAAGTTATTAGAGATTGGCCTGGTGATTCTGTTTTGTTTTCGGGCTAGCCTTGACAAAGCCCTCACAGACCTGTATCAAAAACTGAAGGTCTGTCAGGATTTATACTTGAAATAATGACTTTAACACACCGTCCAATTAGTTGTTCCGAATAAGCAAAAACGGCACAGTATTCCAGATTTTAAGTTTCAAGGTAAAGGGAGACAATTCATGGCTATCACGTAGGTGCTTGATTTATGTAAAGTCTTAGATCTTCAAGCATTTAAATGACTTTGATTTAAGTCGACTACACGTACATAATACTCCATATAGGGTATTAATTTCCTCAGCTAAAATATGTGTAAAAACAGTATTAATTAAACAAGAGGCTGCTTGTGAAAGTCATAAAAAAAACAACACAACAATTTTGTAATGTTCAGTCAAAAGCGTTTTGCTTTAATGACAGTCGTCAAAACAGGTAGTATCTTTGTAGAAATATTATATGCCTTTAAATGAATAAATTATACACCTAAAAATAGAATCACTCTTTTGATGTAGATAAGATATATACAAAACAGGTTAAGGTAAAACGTCCGGCCACCATCGCCAGAACCAGGACGACTAACACGAGTCACACGTTGTACCATGAGGTACTTCTAGTGAACGTTAGTCAGTCATCTAAAAAGATGTTCAGCTCAACTAACAACTTAAGACTACTTTTTTTTCCGCACAAAATATAGAGATTTATTTCAAGTTTTCTTTTTTTTTAAAGTTTTTGAAAACATTGAAATAATTATATTTAAATTTCTAAATGTTGATCAAGTTTCAGAAAACTAAAACAAATCTTGTAATTTTTTTCCTCAGATTCCAATAGACATTAATGATACTTAGATATCTTTTAAGATCAGGAGATACGAAAATAAATACTTTTTTTTGTAAAAAAAATTGCAAGAATTCGTTTTACAGGAATTCTGATTCTCTAAAAACTTTTTCAGAAAATTAAAGAGAGAAATTATTTCGTTATCATTTCAGAATAATTGCACTATCGGAACCGAAAAACACATTTTCCAAAAAAGTTAAGACGTTGAAGCCGAACATCTTCCTCTGACAATAACAAAGTGTAACAATAGCACTATAAAGTCAACAATTCTAAAATGACATACAGAGAAACAATATAATTATACGTATAACAATTGAGCATACAGTCATACAAAGCCTATGGTATCCATGGTAACCACGTGATTGTTGTGTAACATGGTAGTGATTTAATATAGACATTGGCACATATATCATTCTACACACATATAATAACAATCGGATAGATACGGAGAAAACTAGAAGAAATTATTGCATTTTGATTTTCTTTCTGATTAGACTTGTCTCGCCGGGTAGGTCAAGGATTATTAAGGTATGAATTAAGATTAGACTATGAACAAGCACTTATTAATTAATTCATTAGCAACATTAATTATTTATCACAGTTGTAGAGTAAGTATGTATGAACATCAACCGGTCATTCTTTTGGCAATTACGTCTCTCTCCAGTTGGCATAAGGGGTATACCAATTATTATAAGAATTTATAAACCAGTTAGCCCATCTCATGAAAAGAAAAATATATCTCAGACTCTCGACAATAGAGCAGTGTAAAGTACTTATGTAGAGAACTGATGGATTCCCATCATTTAAAGTAGTTTAATTAAAATACTTAAATGAGGGGTTCCCATACATACCCCCACTTTCAAATAGTTTAAGACACTTAAATGAGGGGTTTTCATACATAGCCCCCCTTTCAAATAGTTTAAGACACTTAAATGAGGGGTTCCCATACATAGCCCCCCTTTCAAATAGTTTAAGACACTTAAATGAGGGGTTCCCATACATAGCCCCCCTTTCAAATAGTTTAAGACACTTAAATGAGGGGTTCCCATCCACACCCTCCATTATAACAAGTTAAGACACTTTAACATAAATGAGGGACTCCAGTGTTTACCTAATAACAATTTAATTCATTCACCCCTCAAGACACATTTGAACCCTTCCATTTCAAGGACAGGAACAGTCTATTATTGAATTCTAGGGGTGAATGAGATAAGACACAATAGAAAATTACACTAGGGGTTCCCCATCAAAATATTGACAGTGTATAACAATTTAACTAAATTGGAAGCTGTCTTTCATAACCTCCTGTCAGAACAGAGTATTTAAAAGACACTTGAAAACAACCTCAATAGGGAAAGACACTTTGAAATAAGACATTCACAAAAAGACCCTTAGGGAAAGACAATAAAACCAACGGATATAAAATGATGCAAGGCACTTGTAATATGAAAAGACTAAATCTTTTTCTCTTCAACATAAAATATCATTTTTTTTCTTTAACAAATAATCATGGGCTATCTGCAGTCTTTGAATAAAAATCACTTAAGATGCCAGTGAAGGATAAATCCTTGAAAAGTAACATTGCCAAACACATCCTATCAGAGACTGAATTTTTTTTTTTACCCTGGACTATGAATCAGAAATTTTACCAACTGTAGCGAATTTGACATTCTATTATTTAATTCAAAAAGCAGAAAAAAAGTTTCTATAACCACAAGAGTACTTTTATAAAAAGTTGGAATGTTAAAACAATGGAATTATCAATAATTAAGATGATATATAATTAAAAACATATATATGTAAATTAGGTTAATTTTAGTCAACTGATTGGAAATTTTCGGAATGCGGTTAAAAAAAACCCACCCAACTATATCACAATTAAAGAACCATCATCAAAAACCTAAATATGTAAATTAGATTCAATTTTACCCAACTGATTGGAAATTTTCGAAATATGGTTCAGTTATAAACAAAATATTTATATAACAATAAAACAACAGGTTGTATACAAACTGGCACATGACTCTACTTTATGCTAAATATACATTACTCTATCAACACAGAGGTAGCCCGAACCCAACACGAATTATGTCTAAACACATGGACGGCATATAAATATATACTTTATTTTTAAAATATTCACGATATATATCACCTGTTCAGTGGACGGATCTAATCAGATCATACATTATTATCTTACAGTATAAATATAAAATGTCATTAGTATAAAGTTATTGGACGGAATATATAGGTCTGTTTACATCACAAGGTTGACACCGGCGCCCCCTATATTACCCAATATAGCTTTAAAGTGTGGTAAAAATCTGCTTAAAAAAAAAAAAAATCTTTGTTAAAATATTCTGCTTAAAAGGTTATTTGATCTTTGTATGGTAGGTTTGGATGTTTATATTTTTTTTTTTAGAAAATGTGACGTAACGTCACGCTAACAAATAGATGACACCACAATCAATACCTAAACAAGGGAGATAACCCTGTTTTATGCAAAAATATATTTTGGAATGTGACAAAAAAATCAATGTATGGAGATAAAATTATTCTATCATTTGGTAATATTTGCAGGATCTTAAAAGTTATTTGTTTTCAAGGTGTTTAAATAACGAACATTTCAGGAAAAAACCCATTTAAAACAAAATTTCAACAAAGATTTCTTTAGCTTTAAAAGTTCTATAAGTAACAGAAATTTTTTGGATCTCCAATGTCATTTAAAACCATTTTAAGTTCTTTTCCAAAGCAAGAAAACCGGCGACAAAAATATGGCCAGAAATACTATCTTCATTATAATCAGCACACTAGGAATTGATAATAGAAGCTGTTTTTTCCTTGAGAATTTAGAAATAGATACAGAATCACTAAGTGATGAAAACGCCCCTATAATTTATGATCTAGAACCTATACTACACCATGCTAAGGGGAGATAATTCACGGCAAACTCAATGATTGTCTAGGCAGTATTGTAGTATATATACACAAAATTGGTGTTTTCTTTATAAAAAAATGTCATGTTTTTTAATGTCCGAGCACTCGACTCTCTACACATCTGACAAACTATGTACTAAATACCCTACCCTTTAATGATAGGCAGAAATGCATGCACACACAAGCACCAATTAAACTGTGGCCATACATCTCCGTTACAACATCGTCTGCAGTCGCTGCCAAGCCAAATCATAGTCAATATCAACATGAAATGACAAACCTAGTTTCTAACAGTACATTCTAGATATTAAATCTTAACAATAAAGAGAAGAGCCTCAGAAACTGATCCCCCTCTAGTCCGCACCCTCTCTAAACCGACCAACTGTGTATGAACAGTAAGGAGAGGTTCCAAATGACTTTCAAACCTTATTAAGGTAGAAATTCCAATTCAGGGCCCTGCAAAAATATTCTTATATTCTTAATTCCTGATCGACAAATTTATAGCAGGTGGACAGGCGTCAAACATGATTTTAATCGTGAACTAGCTCAATGGACGATATATTTTATTTTCATTTTAACAAATTTTATAGATAAGATGTTATAGCCAAAAGAATTAAATAACTGGTAAATTCTCCCCCTTTTTCACGAACTTCTATACAAGAAAGTATTATCCTTATGTAAATTACACCAAAGTTATACCATTGAAAAGTTTTCATATAATTTTTTTCCTTCATTTTTGTGAGTTCTTGTTAGTCCAATTAACACTTAACTTAATTAATTATTTATAGAATTTTTTGCGAGGCCCTGTATTTCTTTCACAACTAATAAAGGCACAAGTCATAACAGTTGTAACAACCACGTACTTTAAAACAATAGACATAGTCTACAAAATCTAGGTAAATTAATAAATAAATATATCATGTTGTCTAGTGACTACAATTCAGCCCAGCCGATAGCACTCACAGATAGTTAAGGACAGCGAGTCTAAAACCACTGTCTGTAGTTGAAGAAACTTAACAAGTGTATGTCTCAAATGGCGAGTCCATACGTATCACCAACAACATTTCTTTCAAAAAGGCAGTTGATTATGTAGTCAAACATCCTTCCCGTTGTTTGAAGTTCACATATCAAATGACTCACATTTTCCAGCTTCCATAGCTGTGTTTCCCATTGGTAATTCCCCGATTTAGTGCGAGTCTCTATCTCACAATCAAATATACTGTTGTTGAATTCTTCTCATTTTGAATTTTTCTCCATTTTTTTGTTTGTTTGATAATTGGCACAGGTGAAATTGAACAAGGTGAATAATGACGATGATTAAGTGAAAAAAAATATAACAAAAAACAACAACTCAATGTGATATTATCTATCACAGATAGATAATAATAATGATGAGGTGAGAAAACGTGTAAAAATATCTAAATGAGGAATGGTAGCTTTAAATAAAACTCTACTTGTATTACTACTAATAAAAATAATAAGTTGAACGAATAACTTTTTACTGAACACAATATGAACTTTGCCTGCATAGCTATTGCAGGAATTTTATGGTTTCTGTCCTTTTGGAGAAGTCTCCGAAATTTCTCTCTCCTTCTTGTGGTCTGCACAAGGTTTTACCACGCAGATTTGGATGGTTTAACACTTTTAAAGAAGTCGAAGATTGACGACCTTCTTTCGTTGGAAGAGCCTGGCTGTTCTGTCCTCTGAGAAGCTCGCCCGCCTTGGTCACTCAGGGGGCGAGTGGTTCGTAGTGGAGTCTTGCCCTTTGCTACAGGTTTAGTTGGCGGTGTTTTGGCTATAACATCGGACTTGGCGGTCTGACGATTTTGTGTTGGAACTCTTTTGGGTATTTTCGTCGTACGAGTGTTGGGGGTAGTCGGAGGCTTTTTGGTCGTCCAGTTCAAAAGGCCATCATTCTCCTTTTCCATGTTATTGATGCGATTCTGCCATTTCCATTCGTCGATTTCCTTCTGGCAGTTTTTGATGAGATCTCCTTCAATGTCATCCAAGTGTGACACCTAAAATATATCAAAGACTTGTGTTAACTTTCATCTTTACTCTATTTACCATGTCTTCTTCAAACTGTGATCAAAATTTTTATTGTTTTTAATGCCATTTCACATCAATTTTCATTAAAATTGAAACATTTTGAATTCTTACCAGACATGGACAATCAAGGTCCAAACCAGACTTTTTGTTAATCTTTCAAGTTGCTCAGCTTGACTATAAAACATTTTAGCTATGTTGCCACGGGAGACTTACACGCAATATTAGCACAACAATGTTACTTACACTCTCCATGGTGCGTAAAACTTTCATCCACGTGGAAGACAAACGTTCGGCAGCATTAGCAGAGCTTCCCGCGGACAGTTGGCTAAGGCCATCAGAACTGGTGGAGGTGTCATCAAATGATCGGTTGGAACTCCTCGAGGTACATCTGCTTGACACAGATGGGAGACCAGGGAACCGTACGGCACGGAACTCCTACAACGCAAAAGTACACAGTAAAACACAGATATACCATAGTCAACAAATCCAGGAAACTGAACAGTAAGAAACATAGAAATATAATTGAATTTCTCACTATTGATATGACTATAGTATTATCCAAGTGTTTAAGTTAAAGATACTCCATCGCTGACGAATGATATTTTCTCTCTATTGAAAACAGGAGCAGACAAATACCCGGTAAGTATTTTTCTTGAGTTGCAAAAGTTAGTTACTTTATACCATTACCACCATGGAAAAGTTTGATCTTCAAATTTTACTTCATGATAAAAATATCAAAAATAATTGCATCATGAAAAAATTCCATGGCAATATTGTCCTATAATTCAATGTTGCTTGTTACGAGCATTTCCATTGGCTTAAAAATTTACTTTATCAGCCCATAAAGGAAAAAATGGCGTCGCCGTTTGTAACGTCGCTTCTGATTGGCTGAGATGACGGCGTAATAATTTCATAGACAAAAGAGTCCCAAAATGAATTTTAAATGTTGAAGAGATTATCTTTAGTAAATTGAATTATAAGGATTAACTTGAATAGATTTTTTATGTTATGGAGATATAACACAAAAATCTGAGTGTACTCTCATCATAAACCGCTTCGCGGTTTATTTAGAGTACACTCAGATTTTTGTGTTATATCTCCATAACATAAAAAATCTATTCAAGTTAATCCTTAAATATGGAATGAAGTACTGATTGTGCATGCACCAAAAACAAAATGAATTATTTTATATAATTTTTTGGCTTAATTAGACATAAATATATACCTGGTACACAATTAAACACCAATTATTGTTCAAATGATGGGTATCATTTATGCTCTGTCAACGGTGGAGCATCTTTAAAATTACTTGAATACATAATAAAAACAGTCAAATTTATCAGAACAACGAGCCTGCTTACTGGTTTGGGTTTGGTGATCCCAGCCCACATCTTAAACCTTTTCATTGTGAAGTCGATCATTTCATGATCCTGCATGTCAAGAGTGGACTTGAAGAACATTTGTGAACGTAGCGTCTTGTAGGTGTCCGAAAGGATAGCCACAATAAATCCAATCGGTAGGCCGTATACAAAGATGTAGAATGAATAGAAGAAGAAGTGGCTAAAGACGCGACTATGTTCAAACATCAACCAGAAATCGAAGGTGCCTCGAATTGCTCCCAGTAGTGTTGTCAGGGTATGCCAGTAACTCTCAAATCCCCCCACGTGTGATCCATACCACTGAAAGATATACACAATAATATTTTACTTGCTTTAGAAATTAATAACTTTGAACATACTTATTTCCAGTGTTGAACCACTGAAATCACTAATTTTTATCCATGCTTATAAGTCAAAATGTACGGGTTTTTTTCGCATTGGAGCTAAAATTTGACATCACTAAAATAAGTATGATTACAGTATACGTTGACTGATATATCTTTTAATGTATAAGTTTGTACATTTTATCTATTTTGAACAATTATGGATAAGGCAGGACATGCAACTTTCTTGGTGGTGGATCAAAATCAGAGTTCCGAGAGGAAAATCATCAACCAACCAACCAACCAATTTCAAATGCAGTACTTACCAAGTAGGCAAGCATTCCGTGTGTCAGGTACAGGATGGCAAATATAAGAGCCACGCCTAAGAGCTTGCCCACTGACTCACTGAGGGTTCTCTCATAGATATACAAGATCTTAATGAATCTTAGTTGCTTCACAACCTGTAATGAGTAAGCAAAAGCGGGTTTCAACAATCTGTGAAGTGAATTGCTGCTTTATCAAAGTGGTTTTTGTCACGACACTTCCCCCTATATTTAATGTCACACTACAGTGTAGCTGGTCTATAAAGACCGCCCAAGGGACAAAGACAAAGCCTTAATAGCCAGGTGGTCTTTATAGACAGATGGTCTTTTAACACAGGTCAAATTGTGTTGAAATTGACCAATGAGGATCCATGAACGTTGTCCTGTTAGACAGGTGGTCTATTTAAAGAGGTGGCTGTTAATGCAGGTGTGACTATATGAATTGTTGAGATTTTCTCTATCTTTGAGATGTAATAAGATTCTATGAGTGGTCTTATTAAGCAGGTGGTCGATATACAGAGGTGTCTGTTAAGGTAGTATGCTTTACCGTACCTTAAACATGAGCAGAAAGAGAAGCCAGGCTTGTGTGTATCTCATCGACAAATGGATATCTATTGTCGTCTCAAAGTTAACAAAACTGGTGGAGTTGACGATGAATTCATCAAAGGTGGATGTGGCCTGGACTACGCAGCCGACATATAGTCCGATCACGGCCATCGCCATCAGTGTAGTCAGCAGCTCATACAGGTTCCAGAGGCTCTTAAAGAATGAGCAACCTTCATCTCGTATCAGTAGGGCCATGTGTACCCATAGGTAAACTACTACTAGAAACATGATACTCTGTAAAGAAACAAAGACAATATAATATACGTACTGCTCCTCACCCTGAAATATTCGTAATATGATAATCATAGATGTATACAATTTTTTTTTATATATATTTATTATTTATTTATTCATTATTATCATTTTTTTGTTTTTGCCGATATAACTTCTTATTTCTTCGATCTTCGCTTACTGTACGTGCCACTCTAAATACCATCTCTCTGTCTTTTTTTTTCTCTCTCTCTCTTTCTTTCCTTTCTCTTTGTTTTTTTTTCTGTTGTTTTTTTGTTTTTCGTCTCTCTCTGTGTATATTTGATAGTATAAGGTGTATGTGTGTGTATGTGAAGAATGAAAGTGTCCTCGTTTGTCATGTCAAATGTGTTACAAAATTTGAAAAAATAAAAAATTACAAAAAAAAAAAAAAATAGTATACGTACTGTAACCATAATGAATAATAGTGCAATACAATTTTTTTTTATGATAGACATTGTGATTACCACAAAATCATAAAAATAGACACTCGCAGGAGTGAATGACTAATACCCCTGCTGCACAATTTAGTAATAACGGACAACTCTGATTCCACTCTACCCCTTCTCACTTTAACTTCTTTGCGGGGGTATAATTACGATGCTTGCTGATAATCCGAAAATAGTACACTGTATAATATGATATGTTTCGTTGTGTAGAAATTGTCGCCGTTTTCATGGTTACTATAGGACAAAAATATAAAAACAAGGAATCTTGTTTTATGCATCATTAATATTGTTGTTTCATCAAAAAACCACAAATATTTTTTTCCACAAAAAAGCTCCAAATGCACGAAAAAAGTACCCACAAATAATTCATATTATACAGTAATTGGAAATGATAATCAATATAGACAATTTGAAAATACAAGAAAATAGTTGAACCTGGTAATCATGATGTTGGATGGACAAAGGAAAAACATGAGTATGTAAGTTATGGATTTAGTGTGTAGTTTTGGTTGGACCCTTAAAATATTTCACATGAAGAAACATCTTTAATGACTTTTAACTCTAAATTTGGAGACAAGCTTACCTCGCACACCATCAGAGGGTCAACAATATCGTTAATGTAACGCAGTAACTTCTGACTGTGAATCACGTAGGAGGTGTTCACTGAACCTGGAAATGAAGACCATTAGTATATGTTAGATTACTCAAACTGGCAACATGACTATAAGAGTGAAATTGTTTGCTTATTTCACTTAATTTCTTTTGGTCAAATTAGTTTCAGGTTTAGATGCTGCAGGAAAGACAGAGTACCAGGAGAAAAACCACTAGCCAATGGTCAGTATTTGGCAATTTTTAAAACCTAGCAAACTACTCAAAAAGCATAATTACTCATTACTCTTTCAAAGGCGATTCGAGAAAATAAACCACCGCAAATAAGTTGTAAATAGTAAACCGTAAACTTTTACACCAGCAAAATTTAACAACTAAACAGTAAATTTATTAGATTTAGAAGACTATCTTACCTGTAAGTGGTAGTTCCACCAGGAGATTGACATGGGTTGTCAGATCCGTGGCCGGATTGTACAGGGTGAATTCTATGAACACCGCCCGGGTGTGTAAGTTGATCCAGTCTTTAGCTTGTAAGTCCTGTAGTATGGTGAGGGTCTCTGTATAGTTGGTCCCAAGGAACTGTACATATCCTCCTCCACTATATGAGAACACATTACCTTCTTGACGTTTACTGAAAATAAAATTAGTATTCGATAGAAATTTACCAAAATACAGTCGTGAAGAACCTTGACTCCTTCATCTAAACTTACCAGATTATTAACCTTGAAAATCTAGAAATTAAATAAGCATACCTTAATAACTCAGACAGTCTTCTACTGGCTATACTTTCGTAAAAATTCCCTATATAGTATTTGCGTATTACAGAGTTATCTGCCCTTGTGGGTTGGTATTGATTGCAATGTTGGTATGTTTGTGAGCGTAACGTAATACTTTCAGAGAAATATCTGCAAGTTTCGCTCACAAAATGATTACGTTACAATAAAATACCTACCAGCAAGGGGGCTAACTCTGTAATATGCAAAGACGGAATACTGAATCAATGCTTATACAATAGGATGCCTACCTGCCGGTCAGATCTGCAGTGAAGTAATTCCAGGAAAGGTTCTGAGCTTGATAAGTGGACCAAGATTCACCGTACGAACTCTGATCCTCTTCAAAGCCAATAGACCCCACACAGGTCTTCCCTGAGAGGAAGTCGTTGCTACCCAACATTATCAGGGAATCGTAGGCCATGCATTTCTCTGTTAGACTCCGAACCTGTCGGAGTCGGGCAATGCCCAGGAGTGTTCCGTATTCTGTGTAGTTATCAATTTCATCCCAATGTAGGCCAGGAGATAGGACTTCTTGGCTCCATACCCAGAAATCTTCAATACTGTAAAGATATGTTCAGGTATTCTTATCAGTTACAAGAAGAAATGAGTGATTTTCTTTACATATGTTATAAACAGCCTTTGGAACCAAATGAGAAGATTTTTTTATATGAAATTATGTACGTCATACAATATATGACTACATTATTATATTTTAATTCATAAATGTGCAAATTATAACTTTTGTTTCTTTAGCACATTGAAGCTCTATGAACACTTGTGGTGGAATGTCAGACACCTTAACCACTTATCCACCATTACCAAGAGGAGGAGGGTTAGTGGTAGAATTTCAGACACCTTAACCACTCTGCCACCATGACCCAGAGGTTGGGGGCTAGTTGTAGAATGTCAGATATTGTGACACAGAGGTGGAGGACTAGTGGTAGAATTTCAGACACATTAACCACTCAGCCACTGTGACCCAGAGGTTGGGGGCTAGTTGTAGAATGTCAGATATTGTGACACAGAGGTGGAGGACTAGTGGTAGAATGCAAAAATTTTAACAATTGTCCTCTGTCATCCCTTTGGAGAATTATTTTAAGAGAGCATCATACCTGGTCATATTTTGGAATGAATATGTATTGTTTGACACTGTATTCCTGACGAACTGATTCTCCGTACTGTAGGTAAAGTAAAACTGGCTCGAATTAAAGTTCACGTAACACAGGACCATCAACAGCCACAGATAGAACATGTAGGCCACGAACTGTCGCAGCATCAGACGCATCCTCCGAACCTTCTGTCCTTCCTCCCGAGCCTTTACCAGAGAGAACCCGGCTAGTGGTTTAAACTTCATTTCCTGCAAATAAACAACAAACAGGAAGATATTACAAAAGCTTGAAAAATATTTTTTAACAAACTTTTGGACATAGAATACAACACAAAGTAATTGAGCAATCACAAGACTATAGCCACACTCCGTGTTCGCAAAGGCGTGTGTATCTAAAATTATTAAGATAGGCACGCTTACCTTAACAGTTTCCACAGCATTGTCGATAATTGGCTCAATATCAATGACGTCGTTTTCATCGTACGGGTCGACCTTCTTCTCGATTCCAGCGATGTACAGTGCCATGAAGAGAGCCTGTCAAACAAAGGTTTAAATTTACATCTAATGTAAACATGCACAAGCATAGGGTAACACATGATTGTGTTTGTAAGTTTTGGCATGGATGTAAGGTTTTAATGACACAACTCAACTTTTTCAATTTATACACTATTTCATTTTCAATTTATACACTATTTCATTGACAACATTTTCTTTTTCATTTCTGGCAGATAAAACAAGTGTGTCATATCTGTAACTTATGGGCAAATTTTTTTGTAGCATAGATTCTGCAAATGCATTTAGTAACACAAATACACACATTATTTTTTTCAACTGAAATTGAAAAATAGACACTCAGCATGAATTCCCCCATGTGCAAATTTTAATGTAGACAATTTAGTCAAACCTGTTTATAAAGACCACAAAAGCACAAAGAAAAATGGTCTTCATATATACAGACTAAATTTTGAAACCCAAGGAAAGCAGTCTTATCTAGTAGGTGGTCTTTATACAGAAGTGGTTGCTAGGGTAGGTTTTCAAAACGCTTACCTTGACCGTCTCAAAGAACAGGAAGGAAAACACAACACTGAACAGGAGAGCCAGCACCCATTGAAGGGCGATCTCAGCGCCGAGCTGGTAGCCGTACAACATCACGACGATGACGGAGAGCACGCTCAGACAGAAGCACAGGAAGTAGCCCACGTACACAAACCAGGGGGGCAGGGTACAGCCAGACTTCCTCTTACGAATGTCGTTTCCTTCCATCGTAAACGACCCCACGACGCTATCTGTAATGTATGGATATACAGATGCAGTTATAAATAAATACTTGAATATAGCAAATATGCTTTCAACAAATTGATGGTAATTAACGTAGTAATTTTCATTCCCCATCAAGGTTCCTATAAGATATCTGTTTAATTTTCATAACAAAGTAATTTTGTTGGTCCCCAAAGGTTCGTTATAACTGTGTTTTACTGTACTTCCTTCAAAATAATTATCATGGTAATTAATGTTCTTAACAGAATTCCGTCTTTGCATATTACATATAGTTGTCTCCCCTTGAGGAAAGGTATTGATTGTGACGTCATGTATTTGCGAACTTAACATCATGTTTTTCATGAAGAAAAAAAACCAACGTGACTTTCTCTCACAAAAAAAATGACTTCAAATTGATACCTACAAGCAAGGGGGATAGCTCTGTAATAAGCAAGACAGAATAGACTTTGCCGAATAAAAATTTACAAAAACTTACGAGTAATGATGTCTGGGTGTGAAATCTGTCGAGCTAACAATGAGTTGGGTCTTAGAGGCTGCGCCCCGGACATGTTGGCTGTGTTTTCCACAGAAGGCATACCGTTGGAGCGTCCCCCAGGTTTTAGTCCAGACATCCATTTAGCTACACTACCAGCAGATGTTGGTTTCCTAGAGGAGAAAGAAATAAGGAAATTGTCTTATCATACCATTGTTTTATAGAAGAAAATCTTAAAATGATATGATTATTTGATCTCACAATGCACTGTAAAATTTGTTTAAAGATGCTCCACCACCGACAGAGTATAAATGATATTCTTCATTTGAACAATAATTGGTGTTAAATTGTGTATATATATGCCTAATTAAAACAAAAAATAATATAAAATAATTTGTTCGCATTAAGTGCATGCGCAATCAGTACTTCAGTCCATACAGAATATAGTGTCACGAAATTTTTTCGGGATGCAATTAATTATTTTTCATATTTTTAACTTGAGGTAAAATTAGAAGCTCAAACTTTTCAATGGTGGTTATGGTGTAAAGTACGTAACTTTTGTAACTGAAGAAAATTAATAAATCGTCTGCTCCTGTTTTTGATAGTGAAAAAATAGCATTTGTCAGCGGTTGAGCATCTTTAAAGATTCAGCGATTCAATATCATATTTCTAAGAAAATTACAAATGTCTATGAGATATAACTGTCTACACTTCTTTAAATAAAATGGGACAGGGCAAACTCCAAGCTTCTTGACTTACCTGTTGGACAGACTTGGCTCTTCTCGTGGTGTAAAGTTGCGCTGTGTACCTCCTGAGGAGGGGATGGCGTTGTAGCTGGAGGAAACAGCTGATATGCCAACACTGTGGATCGAATCCTTCCTCTTCAAGGATACATTCTTTGGCTCCGTCTTGCCTTTGCCGGACTTCAAATGTTTGTTGTCATCCATGGAATGATGTACAGGTGGTTTATTTCTGTAAATAAACATTCAAGATTTATTTCAATTTTTTTTTCAAATTGTCAAAGGGAAATGTTGTATTATTAGCGGGTAATAACAAAATACTTCACTCATTTAATTCTACAATGATTTAAGTTTAATGTAAGTATGTTCAATGTTCAATGTTTGTATAATTCCCAAGTGGGGATTTCATTTATTTATTGACAGCTTAACTAATGTAAACCAAATTATTGAAATCAAACTTTTATGCTAGGTAATAATCTTTTTACATCAAATATATTTTTTCACATTCATTGAAATTTATTCTGTAAAAGAGATTAAAATAATTTTGTTGCATGCAGAATGCATTAATGATTAAGCATGCAATAAGATGTTAATGTAAATTTGTGAAATATTTTGATTCAAGACTCGTTGATATTTTTAATTAAGATAAATTTGCATTAATAATTACCCTGTTGTGATTTTGTGTTTACTGTTCGCCTGTTCCTTGCGGGAGGTCTCAGCCTCTATATTATCGAGGTACTCCATGATGTCATCGGCAGCATCATTCACCTAGAAATAATACCGATGAGCTTCTGATGATCTATAACACACTTTGTACAGTCTCTGAAGTAAACAAGTGGCCCAAGAGGCCTGTAATGTTCACCTGAATCCTTAAATACGTTCTAAATCATGATTTTCTAGCCCAGGTAAGCTAATTCAACCAAAAATATTCAATTGGCCGCTATGACTAGTGTGGACTCAAAAATCAAGGTAAAAGGATATTATTATTTCATAGCAAAACTATACTTCTTAAAATTCTGATGCCAAATCCATTTGCTTAATTTTTGCTATGAGATTTGTTGAAATTGAAAATTTGATATCCTGAACATGGTGTCTTAAAAAAGAGCAGATCAGAAAAAAAGCTTCAACCAGAACAGGAGTTCAACCTGAGACCAATAATCTCATGACAGACCGTTAATTCACCAGGAGAAACCCGGCCTAAAGCAGTCTGTTGTATTTCAAATCAATAAAATATATTATTGTTATCAAAAAAAGTAATTATAAGATAATATTAGAGACTTTCTGAGACTGGAGGCCTACCTGTGAGTTCAGTGTGGCCCCGTCCAGTTTGGTATTGCCACTTGTACTTGGCTGGGCTTCCTCAGTACCAGATTTGGGTGGAAGATGTTTCTTCCAACTCTCTTTGAACGTCCCCCCTTCCCACCGACCAGGATTATTTGTCCTCTCAAGCTGTGGGCAAAGATAATTTTCATAATCGTCAGATATTATATTAAAAAAGAAACTACTTTGATAATATGAAATTTGCAGAATCCTTTTTTTTTTGAGGAGCTTTTGCTGCATCATCTTTTTTTGCTTTATAACATAATTCACATTTATAGATAAATGGAACAATTTCTGGCCACAAGAATATGAAACAGTCTCAGGTCTAAAAAAGACTCAGTATGTTTAGGCGTAACATGTTATAGATCATTGTCGTTCTCCTAAACAAGAATTTAACTTTCGTCATCCTGAAGCCTGCAAGTTTTTATTTGTCATTTTTATAACGTAAATTACATAGACCTCTTGATAGAACTAAAACATTTTAAAAACAGATTTATCATGATTACAGAAATCAGAATATTAAGAACACTTCTTACCTTTCTATCAGTTTTGTTTTCACTAACACTGCTGTTGAAGCTATCGGAGGATGATGGAACTTTCTCAATCTTAAGTGGGGTTTTCAAAGTACGAGTCCGTCGTAAAGACAGGGACTGGCGAGGAGCAGCAACAGAAGCCTTGTAAATCATGTATAAGGATTAATTACAGTTGGTCAGATCTTATATAAATCTATTAACAAAAGCTGTTTTAGAACAGCAAAGTGTAACTCTGGTAGGCAGCCATTACCATTAAGAGCCCTATAGGCAAGTTGAAATTCTTAAAATATTGCATTTTTTCATTTAAAAAAAGATTTATTAAAATCAGAGAAATTTTTGTCTTATCAAAGACATTGATGATGAGACTGGGTTTTTGATGATTTTTTTTTTTTATGTGAACATTAATTTATATATTATAAACTAAGTTTCTTTCGTGTGGGATGTACCAGGAAATTCGAAAAAGTTTATCTTTCCAAATTGATATCTATCATTTATATTGATAAGAATTTTCCTTCATTTTCAATTGGCAAAAGTTAATCTTTGCAAATTTGTTCTGAAATGAAAATCGTCGAATTTAGAAGTCGCAACAAATAGTTATTTTAGAATATCTCATTTGCATAATGATGAATTATGGGTACCAGTATTGAATCGGAGGTGCTCTCTCTATCTCCGAGGTACGATATCAGGTCCTCGTTTGTTTGGAATGATGAATATATGGATTGGTCACAGTTGTTTTCAATCTCGATTGTCTCCGCTGTACCGGTTCTCATGCCTTGTTCAAACAGGTTGTTCTACAAAGAAAACACAGATCAACTCTATAATATCGCAATATTCAATTTGAATTTAATGATGATTTCTTTTCATCTCTTATATCTAATAATATTATAGGTAGTTATCCTACTTTTTATTTATTTAATTTTTTTGTTGTTTTTTTTCCAAGTTCTAAGGCAAGTAGACTGAACAAAAAGTTAGTGACCTATGACAACACCCTTACAAACTCCTTTACATGTTTGAAACAGACATTTTTGAAACCTTTTCTTTGGGTCAAAATTGGAATGACCTTATATAAGCCCAATGCAGGGGATATTAAGAAGAAACAAGAGAGCCATTACCTAAATAAAACTGTAAATATTGTATCCATATGCAAAACAGCAAATTCACAAACACAGCAATGTATTTTTGGCAGACATATGCAAATCGAAGACACATCAAATTATAATATTTTCATGAACCATTGAAACATTTCCTATTTTTCAGAGGTACTCAGTTTTTTTAAGAGGAAACAAAATGTACATGATTCAAATACCTTTGAGCGACTCTTCTTGAATATACTGATAAGTATGATGCTAAAAGGAAAGACGACAGCATTGGTTGCCATGGCAACGACAACTTCCTGCCATCCAAAGCTGCCGGCGGTTTCTTCGGTGTTAATGACGCCGTACCAGATGATGTTGATACACATGAATACATAGAGGATGGTCACTATACAGGTGGCTCGCTGGACGCGTGTAAATCGACTGTTGGCTGGACGGTCCATAACAGACATCCATAGATGGCGATCTGACACGGAACTTGACCAAGCATGACCAAATATTCTTGTGAAGCGTTGTATTTCAGCAGAACCTTTAAGTGAAATTGATAGCAGTTCAATTTCAAGAAAGGTATTCGGTTACTTACAATATGAACATTCTTCTTTACAGATTTGTTTGAAGTTGGCAACACAAAACATAAATTGAACTTGATTGATTACTGATGACCAGATAGCTTTAATAATTGGAAGAGAATATGGCTAGTGTTTAGAGATCCAAGGTTCGAATCCCAGTCTAGCCGCTTCCTTTTCCCCTTCCTTTTGAAACACTTAATGCAACCCTTTCCCCAGCAACCCTCCTTGTACTTACACTCTCCCCAAAATCTTGTTAGGGCCATGTAAAGCTATCAAACAACAACAAAAACAATCATCAGTCTCTGAAGCAAAGTAGTGTAGACAAGGCCTACCTGCAGCATAAATCTCTTTCTGAATATATCCATAATCTTTCTCCAGAGTAAGCCAGACATTTCCGAAAAAGAAGTACTTTTGGTCGGTTTGAAGATCTCTGACAATGATCTGCACCATGTACCAACTTGGGTCCAGGCCGTGATTGTCATGCCAGACAAACACCTTGGAGATGTCGCCAAGGTTTGTGTCGTGCGCGATGATGAATGAATCTTGACAGTTCCTCTGGAATGCTCCTTTCTTTGACAAATGTTTCCGGTTGCTTTTTCCGTACTCTCCATACAACTTGATCCCGACATGAGCAGACGTTCCTGGGGTATAACAACAAATTGTTTATATAAGTTTTCTCTCCAAAATGTATACAAAATACAGTAAAGGCATATTGAAAATTGTCTCAATCATAAAAAACTTGGAAAGCCAAATTGCAACAGTTCAAAACAGCTAAAATTAAATGTTCTCCTTTTACCTAATATCATGAAATTTTTCACCTGCAAAAATAACGGCTTTATGGTACACTTGGGATTTTAAATGTACCTTTGGTTATGATTGTGGTTTCAGATACAGTCTTTCTAGAGCTCCTTTTGACTGAATTGTCAGCCATCGTAAAATCTAATTATGGATAATGAACTAATACATGATCACTTACCGGCACCTCTCTGTTTGCCTGTTACCACAGTAATCTCGTACTTAAAGGAGCCATCTTTGCCACACAGAGGCACAGAAGAGATTCTCTCAATGTCACGGAGGTCAAGACGTCTACTGATGATGGCTGCCACGATGTAAACCACGAAGATGATGGCAGATGTCACAAACACAACAGGATTGGTGTAGAGGTCAATAAACTGGAAATATTCAAGGTCATTAAAATTAAGGTAAAAAATACAGAAGTCTTCAAGATCATTAAAATATAGGTGATTTAAGTTGGAAACTGGAAATATTCAAGGTAACTAAATCCAAGTAATTTACCTGAAGGCATTCAAGGTCATTAAACATTAGGTCTTAAAATGGAAATGTTCAAGGTCATTGAAATCATGCAAGATATATCAGTAAAATCACAAGATATTAATTCATTCACCCCTGAAGACACATTAGGCTCTTCTAAATCAAAGGCTAGACCAGTCCATTATGAAATTCCAGGGGTGAATGAGTTGAAATTGTAAAATGAATATAAAATATACAATTCAAACCAACCTCAAGGTCGCTGAAGCTTATGGCATTGATAGGCACCAGCATGCCTCCTCCAAAGGCAGTCAAGTGGTTACATTTACACACAAGGGCGATGGCAATGCATTCTGATGTGGGGTAACAGCCTTGGGTCGACCACTCTCGCTCAGTGGTGTCGTAGTACATACACGAACTCATGTACACGGCGGCAGACACATTCAACAGGTACGAGTCGTTGGCATAGACTGAGATTCTATATGTGTTGGATGTGTCATAGTTGCTGAAAATAAAGCACTTATGTCATATACACTTTCAAAGTCAAAAAGAAATAATTTAATTTCATATGTTACACTTTACACATATTTCTATTGGTAAGAAGTTTGAGGTTAATTTTGCAAAGGCTGAATGATTTGCGTGTCGAGTAAGGTATCGATGTTGCCCTTTGAGATAGCCACAGCTACAACTAAGTAATTGAACCCAACCTCGAAATTATCCTTATTACTCATCATTAGTTTTGAAGTTGAAGAAACGGACCTGCACTTTTGTGAACATGTCCTGTAGTTGAACCATGAACATAAAACAACTAAATTTGGTTTGTACCTGATTAGCATCGCTGTCCCATGCAACAACCATTAATATTTCTACCAACGAAATAGCATGAAAACTCTAAACAGCAAAAGAAAGTATCGATAAATCTTTCATGTTATACAGAAGTAAACGTTGTCCTGACTAGGAAACTTACTTGATATAGAAGGTATAATCCCGGTGGTCGCTTGGCAGAGTATCTGAAGCTACAAGATGCATGGCTTCGGTGTGTTCCGATTCAGACGGATTAGCAATGTTGACTCCGAAGTAGAATGATGCCATTGAAGGCGTGGCCAATGCTTCTGCTGAGGCTCCGTCAATGTTATTTACGGAAACCTGGATGAACAACGCAGAACCACTCACCCCCGAACTGGGGACTAGTTTAATTAGCTGAGGCGAGTCACTGTTTACGGATTTATGTATGTAGTTAAGGTTCTTTGTTGGATCGTAACCACTGTTACCAACAATGCTGGCATTTGTGATATTGATATTCTCCCCTTTACCGCTGAGCACCAGTTTGACACTGTCGGTGTCTGAGAGTCCGCTGATGGATATGTCTGCTCCATTAGTATCTTTAAGAGTCAGACTGGCCATGCGAGTTTCTACGATGAAATCGTTGGTATAGCCCCAGGTGAATGGGCTCGGGTCGCTGTTGATGTAAATCTGGAAAACCTCGGTACCTGCCGCGATCCGGCCTGTCAGGATGTCACTACTAACCGTGATACCACTTTCTGCTCCGACGTAATCGAGGTTGAGATCGTCGCTGGTCGTCCTGACGCCATAAACCGCCATACTGTTGATGGTATATTCCATCGGATCCTGTCCCAACATCATCGATTTGAGGTTAAGCGCGATAATATCTTCAGCTTGCTTTATAGCCTTTGTGACTATATCCTGTCTGTGAGTCTGTCCAGTTAAGGAAGATGAGGAGAATATATCAGTCAGATTGCTCACGGATGGTATGTACACCTGCATCGAATCGTTGAACCAGCCGGAGACTAGAGACGTGCTAGTGGAATAAACGGCCATGTTTACGGCTGTCATGGCGTTGGCCACAGCTCCAAGGAGATGGTTAGTAAGTATGCTGCTCTGCTCCAGACCTTGTCGTACTCCATTTTCCATGGTATTCTTCAAGTTCTGTGTGAGGATTAGAACCTGGTCCTGGCAGGTACTTGTCTGGAACTCATCCGCGTAAGTCTGTAACAGAATATTAAAGTATATCTGTTTAAGAGGAGTCATCAAAGCAAGCAAAAAAAACAAAAGTTAGGAATTTATTTCTTAGGAGCAAACAGAGAAATATATTTTTCATAATTAACTAAGCAGTTTTATATTTAAGTACCATAAAATCTAATATAATTTCTGCAAATATTTCTCTGCTCATATAAATTTTAAAGTGTGCAAATTACATTGATAGATATGGTTTCAAAATTTGCACGTTCGTACATCAATTTTTAGAGTTCCTGAATATTGTTGAAGTTGTTCAATACATACTAATTGAAGACTATTGTCAGCATTTTCAGCCTAGAAAAGTACCTGCGTAGATTAAACTGGTGCGCAATTTACACAAGTTTTTATGGTAGAAACCAGTTAATTAGGTTTATAAGTATAAAGCTATATCTTACCGTTAGGTGATCCATGAAGAACGCTGCCTGTTGCTGCGCCACGTTATCCTCCAAAGGCAGACCAAGTAAGGTCAAGGTCAGGATATTCCGTAGCGAGGCTCTTAGGTATTTCTCGTTGTCGTTTGTAGCCACGCGTGAGAGTTCGTTTATCTCATGGATCATGGTGATGCCATATTGTAACAACAGAGTGGGACTGTTTTCTTTCACAAGGCCTAACATTTCTGAGTTGGCTTTGTCCCACAGAGCTTCGGCTTCAGTTTGTCCACCGGTTGTAACTATACCATTCACAGTGATCACCCTGAAAACACAAGACAGCGGTTCCAAAATTTGATTTTTATCAACAAAAACATTTGTTTTATGGTTTAAAGTAAAGAACCACTTAAAATCTGAACATTTTGACCTCTGATCTATGAGACTAAACAATGCACATCATCTGTGGCTGATTCAGGAATACAGCAAATCTTTTATTGCATAGACAATTATTTTCAAAATTTTCACGATTTGAATTAAAAATGATGAAATTAAATATTAAGTGTCTTTCAATTTTTATGAATTTGGTTATGCAGGTGTGATATGTGATTCAAACATATCTCAATAATTCGCGAATTAAATTTTCTCAATCATAGCAATGACTTTAAAATCGTGAAAATATCATCCCCGGAAATATATCCAGCTATATGGTATTCACATCTCTCATTACATGAAATTATCTGGTGAAAAAATAATTGGAACTATCCACTTACTGGTCTAGACCTTCGAAGACACCGCCAAAACTGTCAATAACAAACACCTTCACTTGTACCGTTGATCGAGAAACTCCCGACCACGATGTTAAGTACACGTCATTCTGGGATTTAGGTCCGGAGTAGATGACCAGGAACTGACCCGCAGAAGCCGAATCGGTGCTGTAGGCCACGATTTCATACAAGAGTTCAGTTGAAGAGCTATCGGGATCTGTGAAGCCCTGGCAGTCGACGGACAGTGTACTGAAGACATTAATGGTGGAACTTGCTACATTACAACCAATACCAGTTGGTGGTAAATTGGCGAGTAATTCAATCTCGGAATAAGATGAGGTCGTCACAGAGTTCTCAGTCTTCGTTACAGTTAGTCTGAATGTATAGGGCTTGCCGTCTATAATCTGATCCTTTTTGACAACTAAGTTGGATTTGGTATCGCCAGTGCTTGTACTGGTGGATGAGAGACTGAAGGCTTGTGGGCCGCTATCTTCGTAATGTGCCGTCCACTGGTAGGTGACGGAGGCAGACCCGCAGTCCGTACAACGTCCTTGAAGGGCTAGTTGATTGGAAGAACTGATCACATTCGTGTAGCTAGCTAGGCAGGACACACACATAATTTCCACAGATGGCACTTGGGAATTTCCAACAATCAGCTGAAAGTCAAAATGTAAAATAATAATTATCGATTTTAAAATGAAAATTATATTTATCAAACATATTTTAGAAAAGTATTCAACATGGTGGAACTGAAATAAAACATTTTAAATATCAGGTACATATTATAATATACACTGCACTGAAATATTTAAGAAGGTCTTTACTGAAATCTAAATTGCAATCAGATAAAAGAAATCTGTTTTAATTGTCAAATAAAACTATGCAATTTTGATAATTATAAATTGCTTCAACCAACTCCAAAACAGTTCGGCTTGTCTATAAAGACTACAACATATCCAAGACCTGTATACCAAGTAGTTAAGTGGTCTCAATACACAGGTCAAATTGTGGTAAATAAGATCCCCAAGAGAGTGGTTTTATTAAGCAGGTTGTCGTTATATAAAGGTAAATGTATTGTGACTGGCTACTCACCTGTTGAGTGTACGATCCAGACGACCTGTCAGTCGCAGACACCGTCAAAGTGACATCATATATTTGACCTTCTGTAAGGTCACTGGCAGAGATATTGATAGTGCTCGCACTTCCGGATACTGTTGTACAGGCATTTGTCACAGTAGACTGTAAACAACAAACAAATTTAATTAAAATCCTCAGAATCATTATCATCATTGATTTATTCAAAATTTGTTAATTTGAAAAGTATATTCAAATTTTGCAAAAGTAATTTGTTTCATTTATAATTAAAAATTTCATTTATCGAAGGTATTCATTGTCTTTACAATTCAGGTAAGTGCTCATATTATCTCCCCTGAAATAACTCTTTCTTCATGGAGAAAATTAATTATCTTCCCCAATAAAATGTTTCTCTCCATAAAGAAATTGAATTATTCCCTGAGAAATAAAAACACATTCTTCATGGAGGAAATAATTTTACTCCCTTGAAATAAAGCTTCTTACTTCATAAAAAATTAAGAATTATCTCCCTTGATTTAAAGCTTCTCTTTCCATGGAGAAATCTTCATGGAGAAAAATAATTAACTCCGTTGAAATTAAGCTTCTTTCTAAATGGAGAAAATGAATTAGCTCCCTTTAGAAATCATATTTGATAGGAACTCGACTTACCCCAGATACTCTGGTACAGGACCAACTATAGGATAGGAAGGAAGTGTGATCTTTATCGTAGGAAGAGCTCCCGTCAAGTTTATACAAGGTATTGGCTGGAATTTTGACAGTCTTTCCTCCAGATATAACAGCTACAAGCTCGGTCATCAGTACTGTCACGTTAAACTGGACCGTCTGCTCCAGTGGCGTGGACCGGTAAGATGCCACCAATACAACACAGAAATCTCCCTGATTGAGTGAACCATTAATTAACATCAGCTTTGGTGTTGTGGTGATGATAGCGTCTGTTAAAGTGACTGGGTTTGCTAGCGTCTCAGCGCAGCTCGTAACGTTGTAGGCCGTCCACTGATACTGTAAATCGTAGGAGGTACAAGTGAACCTGTTGATGTACACCTCAAACATAATGGAGTTGGCTTTATAGGCAACTTTGGAGGTCTCGCCTCCGGCTGTGATGATCGGAGTTGGACACGTCAATTCATCAATGTCGAAAGTTTTCGTCACAGTGATACTGCTTATGTCGTTGTGAACTGTGAGTGTTAACACGTAAGTCTGCTTGACAGTGAACATCTTGGAGAGAGTTCCCGTTTCAGTTGATGTGGCAAAATTAATTGGAGAAAAGCTCCAGTCGTATGTTACACCAACCAAATTGTTTCCAGTCACGGTAAAATCGACCGTGTAGTTCACAAACAGATAGATATCGTCGGACATTGTAATGGCCACGTCAGATATTGGTCCTATGATGGTAAACCAACACGTGGCAGTGTCAGAACTCACGAGGTTGCTCACATTCAGATCAAGATTATAGACATTTGTCTGTGTAAAAGAATAGCTAAAGGTTTTTCCAGTTTGCTGCACATTGTTGGAGTCAACTACTACCGCCCAAGAATACGTAACGTTTGTACCTTGTGTTACAACTGCGATAGCTTGTGCCAGGTCCGTCACATTGACAGTAGCATTACAATTCTGAATAGCTAATCCTTGTATTGGGTCTTCTATTTCAATGCTGATGGAGGTGGTTTGTGTCGAAATCTGGTTGGAAACATTTAATGACACAACGTAGTTCTGTGCTGTGGTAAATGTATGAGTTGTGGTGTCAGTGGTAGTTGTCGTGGTTGAAGAATCTATCGTCCATTCAAAGGTCAGATAATCCGCATCACTGTTAGGAACGGCAGTGAAGGTTACAAGTGAATTTGTCTCGGCCGCATTGGAGCTGGAAGTCATACTAAGGGAGGTAAGCGGAGTTTGAATAACAATATCAATCGTCTTCACCATTGAACTCACATCATTTGTTACCGTCATCGTTAGGGTGTAATTAGCGACGGCAGCAAACGTGTAGTCGAAGGTCGTGCCCGATCCAGAGTGACTTGACACACCAGACTGACTCATATCCCAGGTAATAGTGATATCATCTCCTTTGGGAACGTCGGCTGAGAACTGCACAGCGCTGTTTACGGCGACATATGGATAATATACAAGATTACTTGGTATTACGATCGTAGCATTTTCTATCACGTCCAGAACAACATAGGTGACCGATTCTGTTGCTGAACCCAAAGGATTTGTAACAATGACGCTGTAGACGTATGTACCTGACGGACTTATGGAAGTCGCTAAGTCTGCTGTTGTTACGCCTAAAGCTGTGTTGTTTTGATGCCAGGCGTATGATAGTGTTGAGCCTTGATTTACCGTAGTAGTTAGGGCCAGACCTGCAGAGGTAGCTATTGGGGAGGTATCATTATTACTTATGGCTACACCGGATATTGGAGTCTCTACAATTAAAGTCAAATTGGTTTCCTTATTACTTGGTGAGTTTGTTGCTGTGACTTTCACGCAAAATTCACCTTCTGCTGTAAAGTTGTAAGTCAGTGTATCTGTATTGAACAACGTGTGAATAGTTGTTCCAGCCGAGTCGAGAATCGTCCAATCAAAATGAACGTGCAGTGCAATGTTTGCTGCGGCTGTAAAAGTGGTACCTGTATTTATTGGAACATATGTGCCACCAACTAGATCGTTTGAGGATATAGTGACGTTGGTCACGGGTTCGTGTACTGTCATGGTCAGCGTAGCCGTAGCTGACGGACTGATATGGTTACTGCCGATAACCGTAATGACATATGACCCACTGGCAGTGTATCCTGGGTTCATGTAGGTACCTGTATCTGTTGTAATTACACTACAAGTATCACACATTTTCCAGTTGTATGTAATGTGGGAGCCCACGACAATGGTTTCCATGCTCAAGTTTGCGTTAATCAAAATGTCATTTGTGGTTGACGGTTCAAACACGAGACTTGTGAGTGTATCCTCAACTACGATTGGCAGACTGAACTCTGCTGAGCTCACTTTATTCGTAGCTGTCACATTCACAAAGACATCGCCGTTGTTTGAGAAAGCTTGCGAGAGGGGATTAACGTTTGAATCAGGCTGTCCTGCCACGGAGAAGGTGTAAGTAATAGCCGTGCCTAAACTGACAGCGGCCGTGTATGTGGATGTAGCGTTAGTGGCACGGTAGTTAATGCCACTGTCGACTGTACATTCAGCACAAGTGAGAACTAAAGATTCGATCGTCTCTAGATACGTTACCGATATTGTAACATTATCAGAACTGATTTGATTGGCTGCAACCACGTCAACTGACAGTTCGGTGGCAGTTCCATATTCCAATCCATAGATGGTATTCGATGTTGTATAGTTGGAACCATCATACATGTAAGTATACCATACGTCTGTTCCTGTGGTGACAGATGCAGTAAGATTAACTGTCGCTGGCGCTCCTGAGATGATGTTCCCCAAAAAATTGGAAGCAATGTTCAAACCTGTCACTGTATCTTGAACTCCTATTGAACTAGACTGAGTGGTTTGAATACCTGTTGCATTGTGGACTAAAGTTACCGTCACAGTGTAATTATTGGCGTTAGTGAACGAGTGTGATGTTTCAGTCAACCCGACGCTTGTATCAGATGCACCGTCATTGTAGACCCAGGCACAATGCAGAGTGGATGGGTCAAAGCTAAGCACGTCGAGTTTGAACACGACCGAGGTTCCAGTCATAACATATCTATTGTGGGTGAAAGATAGGATCTGTAGTGTATCGGTGTCAACAGCTCGAACTTCAAGCGAGTCGTACAGGGTAGCGAAGGTATTATTAGCAATGACTGTGAGATTGTAGACGCCAATTGATGAGATAGTCAAATTGTATTCATTGACGGCAGTATAGTCACTGGCTAGACTTAGCGTGGGTTCCTGAAAACTGTAGGTGATGTGTGAACCAGTTGAGACAGAGGCTGTGAATGGTTTCATGGTATTTATAAGGATGGTCGACGTTCCTGCCAGGGTCAGCCCAGTAAGTTCTTGTTCGACTGTTATGTTGATGGTTGTGCTTCCAGAACTGATACCGTTCATAGCAATGACAGATACGCTGTACACAGGATTTGAATAAGCACTGAACACATGAGATTCACTAGACGAAGTCTGGTTGACAAGAGTTGTCCCATCTCCAAAGTCATATGTATAATAAATAGTTCTGCCGTAGTAACTCGGTCCAGGTAATGTTGGCGTGAACGTTATACTGTTGCCCTCCAAGATAACATCAGAGCTGGTTGATAGTGACAGTGATGTTATCAAAACAACAATGTCAATCGGGGAAGATATATATTTGGCACTTAGAAATGAGTCATCTTGTAAAAAAATGGCGACAGTATATGAGCCAGTTTGGGTGTAAGTCGAGTTGAGCTTAAACTGTTGAGTTGCAGATGTTATGGTTGTTGTAATAAGCTGTGGAGGTCCGACTCCAAAAATCCACATGATGGACACTTCCGCACCCACAGCTGCGTCCACGGTAGCACCATATTCATACTGAGTGTTTTCCTCCAGAATACTAGGCACGTCTGTGAATTGGAAATTCTGGAAATTTGCTCGGACTTTTACAGTGACACCGATTTCTGCAACAGCATAACTGTAGTCATCCGAAGCGTTCACAGTTACAACATGGTAAGGCACAGTCGTGTTAAGGAACTTGTGAGAAAATGAAGCACTATTTGCATAATACTCCAAAGAACCGTTCACATAATAATAATACATTGTTGGTGTACCAGTGCCCACTGTCACTGTAAAGGACGTCTGCTCATCATATGCCACATAGTTATTGCTCTGTGAACTAGAAAGTGAGATGGAAACGCCACTGATCACTTCAAAAACTCGGACTGCGACAGTGATGTTCGCCGAGCTCACCTCGTTTGATACATCTACATGTACATCCATATCACTGGTGAAAGTATATGAAGTTGTGGCAAATGGAAGTGCAGGCCAGTTGGTGTATGGCTCACAAACTGACGCAGCTGCAAAACTTGGACACGAACTGCTGAATGTTGTTGTAGTCGAAGTGGAACCGAAAGTCCAATTTGCTGTCAAATCCGTACCAAAGTTTGTCACCAGTAGCAGATCAGTGGATGCTCCAGATTCAACGAAAATAGTATCGCTAGCCTGTAAAGGGGGAGACAACCAGCCCAGACTTCCCAACATTTCCTGTGACGTAATGATTTTGGTCTTTGTAATCGCTGGGTCTGGTACAGTTAGGTCAAACACCGTCGGCCCTGTAGTGGTGAAGTAGCCTATAGAACTGGGCATGGTCTTACACTCTGGTTTAGAGTAGATGGCATGGAAGTAACACATAGTGTTATTCTTCCACGAGGTAACGCTGAAGGTGTCGCCGGCCGATAACCAGCTATTTACAGCCGACTGTTGCGAGTTCTGAGCCCATTCACCACCCGTGTCGCACTGAATGACGTCATCTCCTGTATCGGTTTGGAATGCAATGATATCGTTGGACTGAGCTTCGATTTCTCCCGCCAAAACAGTGTAATACTGGAACGCTCCGGCAGGGACAACAACAAAGGATTGTCCTATAAGTCTGTAGGTGGGGGCAGCTCCTACATAGGATTCCGCACAGCTGGCACACTCACAAACGTCAGCTACAGGCTTACAGGTGTCGTCGTAGAAACAATACTTCATCCCGTCCGTACACGTCTGAACGGTCGGACACGTAGTGGCAGTGGACTTACACGAGCCGTATCTGGCCCCATTTGTATTACACCCTGAAATACAATAACAATAAATCAAGAACAATCCCTAAGATCAACACTGTAAAGAAATCTTTTAAAATAACGTAAATATATAGAGTATCTTTTTCATGAACGCTATATATATAAGACTTTCAAGAATTTAGTTATCCAAAAAGATGCCTTTCATCTTGAAGTAGGACGATTATTTCAAGTTTGATAATAGCAATATACTTAAGCAGAACTATCAAATTATTTGAATACAATAGTCTGTCATGTTGAAAGGGACATCTCAACCCAAAATCTTGAACGGTTGAAATGTCCCTGTCCACTTGACAGGCCCATGTAAAATTATTTTTCTCCAATGTTAAAAATTGCTTTCAAACATTTTCATCACACCATTGACACAAAGGTGTTGTAATTGCGTTAAAATTAATTGATGAGGGCATGATAATGTACTACACAGATGAAGTCAATCAAATTGTCCAGTACATGTCAGCTATCTTACATATACTCCCCTGTGTAAGTCATTTTTTAACTAGCAACTTTGAGTTATTGATATCCTAGTGAAAGATGGGAAAATTTAAAATCTTGCTTTCTGGTTCAAACTCTTATCAAACTATGACATTTACCTGGCGTTACAAACGTTTCTCCGCTGTTACATTCTGGTCTCCATATTTGGAAAGCTACAGTCTGTGACGAAGTCAGGTTTGCTGTTTTGAAGTTCCATGCTACTACAGTAGCACTGGCCTCAGGTGTTGAAATTGGATGTCCTGCAAGTCAGTATAACATATTTAGAACACATGTTTACAGATATTCAACAATGTATCTTTCATATAATTTTCCCATATACAGTAAAACACGTTTAAAACAAACACTTACAACAAATTCATGATTATAACGTACATAATGTAGTACATGCTTCCTTTAAAATGGCTGTCATATGTGTATAATGAACTATGCTTGAGTATACAAAAGTGATTTTGTTGGTCCCCAGAGGTTCGTTATAACCAGGTTTTACTGTAAGAGTTTTTCTTGAAAAAATTTCATGCCTTTATTTTCCATTCAAGACACAAACCGGGCGAGGAAGTCAATATACACCATCAACTGCTATATATTCTTACACTAATTGTGAAGACAGTTGCTAGGTTACCTGGGAAGAGCGTAACGATTCCTATAGCTGCGGCTGGTGTTGAGACATTAGGAAGCGAGCTCAAGGTATAGGCTAGTGACGTAGGATTCAGGTCCATGGTCCCAACCCCGGTAGCCTCGACAGACACGGTGTCTTTAAAATCAAGCAAAAAGATTAACTTCAAAAACAACATTTCAACTTGGTCTTTAATTATGGCTCAAAGATACAAAAAAAAATATTACCACAATTTGCAAGGTGCAGTAAACATACCTGGTATCTTAGTGCTTATCTTACTGGTATTTATTAGTACTTTTCGTATCTGCATATTGTTCTAAACTAGATTGACTTCAGAAATTACTGTTCCTGCACAGAAAAAGTGGTGTTTTTTTAGGAGAAACTTATTTTGGCAATCATAATGTGCAAATGAATTGAGATAGTAACCTTTCACAACTGAGTACTGGCATATATAGGGGAGATTTGTCGAACATGGGTATCCCTTCCAGTCGCCACTCTGAGACAGACTGAAGCAGTTGCCGGTCGATGTGGAAGCTGACGGGGCGTATGCCCATACCGACTCTGAGTTCACCCATTCTTGGTATCCGGTCGAGTTCTGGTATCTCAGGCCTACCCAGGCCTCAGTGTTAGCCCTGAAACAGCACATGTACATTTATATGTCTTAGCCCTGAAACAGCACATGTACATTTATATGTCTTAGCCCTGAAACAGCACATGTACATTTATATCTCTAAAACCTGAAACAGCACAATAGTCATGTACATTTGTAATTGTGAAATAACAAATGTACATTTTATCATACCATACAGATCAAATTTTTTGATACATGATATGAAAAAATATCAGTCTTTCGAAGTAACGACACACTAATGAAATGAAAAATAAACAAAATATTCTTTAAAATTTGTTTGAAAAAAACAGGAAAAGAATACAATTGTTTCCCTTTTTACCTTGAAGGTAAATATCAACCAATTTTTTCAGTTTTTCATTTTTGAAATACTTTAAAAGATTTTTTTTTTAAATTTTGACACTTTAGAATGTAAGTAATGGTTATCATACATACGTTAACACTAACTAGACTCATAAGAACAATGTGACATGTGAAAATACACTAGTTCGGCGCTTATTGCCAAGGTCGTTACCAAAAAGGCTGGCATCCAGAGCTAATCCGGCTTGGCACTGTGTATGGTTATAGCAAAAGGCACTACTAGATATCGGTCCTTACCATGGGAAATACTCTGCTGATGATTATTTAGAGTTGTGCTCCCGGACGAGCATCAGCAATGACAGGCAAAAAAGGTAAATAGCTCAAAAGGTTCCTGTCATAAGACCAATGTGGGATGAAGTATCTTCTTCTGGTTTTACTCCACCGTAGGGACATGCAATGTTGTTCCATGGTTACAGCTAAATGCAGAAAAATAATCAGGTAGACCATCAATGTTGTGTATATCGTGGAAAATCAGACTGGTTTTAGTTTTCATTCGTTACGGAGACAAAGACGGGGAGGAAAGCAACAGAGTTAGGGAAGTAGATTTCTTAAGACTTTTACTTTTTACCTTGAAATTCATACTTTTCAGTTTTTCATTTTTGAAATACTTTAAAAGATTTTTTTTTAAATTTTGACACTTTAGAATGTAAGTAATGGTTATCATACATACGTTAACACAGTAGAGGTGACATGTGACAGTTCGGCGCTATTGAAGGTCGCCAGGCTGGCCCCAGAGCTAATGGCTTGGCCTTATAGAGCAGAAATTCCCTGTATTTTTCTTTATAAGAAGATGGGGAAGCTACTTACAGTCAGCATATTCATGCAGAGGGCAAAGGGGTGGGACAAATTTATCACCATAGGCACCTTATTTCCCAAACTTCATTACAGCATATTCATGCAACAAAATGGAGGTAGCAATTAATACATTTGATAAGTAAAACAACATTTAACCTGAACAAAAGCACTTAACAAATATTAATAATTCTCTTTACTAATGTGAATTAAAAACGGTTTTACATTCCTATGTAGGTTTTGACTGAGGGGAAGTGACACTCACGTTTTTGGCAGACATAGTTGAGTGTATTGGAGCAGACGGTGCCCTGAAGAGTCTTGGTGGTAAGGTCAATCATAACACAGTCACCGATGTTGCTATTGGTAACGTCGTCCGCTGTGAAGTAAGCGTAGCTATTGTCAGACCAAAGGTAGAAGCTACCATTCTTTTTCGCTTCTATGAACACTGATGAAACTGGAAAAGAACAAAAGATATTTCATATAAGGATTCAGAAAAAAAAATGGGTAATTTTTTTCAGGTGATGAACATTAATTTATTGCTACTGCATTGCCTTTCTATTGCCAAACTGCACGAACAGAATCAAAGTTTTGTCATGATCAGACACTAACTAACCTCATATATATTTAATATTCAATAATCAGAAGCCATTGATTTGATAATTATAAGAAATTCTACTGGTTTAGTTGAGTGCTCACTACTGCCACATTATTCCTGCCATCAATGAAACTACCAGCCCCAAAAAGTACCTGCGCAAATTACACAGGTGTGCAAATTAAACAGGTGCGCAAATTACACAGGTGCACAAATTACACAGGTGCACAAATTACACAGGTTTTTTACAAAAGCTATGATTTCCAGTTACAACAGCTGTAGTGGCCATCTTGTAAACTTTTATTAACGAGCCCCAAAACAAAACTGACAGTGAGATGCAAATAATATTGTGATATTTGAGTGCCCATTAAATTGAAACCCATGTACAGTTGATGAAATTTAATGTATAAAACAATTTGTAGGTGATTTTTTTCACGATTTTTTTTGTAGCCCTTGAAAATGTCATTCATCTGACAGACTGTAATAACATGTATAACCATGATTATCATATCAATTTGGTGAGGTATGTAATTTTGCAAATTTGGACGAACAACCAAATTTAGCAGAATTAAAGCCCCCGCGAATATTAGCATTTATATAAACAATAGCCATACCTGATGATGCCACATTTGCAATTTCAGTGGCAAACTCCGTGACTTCTGTGGAGTGTTGAAGTGTGTTTAGTAAGGAGTTTGTACATTGTGTCTTGGCTGTGTCATAAATAGCGGTAGAACTGCTAACTTGGATACATCTTCCTCGTACCAGTGTCCAGGATGTCTCACAGGCGTAACCTAGCAACAGGAACCATTTACATCACCTGAGATTTATTTTCGCATATTTCCCAGCAGATATAGAATTTAAAAATTAAAATTAAAAAATTGAAATACAGAGTTTTACATGTAATCATGAAAAAGATTGTTGTAAAAATGTCATTGGACATGAAAATGCAAAATAAAATCACTGAGAAAACAAAACTGGTTTACAGAAGTTGGGCCTGATAATAAACATGAATCCCAATAACTAAAAAGGTTGACTGTAAGCAGAAACTCCAAATATTAATAAAACATAAACATACTGTTAGTTACCATATTTGACCCAATAAATATTGCCTAGCTTTTCATAAAAATATTAAAAGTATCTGGTATATGTAATCTGACCAAAGATGTTTGTGGCCAAATTTGGTCAGAGCCAAAATTTATTCAAGATCTGTTCCCCTTCCCCCAAGGATGTTTGTGGCCAAATTTGGTTGCAATCCATGCAGAACTCTATGACTTGAAGCGATTTAAAGGAAATGTTGAAGGACAGACGGACGACGGACGACAGACACCCCGCCATGACATAAGCTTACCGGCCCTTTGGGCTAGGTGAGCTAAAAATCAAATAAAGAACCCTACAGGATTTCATAATTTCATATTGCATTTGATTTGAGGCAAGTGAAATAGAGGCCTCAAATCCAGGAAGGGGTGGAGGGCTTATTGGGTCAAGTACATTATCATATATATTTTCGACCAGGTAGTTTGACTTACTTGTGTTGGAAGTGATGCCATCGTCAGGCGACCTGCTCCAGTAGATATCAAGGTCTTTACCCATAATGAAGCTTGCACTGACGGACGCAGTAGAAATGGAGCCCACATGAGATGATGCGGTCAAGGCGAAAGATACCTGCGAGTCTGGTGGATCAACCAGCACTGGTACAGACACTGATTCACATGCTGTCACGGAACTGTCGCTGTAACAAGCCGACACGGTGAACGTGTACTGGGCAGGTACAGGGTACGTGTAGGAAATGGAGTATGTTTTACCCGTCACGCCCTCAGATGTAACTCTGGAACTATCGCCAAACGCAAACATGAACATGTTGATAATATCCAAGGAGACATTGACAGTGAAAGTGTAGCTATTTCCGGCGGTGAGACGGGGGATCGGGCTTAGTACGACCCCTATCGATGTTGGATTGATGTTAGATAAGTAAGTCTTGGAGATGGAACCTCCGCCGGAATCTGTACATGTCACAGTATCCATATTGGCATAGGTGGCAGTAGAACAATCACAAGTATAGTCAGCTGTACTCGTACTACATAGACAGAAGGTAGTGTCGTAGCTAGCATAGATTGCCGACTGCTTGAAACATTCCTCGATACATAACTGTTCACTGGTGGCAAGGCTCGAGGTCACAACACTTGAATACATGACAGTTGACACAGTACCAGAAGCTGTATCGTTGTAGCAGGAAAAGTAATCCGCGGCACCTGAAATCAAATGGTTCAACATGCTCACAATCAAAAATTATATATAATTTAAAAGTATCAAAAAAGAAGATATTAGTAAAGCAAAATGTTTCATTTTGAAGTATGACAAATCAATGATACTTATTATTATAAACAACAAAATTAAAATAGTATCCTAAATTGCTAACAAAACATTGACAATTTTGTTTTTGATGACAGAAGTATACATTTATATATCTTAAATTTAAGTTTTTGTTTCATACAATTGAAATTATAGGCAAAGCATTTCCTGCGATTAAGTTAGATGTGAGATTTAAACACTTAAGTTTCTAACATGCTTATCTATGTGTGACACACATGCTGTTATAAGTTACCCGAGTTTTCACTTCTATAAAATGTTGTAATAAGAGTAGCAGCATAATCTTTAGAAATCTCACCTACTTTCATGTCACTATCCCTTACAAAGTATCCTATTACATACTTTACATACACACAGTAACATATATCTAAAATAATCTCCCTCTCTCACTATCTCAAATTCCGCCCGTTCCTTCTATCTAGAATTAATGCCCTTTCCCTCAATCTAGAATAATCTTTTTCCCTCTATCTAGAATTATCTCCCTTTCCATCTTATTTTAATGTATTGTCGCCCTTTTTTAATTTGGTATATCTTTTTTCACTTTGCTTTATTAAATTTTCTATTCTCTATTGCTATATGCTCTTTCTCCCTTTTTTCTAATTTAAGCTCTTGTTTCATTTTTTTTATACACTTATGCTCATACCACCTTTTCTACTTCTGTTATCTTGTATACCCTCTTTTCTAGTTCTAAGATCTTGTATACCCTCTTCTCTAGTTCTAAGATCTTGTATACCCTCTTCTCTAGTTCTAAGATCTTGTATACCCTCTTCTCTAGTTCTAAGATCTTGTATACCCTCTTCTCTGGTTCTAAGATCTTGTATACCCTCTTCTCTAGTTCTAAGATCTTGTATACCCTCTTCTCTAGTTCTAAGATCTTGTATACCCTCTTCTCTAGTTCTAAGATCTTGTATACCCTCTTCTCTAGTTCTAAGATCTTGTATACCCTCTTCTCTAGTTCTAAGATCTTGTATACCCTCTTCTCTAGTTCTAAGATCTTGTATACCCTCTTCTCTAGTTCTAAGATCTTGTATACCCTCTTCTCTAGTTCTAAGATCTTGTATACCCTCTTCTCTAGTTCTAAGATCTTGTATACCCTCTTCTCTAGTTCTAAGATCTTGTATACCCTCTTCTCTAGTTCTAAGATCTTGTATACCCTCTTCTCTAGTTCTAAGATCTTGTATACCCTCTTCTCTAGTTCTAAGATCTTGTATACCCTCTTCCCTCTAGTTCTAAGATCTTGTATACCCTCTTCTCTAGTTCTAAGATCTTGTATACCCTCTTCTCTAGTTCTAAGATCTTGTATACCCTCTTCTCTAGTTCTAAGATCTTGTATACCCTCTTCTCTAGTTCTAAGATCTTGTATACCTCTTCTCTAGTTCTAAGATCTTGTATACCCTCTTCTCTAGTTCTAAGATCTTGTATACCCTCTTCTCTAGTTCTAAGATCTTGTATACCCTCTTCTCTAGTTCTAAGATCTTGTATACCCTCTTCTCTAGTTCTAAGATCTTGTATACCCTCTTCTCTAGTTCTAAGATCTTGTATACCCTCTTCTCTAGTTCTAAGATCTTGTATACCCTCTTCTCTAGTTCTAAGATCTTGTATACCCTCTTCTCTAGTTCTAAGATCTTGTATACCCTCTTCTCTGGTTCTAAGATCTTGTATACCCTCTTCTCTAGTTCTAAGATCTTGTATACCCTCTTCTCTAGTTCTAAGATCTTGTATACCCTCTTCCCTAGTTCTAAGATCTTGTATACCCTCTTCTCTAGTTCTAAGATCTTGTATACCCTCTTCTCTAGTTCTAAGATCTTGTATACCCTCTTCTCTGGTTCTAAGATCTTGTATACCCTCTTCTCTAGTTCTAAGATCTTGTATACCCTCTTCTCTAGTTCTAAGATCTTGTATACCCTCTTCTCTAGTTCTAAGATCTTGTATACCCTCTTCTCTAGTTCTAAGATCTTGTATACCCTCTTCTCTAGTTCTAAGATCTTGTATACCCTCTTCTCTAGTTCTAAGATCTTGTATACCCTCTTCTCTAGTTCTAAGATCTTGTATACCCTCTCTCCTCTTGATCTAGTTCTAAGATCTTGTATACCCCTCTTCTCTAGTTCTAAGATCTTGTATACCCTCTTCTCTAGTTCTAAGATCTTGTATACCCTCTTCTCTAGTTCTAAGATCTTGTATACCCTCTTCTCTAGTTCTAAGATCTTGTATACCCTCTTCTCTAGTTCTAAGATCTTGTATACCCTCTTCTCTAGTTCTAAGATCTTGTATACCCTCTTCTCTAGTTCTAAGATCTCTGTATACCCTCTTCTCTAGTTCTAGTTCTAAGATCTTGTATACCCTCTTCTCTAGTTCTAAGATCTTGTATACCCTCTTCTCTAGTTCTAAGATCTTGTATACCCTCTTCTCTAGTTCTAAGATCTTGTATACCCTCTTCTCTAAGTTCTAAGATCTTGTATACCCTCTTCTCTAGTTCTAAGATCTTGTATACCCTCTTCTCTAGTTCTAAGATCTTGTATACCCTCTTCTCTAGTTCTAAGATCTTGTATACCCTCTTCTCTAGTTCTAAGATCTTGTATACCCTCTTCTCTAGTTCTAAGATCTTGTATACCCTCTTCTCTAGTTCTAAGATCTTGTATACCCTCTTCTCTAGTTCTAAGATCTTGTATACCCTCTTCTCTAGTTCTAAGATCTTGTATACCTCTTCTCTAGTCTTCTCTAGTTCTAAGATCTTGTATACCCTCTTCTCTAGTTCTAAGATCTTGTATACCCTCTTCTCTAGTTCTAAGATCTTGTATACCCTCTTCTCTAGTTCTAAGATCTTGTATACCCTCTTCTCTAGTTCTAAGATCTTGTATACCCTCTTCTCTAGTTCTAAGATCTTGTATACCCTCTTCTCTAGTTCTAAGATCTTGTATACCCTCTTCTCTAGTTCTAAGATCTTGTATACCCTCTTCTCTAGTTCTAAGATCTTGTATACCCTCTTCTCTAGTTCTAAGATCTTGTATACCCTCTTCTCTAGTTCTAAGATCTTGTATACCCTCTTCTCTAGTTCTAAGATCTTGTATACCCTCTTCTCTAGTTCTAAGATCTTGTATACCCTCTTCTCTAGTTCTAAGATCTTGTATACCCTCTTCTCAGTTCTAAGATCTTGTATACCCTCTTCTCTAGTTCTAAGATCTTGTATACCCTCTTCTCTAGTTCTAAGATCTTGTATACCCTCTTCTCTAGTTCTAAGATCTTGTATACCCTCTTCTCTAGTTCTAAGATCTTGTATACCCTCTTCTCTAGTTCTAAGATCTTGTATACCCTCTTCTCTAGTTCTAAGATCTTGTATACCCTCTTCTCTAGTTCTAAGATCTTGTATACCCTCTTCTCTAGTTCTAAGATCTTGTATACCCTCTTCTCTAGTTCTAAGATCTTGTATACCCTCTTCTCTAGTTCTAAGATCTTGTATACCCTCTTCTCTAGTTCTAAGATCTTGTATACCCTCTTCTCTAGTTCTAAGATCTTGTATACCCTCTTCTCTAGTTCTAAGATCTTGTATACCCTCTTCTCTAGTTCTAAGATCTTGTATACCCTCTTCTCTAGTTCTAAGATCTTGTATACCCTCTTCTCTAGTTCTAAGATCTTGTATACCCTCTTCTCTAGTTCTAAGATCTTGTATACCCTCTTCTCTAGTTCTAAGATCTTGTATACCCTCTTCTCTCTAGTTCTAAGATCTTGTATACCCTCTTCTCTAGTTCTAAGATCTTGTATACCCTCTTCTCTAGTTCTAAGATCTTGTATACCCTCTTCTCTAGTTCTAAGATCTTGTATACCTCTTCTCTAGTTCTAAGATCTTGTATACCCTCTTCTCTAGTTCTAAGATCTTGTATACCCTCTTCTCTAGTTCTAAGATCTTGTATACCCTCTTCTCTAGTTCTAAGATCTTGTATACCCTCTTCTCTAGTTCTAAGATCTTGTATACCCTCTCCTTCTCTAGTTCTAAGATCTTGTATACCCTCTTCTCTAGTTCTAAGATCTTGTATACCCTCTTCTCTAGTTCTAAGATCTTGTATACCCTCTTCTCTAGTTCTAAGATCTTGTATACCCTCTTCTCTAGTTCTAAGATCTTGTATACCCTCTTCTCTAGTTCTAAGATCTTGTATACCCTCTTCTCTAGTTCTAAGATCTTGTATACCCTCTTCTCTAGTTCTAAGATCTTGTATACCCTCTTCTCTAGTTCTAAGATCTTGTATACCCTCTTCTCTAGTTCTAAGATCTTGTATACCCTCTTCTCTAGTTCTAAGATCTTGTATACCCTCTTCTCTAGTTCTAAGATCTTGTATACCCTCTTCTCTAGTTCTAAGATCTTGTATACCCTCTTCTCTAGTTCTAAGATCTTGTATACCCTCTTCTCTAGTTCTAAGATCTTGTATACCCTCTTCTCTAGTTCTAAGATCTTGTATACCCTCTTCTCTAGTTCTAAGATCTTGTATACCCTCTTCTCTAGTTCTAAGATCTTGTATACCCTCTTCTCTAGTTCTAAGATCTTGTATACCCTCTTCTCTAGTTCTAAGATCTTGTATACCCTCTTCTCTAGTTCTAAGATCTTGTATACCTCTTCTCTAGTTCTAAGATCTTGTATACCCTCTTCTCTAGTTCTAAGATCTTGTATACCCTCTTCTCTAGTTCTAAGATCTTGTATACCCCTCTTCTCTATTTCTTTAAGATCTTGTATACCCTCTTCTCTAGTTCTAAGATCTTGTATACCCTCTTCTCTAGTTCTAAGATCTTGTATACCCTCTTCTCTAGTTCTAAGATCTTGTATACCCTCTTCTCTGTCTATCTGTAACCCTGTTCTAAGATCTTGTATACCCTCTTCTCTAGTTCTAAGATCTTGTATTGTATACCCTCTTCTCTAGTTCTAAGATCTTGTATACCCTCTTCTCTAGTTCTAAGATCTTGTATACCCTCTTCTCTAGTTCTAAGATCTTGTATACCCTCTTCCCTAGTTCTAAGATCTTGTATACCCTCTTCTCTAGTTCTTAAGATCTTGTATACCTTCTTCTCTAGTTCTAAGATCTTGTATACCCTCTTCTCTAGTTCTAAGATCTTGTATACCCTCTTCTCTAGTTCTAAGATCTTGTATACCCTCTTCTCTAGTTCTAAGATCTTGTATACCCTCTTCCCTAGTTCTATGATCTTGTATACACTTTTCTCTAGTTCTTTTGATCTTGTATACCCTCTTCTCTAGTTCTAAGATCTTGTATACCCTCTTCTCTAGTTCTAAGATCTTGTATACCCTCTTCTCTAGTTCTAAGATCTTGTATACCCTCTTCTCTAGTTCTAAGATCTTGTATACCCTCTTCTCTAGTTCTAAGATCTTGTATACCCTCTTCTCTAGTTCTAAGATCTTGTATACCCTCTTCTCTAGTTCTAAGATCTTGTATACCCTCTTCTCTAGTTCTAAGATCTTGTATACCCTCTTCTCTAGTTCTAAGATCTTGTATACCCTCTTCTCTAGTTCTAAGATCTTGTATACCCTCTTCTCTAGTTTTATGATCTTGTATACCCTCTTCTCTAGTTCTAAGATCTTGTATACCCTCTTCTCTAGTTCTAAGATCTTGTATACCCTCTTCTCTAGTTCTAAGATCTTGTATACCCTCTTCTCTAGTTCTAAGATCTTGTATACCCTCTTCTCTAGTTCTAAGATCTTGTATACCCTCTTCTCTAGTTCTAAGATCTTGTATACCCTCTTCACTAGTTCTAAGATCTTGTATACCCTCTTCTCTAGTTCTAAGATCTTGTATACCCTCTTCTCTAACCCTTTCTAAGATCTTGTATACCCTCTTCTCTAGTTCTAAGATCTTGTATACCCTCTTCTCTAGTTCTAAGATCTTGTATACCCTCTTCTCTAGTTCTAAGATCTTGTATACCCTCTTCTCTAGTTCTAAGATCTTGTATACCCTCTTCTCTAGTTCTAAGATCTTGTATACCCTCTTCTCTAGTTCTAAGATCTTGTATACCCTCTTCTCTAGTTCTAAGATCTTGTATACCCTCTTCTCTAGTTCTAAGATCTTGTATACCCTCTTCTCTAGTTCTAAGATCTTGTATACCCTCTTCTCTAGTTCTAAGATCTTGTATACCCTCTTCTCTAGTTCTAAGATCTTGTATACTCTTCTCTAGTTCTAAGATCTTGTATACCCTCTTCTCTAGTTCTAAGATCTTGTATACCCTCTTCTCTAGTTCTAAGATCTTGTATACCCTCTTCTCTAGTTCTAAGATCTTGTATACCCTCTTCTCTATTCTAGATCTTCTAAGATCTTGTATACCCTCTTCTCTAGTTCTAAGATCTTGTATACCCTCTTCTCTAGTTCTAAGATCTTGTATACCCTCTTCTCTAGTTCTAAGATCTTGTATACCCTCTTCTCTAGTTCTAAGATCTTGTATACCCTCTTCTCTAGTTCTAAGATCTTGTATACCTCTTCTCTTCTAAGATCTTGTATACCCTCTTCTCTAGTTCTAAGATCTTGTATACCCTCTTCTCTAGTTCTAAGATCTTGTATACCCTCTTCTCTAGTTCTAAGATCTTGTATACCCTCTTCTCTAGTTCTAAGATCTTGTATACCCTCTTCTCTAGTTCTAAGATCTTGTATACCCTCTTCTCTAGTTCTAAGATCTTGTATACCCTCTTCTCTAGTTCTAAGATCTTGTATACCCTCTTCTCTAGTTCTAAGATCTTGTATACCCTCTTCTCTAGTTCTAAGATCTTGTATACCCTCTTCTCTAGTTCTTAGATCTTGTATACCCTCTTCTCTAGTTCTAAGATCTTGTATACCCTCTTTCCTCTATTTTTAGATCTTGTTTATCTAGGTCTATGCTGTTATTTTCTATTTCCTCTTTACTCTATACTCTCTCCATATTGGATATATTCCTTTCTCATTATCAGATTCAACATAACTTTATTATGAAGTATATATCATTACAAATGTCTACTGCTGAAATGATCAGTTTTATCAGACATGAGAATAGGTTGGACCTTAAATTAGTTGTTGAAAACGAATTGCAGATGGTCAGAAGCAAAACCCATGCAAAGCTTCGGCCTCGTATATTTATAAATCCACATGCAAACTTTATATGGAAAAGCAAAGCTCAGCAGCTAAGGCTAAAGGCATGCAGGTCTTAATTAGAATGATACTCAAGATTGTACATGTAGTGTCTTTCGTTCGATTTAAGATTTTCATCAGTTTTCATTTCATTCTTAATGCTGTTTAGCTAATGCAAATGAAAATTCAAAATGAAATTGATATGACATACAGAAATCAAATTTTTCCTCAAGAGTTTGGAAAAAGATATTAGTATATATTGTGTATTGTAATAATAATTGGTTATTAGATATATAATAAATTATATACATCAATCAAAAGGATCCTTATTTTATTTTTTTTATGTGGAGAAACAATCTTTTAATAAATATTTGAAACATATTCACCCCTAGCATTTCAAAATGAACTGTTCCATTCACAGAATCAGAAGAGTTCAAGTGAATCTTCGGGGGAAAATGTGTAATCTTTTTATAAAAATGAATTTAATGAAATGATCTTATGTAGTATACGATGTTGTGGTGCGTAATTTAAATGTTTTGTCCTGTGTTAAAATATTAGTTGATTAACCATCACCGTTAATTAAATTTGTTAGAAGGATTGTGGGTAGATTATTATAAGAGCATTAGAATAGGAATAGCTCCTAGCATAAATACGACACAAGAATGTAAAAAAAAACTAATTTTAAAAAATGACCTGAAACTACTTGAATTTTCTAAATACAAAGGTATATTTGACAAGGACTCACAAAATATATAAAAAAAAAATGACAACACAAAATTTATAATAAGAAAGTTTCAGCAATAGAAATCCTTTTATACCCAACTCACCATCCGTGCAGTGAATTGAATTTGAACTGGAAGCCTTACACTTTGCTGGATCACCTCCTCGCTTTGTGCGTATTGATGGCGAACAGTTAGCTAATGTTGTACAAAATGGGAAGGATTAGACACACACAATTGTTGATTAAGATATCATTTGGGAAATGGCGCGGGATACATTCCATTTTTGCATATTACAGAGTTAGCTCCCTTTGGGTAGGCATCTATTGTGATATCATTTTTTTATGGGCGCAATTCAAGTCGTTACAATCAATACCTACCCACAAGGGAAGATATCTCTCTAATATGCAAATACAGAAAACTGATTAACATTTACGTTCATGAATGTTAATGATGATGGATTTAGATGAAAATGACCAAACACCAAACTCTAGTAAATACATGTTATTTCCAACACCTAAGGGTTTCACAAAGTAACTCAAACTTCAAAATCTAGTAGAGTTCTAAAACGAAGGGTTTAAGAAAACCCTTATTACAGAAGGAACTTAAACTCTAAAAGTCCTAAGACGTTCTATCTTAGATGGTCACCGAACATCAAAACCTACAGCTTACTGGTATGTAACAAAACCATCTGCATTATTGTCATTGCATACCTACGGTAATGTAAGATTTTCATCTTTTTATTGTTTGTTCAAAGATTAAACTCAGGTGTACAAACTGCGCAAGCTTTTGTGATATCCAATATTTCTCTTTTTGTTTCAAAGATTTGAAACCAAAATCAATCATCTCAATATAAGCAGTATAATATATTTTGTTAGGTTTTTCCTTAACAATTGAATTTCAGAAGTTTTGTTATAAGTTTGAGATTCTGATGTTAAGAGACATATGAAAATCCTTAATAGATAATTAAAACAAGTTCAAATTACTCCAGTAACGATCTGACCCTTTGATGTTGCGTTCCTCAACTCATGTTGAACACAAAAGATATTTCTGATTCTCAAAATAAAGGATTGAAAATAGAATCAAATCACAAATCATGAAATGTGACTTACAATTCCAAATTTAAACTTTTGAATTTGAAAAAAAAAATAATCGAAAAAAATGTCATAGTTCCTGACCAAAGCTTCTAGACATCTTATTCCAAAAATACTATATTTTTACTATATTTTAGAATAAATAATTCAAAATTTGTTCAAAATCTTAACAATATTAACCCTTAATAAAAATATTTCTATAGCTACTTATTCATTTCAGATTTAAAATTTATTTAAATCGTTAAAACATGTGAGTTGAGGAACCTCAAAATAATACCAAACTAGTGTCACTGCCACAACATGTTAGCAGACAAGTTGTCGTGGAAAGGGAACTTTAAGCACCAAATGGAATCCTCAGTTTGTTATCTAGAAGTTTCTTGATAAATTCATGTCCCTTTCTAAGACATTTTGAGTTAATTTCTTATTGAATTACGGTTGCAAACCTGTTGTGTTTGGTAATCTCTCATTAAAATCAGTGAAAGGTTGTTTTGTTGTGGTCGTTATAATGTGTTGCAAAATGAGAAGGTCTTTATTATCATGGATGAAAATAATATGAGTGTATTTCACCTTAAATCAAAATGTCAGACATTACAATTATACTAAATAATTGTCACTTGTGACTAGAAGCTTCATAAAAATATCAGTTAACTAGAAATATTTATAAAATATTAATGCCCTGTATCTGTATATACTGGGACGCGATAAGATTGGACGTAACATGACAGGACATGACATGGGGGGACAAAGGTAATGGTATACCCTGACTGCCCCCCACCTTATTTCATAGTATGTGTGACATCAAAATTTGCTTCACTCCTTGAAGAATATCATGTATCAATTTGGTAATATGTAGTATATATAAACCCCTTTATGTAGGATAAATAACATTCTACAAGTTCACACTGCAGCAGAATTTCCTGTGCTTTTATTCAATGTCATTTTTTTCTTCTTCCAATTATAAATTGAATTGCCTTGGAATTACAAGTTATAACCATTTAAGATCCAAATCGTCCATATAATCAATTAATCTGGGCCGTGGAATATTTAGGTCTGGAAATGGGCCACATACTGCAACCTTTACCCTTACCCTGAATGTGAAAGTTAATCCTTATACATGTATATTACCGCCATAAATTGTCTTAATTAAGATTTGAAAAAGGAATTGCAGATTAAAAGTCAGAGAAGTTGGAAATGTTACAGGGAAATCGGGAAGTTAATATCAGAAATTAATTGGTATATTCCGGAGTGTTATTTGGGAATTATAGGTAGAAATTCGTACTATAGGGGGAAAAGTTGTTTTCATAGGGAAATAAACACCACATTTACATTTCCCCTTCACCATAATACATGTGTAGGACAAAGATGAATTTTTAATTTCATGAAGTATGTGAAGTAATTGTGATAATTTTTTATAGCATGATACTTTTTGTTTGTCTAGAGCAAATTGACGGACCGCCAGCTGTCAATCAAATTGTCTAGTTACTGCATGTGACTTTATATTTTTTATAGTGTATGCGAAGACGTTTGCTCCTACTTGAATAGGTACACATGCATTTGCGAGCACAAGACATGGATATATACTGCCTTGTAATTGTTCAAATGCCTTTGCAATCACATGTTCAAAAACTGACTTCCAAGTTACATGTTGAACACATTTTTAATCCAGAGTGCGATTAACGTTATCATATCCAAGGCAACTTCATCAAAATATGAATACCGGGATAATGTAAAAAAAAATGTGAGGGTCAAAGAAGTAATATCAAAAACATTATGAATACACATGTGTATATGACATTTTTTTCCTTGTTTCATATTTTATTGAATATATAAACGTGAAAGTCACGACACTCCATGACTCATTGTGAAGTTGATGTCAAAGTCAGAAAAACTTTTATATTAATTTTTTTTTTTATTTAACCAGAAATGTATAAATAATAAATAAAATTAATAAACATGCCCTAGTTGTAAATTATTTAATTAAAACTACATTTCAAGAATTCCTTTTAAAAATTTAATTGATATTTATGCGTTTTAACCCAGATTGGGTTAATTTTCAGGCATTAAAGTTTGAATGAGGAAATTAACCAGATGTAGATTTTGTTAATTACTAATTAAAAGCCTTTAGCATTTTTATGTGATGTTAAAGGCACTGGTGCTTCAGCCAGTAAATAATTTTAACATGCTTCGACGTTTGTTCACATGCAAAATGAGCAAGTGCTTTTTTTTTTATTTTTTATACAGAACTACTAAACTCTTAATTTTTTTTTTTTTTTTTTTTTTTTTTTTTTGCATATAATTAATAAGTTCATCATGCATATCAAGCTGGTAATTAATACATATCATATGCATACTGTATACTGCATGACACTAAATTCTTTGTATGATTTCTTTGAATGTAATTTCATTGCAAAGTTTTGTGGTACAAAAACATTTGTGGTACACAAAAATAAAAACATTTAACAATTATATATTTGATATTATCTTTGTACATCATTTTAGTCACATTCACTGAGAAATGAATGTAAGAATGAATGTTTAAATACAACAAATATGTAATGTTATACAGTATACAGTGTAATAAGTTACCAAAATAACTTGAACCATGCAATCTATAGCGAGAAATATTTGGCCAACTAAAGAAATCCATCTTAGGTGGAAAATCCTACATTATTTTTTATTTTTTTTTGATACAAAATTATTATTAGTAATGAATCAACATGATTTTTTTTTTGAAATGTCAACATACCAGAGCCCAGTTTCAAAAAGATAAGTTAACTTTTAGAAATTCCGTAATATATAATTCACCATAGGAAAGCGAGTGTAATGCTTTCCTATGGGAAATTTCAAGTTGAGAAATGCTCGTGAGAGAAAAACTTAAAAATTTGGTCACAAAACCATAAAACAATTTCTTTAATGATATTATCATTCTACCTTCCATAGATTTATTTAGCTGCCATTTGACTTTTTTTTTTTATGAAAATCTTAAAAATTCTTATGGGTGGCCATTTAATTAAAACCTATCAATGGTCGCTTAATTATATCCTATAAGTATTTTAAAAAATCAAGTAAATAAAACTTCTGGATCTGAAAAATAATCAACTTTGAGTGAACTAAAATGCACTACTTCCAGGGGCTGTAATTAAAATTCATTAATTAATATTTTTAAAAATACGAAACTACCAATCAAACCATTAGTCACTCAGTACCAATCCAATCTCCTTTAATTACTGTCGTATATATCAAAACTGAAGAATTTTTTTTCTTGAAAAAGTGCCTTTTCAAAAATGCTTACCTACAAAGGCTACATAAAAGCAATATTAAACCATCTACTTTCCGAACAGATATCTAAGCAGCTATTTCCATTCATTATCATGAAACTGAAGCATTTTTAGAATAGAACCCAAATATTCCTTAAAGGAAGGTTTGTATATGGCAAGTGAATTGATTAAAAGTTTTTGGGATTTTTTAGGTTTTTTTTTTTTTGTAAAATCTGTTTGAAAAAAACATTTCACATAAAACAATTTCAAATCGAAATAATTTCCTGAAGAAATGTTCACGGGTCTCAATTTCAGAATGGTTGATTGATATATAACCTGTTTACCTCTAGGGTTAAAAGAATCCACAATGCTAATGTTGTAATCGTAAAAACATTAGAAAAAACATTTCAATAAACTACTTCTAAACTCATCACAGTTTCAAACATTACCATTCTGCTACTTCAAACATATTTTTCTCAATCAAAAATTCTCGATAAATTCACACAACTTATCCACCCCTAAAACATATTTAAACTCTACCAAATCGACGGTTGGAACAGTTCAAAGTAAAATTTTAGGTGTGAATAGGTAAAACTTTATCAAGAATATGGTATGGTTTGGCTTGATTTTATTTCCTTGTAACAGCCAGGAAATGGAAGCGAAGGAAAACCAGGAGTACCTGGAGAAAATCCATCAACCGTCACTGACAAGGTGGGATTGAAACACATCACCAAGAATTTGAGGCCAAAATTTTTGAAAAAAAAAACCCTGAATAACCACTCAACTACCACATACCGATAAATTCATCATGTTATTAAAATAAACATTAATTTTGTAAACGAAGCAAAAAAATAGTAATGATTGGAACAGTGAAAAGATTTCAATATTATTTTATCAAGCACATTTGGATATCATACTAACTAGAACCTTCTATGGAATGCTTAAAAATAAAAGAAATATACAGAAACATAAAATTATCGTCATCATAACTATAATCATCGTCATCATCATCATTGTTGGCAGCAGCAGTATCTGAAATCTGATTGCTTAAAATTATAGATTTCATCAATTAGATGTTATTTAAAATAAAAAAATAAAAATCTTAACCTGGACTTTCTACATTTTAAACAGCTAATGAAATGTTCCTGATCTAAAGCAGATTGACATGTATTAATTAATGATTCCCATTCTAATGCGGCTCTACTTGATGAAGGTGAGTGTTTGCTTGTAATATTCGTCTGTTTAATGAGCAAAGTGCATATTCATCTGACCCTATCTCCACACTACCAGAAAAGGAAATAATGGACTACACTTGTTAAAATTCTGTACAAACAAATGTACATGCTAATATTGCAAATATTCTAGATAATATATAAACAATAAGCGAGAAATTCATGATCTACTGAACAGAGGAAGTTGACATGCAGAAGATCTATTTGTATATAAGGCGTGACCATAGAGATACATACAAAGGTGATTAAGTTTGATTAGTTACCTCCGCAGCCTTTCACTGTATAAGGCATTATCAGAAATGAAAAAAAAAAATAGAAAAGAAGTCAAGTTAATTTCATATTAAGATTGAAGAAAAAGTTGGTTACAATTCAAAAACATTAATTTAACACTTGACACATGAACAGTACATATATTACAAACAAACAAACATCCAACAAAACTGCCCCCTGCCCCCCACCAATTTTATTCCTAAAATCTAATGAAGCCATATGACTTATAGATGCTTTGCTCCTCCATCAGAGCAGAAGATATTGTTTCTAATACCTATAATAGACTTTGACTTGAATTTAATTTTAATTTTTAAAACAAATTCTCCTCTCCCTCTATCTGAATGATATTTTATATTTAGATTCGTTCTTTCAGATGTTTTAAGCTAAAATGTCTCCATGCGGGTTTACAAATGAATTTTTCTTCATTTATCGTTTTAATTAACAAAATAAATTCTAAATAATGTAAATTATACAGCATAATAGAATTTTTTTCTCTCCTAATAATTAACGATCTTAAAAATGTCTTTTTTTCCTTTCTGTATCTTTCTTTTTAAGCATGTGCTTTACTATCAACATGCTGTTAAAATCACCCCAATGTACCAACCAGTCAAAAAAACCAAACCAAACGATGAATCACAGTGAAAAACAAAACAAGTTTTAAATATAATATACATCAAAAGCAATATTAAGCATTAACTAGCCCTATGTTTATTGGTTTGAACAAGCTCCGCAACCCAAAGAAACTTCAATCCATGACATATCCTTACTTCCTGGGACCGATCGTTTGACCACGGACACTTGATTGTGTAAAACGCCATTGCACCTTCCCCAACAAAAGCAGTCAGGCATTTGCTTGCAGAGGCAAGCTGAAAAGGTCATTTCAACATTGACTGTCAACATGGAATGTCAATCAGATGTGCTAGTAATTAACACTTCAAACTTTTCTTTGTTTGATTTTAAGGTTTTACAGCCCATTGACATCTAAGGTCGTTTAGGGCCAACATTTAAAACCAATCTAATACATAAACTCATTCACCCCTGAAATTTCATAATGGACTCTTCCAGCTTTAGTTTTAGAAGAGTTTAAATGTGTCAGCAAGGGTGAATGAGCTAGATGACTATACATGTACATCATTTTAAAACAGACATTCACAGAATGAGAACGACAAAACAGAACAAGATGAAAGTTTCTCTGTAAAAAATTTAATGTAATACAGACTGCAACATATATCTGTAAATAAAAAAATGGTTTGTCACCTGAAATCTGAGAAATTTTATAAAGAAATAAAAATCAATGGTCATTAATGACAATTTCAATTAAATACAAATCAAACATACCTATCTTCTAGTTATAGATATAAGTATAAATTGAAATAAATATTTTGATATTCAATTTTGCATATTGACATTTCTTGAGGTAGAACAAATATCTTGGGCTTGTGCAAATGTTCAATATTAAAATATCACTGGTACCTTGCCTATCTAATAATATTGAAAAGAAAGTGTTTCAGAAAACATTTGGGGACATTTTATAATGAAGACAACAGTAAAACGCTTATATTTACCACATAATTCTAAACAAAATCTCACTATGTAAATATATTGTTGTCTAGCTATGATTTTAACATTTTGAAATAATCACAAATAACACTATTTTCACTATAAATGATTAAAAGTTACTTACATAAAAATTGTGAGTTGAGATTGAGAAGATTCTGGCCAGCCTGGTTTTTACAGGTCGTGTTTTGCCAGTCCATAAGTGTTTTGCCAGCACTATTGTTGAAAGTGACTAGATACTCTACGAATGGTTTCAAAGGGCACACGCACATCCACTCATTGTTAGCGACATTTCTGGAAGCAAAAAATTTTTTTTAAAGTTTAACACATCATTGTTTTTTTACAGTACAAATGTCACTTCTTTTACAAATTTTTGGCTTCTTGACCATCCATGGAAACATGCAGAAACCAGCTATGTAAAATCCATCTTGAATGATTGTTTGAACATTAGTTTTTTGTTGATCAATTTGGTTTTGGCTTTTTCAGTTTTATCTCCTGATGTCTTTATTTCTCTTCAATATATATCAAACTACCTTACAAACAAAATTTGACATTAACATTTTGTGCAAAAAAAGAGTTTCTTTACCCAAAAAATAATCATATTTACCTCAATTTGTCACACAAATGACTAATTCTCCTGATATTCATGCTTTAAAGTGACTATGCAGCTGACAAACGCATATTTCTTTGTTTTAACAGAATAATTTTGAACTATTTTATTTTTCTTACATACTAAAAATTAAGAATTTTTCATTAACTGGACCACATTGCACCAAGCCCAACTAAAAGAGATTCAAAAATAAAGAAAAAAGCAGTGAGGCATGAGTATATTGTCACATTTTCCAAAGAAAACAACATGGTTTCGCTGAAAAACTAGTGACATCACAATCAATACACACAAGGGCAGATAACTCTGAATACTAGTGATACTTACAGACTAGTTAACGAGGACTGCATGACGTTGAATATGGAAGCGTTTAGATGTCCGAGTTTGTTGTTACTGATATCCCTGTTAAAATAAATTACATTACATCAATCATACTGGATGCTTTAAATGGCCACTATCTTTCCGAAGCAAAATTTACAGGTTTCTTTAAAACATAAATAACATAAGAAAATATCCTGGGATAACACCAACATTTGTAAGATATCCTGTGTAATATATGATTACTATGTAGATTCATTTCGCTGTTTTGCCCTCTGGTGCAGTGATATTCAACTACCGCGAGTTATTTAGAACCAATACCGGAAACATTAATATAAAGACATCCTACGTTATGAAAATTAATATTTTATTTATTTTAATTAAATTTTTCAGAAAATAATGATGAGTGTAGTATTAACAGTTAATTAATTATTTGTGTGACTCTATAAAATTATCGATCTTGTTTTGCATTACCATTTTAAAAATGAAAAGTGGTTTCGGAAAGTTAGTGGGCCTTTAATAAAGCATACGCTTTAGCGCTGAAAGATTGTTCATTATGCTATGCAACCCAAAGCATGTTTTGGGAGGCTGCAGTATTTTTGTGTTGTGTCTTCTTGTGAACTTTTTATAGTGCTATCTCACTGAAGCATATACAGCCGAAGACACAAACAAGCACACTCCGCCCGGTTATATAATACTGTTGACAGGTTTGTCTTATACTTACAGGTATCTCATAGCCGTCAGGCCAGCGAAAGTGTCCACTTGTAGAGACTGGATCTTGTTATTGCTGGCATCTCTGAAATTACAATTGTCACCGATGTGTTAAAACATGGCCTGATATCTGTATACATTATTCTGAAACAGTCAGTTCATGAGGGAATAAAAATATATACAAACAAATTAAACAACAATTTGCTTTAACTGAAGCAAACATTTCATATCCGTTGTATTATGTATAGATCAAGTTCAATGTTAGAAACGAAAAAAAAAGTAATGAGCAAACAGATAAATAAATAAGATTTCCCCAAAATAATTCAATGTCCTGCACGTTAAAAAGTAAACAATATAATGCATTTGATGTTTGAAGATCATTAAGAAATATGCCAATAATGCTGCAAAAAGAAAAAAAGAAAAAAATAACAAGGGGCAATAACTCCACAAAAGTTGAGAGTAATTATATGTCTGACTATGAAAGTCAAGTATCAAGTTGGAAAATCACATTGGCAATGGCAAGATGGCAAGAACAAGAGCTGTTGGAGAACAGCAAAGCTCGCCTATTCAGGAGAAGTTGATGTTCAAGTATTTACTATTTAAACATGGAAATATGACAAATTAATAGACTCAAAAAACCCCTAAAGGGCCCCAAATTGGTTGTATTATCACGTTCAGCATCCATACACATTAGGAAAATAAAATCATAAACATTTATGATGACTTAAGCTTAAACAATAGACAAAATAGAAACTTGCTCAAAAACTTTAACATGGAAATATGACAAATTAACAGACTCAAAAACCCCCTAAAGGGCCCCAAATTGGTTGTATTATCACGTTCAGCATCCATACACATTAGGAAAATAAAATCAAACATTTATGATGACTTAAGCTTAAACAATTGACAAAACAGAAACTTGTGCAAAAACTTTAACGTGAAATGGGACGCCAACTCTGACGCCGACGCCAACACCGACGCCGGGGTGACAACATTAGCTCCCCCTATTCTTCGAATAGGCGAGCTAAAAATTGTCAAATACGTTCAGCAGTTTAACATCATATAAGGCTACTCAAATCAATATATGCTAAACTTGGCATAGCAGGAATGAAAGGCTAACTTTGTTATATCTAACATGAATGTAAACAAGAATACAGAAAATTAGAAACTTAATTCTATCATTAAATTGTTTTCTAAAGCAAAGAGAATTTGGTTATATCACATTAACTCATTCACCCTGAAGACACATTTGAATTGTTGTAATTCAAAGGTTAGAAGAGTTCATTATGATTTTACAGGGGTGATGAGTTATGTATCGTTTCTTACATATTGTTTGTAAGTTCACTACAGTGCAATGTCGAATACAGATTGGAAGTTTGTGCTTTAGTTTGACATAGAAAGGATCTGTGTGCATAAAATCAACAAATTCACAGGGCTTAACACAAAACTAATCCTTAATTACATGTAAATATTGACCTTGTTCCGTAATTTCATATTGCAGAATTATCCCCCTTGCATAATGTATTATTGAATTGTACATTTCTTTATATTTACATAATACCAAGTTAGCTGATCTTGCATGTAGATATTGATTTCTACATCATGAATTTGTAAATGTAAAGTTAGGATTTTAATAGAAACATTTACCGGCTGTATTTTTACACAATTGACTTTACAACCAACAAGTACACTCAAGGGCAGATAACTCTAAAATACAATGACAAAATATCTATGAAATTTCCCGATGTAACTACAATCATAACAATAAATAGTAATTCTCTGAGCATGCAATTCTGCATAATGAAACGTCTTAATGTACAATTCATGAACTTTAATAAACTTTTTATAATTTATTGTGCATTTGTCTTTAAAATCCTTGTTAATCCAGTGATTTGAATTTAATTACTTTCACAGATAAAAGAGATATAATCCAGTCTCTCTGGTATATCAAGATAATAAATTTTCAATATATTTTAACTTATTGAATTGAAGGAATTTATGAAAAAGACATTTAATCTACATCTCTCACCTTTCGGTGTATTGTATTATATGGTTAGACAAACTTTATTGACTTTGCAGAATTTTCTTTTTTGAATTCATATATCATTTTAATTATCTTTATCACCATTTAGATGAATAATTTATATCTATTTGGTCATGACAGAATTATTTTGACCTCATTCTGTGATGGTTTATTAAACACCTTCAGGGGAGATTTTTCCAAGGAAATGTTATTGAATTGTACATTATTTCTACAATATTTTAGATTGTAAAAGATCATCTTATTCTTCAATTTAATACCAATGTCATACCTTTATCTCAGAAAGTCAAAAGATTTCAGAAAACCTGACATGTGTGAACTTAAGAATGAGTTTCATAAATGCATTCGACATTATATTTGTATTACCTAAAACTTTTAACTCAAGACCCTACTGTTTAATCAGAAATAATTTTGTTGATCTCAGCGTAACTTCACATTAAATATTCAAGCTTGAAAACTTAAAACAAAATTAAAATTAAGATTGAAAATTTCTATTAAAGATTCCCTAGATTTGGCTTCAAGGTCATAAAGAAACCTAAGACTTTAGATATTCAAAATAAAAAATGACTTAATCTTGCTTTAGCCAATCAAAAATGACTTAATTTTGCTTTAGCTAATAAAAAATGACTTACTTTAGCCAATAAAAATGACTTAGTTTTGCTTTAGCCAAACAAAAATGACTTAACTTTTTATAATTTGGTAAGTCAACATCTAAGACTGTTTTAGCCGTAAACTCATACTTTAAGTTGTTTTCAAGAAAAACTTTCTAATAGATGATGGACCTTTAGCTGTAGTCATGACCCTGTTATAATATATTAATTTACAAGAGATATATCCACAATGTGCTTGTTTAGTTGAAGGATGTTCGGTGGCAATAGTTGATGCCACAGAGTGCTTGTTATGATCAAGAGGTTGATGCTACCATGTGCGGGTTACGAGATATTTGTTGCAAGGATTGATGCCGAAGGATATGGCTGTTAAGGTATATTTTGATCCGACGTCACTACAAATGTTATTTGTGTCCGGATAAGACGGCTGAGCGTCTCTCCGAAGGTTATTTGTGTCCGGATACGACGGCTGAGCGTCTCTCCGGAGGCCTTACTTACAATGTTGATAAATTGGGGTTGGAGGAAAAAGCGTCGCTGGGAATAACACTAATATTATTCTCACGAAGATACCTGTAAACAAACAATCGGTGGCATGCACAGTCAGAGTGTGGCCGGTGGCATACTCCTAAAATAGCCACTGTGGCTCAGTGTTACCTACATAGGCTACACCTGTTTGGGTAGTAATTATACAGTAAAACCTGCAATAGAGACCACCCCTGTATAAGGACCATCTGCTTAATAGGACCATTTTTGTTCAAAATAATTGATTTCAATAAAATTTGACCTATGCATAAACTTATGGCTATGGACATTTTTGGTTTTCAACAATATTTTTTTCCTGAGTATAAAAATCTCTGGCTTTATATACCCATTGGTTTTTTAAGTAGATCTTTGTCCCTTCAGAGTGGTCTTTATAGACAGGCTTGACTGTATACCTGTATTACACATCTAATCTATAATTAAAACTATATCTATTATATAAAATATCACACACAAAGCCATTCACCTTAAGGAGTTTTCAGATATAATGTTGACATATGGTGACAGAATATCAGAAATACATTTTTTCAACCTATTTTTTTAATGCATTCTTAGATTGGAGAAGATATTCTAAATTCAAAGTTTAGAAATAAATATATGTTTTCACAAGGACCCAAGCCATTGAATACAGGATAAAACTAGGAACGGCTAAAATTTGACCTTCTTATTCTACAAGGTCATTCGGAATTCTACTTGGGGTCAGAGCTAACAGAAAAGTAATGCAAGTTTGTCTAGTCTTTATTCAACAGATAAAAACATATTTATCTTTATATACATCATATACTTGAGATAAGAAACTAATTTTGAATAAAAGGAATGCTTGTTAATTCTCTTTAGTTTAGTTCGGTTTAATTTGACCTAAACATTTTTCTTCTAAACAGCTACCAAGTAAGCATATACGAAAATGTTTCTTTTATACATAGTTTAATTTCTGTTCTATTACTTAATCATTTGAATATCTGTAAAATGGCTAAATAAGTAAAAATTAGTACATATCACTTAAAAATTTTCATTAAAAGATTGAATGTGAATTTAATGGTGCAAATTCAATTAAATGACCCATTGTTGAAAACCAAAATTATCATTCAAACGGACTGCAGCCCAAACAGTCATTTGAATCCATTGTTCCACCTTTCAAAAATTGATTAATCACACAATAGCTATAATCTTTAAATCTAAGTATCTATATCTTTATTTATGCATGTAAGTACAAAATGGAGCAGTTTATTTGAAAATTACTCATTTTTAGAACTCAAATCTACAGAACTATTCACACACAAAAAACCCACTACCAATCTTAACATGAAAAATAAAAACTTACAATGTCTCCAGAAGCATTAGGTTTTCAAACAGGTAAGGTGGAAGACTCGTGAGATTCATTTGGTTAATGTACCTGTAAAAAAAAAGATAAATTTTCAATTAATATTAGATATGCTCTGATTTTCCACTATTCGCATTGGCTAATACATATACATAGCCACATAAGGTTTGATATACAATATATTGTCTTAGTTAATCTATTTTTTTAGAAACAATGAGTCAATATTCATTTAATGATGTCATAACTGTGTTGATACTCTATGTTGAGTTCTTCAAGGTGCAGTCCTATGGCCATTGTTCTTCTTGTAATTTACATGTACTTCAAATATCCTTTTGATATTTGTCAAAGACACTACATCTTTAATGAAAAAATTAATTTCTGGTCCATTACAATATAAAAGTGAAAGGATGGTGTTAAATTTATCAGGTACCACACTACACCCAGAGTGAGTGGTAGAATATCAGTAACCCAAAGGTGGAGGGCAAGTGGTAGAATGTCAGACACTTAAACCACTCAGCCTCTGTGACCCCAAGGTGGGAGGCTAGTGGTAGAATGTCAGACACCTTATCAACTCAGCCTCTGTGACCCAGAGGTGGAAGGCTAGTGGTAGAATGTCAGACACTTTAACCACCTAGCCAATGTGACCCAAAGGTGGAAGGCTAGTGGTAGAATGTCTGATACCTTAAACACTCAGTATCTGACTGGAATGTGGAGGGCTAGTGGTAGAATGTCAGACACCTTAAACACTCAGTATCTGCGACCCGAATATGGAGGACTAGTGGTAGAATGTCAGACATCTTAACAACTCAGCCTCTGTGACACAGAGGTGGAAGGCTAGTGGTAGAATGTCAGACACTTTAACCACCTAGCCAATGTGACCCAAAGGTGGAAGGCTAGTGGTAGAATGTCTGATACCTTAACCACTCAGCCACTGTGACCCAGAGGTGGAGGGCTAGTGGTAGAATGTCAGACACTTTAACAACACCTAGCCAATGTGACCCAAAGGTGGAGAGCTAGTGGTAGAATGCTGAACGCCTTAACCACTCATCCACTGTGACTCCAGAGATTGAGGGCTAGAGGTAGAATATCAGACACCAAAACACTCAGTATCTGCGACCCGAATGTGGAGGGCTAGTGGTAGAATGTCAGACGCCTTAACCACTCAGTATCTGCAACCCGAATGTGGAGGGCTAGTGGTAGAATGTCAGACACCTTAAACACTCAGTATCTGCAACCCGAATGTGGAGGGCTAGTGGTAGAATGTCAGACGCCTTAACCACTCAGCCACTATAACCCAGAGGGGGAAGGCTAGTGGTAGAATGTCAGACACCTTAAACACTCAGTATCTGCGACCCGAATGTGGAGGGCTAGTGGTAGAATGTCAGACGCCTTAACCACTCAGCCCACTGATCCAGAGATAGCAAGCTAGTGGTATAATGTCAGATAAATCAATTATTAGGCCATAATATCTCGTCAGTGACATTATAAAGATACGTTGATGTCCCCTTATAATGCTGACAAACTTATCATTATGTGGAGTTAAATTACTTTCTGACAGAAGCTATGGGTTCATATATATGTAGATATAATAACATTATTTTGTAAAAAAAATATATTTTACATCCATACATGCATGCATGCATAAAATAAACTTCTGAAAATGCTGACAAAAGCACACAAAAAAATCACAGAAAACATTTTGGAATTCATCAGAAAGATATTTAGAATTGTATTTTATTATTTGACTTAAAAAAAAAAATTCACTGCTAAAGAAATAAATCTGATGTAGATGTGATAATTAAATGTATTTGATTGATAGCCTATTCAGCCCACAGCAAATTACCATCGACATATGTGAACTTTGAGTACTAAAGGTATACAATTATGAAAGAATATCCACTATAAGCATACCCAAATGCTTATATACGACGATAAAAAAAAATCACACCAAGGTACCCACTATGTGAAAGATTCCAAGGTCATATACCATATACCTATATAATACAGTATATAGAGTTGTTTACATTTATTACCTTGTTTAGTCATATTATCTATAGCCCAACATTGGATCTACGAGCTCCGCTCTCAGTCATGCCTCATTGAACATACAGATCTTTAGCCTATATTTTCAATCTGATTGAAACTTTAAGTATTTTAGGTGTTAAATCTTTGGAATTTTTTGTAAGCTGTATAATATGTTCAAAATAAAATTCTGTTGTGCTCAGTAATTATAATAGATATTTTTCATGCACAGCACCATACATATTTTTGAACAGTAAATGACTACATATACAAAAAGATTCAAACTTTTTTCTAACATTCAATTTCTGTATACGGTAACTATGTAAAGATATTTCTAGCAATTAAATGTCACATTTCTTCGTGTTTTTAAACACTCAATTATCTACTACAATATTAACTCATAAATATATAAATTGAAGATAATTCTATTTCTTTGCAATAAAGTGAAAAATAATTATGCAAATAAAACATGTTCTACTGGTAAGTCATTAGTGTATAAAAAGATTCTCAAACTGACTTTCAGTTATGCCACTTACAGAATGTGGTTTCTAGACAGAACTAAATGAAATTATTCTTTTTTCTTTCCAAAATGGTGACAATGGGTTCGAAACATTCAATCCAGAGATGGGGGTTATGATAAAACAGTTTATATATTGTACGAGCCTTAAAGCTTTTAGTTTGATGCAGGTCAAAGGTTACAATATCGGCAACGGTGACCTACTTTCGGTAAACCAAACATTACACTTGGTATATGAATCTGTCGCAAAAGTATAAAGTTTCATCAACCAACCAGTTGTGAAGAAGGTTCTGATCAAGGCAGACAGATTTACAAAATAACACAGTCCTTAGTGAAGTGGTTAGGAACTGATAAAAGTAGGTCACAGTGACCTAGTTTAGAAGATGAGTATAAAGTGTTAAGTTCCAGTGACCAGGTATGAAGGAGACTCTGACGGGATCATGTAAGAGTAGTCTGATTAACTAAAATAACACAGAGTCCTTAGTGAACTGGTTAGGAACTGATAAAAGTAGGTCACAGTGACTTAGTTTAGAAGATGAGGTATAACGTGTTAAGTTCCAGTGACCAGGTATGAATGAGACTCTGACAGGATCATGTAAGGGTAGTCTGATTAACACAATAACATAGAGTCCTTTGTGAACTGGTTAGGAACTGATAAAAGTAGGTCACAGTGACTTAGTTTAGAAGATGAAGTATAACGTGTTAAGTTCCAGTGACCAGGTATGAAGGAGACTCTGACAGGATCATGTAAGGGTAGTCTGATTAACTCAACAACATAGAGTCCTTTGTGAACTGGTTAGGAACTGATAAAAGTAGGTCACAGTGACCTAGTTTGCGACTTTGTACTTACAATGTGGTGATACTACTTGATGAGGTGAACATGAGTCTCTCAAATGATTTCACAGGATTATTGGATAAGTCCCTGCAAAAAATAGAAGAAAAAAAAAACCCAACTTAATTACTGTACATCATGATTTACATAAAATACATGCAATTTTTTTTTAGAAAATGAAAAGTTGTCATAATTACATTTAGGTCATCAAAACATCACATTATATGCAAAAATTTTTTCAAAGGGTATCTACAGCAAGCTACAAAAATCAATTTTATCTCATAATTTTCATGTCATTCAGAATACATTTTATTTTGATTAGAAATACACAAAAGAATTTCAATATTAATCAAAATACGTACAATACGGTGAGGTTTGGAACTTCAAAGGATTTATCCTTGAACTTGGTGATCAAATTCCCCGCAAGGCTCCTACAAGGTAAAACGTAAGATATACAGTTAAAGAAAAAACCTTTAATAACAAATTAGCAGATTAAATATTTTTTCAAATTCTGTCATATTTAACTTCAAGAAAACAATTTATTCAAATTCAAGATTGTGTAACAATTTAATTAATCAATTTTTTTTAATTTTCACATTGATGTTTGGTTCATAAAAGTTTGTGTCAGGTTATGTGAAGGAAATTTAAATCCAGGTTACCCAGAGAAAAACCACCGACCTACTGTCAGCACCTGGCAATTAATGCCCTACCTGTAATTCCAACTCTTCAAGACTTTTGACATACCCTCTGACATGAAACAATATGTGCAGAAAATTTTGGTGTTTTAATTATTGATTTCGAACCAAGAAAACAAAAATAATTAATGTCATTCCAAAGACTAACCACAAAATATTAAAGAATTGTCAAATGAAGAGAGAAAATATTCACAAACATTTCATGTATAATACATGTAACAGGGTAGGGATTCATATTAAATTCAATCACTGCTTCTGCAAGGGATTGAACGCAGGACCTCTGGATTACAATATGACACTCAACTGATCAAGCTAAAGAGAAGATCTCTCTAGCTGAGTGGTACATTGCGGCTAGCATTGACCAGGGTTACTGTATAAAATCTTGTTAAATAATTGTAGCTATATGCTTACAATGCCTGCAGGTTCGTCGTATATTTAAAAGTGGTGGCATCTATTTCGGTAAATCCGTTATATGACAAGTCCCTAAAAACAAAAATGATTTCATTACAACATGAACTGAAAACAGTTCAATATTGGCATTCTCAAATTTACTCTATTACTGAAATTTAATATAAATATACACTATACATCAATTTAATATTTCAAAATTGTCATTTTATGTTTTTTTGCAAAATATTTTCATTAATATCATTTTAAAAGCATCTTTAGACAAATGTGAACATGCATAATAGCATAATTCATTAAATTATTCTATATCTATGAATAACTGAGTGTAGGTATTGATTGTAACTTCATGCTGCTATGAGCATAGCATCATTTTTTTTTCATAAATCAACATTATTTTCACTCAAAAAATCAATGATGTTACATTTGATACCTAGCCTTAAGGGGAGATAACCTAGTAAGTACAAGAAACAATTAACTCATTCACCCCTGGCAATTCATAATGGACTCTTCTAGCTTATGATTTAGAAGAGTTCAAATGTGTCTCCAGGGGTGGAAGGTACATAATTAGAAGGAAATACTTACAAACTTATTAGACTTGACATAGAACTGAACGTATTGGCATCAATGTGATTAATACTATTGTGCGAGAGGTTTCTGAAATGAAAAAAAAATTTGGAAATTTTAAAACATGTAACTTAATTTTTTCAATGGCAACTAACAATGACACAAGAATTGAAATCTGAAATAATTAATTCATTAATCAAAATTATATTATACACAGAAAATTTGATAAATAAATTTTGTATATAAATTTATGCATTAATGAATATCAAGATATCAGAATATTAATATCAGCAATATGTACAATACAATATGTATGTCAAAAATTTGTGATGATTAGATATCATTTCAATGACCTGAAAAATCAAATGCCTATATATAGATACATAGATAGACCCATATACCAACTTCTATTCTCTCAAAGCAAAGGAGTAAAAATAGCTCAAACAGATGATATGGGGCAATCTAGGTCCCAGTGGTCTCAGCGGCCTAGTTTCTAGGTCAAAAGTCAAATTGTGGGTCAATAATTGTTAAGTCAAAATGTAGGTCATAGCTGACCTGTTTTTTGGGAGTTTTTTGTTTTTGTTTTTTGTTGTTGTTTTTTTTTTCTCTTTGTTTTTTACAAGATGTAGCTAAACATGTAGTAGGTAAATATTAAACAATAAGGTTTAACTACAACATGAAATAAAAACCACTGCAAACTTTTTTTTTTCTAAATGGGACAGCAAAAATTATATTAGTCAGCAAAACACACATTTGCTAGTGCAAAGGGAAATATATTTTTCTGTGTAAAAGTAGTTTTACATATGTATTGACAAAAATTTTTCCCAAAGAGTTGAAATTCGCCATTTCTCCGTCCCTAACAGTAGGGATAATAATTAGAAAACAGATAAGCATGGTATTATAAGCTAAACTGTACTCAGTAGTGATATTGCATTAACAGTACATCACTACAAAAGGACACCCGCTTATTTTAACAAATTTCCAGAATAAGAGGGGGGGGGGTGGGGGGGTCATATAATATACTGACCTGTGTCATTTTTTCAGCAGAAAAAATCATACATTTTTTTTATTTTTATTAAATGGAAAACATGTTTATTGATATGATATCAGTATAATATTTTTAAGTACGAAGATGAGCTTGAAGACATTTGACACTTATAGGGACTTTGTTAATAATACAATGAAGTAGAAAAATTGCATTGCCATTGTTATTTTTTTTTTTTTTTATTTCAACGTATTATGAAGATTCAGTGAGAATGTCCCTTGAATTGACCTATGAAACCTTGCATGCCAACTTTGGCTTAAATAGAATTGATCAGATAACTTTTACAAGAAAATATTTATTGTAAGTTCTAATTGAAATGTGATTGGACTCTAAAGCTAGGACACCTATTTCACCTTTTATGTAACATTCATGCAAACAAATCTATAAGCATTTTATATTCTAAATGTGATCAGGTGAAAAAGATGTGCCAAATTTTTAATAAGTTAAATCTGCTGTTTTGAATTAACATTATTCTTTGCTTGCCAAATATTCAATAACAGAATGATTTGTTCAAGAATATAAAATTTAATTTCTTTCTTAAATACTCACACCGGTATTTGAATTTCATGAATGCAGCACAATGCATGAATAATATACTTCATTCCAGAATTTTTTTCTTGAAATTATGAAATCAATTTTTGTTAAAATATGCACATGTTACAATGTATTCCAATGTGTAGATAATACATTCCGTACCTTCATGATACAAACTACATATGTACACAGTGATTTTTTGCCTTATAAAACGACCCCATTCCCAATGCCAAACCCTCCTATTTTCTTCCCAGTTACAATGAAAATTTCCCAAATCAAATCTCTGAAAAACGAATGAAACCTGGAAATCTCTCCTCTCATTTAATCTAAAAAAAAAACTACTCTGAAACTGTTGTGATGGTCGTCACCTTTTGATAAATTGACACAGTTTACTGTTTTACAATATCTAATCACCTATAATACCATGTTCAGTAATGGGTAACTTTTTCCCAAAACTGCTCTTTTTTGCGATTAAAAATTCCCAAATTTTTACAAAAACATTTTTCCCAAAATACCCTGAAAAATCACTGGTACATGCATAAACTTTCACCAAGAAAAAGAAACTAATATACAACATATGTATTATAGAATACTGCACAATTACGTAATTTGCAATCACACAAACCGCAACCAAACATATGTATATATTCATATTTTATATACTAGTACTTACAAATATTTAATCTTTAATATTGAGGAAAATGAGGTTGATAAAAGTGAAGAAAAGTCATTATATGTCAAATCTCTGAAAAAGATAATCATTACAACAAAATATAAATATGTGCAGAAAGAATGTTTTAAAAGTGTTAAAACCATATAAATAAGATTTTTGTGACATCTAAAAATTAAAAGTTATTCAAGAAATAAAGAAATACTAATTTTATAAATGTAACTGTAGTTAGAATTCAAGATATTAAATAAAAACAATATTATATATTATTTCTTTAAAAGTGTATAAGTAAATATGATAGTTTTACGTGTCCTGAGTATATTAAGATAAAGATTTTTTTTTAAATAAGCAGCAAGAATTAAAGAAATACGAAATAAAATTACTTGAAGATTATGTTAAATTATTAAATAGTGTTGTCTTATCACATATAATCAAGTTGATTGTATATAAATTGCACTTAAAATAACAGACTGAAAATTTTTAGGATGTTACTTGACTGAATTTTTTTTTTTTTTTTGCATTTCAACTAAAATTATTTAAGAAACAGTTTTATTTATATTAAAGCATGCAAAAGTAAGAAACTAGAAAAGAATACTTTCTGGTATTTTTTCCTGCAGTACTTACAGTGTTTCTAGATGAGGCAAATTCTGTAATACTGATGATTTGGCGGTTATGGAATTAATACTATTTCTCGATAAATTTCTGAAAAAGAGAAAAAGAAAAAAAAAATTATTAATTGACAATTTAATTGTACCAGGTTATATAATGTCATGGAAATAGCAACTATCCCTTTTTTTCCCCTCCCAGGGACAAATGCACTAAAACCTTTGAGTCTGTCCCTTAAATTGGAAGAAGAAGAAGAAAATTGAAATAACTGTTATCTCCCTATTAACATAGAAAATAATTATCTCCCCTTTATATGGAAATAATTATCTATTATGTCCCCTTCTACATAAAAATAATGATCTCCCCTTTAACACATAAATAATTATCTCCCCTTAACAAAGGAATAGTGATTATCCCTCCTTTAAAGTGAATATAACTATTATCTCCCCTTAATAATTAAAACAGCTTTAAAGTTAGGGGTCAACAGCATCACCTTGGCTTATACCTTTGAATACTTGTTAAAAAATATTTTGTAAAAATATATATACTTTTTCTGTTGGTCAAATATAAAGTCATGCAGACAACAAATAATAAGTATAATTTGTATGATGAGGCCTGTAATGTTAAGAAGGCTACAACTAAGACATTTGGTAATATGAATGAATTTAGAAAAAACCAAAGTTTGAAATATGAACTCTCCAAACTTTTTCAACCAAATTGATGTTGAAATTGAACTGGGTCAATTTTATGATTATTTTGTGCTCGTGAAAATATTCCATTTCTTAATAGCTTAATATCGATATGAACTGGTACTTGCATCCATTTATTACTGTGCAAGGCTGCGATGTAACAGGGATATCTAGCAATTTTATTTCTGCATTATATACAAATCTTTGATAATTCAGACTTTAAATAGATAACATGTATTTTCAATTCCCTAAAATGATTTTTGGAAGGCATCATTGGCAACAAAAGTAAGGCACTATTTTTTTCCCCTTCATTTTTTTATCATTATTTTCAATATTTATTTTTGTGTTTCCAAAGTGCATTGCATCTATAATTCATCTGGCCTTTTTAAACATATCTATTCTGAGCTGCTTTAACCATTTTTACCACAGTCATTTATCACGTTTTCAAAAGTTTAATAACATGAATATCAATCAATTTCAATGCGTACAAAGTAGAACTGTCTTGGAGCATGGCAGTTACAAAGAGGGTTCGCTGGTAGAGATAAACCTTTATTTATCCACTTAGGTTTTGCAATAGGAGTAATTGTGTTCCGAGTTTCGGTGTAGACATTTCAAGGTGTGGTGTACATATCACTGATTGAATATCATCGGTCCTGCTTTTATAAACTACATGTAAAGGTAAATAAAGCGGACAATCGCCTGGTACAAAAGTTACCTGGCGATAGACCAGCTTGTGCTATACAAACTTTGACCTAGACCATATCCTGCAAATATAATCAATGATAAATTTAAAATTAACTTATGCTGAGTTGAAAGGAAAGTCTTAGGCACATAAAGGGCATACAATAGGGCTAAATGGGACTGAAAACTGGGGTCCCTCTTTCATCATATGTTCTACTGTAATAATATTGAGCAATTTTCTGGCGGATACTCAGTTTATTGGTCTAAATACTGCTGAAGTTGTAACTTAACAGAAATTTTCTGATATTTGATACAGAATTTTAAAGATAATAATGTTAATAACACCTGGAATTGACCTCCTTTTGGTTTTAACTCGTTAGAGGTATATCTACAGGTATGTGTGTTTATCACTCACAGAAGCTTAGTATTCTATTGACATTGTCCCACACTGAGCCCACGATAACATATAGTAGAACCATAAAACTGGGTCAAAGTTAAATCCCGCCGGTCTGAAAACCACACTACATGTACAGTATCATTACATGTATCAATTATTTTTATTGAAAAGGAAGGAATTCTTAATCGTTTATTAATTCATCAATTTTGAATTGTAAAAATTATGTTTTTGAAAAGGACGGAGTTCTTAATCATTCATCAATTTTAATTAAAGATGCTTCAAATAGGATTGACTTTTATCATATTTTTTTTTTTTGGGGGGTTTGCACCAGAGTATAATCTGTAGAGTTCCTTTTTTATGATTTTTTTGCAGTTTTTGTACATGCATTAGCTCCATTTGAGTTCATTCCCCAGCCAGTACTGACTGTAGTCTGTCAGAAATATTAAGATACCTAACTCCCCAATCCATTATAGAATTGTCTGCGATACATATAAGCAGATATTGAACCTTCTGACCCATAATATTTTAGTCTCTGCACAAACAAAGTCTAATTACTGATTGACTTACACACTTTGAATTACATGTACATGCCTTGAATGTTGGTCTGTACATGTAATGATGAAAATGAAAATGGTGGTGAAATTCAATTTGACATCCATCCCTACAACCCAATATATTTTCTGTAGCTGAGATCAAATTTCTTAGGATCAGTCTCTCTATTACCAAATTAAAAAAAAAAAATTCATAAATTTTGGTATCAAATGAAACTTTATGAAATGAAAACTTTTGTTGAATCAAACACGACACACCTCTCAACTCTATCATTTGTACAATTTTAAAACTCCACTCATTTGTCCTTAAATCATCCACCCATAATGGACCGCTCTAGTCTTTGATTTAGAAGAGTCTAAATGTGTCTTTATGGGTGAATGGGTTTAATATGATATAAACAAATGGTTTGTCCAATTCAAGGAGATCCTATCTGCCCTTCTATTTTACTTTTTGCAACCAATGTTGAATTGGGTTAATTATTCTAGACTTATAATGAAATGTAAATTGCCATCCCCCCCTTCCCATTTACTTTTTTATTCCAAGATTCTTGATGGTTTTGCATTTTCATTTTAAATGAATACAATGATAATAGGTTTTATTAATATCTTTTTTAATAATCAAATTCATGAATTACAACATTAAGTGTTGAATAATGAAATATCAATAAGTACATTTTGTACATTAAGACACAAATTTTGCCTGTACAGAGGTTCTTGGGAGTCCCCTATAATACATGTGTCCTTTAATTAGTTGACTCCTCGTTAATTCTATAAAGCTATAATTGATATCTAATATCACAACTAGAGTATCTAGCATGTTTGTATTCTTCTATTCAACAATCATTTAAACTGCCAATTGTTCTCCAGATTTAATAGATTTCTTACAAGCGTCCTACCAAAATAAAGTATTTTTTTTATCTTCTTGGTCTAGATTTTCTTTTTGTTCGATTTTGAGACTGTTTGTAAAATAATATGGCCAACATGCAGCTATGGCAGCCATTATCAATTTAACTCCTATAGCTATTAGCAGATTAGACTCAATCCGAAAAGGTGAGAATACTCAAAGGACGGTAAGAGCAGACAAAATTTTGACCAGCTTTCACAAAATTGACAATGTAAGCCATTAATCTATTTGCAAAAGAAACTATATGGTATTAATGTTTCCAGTTGACATTTAATCATGAAATTGAAATGTAAGGTAAGTGAACATAAATTTTTTTTGAGTACCCAGAGACAAACTGAGAAACAAAATGTCAGTTCTAAACTTAGTCAAGTGGTCTTCAGTTAATTAAAACACAATAAGTTTGTATTTTGATTGTCTTATCAAAAATGGCTCATTACAAAAGTAGTTTGAAGCAAAAGCAAGTTGCATGTATACCACAAATATTTGTAAGATTCCAACTTGATCTCCAAGCATGACACTATGAAATATGAGGTTTTAGATCCATTATATGAAGCTTTGCTGCCCCTCCCAACCCCCACCCCCCACCATCACCACCACCAAATTCCATGACAAGGCTGTAAAACTTATCAAGGAGATTCCAAGGCAAGATTACCATGTTATTAATGCCAAAAAGGAAACAAAATATGACTCAATTTAACTTAAAATTTTATGTAACCTTGCAAATGTTTTTTTTTTTCAGAATTGAAAATATTTCTTCAAGTCTCGATCTAATATTCTCCAGACATATGTGAGTTCATATCTAGTCTTCTCAACTGATTTAGAGACTTTAATCTAGATAAAGCTTAGACTTATTGCTTTAATATGAAAAAACCTAAATAATCGGCCCCTATGTATATATAAGTACCAGGTACATAGACAATATAATATGTGACGTAAGGTTTCAAACCAAAGTTATTCTACAACCCATGTCGATGTCCTTCATCTACCGGGCAAGATTGATATCTAAAACTACTTAATGTAGCGGATTTTTTTTTTTATTTCATAACAAAATTGATTCAAAACAACTGACACGAAAAAGGACCCAGTTTATGTTATACAAACACAGATTTACAAGTTAAAGGTAATTTTGTATTAGGGAATAGGTAGCGATGCCCTTGACCCGTTTATGTGAAAAGTACCAGGCCTACATATGGGCATTTAAATCACATTTGGAAGACATATCTTTAAAACCATTTAGCGTCCTTCAACAAGGAATCAATATTTTCGTGTCCAATTATAAAGTGTTGTAAATCATTGCATTGCTAATTTTTTATCCTGTAATGAATTCAAAAAGAAACGACAGATACACTGTAGCTTCTGTGAGAGTGCATTACTAAAATATTGGTTAATGCACAAGAATCCAGGAAATATTTAAAAGAGGAAGTTTTTAACATTTTCCAAGAAATATATTTAATATAAGGTTAATGTCCTTTATTGGGAACAGCTATTAATTTTCATGAAAGTAATAAACATACTAGGTAGGAAGGTAGAAAAATGAAATCCAGGTGTAATTACAGTTGCAAAATCTATGATTTTTTTAAAATTCCTTTTTTTTTTTGAAAATGTATTAAATGTTCAACATGAAAGCATATCAAATCAACCCCTGTTAGATTAAAAAAAATATGATATTCTAATGCAATTTAAAATACGTTAAATATGTATCAGAAAATCCACAGCTTTAATTTGGATATATACCTATATCTAATATTTGGTAATTAAGGTAAAAATTTTCTCCTGAAATGAAATTATTAAAATTCGTAAAAAAATCAAATAAATAAATAAAACAAAAATGTCTTTCTTCTTTCACAATGCTGTATCTGCTTCATTCTTCCCGAAAGCATATCACCGAGTAATATTTAAATTTGGATAATCAAAATTTTTAAAAAATTAAGTTCTTGTGTTTGTGTATACATGCACAATTTTTCAACTTAACACGGATTTGCATTTTAGAGTTGTATAGTTTCAAGGCGAACCACATACACCTTCTTTTCAAAACCACTTTACATTGTGAATTTTGATTGTCACTTCCTGTCCAAAACCACTTTAAGGTTGTATTTTAATTGACAACTGTGATAAATATCCATTTTGTTTTAAATACTTTTGATGTCATTTCAAGCTAAAATGATAAACAAGTATTAACTTATACTTTACTTGATGCTTTAATTTTTTTATATTGATTTAAACATGCACTAAGTAATTATATGTTACACATAGTTTATATAGAAAAGTATGAACTAATGTAAAGCTTGATAAATCAAAGGAATATAGCACATCATAAGGTGTTTGGAAGTCTACCAAAACTAGAGCTGTTGTCCAAGAGCAAAACACACACCCCCCCCCCCCCCCACAAAAAAAAAAAAAAAGGAAAAAGGGGGGGGGGGGGGGGCATAACGCGGACATGTCTTATTCTGATATAAAATATGCACACAAATTTTGACACCCCATTAGATATTGACCCTTTGTCATATAAAATTTTGACCCCCCCATTAAATATTGATTCGGGTAAATATTTTATGCATAAAATATTCATCCGGTAAGTATTTTATGGTGATCAAAATTTTATAGAACACTGGTACACTGTATAAGGATAGTTGCCACCAAGTTTTGTTGAAATCCTTCAAGTTTAGGAGAAGAAATCAGTCAAAGAATGTCAAACACACAGACAGACAGACAAACTGAACCAAGTATACCCCCCCGGCCCCCACCCCACTGTAATTTTATTGCGGGGAGTATAATGGGTTAGCCCTAATCCACATCTCATTAAGAACCGATTACAATACAAAGGGCATATACATGTACCAGGATTTGGTTGGCACATGACATATAACTTTAATAATTATAACCAAAAGCACATTATGACATAATCAAACAAGTAAATTCAACATAAACAATTTTGACCTTTTTTTTGCCCTCGTTAAATAAATCTTTAAACTTGTGACTCACATACACAGACAGACAGACCATATCTTAATTAACTGAAACTCTAATTCATAAAAAATATAAAAATTGTAAACCAATTATACGTACATATGTACGTAAAAAGAAAACTATAGGCATCATTATTCTGAATTTTATTCTCGCTGAAATCTCATATATACAAAAGCTTGCCGTTAAAATTCAATAATTCGGTCTCCAGGAGAGCGACGGTATTGATCAAAATGTATTAATTTGGTTGTAGTATTATAAGCGTTATTGAGTTAAATGTTAGATCTAATGACGTGAAATGATTTTGTAACACATTAATTACATATTATCGAGTCTTTATAGGAAATTTAACATACAGAACATGCATTCAAACGACTCAAGTGTAAATATTGCCAATTTTTACAAAATAATGTCAATATACTGGTTTTTCTTTTATTATTTTAATGTCCTATTAACAGCCAAGGTCATTTAAGGATGTGCCAGGTTTGTTGAATGGTAGAGGGAAGCCATAGTACCCAGAGAAAAACCACCAACCAGCATTTGGTACCTAGTAACTGCCCCATATGGGATTTGAACTCACAGCCCTGAGGTGGAGGATTTGTGGTAATATGTCCGGACATCTTGACCACTTGGTCACCGCGTCACCTTTGTCTATATTACTAGACATGAACGGTTGACTTTCATTAGAGTTTTGAAAGATGCGCATTAAGTACTTAATTATGTATTCATGTATGTGTTATAGAAGAGCAAAAAAATTGAGCAGTGATTTTGGGGTTCGAACCTGAGAACACTTAAGTCCTGCCTCCTTTAGTATTGAAAACTTGGACTAAAACAAACGATACATATATTGAGGCATTTTAAGTCTATTGATTCTAAAAATTAATTTGAAGCGCACTTTTAGATGTGTCTTGATCCATAGTAGGAAGGGAGTTCCACAAGTGGTAGATTCGTGGAACTCCCTTGCAAACTTTGTAGTAGAAGCCCCGCCTACTCTAAACTCGCTTAAAAAACCGACTGAACACTCACTGGAATTCAGTACCATGCAAGTTTTACCCCAGTTTTTATATGGCACAACTGGACAACAACAATCTAGTAAATGAACAAAACACGCCAAAACTAGCTGGAACCAGCTAACTACCCTGTCTAAGAAGAGGTAACAGGTAACAGTAATAAAATGAGTGGCAAAGTACACTTAAAAAGCATTTACTCATAAAATTTCAAAATGCGAAGATAACATATATCTTTTGTAAATGCAATCATATTAATAAGTATGAGCAAGACCCCTTACCCAAACACAAACCAAGAATCATTTTCAAAATTTTAATGGAAATTATGGTAGTCAGCCGGTTCTAATATATGTAGTATTAACCTAAGTAGCTGTTGGATCACACAAGTTTTAGCCCCAAGGTTCAGTTCCAACACTTAACGTGCCGTAAATAAATTGATCATAACCTTTATAAGTATTCCATGTAATGGTTTAATCATTTCAGATTTAAAATTTAATCTCCCTGAATAATCCCGACCATGGGAGTTAATGTTGTTATAAACCATTGATACCATGAACCATTGGGTGTCCACGAACCATTGGGTGTATGTGGGACAGAATTACCTAATTCCACTACTAAAATCTTGCCCTAAATATCGAACAATATCAAAACCATAACAATATGTCCAATGAGGTGTAACTTTGGACAAAAAATATTTACAAGAGAAAGAAAATCTGTATTGTGTGTTCAGTAGCTGTTATTCATGTACATGTAAATATGAGAGTATAAGCCTAGCTGACCTATAAATCTCAAATCTTAATGAAACAGGTATTCCATGTTAACATTGGCATGTGTCAGGGTGCAGTTTTATGCTTAGTACTTTTGTGTTACATACATCCTTTGCTAATTAACAGGTTTTTACAGAACCTCGGACCATGTCATTATCAAGATTTCTGCTCATTATTTTCGTTATCAATTACAAAGCAGTTTTTGTGGGAATAACAAAATACAGAAGCAGTATTATATTTCTATTAAAATCCTCTTATTGGTGGTAAATTCATCGCCAGATCATGAGGTATACGGCGAGGGCACGTCATTGTGGTTAGATCCAAGCGATGGAGACAACAATGGCTGCTTCTGAACAGACAAAACCTGTTGTACACTTAGATTCTACCCTGATTACATATCACAATAAATAAGTCCCTTTAATTGCTCATGTGTAGCTGGTCTTGATAATAGGATAATATTTTGTCACATTCATTGAAATGTCTCTGAAATAATAGCCAGATTGTTCCGTTATAGGGTTAGGCATTTGGATTTGTTTCTGTTAAAAAACAGAAGACCTGGTACACTTTATGACCAGTTCACATTCATTGTACATCTGTTTTAACAGTCCTCATGTAATTATGATATGTCCTAATTAGTCTTAAGATCCTCTTTGGATATTCATTAGTTATGATGATTGAACAATGTACAAAGCTCTGTTATCATATTTTTGTCTTGATCATGTCACCAACAAGATTGAGATCAATCCCCTATATGATGCATATATTTACTAGTAACGTTGAAAATAACAAGATTTGATAGAAACTAAAAACTGCATGGGGTTTTAATGACAAGCAAATACCTTTGAATTAATTTATAATATACAAATTCTTTTATAATTAAATAATGCAATAGCACTTTCAATCAACATGAAATAATGACAATAAATGTGGGTAACACAAAATCACATAGGGCCTTTTATTTATTAATTAAATTAAGTAATGCTGATTTTTTCACCAAGGTGTTGTAACTATAAAAAAAATTGCTAAATTGCAGACTTTTGTTACAGAGTGAAGTTGACACTTTTCTTACTTGAGTCTTTTTGTATTTGTTGATATTAAAACCAACATTCTTTACTTTCGGTTTTTTTTTTTTTTTTTTTTTTAAATTCTAGTAAATTCGTAAAAGTTTATCTCAATGAATTACCATTTACATCATATTTATTTATAAGAATTTCCATTTAATTTTTCAATCCACTAAATTTAATCTTTATCGATATCAAATCCTTAAAGATGCTCCACCACCGACAGAGCATAAATGGTATTCATAGTTTGAACAATAATTGGTGTTTAATCATGTATATATATGTCTAGTTAACACAAAATATAATATAAAATGATTTATTTTGCCTTAGGTGCATGCGCAATCAGTACACCATTCCATATAGGATATAGTGCAACGGAATTTTTTTCGGGATGCAATTAATTATTTTCGATATTTTAAAGTTGAAGTAAAATTAGAAGCTCAAACTTTTCAACGATTGTAATGGTGTAAAGTAAGTAACTTTTGTAACTGAAGAAAAATACTAAATCGTCTGCTGCTGTTTTTGATAGTGAAAAAATACCATTTGTCAGCGGTGGAGCATCTTTAATTTTCAGGTGATGGTATATCTGAATGATCAATCATTAAAATATTACCAACAAAATGTTATTTTGTCTCCTTAAACCTGGTACATGTGTACATATAAATCATAAATAGGGAAATATAAAACACCATCTGAATCCTTATAACCACATCACCCTCAGTAATATATTTATAAAATGACAGCTTCTTGAAAAATGATTGAACTGCTGTTTATTATATTCATAAATGTATTACTTTGTTTTGAGAAAATAAGTATGCTTATGTAGAATTAGGCTGATATTTATCCTATATATATGACATCAAGACAAAAATCTAAATAAAATCTTATCAAAGGTACATTTCTATGTTGTAAACTGGACCTATATCAAGACTTGTTTTATTTACATACCAAGGTTCCACAGGAATTCAATGTGTACTTAATACATTGGTAAACAACAATCCAAAATCTGTAGATTTTTTTCGTTTAATATCAAATACAAATGTACATAATTGATTTTCGGATGTAAACAGAGTTGTTGAACAAGCGATCTTAAGGTATGTAAATTGAATTTCTGTAAGTGTTGTAGCAAGGTTGACAATGTTTATAATGTATCTTCCTGTAGCCAATTCTAGGTGTGTCGGTAACGTTTGGAAGATTTGATATCCCAGACTAATCTACTTTTCACTCTATAGCCTCATTTCCTTCCCTCATAACACTGATATAAACTCACATGTTCACCGAGGGGAAACTCCATGAACCAGCCCAAAGTTCCCAGGAGTGGCATGTATATACCACTGGTGTCGCTCCCCTTGTAGATTAATTTAAAAACCTATATCACCTTTAATAAACTATGCAATTTGTTTGTAAAAGGAATAAACTAACTACTCAGCGCTAAAAGCTTCAGGTTTATATTTGAAATCTTCAACTTTTATGCTAGACAGGCTACGGCAATTTCACAACAATGCTGATATTTCTTTTTAGTAATGGAATGATATTCCTATTTAGTGATCTTATTTGTATACATATTGTGTTTGCAAAAAACAAACCAGTTTTCATCTTTACTGTATGGTCAATTATATACAGTTACACTGTGAATATAATTTATTTAGTAAAGTACCATATGTACACAATTCAATCAATTTCACTAGTAAAATCTGATACATGTACCGCCAAGTACCATGATTCAATTACTTAAGTGTCAATCAAGTACACTTCACTAAAAACATCTTGTGTTTTCAACCAAATCCTTCTTAAATAAATTTGTATATGTATCCGGTAAGTGAAATTTGAATTCCTTAAAATAAATTTCTAGAAGCAATTAACTGAATTTCTGTTGACAACTTTAAATTCCGTGTGATACAAGTTTTCAAATAACTTCGTAAGAAAACTCAAATGTTAATCTAAATCTTTCAGGAATAATTGTTTAAACGATAATTACAAAATGTAAAAATATCCTTATTTACTCTTTATTACAAAAATGATGAAATTTACAAAGACATGAAATTAATAGCATACATGAAAACAAAGGTCTTTACGGTAACTGCAGGCTTTTTAATGCTTAAACGGTATTTTTCCATTGTTTTCAAATTTTATAATTTATTGGCCAAGTTGACAGTAAGTATTGTTTGTAAAGTAATAAAAAGTGATTACCGTTAACCTGCATTTTACATGTGTACATTTACACTTAATTCAATCAAAGATCGTGTAATTCAAATTACTTTTCTATTTAAAACTAACACTTTTTAAGTTTACGAAAGTTTTATCTAAAACCTTTAGTTTTGACTGTAATCTATTTAATGTTCACTTAAAATAATGAATTCTTGAAAATGTCAATTTTTGTTCAACCCCATAATTATTCACTCAAGTATTGTGTCATATTGACAATGTTTTAATTGTAAATACCACCTTTTTCCAGAATGTTAATAAGATCATATTGAATCATTAATTCTGATAAGATTCAGAAAAAAATAATTAAATAATCAAATGGAGGAACTAGACCTGGATATTTAAATAAAATAGAATTTAAAGAAATGAAAAAAGTCGACCAAGTTTGACAGTGGAAACAATACATGAGGAGATTTTATTGTGTACTTTTTCACTGAATTGTATTATATTATTTCGTAGAGTAATTAATTCCGCTCTGTTTGCTTTGCCCATGGGCCGTACAGAGTATGGATTTTTGAGATGGCATTCTTTGCAACTGGACCACAGTTCATTAATGTTTGACTTTGACAGTTTGCACATACTTAAGAAAACATGGTTGAAATCTCTGTACCAAATACGTAACACCAATTCACTTACAATTATGAATAAATTGTAAGGTTGAATATTGTGTACTTAAAACTTTATTGAGTTTCATATGCAAAAGTAAAAAAAATGGTATCTGCTTCAATCATGTTCTTTACTCTTATGCGTTTTGTAGTTTAAATATTTAGACAGTGATCTAATCCAATTAGACGTCGATATTAAGAAAGTTACGTACGACACGACGTAATGATCAAAAGTGTCTGTCCTGCTATACCTTAAACATTGTTGGAGCAGACAGTGATAATGTAGTACATTATCCATAAAACAGACACTTGCCTTCTGGTAACTTCAGTATTTACTAAAATACTTAGTTTTTATTTTTGACTATAATGTTAAAGAATGTAAACAAGTCAACGTCACGAAATAAATTAAAACACGTTCACTTTTTGTGTTGCTGAGAGAGGCTAACGTAACGCGTTACTTAACGTTACATATGCATGCTACTCATAAAGTTAGCTATAATAGATGTGTTGAAATGACAAAAAAAAATATACCCAAGCCCCAGTTATTTGAAAAACGAACGATAAAAATGATATTTTTCGCATAATCGTTTTCTTTACCATGTCCACAAGATGGCTCGCCAGGGAGGCTCCGTCTGGTCGCGGTTGTTTCACTTTCGGTTTTATCGGAAGTTGAAATGTAGATATTTGTAACGACGTTTTTGATTGGAGGAAACTTGACATGAAGTATGAAAGCGCCATAATTTTAGACAACACGTGTACTTACGTGAAACCTAAACTTTATACTATGGACTTCTTCAGACCGACTGTTATCCTAAATATGCGTCAAATTATTTTCCTTTGACAATATTGTAGCAGGCAAAGCAGTGGAAATAATATAGAAGAGCTGTCAGCACGTGTAGATCTGAAGCCATTGGTAGTTACAGTTTAGAAATCGAGGCTGGTAGGGTAAAAAGATTCCCCGTCCTCTGCGGTTATGCAAATTTTGTAATGTAAATGAGGATGAAACCCACTTCATTTTTCAGTGTTCAGTTAACTCTACACTGAGAACAATTTTCTTTAATAGTCATAAAGATGTAATTAACCACCATCAAACAGGTTTTGAAAATTTGATAAGACTCTTAACGATCTAGGCATAGAGCTTCTGCTGGATTTAGGCCTCTCTGTTAAAAAGTAATTTGAACTGAGGAAAGTTGACTTGATAAGTGTTTAAGTTGTTGTTTTGATCTACTGAGTGTTATGTACATGTATGTTTTGCTATCGATCCCTTTTGTATGGAAGCAATGAAGTTGAATTGAATAATCTCAATGAGTGTATGATTCTGTTCGTTAAACCAGAGATTTCGACCTGATGATCTTCTTTATAAGAAGACCATCATGGATCAGAGATGATACCCACGCAATATCGAATGTTTTGCAAGTTGCATAATAATTCAGTCATAAATTGGTTTTTATGTTGCTTTAAATCATGTCAAAAGTTAAAACAAATTTTAGTACGATCGCACTTTTAGATCTACGGTACTTTGTAGATCGTTGAATGCGGTGATGCGTGTGACTTCACGGACACAGGTGTGCTCGCACTGTCTAATTAGACTGTTTTAATACAAGGATCTATGATACAGTTCTCAGTCACTGATGCATATTTAAGTCCTAAGACAAACTCATAACGCATTTTAATGACATATGGGAAGGTACGAATTCAAAGTTTACAATTATATCTGCCGGGACCAGTTCTGTTCAAAATGAGATTAGAAATATTACCACTCAAATATTCAGTGTTCTACATACGTCAGAATACCTTACTTTTGAGATTAAAAAAATTGCGTGTTCGGTACAGTGGCACTTGGCCTATTGATCATGATCACATCAGAAGTTAACAAGATCGCGATTGATAGGAGATGGATTAGAGTTTTTAAAACCATACCAATATCATTTCGTAGACATACACTATTGATCGAGTTGACTGTGAATGTTTAATTTTCTGAGCTAATGATTTAACTTTTAAGACACGTCTGTACCAACTTACTTTCTATATATCTAGAGACAGTGTTTGAGCAGAATGTGATAATATAGTATATCTGGATTCATACTGAGCAACAGAATGTCGTCAAGTCAGGTCATGTATTCTTATCTCCAGTCCCATATTCTACTGCGTCAATCCTTCCAATACCTTAGATGATGTGTAAACACAGAGTTTAATCAATGTGTAATTTATTGGTGAGATTTTTTTACCTTTACAAATCCCAGTATACGCTGCCACCTTAGTAACCATAGGAAAAACACATTTGTTTCTATCTAAGAAATGGAAGTGTCGAACGAAATATAATCTTTCCAAACAGCCTGTTCGTTATTTCCACTATTTGAAAACTTAAAATTCTTTACAGGTCGATTCCATATGTGTTAATGTGCCAGTGGTATTATAATTAGTTATATGTCATAATTTCAACTGTAAATGGACAAGTTGCACTCGTATATGTAATTGTAATTGGCAAACAACAAAACCACTTTTTTGATAGTCTTGGGTAATTATAATAGTTTCCCAACCGGAAACTCGTAGATCAACAAGAACTCGTGCACTTATAGTCTTATACACTGTCTGTGTTTCATTATAATTTGTAACGGCAGCTAGAATAGAACTTATATTTTACAGGTCTTAAAATCACACCCCATGTCCAACGAAATTGTATAGCGTTGTTCTCATGAGCGACATGTGGACTCATGGGATTATGTAGTTCATAGCAGCATGAACTACTCAATGTCCTTAAAAGAATGTCGATCAACTTTTCCAGCGATATTGAGTGTATTCAGAACTGGACAATAGACTAAGAACATTTTTCAAACTTGCGACATTTTCTGGATCAATAACACCGATATATCTTGTAAAGTTCTGTACAATATTAGTAGGCCTGTACTGATGAAAGAGAACATTGCCTTTTTATCTCTTTCTTCCTCTCAGACGGTCGATCGATGGAGCCAGGTTAGTACTGGATAGCCATGTCAGGACACGTGTTTTTGTCTCATTAATAATACACCCGTCGTTTATCGCCAAACACTGCCGTCTGTTTGCCGTAATTAGTAACTGGCATCAAGATCCGCGTAATCACGGAGTAATGTACCCGAAATCACGCGATACAGTCACGTGAGTGCGAGACGTTCTTCTAATGTAAGTTATTGCGTTTAAGAGCACAGGGTCCTGGCACGATTTTTTTAACTATAATATATATATGTATACTATTGGTTAAAAAAATTCGTGCCAGGTCCCTGTGTTTAAGAGCAACCATTTATCAGGTTGAATGATATTTATTAGGATAAGAATAGGCTTTCATTAAGTTAAGAATCATTATCAGTTTTAAATTGCATTCATCAAGTTAAGAATAACTTTCCAATTTTTTCAATTGCATTCACCACGTTTAGATTTACTTTTCAATTAAATTCGTGAAGTCTAGAATCACTTTTCAATTCAATTCGTCAAGTTAAGAATTCACTTTTTAATTGCATTTATCACGTTAAGAATCACTTTCCATTTCAATTCATCAACTTAAGAATCGGCTTCTCAATTACATTCATCACGTTAAGAATTCACTTTTCAAAATGCATTCATCAACGGAAGAATCCGCTTTTTAACATATATTGCAATTGCGAAAATTCGAAACGATGCTGAACTTGGCGCGCGTATAATGAGTAGCATAAATCAACACAGTCGTTTTCTAAACGGTAGCGATTATATGTATGAGGTTACAGGTACCTTGAACAATAGAAATAGTTATCGACTATTGGTATCATTTTCACATCCAAAATTCCCCTGGTTTCTTCGTAATTACGTTCACCTGTTCTGTTAAACATATATTTGCGTTTTCTGTTGTCCTGTCTTATCGCAATTTCTCGTTGTCGATCCGATTGTCGTAAATATCTACTCCATATACAATTCATATCAATGTCTGATTTGTTGGTCACTATTACGTCAGAGAAGTAGAAGATAATGAAGTTGTGCTTATTTAAATCCCTCCTCTGGTCGTTCTTATACAGTAGCATCTCAAATGGGGTACAGTAATGCAATTATATACTAAGATACATTTATGACAAGGAACTAAATTATTAAGCCTTATTGATATTTGTTTAAATTTGATCTAAAATTTGTATGAGCAAAAACGTTTATAATCTCCACCCCGGGCATTAAACTGGAGTCGCTTATATAGTAGTATACAAATGTATGTCCCAGTTTTTTTCCGACCCTGACACCGGACTAAGATGTTCTTAAATTTATTTGTCAGTCAAAAAAATTCGTTGGCTTTTAGGTTATTTATACATTTGTACATTATACTTGTCGGATTGTCTATACATGTATTCATATACTGTGACGCTCTTAATAGAAACAGTTTTCTTGGTTCTCAATGTCCATCACATATAGTTGATTTATTCACAATTACAACAATCGATATGTATCTATATCTAAATGAGTATTCAATACTGCAGACTAACTGTTTTTCGTGGTCCATATAGTTTCGCGGACGATTGGAATTCGTAAAAATAAATCGTCACAAAGGGTTTCAATCACAGGTTTACGACGCGCGCGCCAAATTTTTTTTTTGCGCGTCGTAAACCTGTGTTTCAATTAAATATAAAACGGACCTTTTTAACTGCATAGAACAAAAAATATCGCAAAATGAAAATACAATGTAGTTGAATGTAACAACACACAAATATAAGGCGGTTTGCAGCAGTATACGTGTATGGAAACCCCACAATTCTTTCCCAGGGACCATAGCACTTCTTAAATTATCACCAGTTCTGAAAGTACGCTTTTCGGATGTGGAAATTGTTTCAAACTTGTCGTTCTGGGGTTAAATGAAATAAATGTATTTTATACTGAAGTAAAATATCGATTAAGACAAGTGCTCAAGAACTTCAAAACGGTCCCCACTAATGGTATGATATGTGATTGTCTTTCGGTTCTTCACAATTTGTGATTTCTTTTACTACATCTAGGTCTATATTGGATTGGCCAAATGCAGTTTTGCAATTCACATTTTTCTATTTTTATGAAACGTGTCAATTTAGGATTTAAAGTTTTTCTTGGCGGCTACAGATGTATGTTTTTTAAGGTGGTATATAGTGTAATATGAAAATATTACAACTGGCATTTTTTACGCTATATCATATGTCTGTTGCAAATTATGCAGATAATAATTCAGTGATTAATTTGATAATTTTCATTTACTATTTCGAATCTATAGATCTGCATAGTTTGACGTTTTTTTCCGTAATCACAACTTTCCTTCGCTATTTCCATATGTGTTACATTATCACAACTTTCCTATGTGAATTACAACACAAAAGAGTGAACATAAATGTCAAGAATACATTTTGTTGACAATATTAAGTCTATTATTTGAAGTGAATCTGCCAATCTGGTTATTACAAATGTTTCCTCAACTTTGCTTTCGATGTGGACAGTGAGGTATAATTCGGATAATGGGGTATAGTTCGGATAATGTGGTATAGTTCGGATACAGGGATGAAGTTCGGATAATGGAGTATACTTCTGTTAATGGAGTGGAATGGGGTTTTCATTTTGATGAAATGTCTTACAATTTCAAAAATTTAATGTTGGATAGCTCTCTCGAATTTGTCTTTCGTTGAGTGATAAGACCTTAGCGTCTTACGATGCCGTTTCTGTCTAAATACAACCAGATCTCTTTTAGTTTAGGAAGTGACTAAATATGGTCCTAATACATTGATATGGGTATACGTCCTTAGTTTATTGGCATTACCACAGGGGCTTGTGAAGTTGTGTTACGGTTCTCTATATATACGTCGTTGGTTCGAATGACTATATTGGTGCATATGATATATAATTCTAAGTTACTGTAATGGCAAGACCACAGAGGCTTGTGAAATTGTGTTACGGTTCTGTATAGTTACAAGTCCCTTTGGACAAGACATGTATATAAATATGTCTAACATTCGACAGCTCGTTAGAATGTCTCCTCTTATTAGCGTAGTGTTGATGACGTGTGACGTCACATTATATTGCTATAATTGTTATTTTAATTGTTGTTTTAATTAACTGAATACAAAAATAACCATAATAAAATGACGTACAATTTAATTGGAACTCAAATGTGACTTGTGGTAACTGGACCTGGCTGTAGATCGGCGAGAGAGGGTAATAGATCGGATAAAACTGCTTGTATTGAGTGAGACTAGTGTGTAAATGAAGAAATCCTGAATGACAGTTGATGATTGTTAAGTGGATTATTCTACAGATACTTACAGCTGAACGACTCTCCAACTGGATGAAGGCAAATCCGTCGTTGGTATATCTGTTATGGAACTAATATTGGCACTGGCGCAGTCCACAACACTGTCCGTCGTGGACGCACCCACAGTGTAACATTTGCACATTGATGGGCAGGGGGAGGGGGTTGTAGCTCCCACCCCCTGTACTCCCCCCTGCCCCCAGCACAGTAAGAGTAAAAATCCAAACGACAAACAGTACATTCGTGGCTGACGGAAAGCTCTGGGGAAACCATGATGGCTTTTAGTTCTTGATTTGTCAACTTTCAGCATACTACGTCGACCGGGCATTTGATATGCCATTAAGGCTCAGACAGGGCCCCTCAATCCGCATAGCGTATGTAAATCCTAGAGGATTCCGGTACAGGGCCAGCCCCTAGGTACTCACACCCGAGGATCCCAGTACTAACTCAACCTGTGAAATACAGACAGTAAATATAGATCGATTATACACTGTATATATATATAACGGTAATATCTATCAACGACACAAACAGGTTTACTTAACAGGTATGTACTTTACCTGTACAGGTACCCGGTTAGGACAGGTAACGAGGTTATCATTTGCTCATTAGCACAAATATACCTGTAATATCTCAGGTGTGAACCTACCTTTCTCCATTACTGAGGTTTATAATGTCCATTCATATAATGTGTCTATCTCGTCATGTATACTGTGACCACCATTACTGTAATGCTAGATTGTCAATCGACTGTATAGTCACGTGACCAGGTACATGCCTTTGTCGCTGTTCAATCGTGTACAATACGACCTTGTCCCCTTCCGTGTAGCATGGCAACCTGTGACGCTATGTACGATAGTTAAAGCTTTCATGTAGGTTTCGCTTTCCCCTTGGTCAGAACAACGCTTGTTTCAGGCCAATAATTTTAACATTGCCTCGCCTTACCGATCTCTCTAGGTATTAACTATTATTCTCAACAGGATTTAAGTTAAATAAAACTAAACTCCTCGGTTCAATATTAATATCGCTAGATGTAATACCCGCTTTGATCTGCCGTGACAATTTGCCAAGTCTATGTATTGGCTGAAGTTTTTTTCATTATGTAATAACAGTTGTCATAATTAACTACACAAACGAGTACAAGAAAAGATCGGGTGAGATAATAAAAATGTAATTAATTTAAACACATACATTAACAATGACTAATTTATTTGGAACGCCATTTAGGGTGTCGACGCAATTTAAAACTCAATACACAAAATGTTGCATATATTATTTACTTACACTATACCAGAAATGACAAATATTTTATTCTCGTAAACATACAAACAGTACACACGTTCATGTCACAAATATGGTGGTGTACAGCTTGTGTGTGTGGTGATTTTTTTTTTTTAAATTCATGAGTGTAGAAAAGGAGCAATTATGAAAATATCCACAGGGACCTGGCACGAAATTTTTAACCCGCAGTATTTACATATATCATAGTATTATACACACTGTTTCTGAATGGCGGATGGGGACACTGAAGTTCAAAATCCTTCAGGATACACATATGCAAAAATCATGTTTTAATAAGTTATTATGCTTATGTACAGGTATTTTATTTGTTTATATGTTGTTGGTTTTTTTATTATCATTAAAGTTATATGTGCCGTAACTGGAAGAAAATTTTGACGTGCTAAAAAGCCTTTTTTTCTTCAGTAATCAATTAAAAACCACCAGGTTTTGATGAATGAAGCTGTAAAAATCATTCAAATGGACAAACAAACATTTATGATGGCTTATAAATGTAAAATTACAAAACAGTACTGCCAAAAATCATTTTCAGTTCTTATTTTCATACTAGTAAAATTAAAACCTATGCGTTAAAAATATTGTAATTCTCAAAAATTGTATTTATATGGTGAATGAAATATCAAAATCTCTTATTGATTCGTGAGTATGGAAATTACGGCTCATATAACTTTAAATCCGATATTCAAAATTGTACGCGTGTTTACACGGAATATAAAAGTTGGTGATAAGCTAACGTGTGGTGTATCTGTAAATCTCAATTAGTCCTTCCGAAGTATCCCTTCTATGTCTAGTACCGGTGCCTACTTCTTCAGCTGTGTCCCAAGATCTGGGACGATACGTGCCACAAAACCTGTCTTATCTGACGGGGCAGAGAATCATCGGCCGTCACGGCTCAGTGACACTGCATATACAATGTCATTGTGATGCACTCGTGGCCCACAATTGCCCGTATAACGGGACCTCAAATATACATTGTTTTCCGGGTTCTTCCGTTACAAGGCAGATCATGACTGGGTGTATACAGTTTGGTATGTAATAGAAAATGGACAAGCCATCTCGAACTTCCGATCTCAATTTGACGAGTTTTCAGTAAGAGATCCGGTTTTTTTTGGTTTTTTTTTTATGTTACTGATGTCGTTATTATTTCCTTTATTTCCTCCAATATTGAAGAGTTTACAGAAAATAATACATAAATAAAGAAAGAAACATTCTAACATACACACGTTACACACATATATACATATCTATCAATACAAGAAAATACTATTAGATATTCGACTACATTTCGCCATTATCTGATAGCGGAGAATGCTTATAATAATTAGCTACAAACATATGTAGACGAGACATCGCAAATGATACATACAGTTTGTAATAACAGATATATATGTATCAAAAGTCTATATATAAGGCCAGCACAAAAACATACATAATACAAATACTCTGGAGTTCACAAGATTTAGCATACATATAACTTCAGTTGAAGTTAATACAATTAAATATTTGCCTAATAAAAAAAAACGAAAAAGAAAAAAGGTCAGTTATGGATACCACTTTGTACGAACATTTTTGTGATGAAGAGAGAAACGTTGTGCTGTAGAGAAAAACGTTTGTGATGTAGAGAGAAACGTTTGTGCTATAGAGAGAAACGTTTGTGATGTAGAGAGAACCGTTTGTGATGTAGAGAAAAACGTTTCTGATGTAGAGAGAAACGTTTGTGATGTTGAGTGAAGCGATTACTAGTATCACGCGAAGAAAAACATTCGTGATGTATAGAGAAACGCTTGTGATGTAGAGAGAAACATTCGTGATGTAGAGAGAAACGTTTGTGATGTATTGAGAACCGTTTGTGATGTAGAGGTAAACGTCTCTGATGTAGAGAGAAACGTTCGTGATGGAGAGAGAAACGTTCGTGATGGAGAGAGAAACGTTCGTGATGTAGAGAGAAACGTGTAAATTAGAGAGAAACGTTTGTTATATGTAGAGGGAAAGTTTGTTATGGAGACAGGGGCATCCTTATTGAAAGGGTATGCAGTTTTAATAAGAAAGAATGCGTCATCGAATTTTCTGAAAGGTAGATTATATGACAATGCACATTTTTATCGCTTGCAGATCTTAACTTGGACATGACAGCTTAAATACCGGATTAATCCCGCATTTTATCAGTGTCACTTCTATAAATATCACATAATTCGGATCCAGGGAGGTAAATTCGCAGCAGTCTTTCAGCTATCAAACAACATGTTTTAAAAACAATTCAATTCCGGTCATTAGTTCACCGACTTTGCGGATTTAAAGCCCCAAATGCAGCCAGAGATTTGTATTAAATTAGGCACTTCTTCTTTTCGACTTTACAGCTGACAAGACAGAAACAAAAAACGCCGTGACGTTTGTGCCATTAAGATTAAATATAGCACAGAAGCACATGGCAATGTCATAATATTTTCCTCACCCCGATGAGTGGCTACGATAATCCTACTGTGGCCATTCAGTATACTGGTATTTAACAATATGGTCTGCACTACAATAGGATTACGGACGGACGAGGTGATTATAAGACAATACTTCATGTTAGTTTTATCCAAACCTGATTTGCCTTAATCATACTGGAAATAGACTTGCTTGCAGCTTATCGAATGCTAGGCATGACTAACATATGAGTGCCGTTTTACAGCAAAGTTACCGTTTGTATAGAAGTATGATATGAAATATATAATACATATATACAGTAATATAATTCGTTTAACAGCGTTTGATCACCTTGTACTGTCTTCAGTTATCTGAAATTAATCATTCCTCTCTATCAATTCCGCCTATCAATAATTTACCCCAACTCTGCCCTGACGGTTGTCGTAGTGATAGTTACAAGGTAGCGCGCGCTATACTAGGAACCGGAGTTTCCGCTATCGCAAGAGGACACAGCTAATTTTTCTCAATGCACACGTGCAATTACCACACTAGAGTCAGTAAGTTTGCTGCTATACTCACTGTCACAAGTATCGGAAACACCTGTCCACTGTACTAGAGTCAAAAACGTTAAGTCAGTATTACTGTGGTCATGTTAGGCCAAAAAAATATATGTCTGTTTAGGGTTACATTGGCAAAAAAAAAGGGGGGTCGGTAGGTAGGGAGGATTTTTTTAAAAGTGTCTTTCTCTCTAAAACAATGGCCGGAACCGGAGCCCGAGATCGAAATCCCAACTTTTATTTTTTTTCGTAGAAAAGTGGAAAAAATTAGGGTCGGGGTAAAAAATTAGGGTCGGGGTAAAAAATTAGGGTCGATAGGGTAACCCTTAACAGATATATTATTTTTTGTGGCCTTATAAGAACCAATACTGTTACCAACAGAGTCAGTGGCGTTATCAATAGAGCCATTAGTCACCACTGTCAGTGCTTTAAGGTCTTGTGGTGCTGGAAATGAACGTGAAAAGGTATTATACTGTTTGTGTATATAAAAGTATTCCCATTAAAGGAAGCATATTAAGCACGCACCACGGTCTACAATTCCCGCCCACCACTTCCATCAAACAGATAATCACCGAGCAATGGCAATGATGGTATTTGTTTTCCAAAGCTTCCGAGACGCGTTAATATTTAATATCTAACTACGCTTCTTTTTTAATACAGATGAGTTTAAATGAATATTTAATGACACATCTGATGTCAATTTAGATGAAAACTATTTCTGTCGGCCCACGTGTGTAATTTGTACTGCGACCTAAAGTGGTTCATAGGGAAATGATTTTTTTTTTCATGACATTATAACGTGCAATATCCTACCCTGTGTAGGAACAACACTTAAACATGATTGGCAGATCGTTTATTATGCTAAACCGTATACAACTCAATGCTTCGGGATAAAGGCAACAAGAATGCCAAATACAATTCTCGATTGACACATGTTAACTCTTTTTAAAAAATATAACAAAAAGACTAGAATCTATTTGATTTTTTTTTACATATGTCAATTGTTTTCATTGGCTGAGAGTCTAGGATGACGTCATGATATTGACATGAGCGTTACGTCATCTATAGTATATATTGTATAGCACAATTGTATCTTTCTTTTTTTATCTCAATTCATACATTTTGATTGTAGAAATGTTTAACTGTATGTTAAACGATCTATTAAAAAAATCATTATCTTCTCAATTCAGAATTAACTAAACTCGTGTCTAATTTAAATTTCTATTTTGCGATTTTCAGTAAGACTCGATTTTTTATTTTTATGATGTGAATTGAATACATATTTGAGATTGAAAAAAATATGTTTTATACGCAATGATTGTGCTGTTGGTAAGTATTCCGCTCTTCATGAATTGACTCGTGATAAGGAGTTTAGGGTTTTGTAAATGCTAAATTCTTTTTCTGTCACTCTATCAGTTATTCTTTTAACTCGCCAAATTAAGAAGTAAATGATCGCAGGAGTTAATTAATTCTTACTTCGAATTTTCCCATGGTTATTTGCAGTATAACCACAAATAAAATTTTGAATTAGTTTAAAACCTAGTAAAAATACACTTACCCTGCCTAAAACAAAACTCATCCGACTCTCTTAATGAAAAAAAAAATCCTGTGCCGTTAATTAACGAATTTTAATAATAAAGCGACATTTACGTCGCATCTAAATTGATTTTAAATGCATACCCTGCTCGATACAAACTGTCCTAATTATTGCTAAAATTAGCGATACGAACTTTTGTAAATATATGCATTCAAAGAGAGGATATTAATTAACGAAGGTAAAAAGGCATAAACATGTTTATTCCATTAACATCATTAATATATGAAAACTACGATTTCGATTTTAGGTCGTGTTGTTCCCGAGTGTTGTCCGAACAGTTTCAATATTTGTGAGCACATTTGTTATCAGGAGGAAAAAAACTAACTTTTATTTTCACTGAAATTCAATTTTGACCGACTATTATGGTACCTTGCTTTTGATAAAAATCTTATTCACTTATCACAAGTGACTTTAAACAAAGTTAACACATTCGGTATCAAAATATTTCGTGACAGTGGAAAATCCTGAATACTGTATAAGGGAGTTAAAACACCAAAAAGTACAGAGCTAAAGGCTAGACTTTCTCGCTCATTGTTTCTAAGCAATTTTACCATGATTTTGGATACATTCAGTTATGTACGGCTGAATCAATAATTTTTATACATATATTGTGAAATCATTATTTTTTGTGGGGTTTTATTTTCGTGGGCTTCTTGCCTTCTCTACGAAATAAGTACTAAGGAAATTTTAAAATTTCAAAATTCGCGAAAATTGAGCCCAGAGAAAATGAATGATTTCACAGTATATGACAAACTGAGGATCTCGAAATTGTAGTTTAAGTAGTTGATTGGAAACAGGAATTTAGTATGTTGAAATAGGAAATGATGGTAAATATGAATTAAAAAGAAAAAACGAACAAGAAAAACAAATATTCTATTATCCGAAAACCTAGAACATATACTTTATAGTTATCTAGAATGAAACGATGGTACATACCCGGTATCTATCATTTTGTTTGTTTATTTGTTTTTCATTCGGAGCTTTAAGTTTCAGATCCCCCTTGAATGCTATTTTTTAATGATATCATGATGAAATTTTACTTTTGTGCTGTGCTTCACATGTGACTTTTAACATAGTTTTAATATGTATAACAATGAGTATTTTTAACTCCATGTACATTTTCATAAGTGTCTCATAAGCTGATATCGGCTGGGCATCAAAAATGTACCTGTACATTTATTTTATCAATGGCTGTATATTTTTACGATGCGTGACACTAAAATAAAATATTGAATGATTGATTGATTGATTGATTGATTGCTATTTCGGGTTTTTGCTCCTATGCACAAGAACCCGAAGTGAGCTTTACAATGCTTGGTCGAGTTTGAAAACTGGCTTGGCTTCAATCTTCAATTTAAAAAAAAAATGTACACAGGGAAAAACACAGGGAACTGGCACGATTTGTTTAAACTAACAGTATACATATATACATATTATAGTTGGTTACAAATTTTCGTGCCAGGTCCCTGTGGGGAAAAAAGGTGACATTTTTCGGCTGAATACGGTTTAAACACGTACTGGCATATATTTGTACGTCTCTTGTCAAGTCAACAAGTTTCTAAAAATAAGTAAATAAATTACTTTTTAATTTGAACGAGGTACAGTGTTGTCGCGTTTTTGTCTTGATTTATCATGCTGTACAAGTAGTTATCAATTCTGTGTTGTGCAAATCAATGCGTTATCACCAGAAAATAAAAGGTGTGATTTTAAAGCACAACTGTATACTGTACATGTAGCCCGTAGGTTATCATTCTAATGTTGTTTCCATATCGTATCCGCGGGAAAGACACATATTATTGTTTCCATGGGTGGGGTGGTTTATGGTATCTATGACAACTCTGCGCCAAAATCCACTATTACAACTTTTGAACTCTAAGTTTCCAGACATCCAGAAAAAGTTTTATCTGTCGCTTTCCGATTTTCAGGGAAATGTAGACTTCGGGAATTTCATGAAAAGAGCGTATCTGTTGTGTTTTTTGTTGAGGTTGTTCGGAAAGCCGCCGTGTTACCAATCTTCCATAGTATCCACATTGCAGTCTTCATAAACCCAAATTTTAGGAAAATGCTTGATATACGGTAGACAAACAATGTTATGACTTACATTTTACCAATTTTATTACGATATTTGTTTAATTATTTATCCTTCTTTTCTGTATATACTTCGGATGTAGAAATAAAAAAATAACAGATGCATTTTTTGCGCGTTTTATGCAATAACATGCCGGGATTTCCTTGTCAAGACTATTGAATTATTGAAATAAGATAGTTCACGAAGTCATTATAGCTAGCCGTAAAACATGTACAACTTCTATCTTATCCAGTCGAATATTGTGTGATTTTACAATATAAAAAGTAATCAAATTGTAGGCGGCGATTCTTTTATATATCGATTACATTTATTTCCATGTTTTTGTTGTAAGAAATTATGACATTTGTCTTTTACAATCTGAAAACGGGTATTATATGGATTTAAGAATTTGAAAATAAAATTCCCAACGAAATTATTTTTCATGAAATTCTTTTCATTGCTTTTACAACAATAATTGTCTTTTTTTTTGTTCCAATAGAACAAAAAGACACTGTTTAATATACGTATTTAAAATAGTTGTATAATTCTGTGATACATATCGCATATAATGAAAACAGCTTACGGATACCAGTTGCACAACAGGCGTGAACTGTTAAATAATCTATCAATTTATCGCAACGAAGTATTTCTATGAACGAAAATGTGAAATGTATCATAAAAAAAATAAACTATCAATTGAAATTGAATTCACAATGAAAGTAAAGATCAACTACTGCTAAAACACGATGATACTTTAGTAAGAAGAAATCACTATCTTGTTACTTCCATGAACAAATAAGTTAAAACTTTTGATGTTCCGACAGGATGTAATGTTATCAATATTCTGTATCATAATAATATACGATTTCAAATCTTGGATAAACTTTATAAAAATCATAAACCGTTGATAATATACATATAATTGAGTTTATTCAATCGGCTCAGCCACGAATGCTACGTGTTATAGAGCTAAGCAGTTCAACATTTGTATATACATACATGTATACACACCAAAAATTTCACGGTAATAATCGAAAGTGTTACATATTAAAATCAGCATTGATATTCCAATGATTTTAATTTACTAATATTAATTTATGAGAAAATATTATGAAATTGAACCTACCTGTAAGCGAACTGTAATAAATCCACGAGAAAACGAAACGAACTGTCAGGTGTGAATGTAGCAGGTGGGTTGGGCAGGTATTGGGTAGATCTCGGGTAGATATCGAGCGTACCCTGGTCCCAAAGTCTGCCAGATCAGGGGAGATAATCCATGTACTATAGAGGCCTCGCCGCTGCTCAGCCCGGGTGTAAAACCTCTCGCCAAGGATTTTAAACTTTAAAGTTCATACCTACTGTGATTATTAGCGTAAGTGGCTCACACATAGAGCGGGCGGTCAGGGATTATTTTGCATTATTTTGAAACATCAATATCGGTTTGGTATCTAAGAAGTGGAAATATGCATCAATTAGACCGGTTTCGAACCCGGAATCTCTAAACATGATACAGAAACGCTAATCCCTTCAGCTGTCTATTGGCATATTTACCTGCTCATTTTCGTACATAGTGACTTACTGCAAAATTGTGATGATATTTTAGTTAAGTAGAGTGGATAAAATGTAGCGACCAGATCGAAGTTCGGTGATTGAATCCGGAACCTCCGAACACCTATTTCCTGATGATCGTTCCGATCCAACCCCTCTATAGTGGAATATTTAGCGGACAATAAGGATTTAGTGTCATTTTGTCTTGCGTCCTTTGTAGAGCTATGGTCATTCAATGATATGCCACATCCTTTTGGAGAGACGAAATTCTAAGATACAAAAAAATAAACACCGACCTACGACTAGTTCCTTGTAAATCACTGGTACATTGTGAAAAACTCAAGCGAAAATAATGCTATGATATGATTATTTACACACATAGCACAGCCTTTTGGTATCAGAACATAGTCTATTGGTACCAGGACATAGTCTATTGGTACCAGGACATAGTCTATTGGTACCAGGGCATTGTCTATTGGTACAAGGGCATAGTATCTTGGTACCAGAACATAGTCTATTGGTACCAGGACAAAGTCTATTGGTACCAGGACATAGTCTCTTGGTACCAGGACATAGTCTATTGGTACCAGGGCATTGTCTATTTGTACCAGAACACAGTCTATTGGTACAAGGGCATAGTATCTTGGTACCAGAACATAGTCTATTGGTACCAGGACAAAGTCTATTGGTACCAGGACATAGTCTCTTGGTACCAGGACATAGTCTTTTGGTACCAGAACACAGTCTGTTGGTACCAGAACATAGTCTATTGGTACCAGGACACAGTCTATTGGTACCAGGACATAGTCTATTGGTACCAGAACACAGTCTGTTGGTACCAGGACACAGTCTGTTGGTACCAGAACATAGTCTATTGGTACCAGGACATAGTCTATTGGTACCAGAACACAGTCTATTGGTACCAGGACATAGTCTATTGGTACCAGAACACAGTCTGTTGGTACCAGGACATAGTCTATTGGTACCAGGGCATAGTCTATTGGTACCAGAACACAGTCTATTGGTACCAGGACATAGTCTATTGGTACCAGAACATAGTCTATTGGTAACAAGGGCATAGTATATTGGTACCAGAACATAGTCTATTGGTACCAGGGCATTGTCTATTGGTACCAGGGCATAGTCTATTGGTACCAGGACACAGTCTGTTGGTAGCAGGACATAGTCTATTTGTACCAGAACACAGTCTATTGGTACAAGGGCATAGTATATTGGTACCAGAACATAGTCTATTGGTACCAGGACAAAGTCTATTGGTACCAGGGCATAGTCTATTGGTACCAGGACACAGTCTGTTGGTACCAGGACACAGTCTGTTGGTACCAGAACATAGTCTATTGGTACCAGGACACAGTCTATTGGTACCAGGACATTGTCTATTGGTACCAAAACACAGTCTGTTGGTACCAGGACATAGTCAATTGGTACCAGGACATAGTCTATTGGTACCAGGACATAGTCTATTGGTACCAGAACACAGTCTGTTGGTACCAGGACATAGTCTATTGGTACCAGAACACAGTCTGTTGGTACCAGGACATAGTCTATTGGTACCAGGGCATAGTCTATTGGTACCAGAACACAATCTATTGGTACCAGGACATAGTCTATCGGTACCAGGATATAGTCTATTGGTACCAGAACACAGTCTGTTGGTACCAGGGCATAGTCTATTGGTACCAGGGCATAGTCTATTGGTACCAGAACATATTCTATTGGTACCAGGACATAGTCTGTTGGTACCAGGACACAGTCTATTGGTACCAGAACAAAGTCTATTGGTACTAGGACATAGTCTATTGGTACCAGAACACAGTCTATTGGTACCAGGACATATTCTATCGGTACCAGGATATAGTCTATTGGTACAAGAACACAGTCTGGTACCAGAACACACTCTAATGGTACCAGGACATAGTCTATTGGTACCAGAACACAGTCTATTGGTACCAGGACATATTCTATCGGTACCAGGATATAGTCTATTGGTACAAGAACACAGTCTGGTACCAGAACACAGTCTATTGGTACCAGGACATATTCTATCGGTACCAGGATATAGTCTATTGGTACAAGAACACAGTCTGGTACCAGAACACAGTCTAATGGTACCAGGACATAGTCTATTGGTACCAGAACACAGTCTATTGGTATCAGGACATATTCTATCGGTACCAGGATATAGTCTATTGGTACAAGAACACAGTCTGGTACCAGAACACAGTCTAATGGTACCAGGACATAGTCTATTGGTACCAGAACACAGTCTATTGGTACCAGGACATATTCTATCGGTACCAGGATATAGTCTATTGGTACAAGAACACAGTCTGGTACCAGAACACAGTCTATTGGTACCAGGACATAGTCTATTGGTACCAGGATATAGTCTATTGGTACCAGAACACAGTCTAATGGTACCAGGACATAGTCTATTGGTACCAGAACATATTCTACTGGTACCAGAACATAGTCTGTTGGTACCAGGACATAGTGTATTGGTACCAGAACATAGTCTATTGGTACCAGGACATAGTCTGTTGGTACCAGGACATAGTCTATTGGTACCAGGACATAGTCTATTGGTACCAGAACATAGTCTATTGGTACCAGAACATATTCTACTGGTACCAGAACATAGTCTATTGGTACCAGAATATAGTCTATTGGACCAGAACACAGTCTGTTGGTACCAGGGCATAGTCTATTGGTACCAGAACATAGTCTATTGGTACCAGGACATAGTCTATTGGTACCAGGACATAGTCTATTGGTACCAGGGCATAGTCTATTGGTACCAGAACACAGTCTATTGGTACCAGGACATAGTCTATTGGTACCAGGACATAGTCTGTTGGTACCAGGACACAGTCTATTGGTACCAGAACAAAGTCTATTGGTACCAGGACATAGTCTATTGGTACCAGAACACAGTCTGATACCTCTATACCATAGTCTATTGGTACCAAAGCTTAGTTTTGTAGCTCCGGTCTTATCCGAAAATGGGAAAGGAAATTGGCATTGTGATGTTCTCGGGTAATTGAGAGCATTATAACATACAAGTGAATGTGTTCAATAGAACAACTGGTCCAATTTTGTGGCGATAAATTATCGATAGAATTAAGTGATTATTTGAAGTTTGAACACTTTCTCAATGAAATAAAAACGTTCGGATTATTTAATGAACATCTATGTAGAGAAAAAGAAAATCCTAAAATGAGGTAATGTGTTATACGTTGTTTATGTCCCGTTTCGTGCTCTGGTACCAGTTACACTATTTTTCCTAGAGGAAGCAGATATACCGCGCACTGTTGAATTTTTCAGTGACAAAAATAATTACCGAATGCTGATGAAAGATTGTAACCATGGTATGAAATGTGTACAAACATAATCGAATATTTGTATATACCTAGACTTTAACATGTCTTTGACGTATGTATGCATGTACAAGATATCTAAAGTAAAGATACTTAATACTGACTTTTTAGGAAAGAAATGAAAACTAACAAGGTATCACGATGACCGAGTGGTTTATATGACAAAAAGGCCGATTTTTTTTCTCCGGGTACTCTGGCTGTCGTCCGCCCTTTAAATGACCCTGGGGTTTATTGATAGATTAACTTCTTCTTAAGCAATGCCATGAAATTATGCGTTTCTTAAATTAGATATAAATAGCACAATCCTACTCTGGAACAAATATTAGGGCTTCGGCCGTAGGTCGTTGGTTTTTCTCCATAAACTCCGTATCTCCTCCACTTCCAATGCCTTGCGTATGATAAATTGATACTGTCTGTAAAAAGGGCATAGAGAAGCCGCATCGATTTGATAAATTTGCATTATGTTTCAGAAAACAAAAAGACATTGGCGTTCAGAAATCTAAGAATATATGCTCAAATATAACACGTCTCTTTCTTTTGATGTATGGTCATCAAACACAGTTCGCGCCCAGGTAAATATTTTACATATCGCAGTCGTAATTACAGTTTTATATTTGCGCATAAATCATAATGAGGACCGTCGAAGGTGAGAGTCCCGTGTTTTTGGAGACCAAGGTCCGCGAGACACCGTAGCCTGTAACGTCACAACAGCTCTGCGTTGGTCCCTGGCGGAGAAATCCTAATTCGGATCCGCACACCACACCTGAGCCAGGTATTGATGGACTGGATAGGGCGATACACCTATTTACAGACTTACACGTTAGGGTACTTACACAAATAATAAGTAAACGCATTCTATTAATGACAATAATGAAACATTTTTATTTATTCAGTAAATTTGAAAAGTGTATGGAGATTTAGTCATTTGTCACATGCTGACTAGTAACGTCACAACAGCTCTGCGTTGGTCCCTGGCGGAGAAATCCTAATTCGGATCCGCACACCACACCTGAGCCAGGTATTGATGGACTGGATAGGGCGATACACCTATTTACAGACTTACACGTTAGGGTACTTACACAAATAATAAGTAAACGCATTCTTGTATGGAGATTTAGTCATTTGTCACATGCTGACGTGGATCTGCGGTCTCCTTATTTTCACATACATATAACATATGTCTGTACAGTAAACATTGACGCTTGTATAAAAATAGAAAGCCTCGGTACAATGGTTCATTAGTAAAGCTTTATGTGTCGATAAATATCTCTTTATATATTTCTCTAAGGGCGTCGTTGCTAAATACATGTATCAGGAAAAAAAATTAACTGTGTATGTCGGCTCAAGTTTGCCGACATCAGTCTCATTATATATTGACAAATATTTCAAATTTATAGCAAGTATAATCATCGCTGCAAGCAGTCACCATACAAAATGATTGCCAGTTTCCAAGTGACTTCCTATGATCGCAAGCGAACGAGACTTATATTTCCTATTGGTGACGTCATACCCAAATATTTACATTTTCACTCCAACCCACTGTATAACATCAATATAACCTTACCATACGATTCGAGCTAGTAGTCTTCAGTACAGGATTGCCAGCCACTTGTTATTACGTCATTTTAATTATGACGTTATTTTGATTATGACGTCATTTTTCATTTTAAGAATGACGTCATAACAATAATGAGGTCAAAATAAGCGACTGTCGGTTATGTACTGACCTATGTCAAATGTGTTTGGTAAGATTACACACCTAATGTGGTGGTTGTGAAGTTGTAAATATCTAATATCTTTGTTTCTTCATGTGGTAATGAATGTATACAGTGATTTGACAACGACAGTTTTAATGAAGCTCTTCACAATACGGGTATGGACTGGACGTAAATTCTAACTGCTTCTACAATAAAAACAACGACTGGATGGAATATTCACTTATTCAATGATTAAGCATCCACAGAACCAGAGGAAACATGGGTTATGAAGGGTAATATCAATTGGTTCACAGGATTTAGTCTTACAAACTTGCTTATGAACATGTTTAATTGATGGGTATTCACCCGTTTCTCGCTCCTGTGTACAGTAAAAGATCGACTTGCATATATATTATTGACCCTTGTGATCGGGACGAGGTGTTGGGTAGGTCGCAATCACATATGTGTTTTTGCCATTGCTTTGACGTCATAATAAAATGTCCTCTATATTCCACGATGTGAAGAGTTGATTTAGTGCTGTCTCGGTCGTGTTGAAGTCTTCATTGCTCTGTTTGACTGCCCCAGAAGAATGCTCTATCTTGTTTTGTGTCTATAACGTCACAAGTGGTTGGCCCAGCCGATTGCCTCAGTAGATTGTTCGTCTATAACCGACGCTATTGTATTAACCTACAACCAATCATGTCGAATCTTTGTCGGTAGATGTGATATATTAATGAGACCATTGTCTTTAATAAGGTCAACGTCCCCTTTATTAAAGGTGGTCATGGTCAGTTGTCAGTGTCTTAGGGTTTTAGTAGGCCATGGTCAGTTATGGATCCACGAGCCACCGAAATTATCTCCAAGTTATCACCAAACTGTGTACATTAGACATCAAGTGTTTACCCAGTAGCAATGCATCCAGCCGGGACAGTTTACAACTACGCCATATAATGTTTTTGTGGATTTTATGTTCTTTTTCATCTTTAGTATTCCTTCCGTTTATACACTTAGTTTCCTCGATATATGTCATAGCAAAACTGAAGGCAGTTCAGAAGACAACACTGCATGACCAATCGCTGGCCCGCAGAGACTTCCTTGAAGGTTACTGAGATCGATGTTCAAATTCAAAGCAATATCTTATTCCTGTTGCTGGTCTCTGTTTGTTGTACACCTACCCTACTTCCTGTGGTTGATCTAGTTCGTTGTATACCTACTTCCTGTTGTTGATCTAGTTCGTTGTATACCTACTTCCTGTGGTTGATCTAGTTCGTTGTATACCTACTTCCTGTGGTTGATCTAGTTCGTTGTATACCTACTTCCTGTTGTTGATCTAGTTCGTTGTATACCTACTTCCTGTGGTTGATCTAGTTCGTTGTATACCTACTTCCTGTTGTTGATCTCTGTTCGTTGTATACCTACTTCCTGTTGTTGATCTCTGTTCGTTGTATACCTACTTCCTTCGGTTGATCTCTGTTCGTTGTATACCTACTTCCTGTGGTTGATCTAGTTCGTTGTATACCTACTTCCTGTTGTTGATCTAGTTCGTTGTATACCTACTTCCTGTTGTTGATCTAGTTCGTTGTATACCTACTTCCTGTGGTTGATCTAGTTCGTTGTATACCTACTTCCTGTGGTTGATCTAGTTCGTTGTATACCTACTTCCTGTGGTTGATCTAGTTCGTTGTATACCTACTTCCTGTGGTTGATCTAGTTCGTTGTATACCTACTTCCTGTGGTTGATCTAGTTCGTTGTATACCTACTTCCTGTTGTTGATCTAGTTCGTTGTATACCTACTTCCTGTTGTTGATCTCTCTTCGTTGTACACCTACTTCCTGTTGTTGATCTCGTTTGTTGTACGCCTACTTCCTGTTGTTAATCTCGTTTGTTGTAAGTCTACTTCCTGTTGTTAATCTCGTTTGTTGTATACCTACTTCCTGTGGTTGATCTAGTTCGTTGTATACCTACTTCCTGTGGTTGATCTAGTTCGTTGTATACCTACTTCCTGTTGTTGATCTAGTTCGTTGTATACCTACTTCCTGTTGTTGATCTCTGTTCGTTGTACACCTACTTCCTGTTGTTAATCTAGTTTGTTGTATACCTACTTCCTGTGGTTGATCTAGTTCGTTGTATACCTACTTCCTGTTGTTGATCTAGTTCGTTGTATACCTACTTCCTGTGGTTGATCTAGTTCGTTATATACCTACTTCCTGTTGTTGATCTCTCTTCGTTGTACACCTACTTCCTTCGGTTGATCTCTGTTCGTTGTATACCTACTTCCTGTGGTTGATCTAGTTCGTTGTATACCTACTTCCTGTGGTTGATCTAGTTCGTTGTATACCTACTTCCTGTTGTTGATCTAGTTCGTTGTATACCTACTTCCTGTTGTTGATCTCTGTTCGTTGTATACCTACTTCCTGTTGTTGATCTCTGTTCGTTGTATACCTACTTCCTGTTGTTGATCTCTGTTCATTGTATACCTACTTCCTGTTGTTGATCTAGTTCGTTGTATACCTACTTCCTGTTGTTGATCTCTGTTCGTTGTATACCTACTTCCTGTTGTTGATCTAGTTCGTTGTATACCTACTTCCTGTGGTTGATCTAGTTCGTTGTACGCCTACTTCCTGTTGTTGATCTAGTTCGTTGTATACCTATTTCCTGTTGTTGATCTAGTTCGTTGTACGCCTACTTCCTGTTGTTGATCTAGTTCGTTGTACGCCTACTTCCTGTTGTTGATCTAGTTCGTTGTATACCTACTTCCGGTTGTTGATCTCGTTTGTTGTACGCCTACTTCCTGTTGTTGATCTCGTTTGTTGTATACCTTCTTCCTGTGGTTGATCTAGTTCGTTGTATACCTACTTCCTGTTGTTGATCTCTGTTCGTTGTACACCTACTTCCTGTTGTTGATCTCTGTTCGTTGTATACCTACTTCCTGTTGTTGATCTAGTTCGTTGTATACCTACTTCCTGTGGTTGATCTAGTTCGTTGTATACCTACTTCCTGTTGTTGATCTCTGTTCGTTGTACACCTACTTCCTGTGGTTGATCTAGTTCGTTGTATACCTACTTCCTGTGGTTGATCTAGTTCGTTGTATACCTACTTCCTGTGGTTGATCTAGTTCGTTGTATACCTACTTCCTGTTGTTGATCTCTGTTCGTTGTACACCTACTTCCTGTTGTTGATCTCTGTTCGTTGTATACCTACTTCCTGTGGTTGATCTAGTTCGTTGTATACCTACTTCCTGTTGTTGATCTAGTTCGTTGTACACCTACTTCCTGTGGTTGATCTAGTTCGTTGTATACATACTTCCTGTTGTTGATCTCTGTTCGTTGTACACCTACTTCCTGATGTTGATCGCGTTTGTTGTACACCTACTTCCTGTTGTTGATCTCTGTTCGTTGTATACCTACTTCCTGTTGTTGATCTCTGTTCGTTGCATACCTACTTCCTGTTGTTGATCTCTGTTCGTTGTACACCTACTTCCTGTTGTTGATCTCTGTTCGTTGTACACCTACTTCCTGTTGTTGATCTCTGTTCGTTGTACACCTACTTCCTGTTGTTGATCTCGTTTGTTGTACGCCTACTTCCTGTTGTTGATCTCGTTCGTTGTACACCTAATTCCTGTTTTTGATCTCGTTCATCGAACTCCTTCTTCCTGTTGATGATCTCGCTTGTTGTACACCTACTTCCTGTTATTGATCTCGTTTGGTGTATGCCTACTTCCTGTCGTTGATTTCATTTGTTGTATGTCTACTTCCTGTTGTGAATTTCGTTAATTGTACGCCTACTTCCAGTTGTTGATTTCGTTTGTTGTACGCCTACTTCTTGTTGTTGATCTCGTTTGTTGTAAGTCTACTTCCTGTTGTTAATCTCGTTTGTTGTACGCCTACTTCCTGTTGTTGATCTCGTTTGTTGTATGCCTACTTCCTGTTGTTGATCTAGTTTGTTGTATGCCTACTTCCAGTTGTTGATTTCGTTTGTTGTATGCCTACTTCCTGTTGTTAATCTCGTTTGTTGTACGCCTACTTCCTGTTGTTGATCTCGTTTGTTGTACGCCTACTTCCTGTTGTTGATCTCGTTTGATGTACGCCTACTTCCAGTTGTTGATTTCGTTTGTTGTACGCCTACTTCTTGTTGTTGATTTCGTTTGTTGTACGCCTACTTCTTGTTGTTGATCTCGTTTGTTGTAAGTCTACTTCCTGTTGTTGATCTCGTTTGTTGTACGCCTACTTCCTGTTGTTAATCTCGTTTGTTTTACGCCTACTTCCTGTTGTTGATCTCGTTTGTTGTACGCCTACTTCCTGTTGTTAATCTCGTTTGTTGTACGCCTACTTCCTGTTGTTGATCTCGTTAGTTGTACGCCTACTTCCTGTTGTTGATCTCGTTTGCTGTACGCCTACTTCCTGTTGTGAATTTCGTTAGTTGTACGCCTACTTCCTGTTGTTGATCTCGTTTGTTGTATGCCTACTTCCTGTTGTGAATTTCGTTAGTTGTACGCCTACTTCCTGTTGTTGATTTCGTTTGTTTTACGCCTACTTCCTGCTGTTGATCTCGTTTGTTGTACACCTACTTCCTGTTGTTGATCTCGTTCGTTGTACACCTACTTCCTGTTATTGATCTCGTTTGTTGTATGCCTACTTCCTGTTGTTAATCTCGTTTGTTGTACGCCTACTTCCTGTTGTTGATCTCGTTTGTTGTACGCCTACTTCCTGTTGTTGATCTCGTTTGTTGTACGCCTACTTCCTGTTGTTAATCTCGTTTGTTGTATGCCTACTTCCTGTTGTTGGTCTCTCTTCGTTATACATGTATTATTTTGCAATTCATACTCCTTCTCCTGAAAAATTCATTGTTACATTCTTTACAATATCTTAGCCATACTTTTAGTTGATTTTAGAGTAAAAAATCTTTTACAGAACTTCTCATTGTTGGGAGCGATTTCATATTGTATTGAAATCATAAGATTTAATATGAACTTGAAAACCTTGCAATTACAAATGATTTCTCTTTTTTATCACGTTAGTTACCAAATTATGAAGGAAACGTATCCTGTTTACAGTTTCTCAATCCCATAAATTTAATAAACACGTAGGTATTAATGAAAAACAACGTAATAAGCGTTTTATAGATCGAAATATAAATAGTGTTTTAGACCCAGATTACGATGTGTTCGGCGATAGGAGTGAGTAATAGCCCGTTCTTCAGACTGATCTTATTTAAATACGTACCGGTCTGAATGGTCCGTCCCGCCTCCATGTCTTAGACACTACATAAATAACCGATGTTGATTAATTCAAAATACGTCATATGCTATTTAATTAACCTTTTATGCATGATATTGTCTTATTGTAACAATGCGACTAATTATTTAATGAGAAACAAATTGCTTTGACGCTGGCTTTGAACCAGAAAACTAGACGATCGTAATGGGGAAGTCCAAAAATATCATAAACAAAAAAAAAATTTGCGCGGTAGTTTGTGCCAAAATTGTTTGACCAATATGTCCTTTATGATGAAGCAGAATTTGTTGACGTTAATTAATTACGCATTATTAATTATATTACATAATATTGTTATTCATTTCGGCAAATCTTTTTATTCACAGGGGCTTGAAATATAAGCTTGGAGAGGTCGGTTATGCTGTGTATATACTATATACTTAGGTAGGTTTAAGGTTTTTTTTAAACATTTTTATCGGGCACTACGATTTTCATTTATTATTACACATGTGAAAGCGAAAATGCCTCCCAGAACTTGTTGTCAAGTTGTTTTTTTAACGGCTACCACTTTATTTTTATTGATTTTTCTTTATACATGTACTGATATCTACACACCATGACCGATTGTTACCAACCCCTGTGTGCGTGAACCTTCCTGAGCGTAGTCATGGGAGCTCTAAAAAAATATTTTAGTGGGCATGTAATTATACTAAAAAGTGAAATTTACGGATCGCTTGGTAAGATAACCGCATCTAGGATGTCGTTGGCATTTCAGCAAATATGGTCAACCTTGTTCAGTTAAAACTGTAAGCATTGCTATTTTGGCACATTTTTTCGAAAACACTTTTTAACAATTTGGCGCAATTTATGTATTCACGCAATTACAATGGCTGCATTATATTTCAACGGCATACACAACGTATTAAGTGTAATATGTACCATTTATAACCGTTCAATACAATGATGTATTGTCTACTCCTGCTTAGCGCTTAGCAAACAGGGAGTGGGACGACTGGTTCGCCCGTTGTCAGTATAATGTGACTGGGTGGGGTGTGTTTGTTGGTGTCTTCGGCGGCATGCTTCAGTGATATAGCACTATAAAAGGGACAATAGTTCCACTATACAAGAGGACACAACATGAATATACCGCAGTCTCCCAAAACACGCACCTCGCACAACATACACGCAACACACCGCATACATGGGAGGCCGTCCTTACATGGCCATAGCTGTTAATAGGACGTAAATTAATCAAACAAACAAACAAACAAACAAACAATGATGTATGATGGTTTGCTGGAACCGAAATGCTTGATGAATTCGGTACGTTGTAAATAGCTTAAAGGCCAACTACCTTTGCGAAACAAAACTAAAAAAAATTGAAACAATAATAATATACGAAAATCTATATCACTGTAGAGAGGATGTTGTTGTAACACTATGTTAACACTTAACGATGCTCCACCGCCGACAGAGCATAAATTATATTCATCATTTGAACAATAATTAGTGTTTAATCGTGAATACATAAGTCTAGTTAACACAAAAAATAATATAAAATAATTTAGTTTGCCTTTGGGTCATGCGCAATCAGTACTTCAGTCCATATAGGATATAATGCCACGGATTTTTTTTGGGGATGCAATTAATCATTTTTCATATTTTTAACTTGAAGTAAAATTAGAAGCTCAAACTTTTCAACGGCGGTAATGGTGTAAAGTAAGTAAGTTTTGTAACCGAAGAAAAATACTAAATCGTCTTCTGCTGTTTTTGATAGTGAAAAAATACCATTTGTCAGCGGTGGAGCATCTTTAAGATTCATTTCGCTGTCTTGCCGTCTGGCGCAGTGATAATCAGTTAATGCGCGGTTATCAGGACGACGGCGGGAAACATAACACGACCCGCGTTATGATAATTAGCATTTAATTAAATCAAAATCAAATTTTTAAATTTAAAATCAAATCAAATTGTTAAGAAGGTGATTGTAAGTGTAGTATTAACGTAAAGTTAATAACTTTTGTGACTCTATGAAATAATCAATCTAGTTTTACATTCCCATTTTAAAAATTACAAGCCATTTCGGAGAGGTAGTGACCGTTTAAAACACGAAAGACTCAGTATCTATATAGCTTTTATATGGGAAAATAGTATTGGAGAGTAAATATGAGAGTTTCTGAGAGTGGTGGATATGGAAGCCATAGTTTATATTGTTCAACAGAAATGGGATTTAGCGCAGGGGAAAAATATGCGGAAATGTCTGAAGTAGTTTGTTTATCTACTGTATTAAATAGACAATTATCACAAAAGATTGTGACAGTACACCATCAGTGAAGTCGATATAGATTCAAAAATAGTCCAGACCAGCGCGAATGAAACGGTTTATACCCTAGTAATAAAATAACTTGTAATGGACGATCGATGTACCCGGCAGACTCGATCAGCGAAAAATCGGGCCTTGGTTCTCAGCCTTTCACTGGGTGTCCGCAAACCTTTGATAGTAAAATATCATTTCTCAGAAGCAATAATCTATAAACTGCATACCTTGACACAGTTATCAGTATATTGCCATGGACGGGATCTCGGTCGAAAATCACAATATCGGTACGTTAATTAACGTTTTACATTGAACGATTCATGATTCAATGTATTTGTACATCAACATTATATATTTGCGTTCAATTTATTTTACATATTCTCGAGTGATTTGAATCCGCGATAATAAATCACCGAGAATTTTTTTAAAGAAAATTACAACATTTAATGAAATTATCGTAAAAAAGTCACTAGAACAAAGTCATTTCTCTGTGTGTGCAATTCCAAGCCGTTTCGAAGAAGCACAGGGGCATGGCACGAATTTTCGAAGGTGCTAAAGATATTTTTGTATTATAACGAAATTAATCACCTGACAATGCAAAATGTTTTATTACGTAACTCTGACACACTACCAGCACAAATCCAGTAAACTATGGTGTTTCATTTTGACAATATTCTAACAAAAATGACTTCAAGCATGTCTTCAGGAATGGTCCATTCTATCATAGAAGATATTTTCTGACTTGCCAAAATTCTCATTAGTTATTCGTTCATTCTGTCCTTCTGGGTTGCGTGTTCGAATCTCATATGTTTGGCAGTTGTCAGGCATTGACCGTTAGTCGATAGGTTTTCTCCGTGTACTCCGGCTTTCCTCCATAAATAAACCTTGCATGTCCTCACATGACCCTGGCAGTTAATAGGACGCTAAACTAATAAAACCAAACCAAATCAATCGTCAAAGTTAGAATTTTTCTATCAAGTACCCATGTGGGTTTGCTCTCGGTTCTATTCACTGTCATAGTTCATCATCTTCGGCAGTCCAGGGGTTACTATCACTGTCTATTTATGTCAGATCAGATAGACCGTTTTACACTCCACTTAACATGAGTGACTGATCGCTATTAAAACATACAACACCCGTACCGTTAGTACAAAAAGGTGACGGCGAACGATTACTCTGACATTATCAACATTATACAGAACTATGGCCCTGATCAGGAGCATAAATACGCTACAATAATGGCTTTAGTTGATGTAAATTGAGGGGATATTTACTTACTTAAAGGTCACGGGTGAAGTTATTTCTTGACAGGTGAAGTTGAATATCACAACATATTACTACTACATAGACTTGAATAAACATTTCGTCTATGTGTAAGGATCTATTAATTTTAGCGGTAAATGGTGCTAACAGTGGAGATAAATTGAGGCCGTGACAAAGTACGTCTCCGTCGTTAAAATCTGAAGAGATGTATATATCGGGACAAGGAACTTAGTTTATGACTCATAATCGTTTATAGTATTCTCAAGTATAATATCTAAACCTGATCCGGTTTACGTGGTATATCTCACTTTAAAAAGAATCCGAAACAGATCTCATGGTTCTAGAGAGAAAATCTATCAAACAAGTTTGTTTCCAAATGGAAGTGTTTCGTGATAAAGCTCGATTCCGGACATGTGAAACAGCACAGATAATATCCGAATCTTGACAGAAATAACACCAAAGTTCGTTTGAGTCGGAACAGATAAAGGGCTTACAATTATAGAAGTCGCTTCATCAATGAAGTTACCTGTAAAGGGCAAAAACACAGTTTGGGAAACAATGAAATTACTCGAAAAGCATCGATGAGGTTATCCGCAAATGACAACAATACAATATGGGAAACAATGAAATTTCTCGATGAAGTTACCCGCAAAAGGCATCAATGCAGTTAGGGAAACAATGAAAATACTCGATTAGACATCAATGCAGTTAGGGAAACAATGAAAATACTCGATAAGACATCAATGTAGTTAGGGAAACAATGAAAATACTCGATAAGACATCAATGCAGTCTGGGAAACAATGAAGCATTAATGAAGTACCCGCAAAAGGCATCAATGCAGTTAGGGAAACAATGAAAATACTCGATAAGGGCATCAATGCAGTAAGGGAAACAATGAAATTACTCGATAAAAGTTATTCGTTAAGGCATCAATGAAGTTACCCGCTAAGAACAAATCATAGTTACCTTCATGAGGAAAAATGAATTGCCCATAAAAGGAGAAAATGAAGTTACCCCAAAGGGCAACGACAGGGTTACATTAACAAAATAACCACCAAATATGTCTACAATAAAGGCACCCCAAACAGCTGCAATATTGTAGCTGAAGACATCAAGTTAGATGATGCTGTCGTCTTAAAAACATAGAAGACCAAGTACGTATATTCGTTCTATACCCGAAAAAGGTCAGGAATGGAATTTCGTCCAAATGACTTGTAAATTATGTCAACACGATTTTGCCTTAAGACGGTGTCCTAGATAGGTTAACATATAGGAATATGATTGAAGCAATGTCTTAAACGGGTCAAAATGCAGGACCAATCTTGGTATGAATTAGCTGAAGTCGTGACTTGAAGCGCTGACAATGTCAATCCGTCTTGTACGATTAATAATTAGGTGTATCCCTGACGTCTATCTGTAGTGTCAATATACACTGTGCAGATAAGCCGTCCCTGATTCAGATAGACATTATCTCGTATTGATATAAGTCCAGCATGATATTTTTTAAACGGCTTCGCACATGCACAATAATGCAAGTGAGAAGATTGGCACAAATGTGTCAATGCATAACATGTGTATGTCATTTTTGTCGGAGCAGTACGAGCAGAACTGTTCTCGTAATTTGTCCCTGATTTTCAAGTAGCGAATCTTATATCTATCTAATAAGAACATTCCAATATACAATGGCGGTTTGAACCCTATCCACCATCGTTGTGACCGATAGCCAAGCAATTGTCACTTGGTCACCAATATTACTCTGGATATTGCATAACATATTTGGTTTGTATAATCACAGGATTTTGACTTTATGAATATACCGACACTTCTATATGTGTAATACGGTAATACTAACACAGTATTTCACAATTACATGTGTGCCTATACATATACAGAGTCAAAAACCAGGGGTATATCTATGTCTTGTTGACAGCTTCAGGCTTCCAACGACTCGTAAATAAGGCTTCAGTGGTGAGGAAAACCCATAGCTCCCGGAGAAAAGCCACCTCTCGACAAAAGAGGTAGAAGGCTACAATATTGTACATTTATGCAATGCTTGAATCGGTATCAATGCGTCTTTTTTTTACCTCTGCCTTGCTTGTTTTTTTTTTGGAGCGGAGCAATGGGTGGCTGTGTTGCCCTGCTGAATATTTTCTGCAGTATCTTTCAGTGACATAACACTCTATTGTGTAGGTATGTGATATGTAGTAGCTTGCCGCTATCATCAGACGGACTGATGCTGTATATGAAATCAATGGTGATCGAATACAAAACATTTAAGGTGTATTGATGACATCGTCACGAGATATTGTTTATAACCAGCAACTCTAGTAGCCATATCGTCACACACATGTACATTGCCGTTCAGTGATAAAGGATACCCCGCGTCGAGCAAATCGAGCACGACTATTTGCGGTTCTGTCCGATAACATTTATCCACGTAGCTAACACTTGTACTCTCCGGTTTAAACCTCCCGACCAACAATACAACAGAGTCCATACCCGGAGAACTTTGGTCCAAAAGAGCTCGGCTTATCTGTGTCCGTTCTTTAACACGATAACACGCCGTTATTGTTTGATTTCCTATACCACTCCGTATCGGATCCGGAGCTATTCCATACGCTGTTTTACATTGCACGACCGTGATTTATTTGTATTGCAGAAGTTTTAACGAGCCTCTGGCAGCATACGATTTTGAAAACAATTTCTGCAAATTTAATGAATTGTAGTTCCGTTGCTGTTTTTAAGTATATGTCCAGTAACTTCCATGAAAATGCTAATCTAGGTTTCCTTCGCGTTTTACGCAAGTTCTCAAAACACCTGCTCACTCAACAATAAACAAAACAATAAATATATTGTAAATGATTTTAAATGTTTTTTTTTCATTTATATTTTATTTGTTTCGATTATTATCATAGGAAGCATGAAATGCACGAATAAAGAGGCCGATCGCAAAGCAGTTCTAGTGACAATGTAGCCGAAAAGCGCCGAAGTGCTCATGAGACGTCTTGTGGAATTCGAATACGATCGAACACGGTTCAGTGGCACGTACATGTAGAATTGACGTTAAGAAAACCAAAGTCTAAGATTTTAGAGAAGGGTTTATGACAATCTTGCACAATAAATATTAGAAGTGTGAGGAAATAAAGATAGTGATCGGACGTTGAACTTACTTTCTTTACTACTCGTTTGTCGAAAGTCGGTCTTATCTTCAAAGGATTCATTTTGTCACACTACAAAAATACCTTATATTCATTTTAGCCTCTCTGCTACCAAAACAAACAAAACAAAATTACGGATGTCATTGCAGTTTTATTTACTGTACATAACACATACATTGTACAACATAACAAGTTCACCAAAATAATTAACTGTATATAGTCCCTCGAACAATCACTAGTCACGCGTGACTGCACAATAACAATCTAAATGGGATATACGTAACATAATATATTAATTTATACTTATAAGTTTGAATGTCAACATTCTGTGATGATCGGCAGCTGAACATCCAGCTGTGATGATCACATCCAGGTAAAACATGGCCCGCCTGTGATGATCACATCCAGGTAAAACATGGCCCACCTGTGATGATCACATCCAGGTAAAACATGGCCCACCTGTGATGATCAGGTAAAACATGGCCCACCTGTGATGATCACATCCAGGTAAAACATGGCCCACCTGTGATGATCACATCCAGGTAAAACATGGCCCACCTGTGATGATCACATCCAGGTAAAACATGGCCCACCTGTGATGATCACATCCAGGTAAAACATGGCCCACCTGTGATGATCACATCCAGGTAAAACATGGCCCACCTGTGATGATCACATCCAGGTAAAACATGGCCCACCTGTGATGATCACATCCAGGTAAACATGAACCACCTGTGATGATCACATCCAGGTAAAACATGGCCCACCTGTGATGATCACATCCAGGTAAAACATGGCCCACCTGTGATGATCACATCCAGGTAAAACATGGCCCACCTGTGATGATCACATCCAGGTAAAACATGCCCACCTGTGATGATCACATCCAGGTAAAACATGCCCCACCTGTGATGATCACATCCAGGTAAAACATGGCCCACCTGTGATGATCACATCCAGGTAAACATGGCCCACCTGTGATCATCTGATAAACATGGCCCACCTGTGATGATCACATCCAGGTAAACATGGCCCACCTGTGATGATCACATCCAGGTAAAACATGGCCCACCTGTGATGATCACATCCAGGTAAAACATGGCCCACCTGTGATGATCACATCCAGGTAAAACATGGCCCACCTGTGATGATCACATCCAGGTAAAACATTGCCCATCTGTGATGATCACATCCAGGTAAAACATGACCCACCTGTGATGATCACATTCTGGTTAAACATGGCCCACCTGTGATGATCGCATCCAGGTAAAACATGGCCCAACTGTGATGATCACATCAGGTAAAACATGGCCCACCTGTATGACCCATCTGTGATGATCACATCCAGGTAAAACATGGCCCACCTGTGATGATCACATCCAGGTAAAACATGGCCCACCTGTGATGATCACATCCAGGTAAAACATGGCCCACCTGTGATGATCACATCCAGGTAAAACATGGCCCACCTGTGATGATCACATCCAGGTAAAACATGGCCCACCTGTGATGATCACATCCAGGTAAAACATGGCCCACCTGTGATGATCACATCCAGGTAAAACATGGCCCACCTGTGATGATCACATCCAGGTAAACATGAACCACCTGTGATGATCACATCCAGGTAAAACATGGCCCACCTGTGATGATCACATCCAGGTAAAACACCTGTGATGATCACATCCAGTAACATGACCACCTGTGATGATCACATCTAGGTAAAACAATGCCTACCTGTGATGATCTGATAAACATGGCCCACCTATGATGATCACAGCCAGGTACAACATTGCCCACCTGTGATGATCACATCCAGGTAAAACATGGCCCACCTGTGATGATCACATCCAAGTAAAACATTGCCCATCTGTGATGATCACATCCAGGTAAAACATGGCCCACCTGTGATGATCACATCCAGGTAAAACATGGCACACCTGTGATTTTCACATCCAGGTAAAACATGACACACCTGTGATGATCCCATTCTGGTTAAACATGACCCACCTGTGATGATCACATCCAGGTAAAACATGGCCCACCTGTGATGATCACATCCAGCTTAGCATTGCCCATCTGTGATGATCACATCCAGGTAAAACATTGCCCACCTGTGATAATCACATCCAGGTAAAACATGGCCCACCTGTGACAATCACATCCAGGTAAATCATGGCCCACATGTGATGATCACATCCAGGCAAACATGCCACACCTGTGATGATCACATCCTGGTTAATCATAGCACACCTGTGACTATCACATACAGGTAAAACATGGCCCACCTGTGATGATCACATCCAGGTAAAACATGGCCCACCTGTGATGATCACATCCAGGTAAAACATGGCCCACCTGTGATGATCACATCCAGGTAAAACATTGCCCATCTGTGATGATCACATCCAGGTAAAACATTGCCCATCAGTGATAATCACATCCAGGTAAAACATGGCCCACCTGTGACGATCACATCCAGGTAAATCATGGCCCACCTGTAATGATCATGGTCCACCTGTGATGATCATATATAGGTTATCATGACACACCTGTGATGATCACATCCTGGTTAATCATAGCACACCTGTGACGATTTTAAGAAGATGAATCATCTTCCATCAATATTATGATCATATCCAGGTTAAATATAGCTAATGAAATGGTCACAATGTTGCCTGACATAGTTTATCAGTGACAAGGAAAAAATTGCAAATCCATTTTAAATTTCACACAGAAGTGAAAAATTGACATTCAACTGATATTATATATATATATATTGCCCTTCTCTTAATATCACAACATGGCAAGATATCTCATATCGGGGCTTGCTAAAGCCAGGAATTAGATATTTCATACCTGTCAAAATCGGTTAAGACATTTCCTGCTGTGCAACACTGATAGATCAGCTTAAACAAATATTATGAGCAAGTTATTTTTATGTATATATCTATCCCACTATATTCATATACAACATTTTAAAACACACCCTCTTCTGTCAGCACAACTCGTTAGCGATTAAACAATGTATGGTGAAACAATTCACATGGATTTCATAAATAAAAAATAATTTCAAACGTAAATCTATATCACTTCAATTAAACAAAGCTACAAAAACAGCTGGATTATTAACATTTATAGTTAATTTTCTAAGCATAAACAAAAGTATAGTTAAAATTTGTAGAGAATAAAAAAAAACATATGTTAAAAGAAAGACAAAATACAAGAGAAAAATGAAGAAAAGAGAGCAAACAGAACACAAAATGAGATAAGCACTCCACAGAAATACGACACCTAGAAAAAAATGTATAAATATTATATCATAGATAGATCCTACTTAACAGCTGGGCAGATAATCTACATGATTCGAAGGAGAGAAATATGGAATGTTGGAGCAGGAACATATGTACAAGTGAAGGAGTGACGGAGATTGATTTGTTTTATTGATGTATCGTATTTGACCCAATAAGTGTCCAACCTACTTAAATAATCGAAAAAAAGAGGGGCGCTCAACAAAACTAAATTTGGATTACCCTTCCACAATCTTAGTGCACAAACTTAGCTCTAGATCAATGTGATGGTTTTCATAATTTCACTCTTCAATTAGTTTGTGGTAAGTGTAATTAAAATTTCAAAAATTAAAGGGCGGTTCCTTATTGGGATTGGGCACTAATTGGATTAAATACGGTACGTAAACTGTATGTCATTTTCTATATCTACCTCAACCTTCCCTATTTGTATAGAAAAAAATGGAATATTCATATCGTCTACTCTATCTACCTAAATCTAAAAAGAATGTGTGCCATAAATTGAACTAACTTTTTTTTATTTAAGCTCTGGGTGAATTCTTATTTTAGCTGTATTATATGTTAATCCGCATTTTTATGCCCAATGACATATTCATGCTGATTGAGTTTCGCTACATACAGATAAAAGCTCTACTGAACTTAATTTTTTTGTGACAATTGATTCTTGAGAATTCTAATCAGGAATATGCCTCGTATAGGAAACCACAAAATAAACACCCTGCAAAGTGCTTTACAGTAAACAAGCATATGAGTTGACAAGATTCAACAGTCTGTATTTTACATTGTTGATGAGAGTCTATACTTTGCATTCTAAATTTTTAATGACTGACACTAAAACATAATTAATGATAAAGGTAAAACAATATTTTAAATATTGAACAAAACGTTATTATATATTACTATATGTATCATAATATATGCTATTTTCCACTTCCACCACACCCCAACCCTATCTATGTCTCTTTCTACTGATAAACATCCAATTGATGGACAGTAAAACCTGTCTTAGTCATCACCTCTGTATAAAGACCACTTGCTAATTAGACCATTTTCTCTACTCTGTATAATGACCTCTTGCTAATAAGGCCATTTTCTAACTTTTGTATAATAACCACTTGAAAATTAGACCATTTTCTCACCTCTGAATAAATACCCCTTGATAATAGGACCATTTTCTAACCTCTGAATAAAGACCACTTGCTAATTAGACCATTTTCTCACCTCTGAATAAATACCCCTTGATAATAGGACCATTTTCTAACCTCTGAATAAAGACCACTTGCTAATTAGACCATTTTCTCACCTCTGAATAAAGACAACTTGATAATAAGACCATTTTCTTGATGTCCCAAGCGGTAAATATCAACAAAATGTCACCTTAGTGTTTAGACAACTTGGCTATAACGACCGCTTTATCTTTGTCTCAAGGTTGCCGTTATAGAGAGGTTTGACTGAACTTCTTATCACGAATCAACAGAAATGGTCTTGTAAACTAATTTTTTTTTAATAATGGGCAGCTAAACACAGTGCAAATTCTATGTTTCCTATAACTGTTGGATCACAACTATATAAATAAACTGTTCAATGTCATCTTACTGTTTTCACCCCTGAACCCCTGAAAACACATTTAGACTTTTCTATATCAAAGACTAGACCAGTCCATCATGACATTGTAGGGGTGAATGGATTAAAAATAATTAAGATAATAATACATCTAACAAAACAAAGATAAACCAAAAACAGACATCCAAGGATTCAAGATTCATTACCAGTAAATGGTAAGAAAGATAACTCTTTGATGCTTTAAATGTTTCCTGCAGCTGTTTTACGAATGATGGCTGTACTGGTCATGAGTAATAATTCTTCAGTCTTTTTTTCATTTCTTGTCCTCTCCAACCACACATGAATCAACCGGTCAACTGTATGACGTTGGGCCTCAAAGAGAGTTTAATTTGGTCACTGTAACCATTTGGTCAACCCTGTCCCTAAATAGCAGGCATGGGTACAATTACTTCAAAATGTAAATTAATTAATAATCGATTACCTTGGAGAAAATGCTGTAATCGATTATTAATCGATAACAGGTATCATTGACCTGAATTCAATTAAAATGGATTACTTTACTAAAAGAGTTTAGTCACTGTAACCATTTGGTCAACCCTGTCCCTAAATACTAGCAAATAGTGTCTAATAAATTATCTATTAACCGCCGATAACATGAAAAATGAATTACAGGTTTACATATATATATAACCGCCGATAACATGAAAAATGAATTAATAAATACAGAAACCTGATATTAACAATTGTGAAGTTATATTTGCACAGATTCTACACAACAAAACATCTTCGTCTTTCCTAGATTTCTTTTCAAAACGATAATTATAATCTCTTTGCTGAGTGTAATCATGCGTAGATTCTGAATGTCACACATCTGATTATAAACTAATAATGATTAGTGGTATAAAGAAGCATTTCCTTTCCCTAGTCTTTGTACACTATATAATCTCAACACACTCTTTCCCACAGCTAATAATTATATACACATCTTCCCGTCAGAAATCATTAAAAGTAGACAAGATACAAATGTGTAAATTTTGATTTGCTTTTTGGCTTCAAATCATTACACACATCATCATTTGAACTCATCTTGTTCAAATTAATAGGTTTTAACCCAATCACCCCTGGAATTTCATAATGGACTGCTCTAGTCTTCAATCTAGAAGAGTCTATTTTTGTTTCCAGGGGTGAATGAGTTAAAAGTATTTAGTATCAATTATTGGTATATGTAAATATCATTTTACTTAGTACTGACTTTTTGGATTAAAACATTAATTCGACTGAAATATTTTTTTCTGGCTTAAAAGTCTGTAATCCAGTCAAATAATGAAAATGATGGATTTTAATTAATGTAACAAAAGTACAGGGTATATTTCACAGAAAATGATTACATATATATAAGCATATTTAAGTGAAATCTGATAATATGTAATTAATATGTAAATGTACTTTAATTCATAGTACATTCTAAAGTAATGAAAAGCTGGAATGGTTTACAAGAACGAAATGCTAATGAAAGGGTGAAAGACAAACAATATCATTTCTATGCTGTGCTGATAAATTGATGAGATTTTCACTGAATGAGAAGATGAATACCATTGATAAAGGATGTCTGGTAGATTTTTATTTGTTCTGTGGGGGACCTCAAACTCGCTGGATCTCAAACAACTTCACATTCGTGTCATACCACACCGGAGGATCAACGTTCCTGGAAAACATGAAAGTTTAGATATCACTATACACCTTGATCTGGTGTTGATTTAAATATTCTATATTTGCATATTTCAGAGTCATCTGACCTTGTGGGTAGGTTTTGATTGTGATGTCATTTGTTTGCCAGTGTAATGTGAAAACAACATGAATTTTGTTCACAAGATAATGATGTCACAATCGATACCTACCCTAAAGGGAGATTAGGTTACTCCATGATATACAAAATATGAAATTAACATCTTAAACAAGTTCTTACTGTTTCAAATGAATCTTGTTCTATCTCTGAGATGACAACCATACAAATCATTTGAGATATCTTCTTTTTTGACACAACTTCAATATTGTACATACATTGCATATAACAATGGTGTTCTTCTACTAAAACAAAGTAGATGTCCACTTAAAACTGAGTGGTGACCATGCACTGGCCAGATTAATAATGTCGGAAATGCATTTTTTTTCTCTTTTTCATATTTAAAAAAAAAAATGAAATATGTACTGATGATGTTGGTTGCTACACAAGATAATGACAGTTACTACCGGTATATAACATGAAATATTTATTTGTAATTTTTTTTATCGTTTAAAGCTATGGTATAATTTTGAGGAGCATTAGTACATCACTGGACAGAATATCAGATTCTGATTGGCTACCGTACACACATGGGTGCTATTTGCAATAGCGCCCAGACAAGCGGGCACTATTGAAATGGCGCGTAATTGAACATGAATGTATTGTGATGTCACCATTACATGACGTCATTATAACGTCGCGCTTCTACTAAAACGTTAGGATGGTAGACAGGCTGTTGTGTGCGGGGATGGAAGCAAATGTTGCTTTTCTACATATCACTTATATTCTACTGATCTACTTTTAATCTATATGAAGCGGAATCCTGTTTTTTAGAAACACAGATGTCTACGTCAATTCATATTTTGCAATTTTTGATGTAACAATGTGGTGTGGAAATGAAGATAGTGTTGCGAGATTTTACTTCATGCCTGGCTTGATGTGCTTCTGTAACAATGACATGAAAATGGGTCTCATGTGAGAATGATGTACGAAACCCATTATGGCCTGGTTGAGAGGGCACAATTGCCCCATAGTGTCGTCTCATGATGGGATTATGCCCTTGCCTTCAGCTCGGGCACTATTTTATCCCTCAACAACACTATGAGGCAATAGTGCCCTCTCAACCAGGCCATATATTAGATAAAGAGTGCCTATAATATATAAACAAATTTTGTTGTTTTTATATTCCTGGTTTCACAGTCACCACGAAAACATCCAAAGTTTCCAAACAACAAATTTTTTCATAGTATTTTTTTTTTTATTTGGATTTTTTTTTTTTATTACTTATAAGAGGGAAATGATACATAAGTTGCCCTCACACAGGAAAGGATCCATTCAACTAGCCACTTTCATACTTTCATATTTAAATCTAAAAGGCACGTTGTAAAATTGCAGGGTTCAAGCAGAAGAAAAAATAACTAAAAGCAAGAAAACTTCATAATACTGCATTAAAACTCAGGCCTATTTTTAAATTGAGGCATTTTAAGCTTTAAAGTTTCAGATGGTCTGAGATAGAGTTCATCATAAACAAATGTTAATTTTTGGACTATAATGGAACTAACTATCATTCAATAAGGTTTGTATAAATATGAAATGTCCGGACTTAAATCGCCTTTTCTTGACTACTTGAATCCTGTTTTAAGAAGCACATGAATACTGGTATGTTTGTTTGTACAGTACAGTTGTGTAGAAATATTTCATGTTATGATTATTTCACTATCTGAAACAAGAACACACATGTGAAGTTTAGGAGAAATATGACGTTCCACAGACACATACCTTAAATATATGACGCCCCACAGGTAGGTACGGAACCACATGGTGGTGCCACTGTTGGCCTGGTACTTCCGTATCAGTATAGGATGTGGTACCGGCAGGAGGCCCACCAGTGTACCGTGCTGAAGGAACTTCAGGATCTCGCTCTCATCGGTCAAACCTCTATAGATAGGAAAGGTAGAAGTGTTAGATCACTACTTAATAATAAATATTTAAAGTTGTATGGTCTATGAATTGCTAGATCTTTTTGTAACAAAAAAAAAATATTTAAAGAGTTTTTTTTAATCTGTTTCTCTGACTCTCTAAGTTTTAAAGATGCTCCACCGCTGACAAAAATGCATTTTTTCGCCATCAAAAAAAGGAGCAGACGAATAAGTATTTTTCTTCAGTTACAAAAGTTCCTTATGTACACCATTACCACCATTGAAAAGTTTGAGCTTCTAATTTTACTTTAAGTGAAAGATTTGGAAAATATTTAATTGCATCCCGAAAAAATTCTGTTGCACTAAATCCTGTATGGAATATAGTGCTGATTGCGCATGCATCAAAGGCGAAATAAATCATTTTATATTATTATTTCTGTTCATTAGGCATATTTATACACAATTAAACACCAATTGTTGTTCAAGTGATGAATATCATTTATGCTCTGTCGGCGATGGAGCATCTTTAAACATTCCATTTTTGCAAAGTTTTCAAATGATTCAGTATAGATATTGCATTTCCTTGTGTACAGATTGAAAACGTATCAGAAGGCTCCAAAACTTTCCAATCTATTCCTATCTGTATGGGTATTGCTGATGTAGGTCACATGATGCGAAAAAGGTTACAGATACCACATTGAACTTTTCATGTTCTTTGTTTTATTTCATCCAATATTTCCCGCTATATCAATGGTTTGTTGGGGCTTTTATTGATCTGAATTATCATAGAATTGCATTCATATTCACCCAATGCATGTTTTACAATGTTAAGTACAAGCATACTAACTCTTTTTTACCCATGTGTTTTTGAAATTTAGTACATGTGTACTTACTTGTCTATACAGATCTTCTCTACCTGTGGTACTAACACCTGTAACATCCTCATTATTGTCTGTAGAGGTAACTTCTGTTTCCATGACATCACCTGTAAAATTGATTATTTAAGTAATTAAATCACTGCATCAAAACTAGTTTCTATACCAAAAATTGTTGATAACTGCTTTTTTTTTTATTAAGATATAAACATGATATTTTGATGATGGACATTAGGCGAGATCAATAGTATACTGTATAGTGGTCCTAGGATGGTATATTTCGCTGTGCATTTCTGTTTTCACTGCAATATGCGAGTTCTAAACACCAGGAAAATATTCAGAAATTTACTGAAATACACACCTAAGACAGCATAAAGAGTTATAGGAGTTAGTGAATAGTGAACTGAAAATTTAAACCTTCGCGAATATGTTTCGTTTAGGAAACTGCAAAATATTGACCCTGCAATTTAAAACACTATACAGTATTAAACTGACCTTGACCCTGTAGTCCCATTTAGCTTATGAGTACAACTAAATCAAATGAAGTAGTAATAGTCTAAAGAACTGCAGACTAACTTTAGAACAACAGCCGGACATTGTAAAAACAATTCTTTATAAGACATCAAATATTATATTCATTCATACGTTATAAAACAACACTTACCCAGTCGGGTGTGGCTACCCAGGCCCCAGGGCTGGAAGTAGAGGACGTCCTAACCATAGGGGGACGTCCCCCGGCATCTGATCCTGCGGTGGAGTGAGCCGGACTTGTTGGAGTGCTGGGCTGTAAGTAGAAGGATCATTCCTCAGTGGACACATTATGAGTTCAGTTGTCAGTATTTCAAAGCTTTATACAGTGAATTAACCAATGCAACAAGCATTTTGAGTATTGCTACATTTTGAGTGTTGCTGCATTTTGAGAACTGCTGAAGCAAAACATGTTCCCTACATATCCCTGCAGACTATTACAGTGACTGTAATTTATTTTTAGTGAGTGACCTTAGTAATATGACCTTTTCACTCTAAATTAAATTCAAAATCTGAGTTACTTTATAAGCTACCATTATATGACATTTGAATAAAATTTATCAATCCGTTCTTTTGTCATCGTCTGAAACCCAACATCTGAACAACTAGACAGAGACAAAACACTATATATATTTATAATATTCCCCAATAGGAGATTATAATAATGATAGGTATATGAAAACACTGTAGAAATTGTCATATTAACACAAAAGTTCAAGTGACAAGTTTCCATTGAAAAGTGGAAGTAACTGTTTCTATGTCACACAATGGTAAAAATGGTGAGTTGGATTGCTTGACCAAGTTCTATCTACACCAACTTACCAAACTTTTAGGTTTGGCCCCCTTGGATCCCTCTGAGCCTTCAGCCCCTTCTTCTCCATCTGTGGGGTCCTGAATCTCATTAGGGGGCTGAACATTGTGTGTTCCACTGGACTTGGCCAGTTCCTTTAAGGTGGGGTCGGCATTACATTCATCTGGGGCTGCTCTCTCTGTCATCTTGTCTATACCTATAACATAAATACATGCTAAGTAATAAATACTGCATAGAGTATCGCCAGAAAGTATGTAGCTATGCCTCATGCTCTCAAATACATGTGTACCTATTTCAATGTCGTAGCAAACTTTATAGCATACATAATACAAAATGCAAAGTCATGTTTAGTACTCCGACGGTTTGATTGACAGCTGACGAGCCATTAATTATTGTAGCAGACAACACACATCCATTCAGTAACAAATTACAGTTCTAAGGGGCTGTGCTTTCTGTCGTCTTTTTAAGGTTGACATGTTCTAGCAATGTACCATATTTTTGTGTAATCAATAGTAAAATGATAAATTCAAACATTGGCAATGATTAACCAGAACAATCACATTTTCAAAAAAGAACAACAAAGTTCAAATTACTAAAATAAGGCCCCAGAAAAATACATGTCTGTTAAGGGTAACATAGGCAAAAAAAATAGGGTCGGTAGTTTGGGATTTTTTTTTGTGTCTTTCACTGTAAAATAATGGCCTGATATCGAAATCCCAAGTTTTAACTTTTTTCCGTGAAAAGTGGGAAAAAAAATTGGGGTCGGGGGCAAAAAATTAGGGTCGGTCGGGTAACCCTAAACAGACATATATCTTTTGGGCCTAAACATTACTATATTTTGTACTTTCACAGTATTATGTGCAGTAAACAAATGTATCGCAAAAATATTGTGCAAGGAGTTGTCTCCCTTGATCTTTTTATACGTAGCAGTATCATTGGTAAATGACGTACAGATTTAGATCTATTTGAATAAATATTAAACAAATTAAATCCATAAACAAATTAAATCCATAAACAATTTAAATCAGTTCATTATAGGTAAGCGAGACACGGTGAACACATGCTACAGAAGTCAGAGAACCCAGTCACTTACGAGGTGTGGCGGCCAGGGATGTTTTCAGTGTGCCTGGCTCAGCCTCCGTAGCCGGTATAGCCCCCTCCATCAGGGGTGGTTCCTCTTTGGTGTCTGGAGTCAGCTGGGTGAATTTCTTGCCCCTTTTCGTAAGGGCCTTGGCGATGGCCGAGTGTTCAGTGGGTAGATTAGCAAGCTGATGGAACACATTTCTCTTACGGATGATGGTGTACACCAAATTACTGTTTCCTGTCCAGCACATACAAAATTATTGAACAATATTTTCTTTTTCAAATAATGGAAGAGTATTTTCAAATACATAATCTTTCTTCAGCTTATGCAAGAGCTGTTTGATAACAGTAAAGCTCGCCTCTGGACTTGCACCAAAACCTTAGTTTGGTCGTTTCATAGTATTGGACCTTTTGAAATTATAAAAATCCAGCATTTTCTCCTTTTTAATGATTGTACATACCTATCACAATAATTATAATCTAAAATTATTGCAGAAGTTATGGATATTTCAACACTAGCACCATACTTAATTCCAACGCCAAAGCAGATGCCAGGGTGATTCCATAAGCCCCCCTCTCTTTGAAAGGTGAGATAAAAAATATAAAACTGATTCCTAAAGAACTCACCATCAAACTGGTACTGTATGATATTATTGAAGACCTCCAGGAGAAAGAAAACGAGATGGTGGTTGGTGGGACTAGCATACAGGAACCAGGGTGTGCTGAAGGCCTGTCAAATAGTCAAAGGTTTCACATACATTTCCTGTTAGCACATACCGGTATACACATTTTGTATGCAGGAACCAAGAGTGTACTCAAACTTTAAAACCGGTACTTTCTGTGGGGATAATTTTCAGTTTTCTTGGACATTGTTGGGATCACAAAAATTGTGATCTGTGAAATGTAAGTAATAAATACACAAAAGGTTTTTTTATTCTTGTTTAAACATAATTTTTGTTTTTTAAAGGTCAAAATAGTAAAATATTTTGACCCATTTAAATCTAATAGCTACACTATATACAATATTTATAATTAACATTAATTTAATTAAAGGTTTTCTATATTTGCATATTTCAGACTTATCTGCCTTTGTGTGTAGGCATTACTTGCGATGTCATATGTTTGCAAGCGTCACATCAAGAATTTTCCGAGAAAAAGACATGATTTGAACTCATAAAAACTGACTGAACTGTTGTGTCAAATGATATTGCAAATTAAACTTCTGTTAATCACAATGGATACCTGATCAGTGTGCAAGGGAGGTAACTCCTTTATTATACAAAGACGAAATATTTTCAGGTGTGGTACCTATAAATAGATTTTAAATAAACTGATGATAAATTATCCATGATGATAATACGTTACCTCTAGTAGATGTAGAAGCTTGGTGCTGGCAACCATTGATAAAGTTTTAAGATAGGGCGACACTGAAACGGAAAATAGTCAGTTAGCAAAACTATTTGATAAGTAGTCAGTTAGCAGAACTATTTGATAAGTAGTCAGTTAGCAGAACTATGAATAACAGTTTTATACTAAAATTCATAAAATCTAAATAGGCAAGCAGTCCTATTATTCCTGATTTAACTTTTTTAACATTGTTGGAATAAATCTACATCACTCAATATTTTGCTGCATTTCAAAGTGACATGAAAACAGCTGTATTTTTTCTTATAGCATGGGCACCATGTCAACTGTCTAAAATCTAGTCCTTGGCTCCTCACTGCTTCACTAAAAGAAAATCTACAAGATAAACAATTTGGAACAGGACTGAATTATATGAACATAACTTGCCAATTTCATCTTTCTTTTCAATCTCAAAAGGACAGGATAAAGTTTCAAAAATAATTTATTTATCAGTTTGATATTGATTTGTCACAATAAATATTTATCAAATCAAACATTTATAAAGACAAACATACCATTAACGATGATAGTGAGAAGACAGTCAAACAGAGGCTGTAGTCTTTGGTGGCCGGTGGTGATGATTTTGTGGAAAACCTGACATACAACACAAAACAAGTTGATTTACAAGATATTGATTCCAATCTGCAGGTTCAAACCCTATGAATAACTACAAATAACTTTCTTTCGCAGGCATTTTACTATAAAGAATTTTACATTCACTGCAAATTCACAAATCTACGTATTTCTCTATATGAGTTCACAAATATTTCTATATATGAATGGATTTCTTCCTCACCTACCAGAATTTTAAGAGGTATCATATTCAATATCAAAATCTGAATCGAAAGTCAAAGTTCCAGGAGAAAAACCATTGACCTACAATCAGTACTTGGCTCCTGTTAGATACCTAATTATAATTACTTGATTTCATTTTGAACAAATCTAGTGTGATATTAATATTAATTCAGTATGATATGAAAAATGTTACATTTTGTGTGAGTGGTGAGACTGAGTATATTCTTCAGATACCCACAGTTCATATAACATTGATTCACTTTGTCAATATGATCTTAATCAAAAGTCCCATACATGTATTATACACTGCACATTTAATTAAACGATGAAACATATTCACAGCTGTCACACCTATGTACATGTATAAGGGGCGGGTATAAAATATATGATACATCACAAACTACTTTACTAACAAATTCATAACTGGTAAATACAATGTGTACTAGAATTACATCCTTGGAAAACCTCTGATTTTCAAAAACTTTACTAAATTTTTAAATCCTTAATTGATATTTATTATCTTTTATTATCAGTACAAATAAAGAAATCTAACTATGCAGCAGAAACTCTAAGGCCTAATTAGTTAAAGATGCTCCACCGCTGACAAATGGTATTTTTTGACTACAGGAGCAGACGTTTTAGTATTTTTCTCCAGTTACAAAAGTTACTTACTTTACACCATTACCACCGTTGAAAAGTTTGAGCTTCTAATTTTACTTAAGTTAAAAATATGAAAAAGAATTAATTGCATCCATAAAAAAATTCTGTGACACTATATGTTATATGGAAAGAAGTACTGATTGCGCATGCACCAAAGGCAAAATAAATTATTTTATATTATTTTTTGAGTTAATTAGGCATATATATACACGATTAAACACCAATTATTGTTCAAATAATTAACATCATTTATGCTTTGTCGGCGGTGGAGCGTCTTTTACTACCTGGTATGACAATCACATTATATTCAGGTATCAAATTTCTAATTTTAAATATGAAGATATGATTCACCTCTGAAATTTCATAATGGACTGGTCTAGTCTTTGATTTAGAAGAGTCTAAATGTGTCTTCAGGGGTGCGTGAGTTAAAGATGTTACTAACATATATCATGAAGGTATAATGTGTACTTACAATGATGAGAAAGTCGGCGTGTGTCCCCGTAAACACAGGAATATCCATCGGTACTCGGACTGTGTACGGTTTATTTAGCCGTACTCCAAAGTTTCTCTCCCCACTCAATAACAGCAGGATGAATACACCGATATGCATCAACCCAACACGAGCTGTAATTTACAAGAAAACTATGTAAATAAATGTTCAGGCACTTTGGTAATTTTAAGTCCCCTCCTTTCAAAAAAATTGGCATAAAGAAAACATCTAAATGAGAAATATTGTCCACCCCATCCCTACTCCCTACAAAAAAAGCTTCTAAATGGGAATTTTTGTTTTTATGAAATCATTCACTATCAATCAAGATTTAAACTTGTTTTTGTATTATTACTGTACTGTACATTTGTGTCTTAATTACAATGCAAGACTTTTTCTCAGTTAGTCAAACCTAAGACAGAAGTCTTAATAGCCAGGTATACAAATTTCTAAAAAAAGTTGTCTTATTTAAGCAGGTGTTGATATACAGAGGTGGTCACTAATGAGGGAGTATTTTGGAAGGAGCCTTTCTACCTGATTCAGGGAAGAAACTGGGTACCGTGGGTGAATTGGAAAGCATTTCTAGGAGAGAATTGCATTTGTTTTTTGTAAATTTGTTCAAATGTGAAACAATATCTATTGGGAATGTCAAAGGCCCATCATCAGCCACTAAGAGCTCTTAGAAAATGGACGGTAATGTAAGTCTGTGATATCACAAAAACTTTTTTGTAAAGTTTAAAGCTATAGAATGATTAACAGGGAGTAGGAATGGTTATATTATGTACTAATTTTTATTTCAATATCATTTATTCAGAAATGTGAGGGTAGAGTTTACCAAAAAGAATATTAAAGAGACAATTCACTCAGGCAAATTCTTTTTTATGCAAACTAAAAATGTATTGTTATTACATTTCTTATGAAACATATAACGTAAAACATTGACAAATTCCACAACATTGTTAAGTATTTTAATTAATATTGGTTGAAATATCAAATCGTTGATCAATACGATTAAGCAGGGTACATATTAACTCTGTACCCATACCCGAGCCAAAGTCACGCACGTTAAACAAATGAACTACATAACCACTGAAGAAGTGATAAAATTTTTTGTACAAGACAATTCACCTAATAAGGTAAACACACTACTGTTAGAGCGATTTGAGCAGTTCTAGCAAATGGTCATACTTTACAGCAAGGGACAGGTCGTCATAACAAGAAGTTCGATACACAGTGGTAATGCGGACAGCGAGCAAGTTTTAATTATTTCAACGACAGTGTCACCAACCATAGGCTTTTCGGTAACACTGACTGTGTAATTTTCCATTAGAAGTTTTTGATTATCAGATATATATACAAAACATGTTCTCTTAAACTTGTTTTCATGTCTCTAACTCTCTCTTTTTTTTTTTTTTACCAATTTATCTACAGTACTGTAGATGAATCTGCTTTATGTCTTATATCATATCAGTGATAATTAAATTCATGCAATCTCTTTTCATTTTTTTAATATTTTATTTATAAAAACGGCATATCACAGTAAAACCAACTTATCTAATTTCCATTAGAACTGAGTTTTTTCCGATATATGTGCAAATTTTAATGTTCTCTTAGACTGAATTGTCCCTTTAAATTTATGCAATCTCTTTTCATTTCTTGAATATGTTATTCATAAAAATGAATTAAGAGAAAAGTTATTTTTCCCACGGATCAAGATCAAACATGAACAGATTTAAGAATCCATCAACTGATCAAGTGAAATAAGTACAACTCTCCAAGAAAGAAAGGACAGTTTAGCCCCTTGTTTGAACCAATTAGGATGTCATATGGTATACTGGTAAAGTTTCATAATTTGTGAAATACACCCAAATACAGAGCAGATCCATCCTTGATACTCAGAAAGTGTTACTATCGTTGATGATATATCCATTCCTGGATTTCTCATAGTAAAACTGAAGGCAATTCAGGAGAAATAAACTCACCAATCAGAGCCCAGCAGAAACTCCCTTTGAAGATTACAGATAGAGCAACAATTAACCAACTTCAAAGCCACAACTGCTCATCTGTTGTTGCAGAAAAAGCCTTCAGTTTTTCTGTCACATAGTCTAGAAGTGGATATTACGACAGTGATAGTAACCCCTGGAGTATTGAGGATGGAGCAGAACTAACTGCTCCGTCATAGTGTTAGTAATCAACCAGAACTTTGTTAAACTTGTCACCTCGAATAAAACTTTTCACTTCCCAGCTCTTGTCACCCTGAGGAACAATCTTGTATCACATGTTCTGGTAGTATTTCAAACAAATTTTTTTCCAAACAATTACTAAAAACAGCAAACTTGCACTACATCAAATGTTGATTTATTAATTCAAGCTTAAAATTTCAGCAAATTGCACAATAGCATCCAAATTGCATTGAAATAAAGACCTAATTTATCTTTCTTTTTTCCTAAATAGGAAATAAAATTCTATGCTTTTCAAACATTTCATTAAAAGGAGATTAAATTCTATGCTTTTCAAACATTTCATTAAAAGGAGATTAAATTCTATGCTTTTCAAACATTAGTACACAACACTGCACTCGGTGATCACAAGATATCTCCTTACCAGACATTGCTGAAATTAGTTACACAGAAGAATTCACTAGCAGATCACTTCACAATGTATATAATATATCTATTACAGTAACTTCAAATGTCCTATGATACATGTATATTCCTGTCTACGATTTTCGTAACATTCAAAGTTAAAATGTAATTTTGTACACATGTAGATCAATGATCTGCGTAAGTGCAGATCAGATTTAGTTTTGTTTTGATTTATAGATGTAACACTTTATTCGTCAACAGATCAGACCATGTACAATTCTAATTGTCGTACATGACTACCCCATGCTAGTACTTACATTGGTCAACAGATTAGATCATGTACAATTCTAATTGTCTTATATGACCACCCCATGCTAGTACTTACATTGGTCAGCTCTAGCGTCATTCAGGTAGTATAGTATGGGTACTAGAACGTCCAACACATCACTCGACTTCAGCACGTAAAACATGAACTTCTGTAATGGCAAAAACATTTTTTAAAAAAAATTAGCGACATGATACTTTTTATTATAATTATCCCTCAGCGAAGGTGCTAAATTTTAAAATACACTGTTTTCCGTCGCACATAACACAGTAAAAGTACCAGGTAGATGTTTTCTGACAATGTCAATACTAGTTGCAGAATTGAAACAATCTAACTAAAATCAGACTTATGATTCTGCTCCACTATGATACCCTATGTTATACTCCAATACAAGCTCTAACAACACCTCGTTTGGGGTCACCTCAGCATGACCCCTATAGATAGCCAATCAGCATCTCGCTTACAAAATCTCAGTGTGGTTAATTCTCTTGGAAGGATAAACAACTTCTAGTATGTCCAGAGGTGTTCTGATTCTAGACCAGGGGTCATACTGAGGTGACCCCAAACAGAGCGTTGTTAGATCTTGTATTGGAGGGTATTGTAGAGCATCATAAAGGAGAAGAATTACTCACCTGATTTTAACTAGACTGAGAAAAGAAATAAATATTTAATGTTTCGTCGCTGATCCTACCTTGTTGATATCACACATCTTCCAAAAGAGGACCAGGAGTTCTTGGTGGATCTGAATTTTCTTCGCTGACCCAGGTAAATATGTCTGCATGAGTGGGTTGTTTAACAGTCGTGTAATCCCTTTCAGGATGAAAGCGAAGTCCTGAGATGAAAATGAAAAATGAAATAAAAATATGAAAAAAATTTACGTATAAAACAGCAACATCTATCTTCCCAATTAGCAACTCTATTTGAGATCTGCACACGAGTGTTAAAACAGGACTGATTTTTTTTTTCATATGATAGCGCAGAATTTTTATACCCTCAGATTTTGTCAATCCAGGTCATTCAAACACTTTACTCACTTGCTAAAATAATATACATGTTGGTATACCATTTGATAACAACAGAAGGATCTTTGAAAATATGCATGTCTAGCATGTACTTCATTTGGAATTCAAACTTTTTTGTTATTATGAAACCCTAATTTTTTTTATGTGAAATAATAAAATTTCAAGGAAACATGTCTGAAGAATTAATTCTTTCAACAAATGTTAAGTTTTTATACAATATATCAGTATGGAATTTTACCAAGTAATGAACCAAACTGTTAAATTCTGCAAGTTCAATGAAAGAGTATTGAGTACCACATTTTCTGTGTTTAAGTTGCATAAGAACTTTATGTCAAAGTGATTGGTGTCAAATGATAGTATTATGGGATATAATGATAGTTATATGGAATATAATGATAGTATTATGGGATATAATGATAGTATTATGGGATATAATGATAGTATTATGGGATATAATGATAGTTATGTGGGATATAATGATAGTTATATGGGATATAATGATAGTTATATGGGATATAATGATAGTATTATGGGATATATTACCTCTTCTCTGTGAATTCTAGACAGGTAATTCACAAACAAGTTGTCAGGTCCACCGGTCTGAAAAAGCATTTAATTTGAGATTATTATTATCATCAATTTAGAAATTAAGCAGAAGGATTTCGATACCATACAATGGAGTCTTACATCTGACTGTATGTATATAACTACTTGTTTGGGAAAAACATAATTACGTCACCCTTAATTATAAATATTAAAATTCATTTAATTCCACTATGCAAATAATTTCAAAATCATGATACAATTTAATACAGTCCGACAGACTTATAGGGATGACTTACATCATTTTGCTGTTCCATGGCCGTGCCGCCAGACGTTCCATCGACAGACACATTCTGTTGAGACGACGAGTCGTTCTCTAACGTCACACACAACACCTGTAGCGCGCCTTCAACCAGGGGTTCACTTGAGTCGTTAAACATCAGGTGGTTGTACGGTACGCCGTATCCGACGGGGTCGTACGCGCACACGATATTCAGGAGGGAGGTAAACAAGGGCAGTGCGTGTCTGTAAAATACAGAATTAATTTGTTAAATATTTGTTAATTACTAGCAATTTGCATATCAATGCTTTAAAGGCAAACAAATACCTGATGTGTGTGCTTAATAAAAAGGTGACAATATATTAATTTCTTCAATACCAAATATTATTAATTTCATAGGTTTTCATGTTTTGCAGACAAAGATTTTAAATACATTTCCTTTTTAAAAGTGTAGAATGTAGGAGAATCATTGAAATGAATTGTAAAACATTTGGAAATAGAAATTATTAATATTGCATATTCGTCAGCATCCTCTATATTTCAGGGGTTACTATCACTGTTGTTATACCCACCCCTGGACTATTTCATAGCAGTAAATAGATCTTGATGATGATATATATCGAGGATGATTAAACAGGAATCCAGAAAAGAATGTGTAAAGAAGACAGGGTGTTCTAGGTAAATTTACAATTTTTTTTCCTGAAGAGAGTCATTAAGTTGTACATTATATAAAGGCTTCTGTACGTACCTGTTTTCTGTCGAGGAGAAGTATTGTATCCATTGGTTAGGATGACTGTGGGCATCAGCTGTAATAAAAAAACATGGAGTCTCAGAACAGATTATGAAACAAACCAGTTCTATACGAATATACATTTAATTAGAAGTAAATCATATAAGATGTTTCTTCCCTCTGTAACTTATTTTATGCCTCAATTATTATACAGGTCAAGACAGGAAGTGATGCATATATCAATTCAATTCATTCTTAGTAAAAAATGCAAGAACAGTCTAAGGGAGATAATCCCTTACATATTAAAAGATTAGTATGTTTTATTTAGTATCATAAAATATTTTGGAAATATTTTATTAATTTCATTGTCTTTACAAAATTTTTCGTGTTATTGGTAAGATGACTGAAAATTCACTTCAGTATGAGCAATTTCTAAATCTATTAAATTTTGAAACATTATTTTCTTTGAATGTCTGACAAAATTTAAAAAAAAAACACTGAAAGAAAGATTAAGTCTGAAGACATCTTTTTTTTTAAAATATCAAATCTATTTTTCTTTATACATACAAACTGTTCAGTACTGAAAAGTTTAGAAACATCAATAGAGTAAGGGATATTGGTTTGACAGTCAGGGTAACTTTAGTACATGTCAGGTTAAGAAGGTGGAGGAAAGCCAGAGAAAAACCACCAACCAGCAGTCAGTATATTCCGAATTTGCATATTACAGAGTTATCTGCCCTTGCGGGTAGGTATTGATTGTGACGTCACGTGTTTGGGAGCGTAACGTCATACGTTTCGGAGAAAACAATGTGAATTGCGCTCACAAAATAATGATGTAACAATCGATACCTACCCGCAAGGGAGCTAACTCTGTAATATGCAAAGACGGAATACTTGGCAGCTGCCAAACATGGTATTCAAACTCATGACCCAGAGATGAAGGGCTTAATTTAAATAAGTAGCTGGCAACTGCCTAACATGGTATTCGAACTTGTGACCAAGAGGTGGAGGGCTGTTTTTTCATAAGTATTGTACAAACCATTAAGTTGTATCATTAATAATGTTCTTACCAACAGGAGGAAGGTACATGGTCTCCGAGAAACATGTGAGTAGAAGTTTGATGATCTCACAGCGGTTCTGGTCATAGTATTGGTTCCTGGTGGGGGAGTGAGCGAAGCCGACCCCGGCCTCCCAGATATACTCACAGCTATCTATAGTATGCATGTCCTCCGGGTTGTCCTACAACAGGAAAACTCGTGACTTATAACTGAAAGAAAACCTTCCCTCTAGTGTTTAAAAATGTCATTTTGGGATGTTTCAGATCACATTTGCCATGATTTGTGTCTTATAAATACTGTTCAGTCAGAGGAAATCTATGGCCATTTCACAAAACCTGTGCTTATAGTGACCATGTTACCATGACAGCCATGTGCTTCTTGCACATCTACACATAGTACGTATTATATTATTTCTGCGTAGTTTCATCAACATCAATTCACAAATAAAAGAGGTGTTGTCTGAACATTCAGACGGTGATTCCATTTCTGGGGTAAGCTTACAATGTATTTTCATTCCTGTTTAGTGTCATTTGATTCTTTCTTTTTCGTGATAAACTTATTGATGGGGATGATGACAAGTAAAGAAAACTTCATATAACATGTAGTATTCAGATTTCTGTTTCAGGCGTAGATTTTTTTTTATTCAAAGATTATATATACTTACAGGCCCTGCCTTTCTACTTGAAGCCACTGTGAAATCTGGGCAGAATAACAAGTCCTGAAATAAAAAACTCTAAACGTTAGCTGATCAAAAATAAGTTGCAAATAGTATTTAAACAATGTATTTCAACTTTTTAGAAACAAAGATAATATACAGTCCAACCAAGTGATTACAAATTCCTGGGGACCCTTCAAATCCTTTCGTATTATGGAGATTTTGTACTAAGTGGGTTAACATTTGTATAACAATTACAGAGTGAGATTTTGGACAGGGATATATCAGATTACAAGTGTTGACACACAACAGTGATTGATTATCTACATGTGTCACAACTTGCCAACTCTGGTTTTGGCACTTCACATTACATCAATACAACGCAAAAAGTATTTGTTGGACTCAGAAATTGTTACATATTACCCAGGTTTACCGGTAACCAGGGGATTTCAGTTCCATTAGTATAAAAAAAAGTTTTTTTGTACCATCAGAAGTTGTATTTAGTGGGTTGGACTGTATCCAGCACGATTGCATCATCAAATGCATGTATACTGTATAGCATGGTTATTTTGCAAAAACAATAGATAAAATACTGTACTTATGAGTTTATTTTCACAAACATTCAATATGTTAAATCAAAGATGAAATTAGTTTTCTAATAAACATCAACATCATAAATCTATTTCTTGACCTAGTGTGTACTAGGTAATTCACGGCAAGTTGGCCTCATTGTAAGTCTGAAGACTTGTAATAGTATATGTAGTATAGAGCCATACTTACTGACATTGCATTGATCAAAGACTGTGCTAATGGTGGACTTTCATTCTGCAAAAAAATATGAAAAATACATGTACAGTACATCGTATATATATTACTTCAATCTACACAAAAATTATTTTAATGAACAATCCAATAAGTATATTGTGATATTGTCAAAACATATCCATATATATTAGGTACGTAAATTAAGCACATTGTGAATGTCTTTTTGAAAAACAATTCAATTTTGCGATCAATCTTGAGTTTAAATCTCAAGTTGAGATGATTATATATCAATCTCAGTTTGAGAATCTTAAGTTTTGTGCAAACAGGGCCAGGATTCATTTAGGCGAATTCTGTAAATCACAGTACAACATTACATTACTTTCACAATCGTTGTATTCACCCATGGACTCATAGTAAAACTGAAGACAGCTCACAGGAGAAAATAACTGACCAATCACAGGCCTGCACAATTCTTTGATGTACATCAGAGGACCAAATTTACTACTCATCAGTTGTCACAGACAGAAGTCGGAACCTTCAGGTTTGCTATGATCAAGGACGTATATGAGAAGGATAAGTCACACTGGGTTTTGGGCAAAGACAGCACAGGCGCTTTTGTGTTTGTGCACTGACCGTGACGTTGGGTGACGACTGATTTCCTTTGATATCCGCCGCCGCAGCCTTTGATGTAGCATGGGGGGTGCGAGGGTTACCGTCTTACTTTCTGAAGCGTGCTGCCATTTCATGAGCGGTCGTATTTTTTTAACGATAGTTTAAGACATTTCTTCTAAATCTTCCATCTTTAAAGCAAGTTATAAACGTTGTGAAATTTAATTTACTTTACATTGGTGTTTCGTTTGACTCGATGAGACAGGTATTTGATGAGAAAAACGGTTTTTTATTCCCGGTTCATAAGCGTCTCGCGTGGTGTTTAGTAGTGTAAAGAGACAGACACGAATCCTTCTCACTTATAAATCCTTGCTATGATATATATATTCCAGGGATGATAGTGATAGTTATAACTCCTTGAATGTGGAGGATGCCTGTCACTGTGCCACCCAACAAATTGTTTATCTAATTCTACTTAGTTACTCACTTCTGTTTCTTCTGACTGTCCCGGTAAGGTTGACCAGAAAAATCCTCTCCAATCCGGGTCTTCAAATATGTATGGTAGGACTCTAGTCAACAACCTCACACAATTTAGGACTACAAAATATTTAAATAAACAACAATAAACATAATGTTTAAAATGTGCAAAACAACTATTCCATAAACATATCAAATAAAATGTATTAGCTTTAAGATTTTATCAGTCCAGTTTAATATGTAACACAATTGGTGCACATCATTTTCATTTATCATAATTTCAGCTATCAACATTAATGTACGACCGCGGGCCCTAGCTATAAGCGCTAAATATCTTGCCAGGCCTTCTGATTTTGTCTTCCACTGGCTAGGCTAATAAATTTCTGCACGATGAAAGAAAACTTAATCCAAAAAACTAATGTCATCATTTACACATATCATCCTTACATGTGTACAATACATTTATAGTTGAACAATGGGTCTTGATATATGTTATCTGGTCTATGAGATATGTGGTTAGATCAAGAAATTATTATCTAAAAGGGAGATATTCTTATTCCGAAATTGTCCTTTTTAGTTTTTTTGTTCATTAGTGTATATCCAAATCTCTGTATTCTTTAACCAGATGTTATGTAGCAATGATTTAGAATATTGTGAAGAAGAATAAATGATCAACAGCAACAAGGCTTATATAAAATAGTGTGTTTTTTCGCACTAAATATAATTCCCTTATACAGCAAGGTCTACGAGAGTCAAAATAATGATTTACCTGTCTGTTGTTCCCGTTGTCCTGGACATCCACTTTCGGCAGCCGACACCAACTTTTCCACAGCTTTGTAACATAATGTAGCGAGATTTGATGGCGACTCTTCTCTCAGCGCTCGAATCTCTGCTGCAGGAATTAGTGTGAACACATCTTGAACACAAGTCACACTCTCTGACCAAAACTGTTCCCAAAATGCTTCATCACTGGCCTCAATTGGCTACAGAACAAAGGTGGGGGATATATATAATCAATAATGCATTGTGTAAATGTCAATCCTATTGGCATTCTACTCATCACAATGAGCACGACACAAAATGTGTGTGCATCTTGTAACTGTTCTTCTTCTTCTTTGGTGAGTCTTTAACAAATATGGTTTTAAAGTAAATAATACGCTTATTTCAATATTGGGAAATAAAGATTTTGAAAATTCAGAATTCATTTTTCGTCATCTTCTGTGATTCTAAATTTAATTTAATTTACAAATGACATTCAATAAACACACGCATGAATAATGGTTCCTTTGGTCTGCAATTTTATAACTAGAATTTTTTCCAATGAAATATCTATTCTTATTCAACGAGCACATAATTTATGTTGTTTCGTCCCGTTTGTTTTGTTTCTCATTGCCACATAGAGAATTTGCCAATATGTTTATCTTTACTAATGGACGTACATGTGTTATTTTTATCCGTCCCGTTTTTATGTGGGTTCGACACAATTAAGCGTCCTCCATTGTCGATAATAAAACTGACAAGAGTGGGAGTAGGAAAAATCAATAAACCGAAACGACGTCGTATTTGGAGATCGACAGAAATAGCGACAATCTGGTGTAGTAATTCGCTGTAGAAACGCAAAACTTTTTGCAAAAACATGAACAATATACAAACCTGTGTTTTTGTTGTTAACTGTATAACAGCTTTGCGGAAATTAAGTTTTGTATCGGTATTTCCCATCGTCTAAATCCGCCTTGTTGGCACTTCATTCACAGATGTTTTTTGTTGACTATTATCATAGGAGAGTTCCAATAAATGGGAGGTAACTCTTTGCTATCCCCAAGTAAAAAAAAAAGGTGGCGCGCTACAATTTTAGTTGCTGTGATTGTGGTAATAGCAATCAATTGTAAGATGATAAACTCAAGTGTTTTTAAATATTACATGTTTTTTATTTAACAATGTAATCTTTTTATGATAATCTTTTTTTTTGTTTTTGTTAAAATACACTTTTTGCATTATTGTGTACACTATAAGTATTATATAAATTGACACATCAGATGTGACTGGTCCATGTAAATATTCTAAGAAAATTTTCATGCAGTCTTCACATATTGATCATCCAATATATAAAAAAGTATTTTTTTATCAATAAAATACAAAAGCAGACAAATTAGTGTTTTTCTTTAATTACAAAATTTACACCATTACCACCATTGAAAAGTTTGAGCTTCTAATTTTACTTCAAGATAAAAAACACTAAAAATAATTAATTGCATCCCGAAAAAAATCTGTGGCACTATGTCCTATATGAAATTAAGAACTGATTGCATATGCACCAAAGGCAAAATAAATTATCCTATATCATTTTTTTGTGTTAATTAGACATATATATATACATGATTAAACAGCAATTATTGTTCAAATGATGAGTATTAAAGATATTCCGCCGCCGACAAAGCGTTAAACAATACTCATTATTTGAACAATAGTTGGTGTTTAATAATCGTGTGTATAAATATGTCTAATTAACACGAAAAATATAGAAATATAATTTATTTTGCTTTTGGTGCATGCAAAGTCAATAATTCATTCCGTATAGGACATAGTGTCACGAATTTTTTTTGGGATGCAATTAATTATTTTTAATATTTTGTTTTGGAGTAAAATAAAAAGCTCACGCAGATGCTCCACCGCTGACAAAAAGTATTTTTTTCTCAATAAAATGCAAAAGCAGACATTTTCAGTTACAAAAGTTACTTACTAAACACCATTACCACCATTGAAAAGTTTTGCGCTTCTTATTTTACTTCAAGATAAAAAACACTAAAAATAATTAATTGCATCCCGAAAAAAATCTGTGGCACTATATCCTATATGAAATTAAGAACTGATTGCATATGCACCAAAGGCAAAATAAATTATCCTATATTATTTTTTTGTGTTAATTAGACTTATATATACATGAATTAAAGTGTAACAGTCGGGCAAGGATGGCCTTAAGTCCGGTTACAAAGGTGTGAATGTATCAGTATTAATTTCTTATGAAATGGAAACAATAAAATATACTCGTACAAAATCATGTCTGTTGTACAAAGAAATTAATTAAAGTATGGGAATTCTAAAACTTCCTCCCCCCCGCTCACGTATGTCCGTGGTTTTACATTTCACACAGCCTTCGCTTTCAATGCTTTAATAAAAAAAAATAAATTTTCTTTACTTTATTCTTATGACTCGGTCAGATCTGGGATAACTAAGCAGAACTTGAACAGTCGTATAAATATGCGAGAACTTTTGGACGGCCAATGAACCACAAGCATTTAAAAACAGGTTTTCTTTGCCCAAATATTCACTTTTAAACCACCTTTTACTGTTCAAACTGATGAGTATCGATCACTCTTGTCAGCGGTTAGAGCATCTTTTAAGTTTTGAGAAAGCAATGTTCTTTTATTTTATTCAATAATTAATGGATGAAACGTTGTGTGAACCCATGAGTATGGATAGAGCCAATAAGTATGGATCAAGCCAATAAGTATGGATCAAGCCAATAATAAGGATCAACCAAAAGTATGGATTTGAGCCAATAAGTATGGATCAAGCCAATAAGTATGGATCAAGCCAATAAGTATGGATCAAGCCAATAAGTATGGATCAAGCCAATAAGTATGGATGAGCCAATAAGTATGATCAAGCCAATAAGTATGGATCAAGCCAATAAGTAAGGATCAAGCCAATAAGTATGGATCAAGCCAATAAGTAAGGATCAAGCCAATAAGTATGGATCAAGCCAATAAGTAAGGATCAAGCCAATAAGTATGGATCAAGCCAATAAGTATGGATTGAGCCAATAAGTATGGATCAAGCCAATAAGTATGGATCAAGCCAATAAGTATGGATCAAGCCAATAAGTATGGATCAAGCCAATAAGTATGGATCAAGCCAATAAGTATGGATTGAGCCAATAAGTATGGATTGAGCCAATAAGTATGGATCAAGCCAATAAGTAAGGATCGAGCCAATAAGTATGGATTGAGCCAATAAGTATGGATTCAAGCCAATAAGTATGGATCAAGCCAATAAGTATGGATCAAGCCAATAAGTATGGATCAAGCCAATAAGTAAGGATCAAGCCAATAAGTATGGATCAAGCCAATAAGTAAGGATCAAGCCAATAAGTATGGATCAAGCCAATAAGTAAGGATCAAGCCAATAAGTAAGGATCGAGCCAATAAGTATGGATGAGCCAATAAGTATGGATCAAGCCAATAAGTATGGATTGAGCCAATAAGTATGGATCAAGCCAATAAGTAAGGATCAAGCCAATAAGTATGGATCAAGCCAATAAGTAAGGATCAAGCCAATAAGTAAGGATCAAGCCAATAAGTAATGGATCAAGCCAATAAGTATGGATCAAGCCAATAAGTAAGGATCAAGCCAATAAGTAAGGATCAAGCCAATAAGTATGGATCAAGCCAATAAGTATGGATCAAGCCAATAAGTAAGGATCAAGCCAATAAGTATGGATCAAGCCAATAAGTATGGATTGAGCCAATAAGTATGGATCAAGCCAATAAGTAAGGATCAAGCCAATAAGTATGGATCAAGCCAATAAGTAAGGATCAAGCCAATAAGTATGGATCAAGCCAATAAGTAAGGATCAAGCCAATAAGTAAGGATCAAGCCAATAAGTAAAGGATCAAGCCAATAAGTAAGGATCAAGCCAATAAGTAAGGATCAAGCCAATAAGTATGGATCAAGCCAATAAGTATGGATCAAGCCAATAAGTATGGATCAAGCCAATAAGTAAGGATCAAGCCAATAAGTATGGATCAAGCCAATAAGTAAGGATCAAGCCAATAAGTATGGATCAAGCCAATAAGTATGGATCAAGCCAATAAGTATGGATCAAGCCAATAAGTATGGATCAAGCCAATAAGTATGGATCAAGCCAATAAGTAAGGATCAAGCCACATTGGCTGATCGAGCTGCTTAAGGTATTCTGACGTACAATAATGTATTAATTAACCTGGAGTAAACCTTGAAATGGATGGTACATCTATGAATGGAAACTGGAATTTTAACAGGAATTTAACTGGAATATCACTTTTCCTAAGGAGTATTATCACTAGCATTCAAGTTCAAATCCCACATTGAGCAGTTGCCAGTTCAGGTTGGTGGTTTTTCTTCAGCTTTAATTCCTCCTCCTTATGTAACAGGAGAGGAGAAAATGTAGCGGCCAGACCGGGATTCGAACCCGGGACATTCAGAATACTAGCCGAGTGCTCTACCGACTGAGCTACCTGGTCACCAATGATCGACCCAGTCCAATTCCGCTACACTCCTCCCTCCTTTCTCGAAGTCTTCGCCCCTGAAGACATACGAGACCCTTCCAAACACCACCACCGTGGGTTATTTAGTTGGGCGCCAATTCTGTAACAGGAGAGGAGAAAATGTAGCGGCCAGACCGGGATTCGAACCCGGGACCCTCTAAACACTAGCCGAGTGCTCTACTGACTGAGCTTCCTGGTCACCGATGATCGACCCAATCCAATCCCGCTACACTTACAAACTTGGCATGTCCTTATATGACCCTGACTGTTTAAACATGATGTTAAACATAAACATCGAATAAAAGTATCCATAGATTTCTGTGGAGAAACAGTCCAGTCTGTGCTGATTGTCCTTGTGAATTAACGTTTAGTGAGGTACATGTACATGTAGCCACTAACCTACAATGTACTTCAAAACAATTCAACAAATAAAATTATATATATAACCTGTTTGTCAGCTGTTATTCTGATTGAGTCATAGAATTTATCAAAAGGGACAAACAGTTAACTTTAGTTTAAATAGAGATTAAACAGTGTTTTGATTGCGTTAAAAGTGGTATGAACGCATTGGGATACAGACATATTCAATGTAGCGGGTGAAAATTTTGACAAGTTATTTTTTCTTCAGTAGATTTTTAATCATTTATTGAAAAGCATTTTTTGAAAAGCATGTACTTGACAATCACCCAAAGGAACAGACAAAATTATATCCTGCCTTATGAACATTACCCGTTTGCACATGTATACTGGTAATTATTGTAATTCTTAAAATGTTGATATATAACTTTTGGTGGTAAATAACGTAATTATGAAAAAAGTATAAAAAATATGGCACATATTACTTTAAAGTTTAATTACTATTTGTGATAATAGAGGCTTACCTATAACTCTAATTTTGGTAATAAAATAGTACACATGTCTAATCAAAACATTCCTCATGAACTTGATGTTGAAAAGATAACAGTACTGCAGATTAAACTTGCAATCAACACTTTTACTGGACCTGAAAACTTTGGCACAATGTCATAACTGTCGTTCATAATATTTTATAAATACATAAAAAATACACGATGAGATCACTATTATAACATAGAACTACAGGTATAATAATAATAATAATAATTACATTTTTGTTCAGGAAAATAGCCATGTTTTATTCACAGGGACCAGGCACAGAGCTTTACCAACAGTATAATATTATGTATATATTATAGTATCAATTTATTTTAAAAATCACTGTGTTTTTTTTTTTTAAAAGGGGGGTTTTCTCTACCGCCTCAGTTCATACCCTTGATACTATAATTCAAACATACTGTTAGTAAAAAAATTGTGCCAAGTCCCTGTGGTTTTGGGAATAGAAATCCTGGCTCTTTATAATTTGAATTAATTTGTAAACTATATAAGGATTTTTCACTCAAAATATACGTAATCAAAATCATAATTTTATATTTGATAAACCATATGATTCTAAAATCAGTTCTTACAATAACATTGCAGAATTGATTAAGACTAACCACATTCACTGTAATTAGCGCCCCTCCCTAGTTATGTAGCACCTTGGGCGCTAATTACGATGATTACAGAATACATGTATATTTTTTCCTAAAATGCATCATGATTAAACCACACAATTAAACAATCTATCTCTATAATAAATGAGCACCAAGATATTAATTCAAAAAGATAATGAATTAAAAACAAAATTTGTAAATTAAAGGATGATGTGACATTCATAACTTTAATCATAATGAGTTATTATTTTTACCGTACATTTTCCCTTTCAAAATTAATAATTTGCATACGTCATTTTTAAACCTCATACACAATGTTTTTTTGTTTTTTTTTCTAAAGTGAAAATTACACTATATTTTTTTTGAGGTATGAAGATAGAGATGTACCATATATGACCCAATAAGTGCCCTGGATGTTAAAAAAAAAAAAAAAATGAGGTGCATAATAAAACCACTTTGGACAAGCCTTTCATTAAGTTATTGCGTAAAGAAAGCCATAAATCAATCTGCAAAAAGAAATCAAATAAAGAAACTGAAGGTTTTCATATATTCGGCTTATATGGATGGGGCATTTATTGGGTCCAATAATGTAAAATAACGGTTGTATTGAACTTACTTATAGTTGGTATATGTTCATTGCCTAAATATATAACTAATTTACAAAAATTTTTGATTTCATATTTTTTTTTGGTCATGGACATTCTAGAACTGCTATACTTGTAATTGAATATATATTTTATTGCATATTATTTCTGCAAATTATAATGATAAGTAAATTTTCTGGGTGACCAATAATTGATTAATCAAAGTAATTTTCAGCCGTTAGTCGTTAATTAATATTTAATATCTGCAAACGCTCAGATGAAAGATGTGTTTCCAGTCCTTATAATGGCTAGTTTATATGTAATGGACGGAAATAAGAAATGACTTATTACTACATGATATTCTCTATACAGAGATAAATGGCACATTTTATATACAGCACCAAGAATGTCAAAAAGGGAGAAACTATCACATCAAACAATGTAAAAAAGGGAGAAACTATCAAATTAAACAATGTAAAACATCTCCAAGGTACAATAAATAACTACTGATACTAATTAATATAAATTTTGCTGATTTTTTTCCCAGTGATTTACTAAAAGGGACAATATAGTGAGGTTATAATCTATCTACCAGTTATTTGTTTATTTGGAAAAGTTCATGTCTAGATTGAGGATACAACCTGGTATCTCTCTTTCAGGAGTATTGATATAAAAACAATCCTTGATCACATGACTATTTATCCCCCTATAACATCTTTTTTCACCTCTGAATTCAATGTAAATTCACTGAGTTGATGAAACAGTATCAGCATGTGGCTTTCATCAAGAAAGTGTGTCTTGTGCTTAAGACATTTCACTGGTAAACCCCTTAGGAGACACAGTTACAACCATTTAGTAAATCAAAAGAAAAAGTGTCTTATGCTAAATACTTCACTGATAAATCCTGTAGCTGACATACAGCTTCAACCATGCAGTAAGTCAAAAATTTTTTTCTAAAAAAATTAAAAAGCTTTCCTGGCCAATAATTCTCCATGGCAACAATTGATTTAAAGTAGAGTTATAATCTGCCTTAGCGACCACCTCTGTATAGCGACCACCTCTGTATAAAGACCACCTGCTTAATAAGACGGCATTTCTACGGTCTTAAATGACCTATTTCAACACAATTCAATCTGTAAAGAAAGATGACCTGACTTAAAAAAAAATTCTTCTTTCCCTCAGGTGGTCTTTATAGACAGATTTGACTGTATATAAATACAAATTATTGAAGGCAATAAATATCAAACCATGAAAGGTTAACAAAATTCAAGCAATATCAAATGAAGAAGGCTCTACCTTCGGGTGGACACAAAAGTATTAAATATGCATGATATGATCATATTCAACAAACTAAAGAACAACATGGACTATAAATATTTTGATGAAACAATAACTTAAAATAAAGCTAAAGAAAAAAATTGCACTTTTTAGTGTATATAGGTAGTGGAAAATCCATTGCACTAACTGACTCCTAGTCATAATTAAATCATACCCCCATCAACATTTTCTTTCCTAAATGGCTTCTAGTCCATAACTAAACCAAATATCCTCCTTTCATTTTCTTTCCTATGATGACTCCCCTCTCGGTTCTCTAGAGGTTACTCTCACTGTCTTTATATTCACCATAGGACTATCTCAAAGTAAAACTGAAGGCAGTTAAAGGCCCACTGCCTTAATCTTTAAAATGGAAATGTAAAACGAGATTGATAATTTTGTAGAGTCGCAAAAGTTATTAGCTTACCGTTAATACTATACTTATCATTGCCTTGTGAGCAATTTAATTAATTCAATTAAATGTTGATTTTCATAACGCGGGTTGTCTTATGGTTCCCGTCGTCGTCATAATTACAGCTTGTTAGTTGACTATCACTGCGGCAGACGGCAAAACAGCGAAATTAACTTCACTGTTAACATAGATTATGGACGGAATCTTGCATTTATTTGGTGACCTCAAGTTAGGCTATCAATATACATTTCCTGCTGTTATTGCTGTTGTTAAGAAACTTTACATCCACAGTGGTTTTTTTTTTATTTCTTTGATGAATTAGGCACATCAATGGACCAAACTACCTGATCATTTACAAAACAAAGAGCCTTCATATTTTCAAGGTGGATATATAATGACAATGATAGTAACCCCTGGAATGTCAAGGATGACTGCTGGGCTATCCTCCATCTCATATTTCTCACTATGATGGCCTTAGTCCATCACTAAACCAAATCTCCCTCTCTTTTTTTTTTTCTGTGATGGCCTTAGTCCATCACTAAACCAAATCTCCCTCTCTTTTTTTTCTTCCTGTGATGGCCTTAGTCCATCACTAAACCAAATCTCCCTTCTTTTTTTTTTGTGATGGCTTAGTCATCACTAAACCAAATCTCCCTCTTTTTTATCTTCTGTGATGGCCTTAGTCCATCACTAAACCAAATCTCCCTCTCTTTTTTTTTTTCTGTGATGGCCTTAGTCCATCACTAAACCAAATCTCCCTCTCTTTTTTTTATTTCTGTGATGGCCTTAGTCCATCACTAAACCAAATCTCCCTCTCTTTTTTATTTCTGTGATGGCCTTAGTCCATCACTAAACCGGATCTCTCTCTCTTTTTTATTTCTGTGATGGCTTTAGTCCATAACTAAACCAAATCTCCCTCTCTTTTTTTATTTCTGTGATGGCCTTAGTCCATCACTAAACCAAATCTCCCTCTCTTTTTTTCTTCCTGTGATGGCCTTAGTCCATCACTAAACCAAATCTCCCTCTCTTTTTTATTTCTTCTGTGATGGCCTTAGTCCATCACTAAACCAAATCTCCCTCTCTTTTTTATTTCTGTGATGGCCTTAGTCCATCACTAAACCAAATCTCCCTCTCTTTTTTATTTCTGTGATGGCCTTAGTCCATCACTAAACCAAATCTCCCTCTCTTTTTTTTTTCCTGTGATGGCCTTAGTCCATCACTAAACCAAATCTCCCTCTCTTTTTTATTTCCTGTGATGGCCTTAGTCCATCACTAAACCAAATCTCCCTCTCTTTTTTTTCTTCTGTGATGCCTAGTCCATCACTAAACCAAATCCCCTCTCTTTTTTCTTCCTGTGATCACTAAACCAAATATCTCTCTCTCTTTTTTATTTCTGTGATGGCTTTAGTCCATAACTAAACCAAATCTCCCTCTCTTTTTTTCTTCCTGTGATGGCCTTAGTCCATCACTAAACCAAATCTCCCTCTTTTTTATTTCTGTGATGGCCTTAGTCCATCACTAAACCAAATCTCCCTCTCTTTTTATTTTCTGTGATGGCCTTAGTCCATCACTAAACCAAATCTCCCTCTCTTTTTATTTCTGTGATGGCCTTAGTCCATCACTAAACCAAATCTCCCTCTCTTTTTTTCTTCCTGTGATGGCCTTAGTCCATCACTAAACCAAATCTCCCTCTCTTTTTTTTATTTCTGTGATGGCCTTAGTCCATCACTAAACCAAATCTCTCTCTCTTTTTTATTTCTGTGATGGCCTTAGTCCATCACTAAACCGGATCTCCTCTCTGTGATGGCCTTAGTCCATAACTAAACCAAATCTCCCTCTCTTTTTTTCTTCCTGTGATGGCCTTAGTCCATAACTAAACCAAATCTCCCTCTCTTTTTTTCTTCCTGTGATGGCCTTAGTCCATCACTAAACCAAATCTCTCTCTCTTTTTTATTTCTGTGATGGCCTTAGTCCATAACTAAACCAAATCTCCCTCTCTTTTTTTCTTCCTGTGATGGTTCCTCCTCTTCCTCCTCCTCGCCTAAAACATCAGTCATCAAAACATAATCTTTTAACTTGCTTGCTAATGTAAGACTTTTCACCTTGACCTCCGGTCTACTGCCAAGTTTTTCTCTAATCATCGCCCTGGAGATCTCCTGCAGTTTTCTTGGATGCTTCAGGGTCTGATCAAACACAGTCAGAATTGTCTTTTTCTGAGCTGGTGTATACTGTGTGTTAATGTCTCGAGACGTCCTCAAGATTTCCGACAAAACTTTCACCAGCTTGTATGGGATATTGAAGTAAAACTTCATATACAAGATCAACAGTTTGATATTCTTGTGGGTCAAAGCTAGAAACAAGGGTTCAAGGTCAAAGTGCGGATGTGGGTCCTCCCTTACTATACAACATGGCAGCACCTTGCTGACCTTGGCCTGGCCGTTAAGGTCACAGCCATATCTCAGTAGCACCATTGCAACATCTACACTGTTCTCCTCTGTAGCAGCCATAATAGGGGTCATGCACTTGTCGTTCATCTGGAAAATTAACATTTCTATCACTGTGAAATATATTCTTCAGGTTGCTTATGTAAGCTAAACAAATGATTCCTTAATCAGTTTAGTAAATAGAAGATTTTTTGAATTTACTACCTATTTTCTATTTCTAATTTTTAATAAAACTAAAATGATTACTTACTTAGACCAAGTACTCACATCTACTCGGATTACTTGAAGTTTTACAATATTTAATCAAATGGCAAGACAATAATTCAACTGTATTGTCCTTAATGAATAATCATTTTATAATTCCAACCAACTGATTATTGATAAACATTCATAGCAAATACTTCTTTCTAAAGGGACATTCTCTTTCTCACCTGGTTGATGTTACAGCCGGCTTTAATGAGGATCTTGGCTACCTTGGCGTGGTTATTTGTTACAGCGATGTGAAGTGGGACCGTTGAGTGTTTGGTGCCATTCAGCAGACATTTCGGTATACTGACCAGTTTCTCTGTCACAATTTCGTTGCCTTTTTCAGCAGCTGTGTACAGAGGGGTCTGCAGCTTACCTGTAACTGCATTTATGTCGCACCCTGTTTAACAGAAACAAGAGGCCCAGAGGACCTGTATCACTCATCTGAATGCCTCATACGACATTATTTTGAGACAACAAAACCAAAATTTTAACTTATTCACTCCTGAAAACACTTTAAGGCTCTTCTAAATACAAAGCTTAGACCAGACCATTTTGAAATTTCAGGGGTGAATTTTAAGATTTTTCTGTGTACATATCAAACATTCTAAATTCTTTAATTTGACCAATGGTAAAATATCCTCTATCATTACAACACTTTTTATCCTGATTAAAATCCATCCGCTGCATAAGATTTTAAACCAAAAATAAATTAAAAGGAAATATTGACCATAGATTCTAAGCAATGCATTTATTTATCTTGGTTTGAGTGTGATTGAAGTCCTATCATTAGCCAACAAGCCATTGCTCATATGAGCTTCAAGCCTGCAACCAAGAGGTGGAGAGCCAAAGTAACAATATACCTTTTAACTCTCCTGATACTACAGTTTCTTCAAAGACGTGACTTTTACTTAGCTTTTGGTAATGTGAGCTAAAACATTAAGCGTATCAGTGCTAGGCCTATACCTGATTTTATTTATAGTAACACCACATGTACCTAATTCTATTAATAGTAACGCCGCCTGTACCTGATTCTATTAACAGTAACGCCACCTGTACCTGATTCTATTAATAGTAACGCCACATGTACCCAATTCTATTAATAGTAACGCCGCCTGTACCTGATTCTATTAATAGTAACGCCGCCTCCGTGTAGTGCTGTATGATAGCCTGATGGAGGACTGAAAAGCGTGACTTCTTCTCTTTCAGATTGATATCACTTCCGGCCTGGATCAGGATTTTTACAATCTGAAGTTAAAACAACACATGGACAGACAGGTCAAGAATCAGAAACACAAAATACAAATTGTAGATCAAGAGCATAAACTTTTTGGAGGAAAATGAATCGTAAAATAGATATGTATATAAAATTGAAGATCAACACAGTTACTATAAATAATGATCTACAGGAAATAGTGAAAAAAGAATCAAAGAGGAAAAGATATATTATAAAATTTCTTTTGATATTCTGTGGCGAAAACCTGTCAGAGTATCTGTATGGTCAATGCTTAGCAGACGGTTTATTTTACCTGAAGGTTACTCCTGCCGATGATGGCTGCAAATAGGGCATGTTCTCCATTATTGTTTGTTTTATTCACATCACACCCTGTAAAATAAATTATCTGCCCTTTATGATATATCTCTTATCTCCCCTTCAACGTACATATATCTTTAAGTTATCTCCCCTGCAAATTATACCTGTAATAAGAGGCCCATGGGCCTTAACAGTCACCTGAGTTCAGATACGGAATGAAACAAAGACATATAAACACTATATATTGGCTCATTAGGCTCTTGAAGTCAATCAGTGATTTTATAAATTTGACTTTTTAATCTATGAAGAGTATATATTTGGTCCCATAAAACCTGTGAATTCAGAAGAACAATTTTTGGAATGTTATCCATTTTGACCCCTTTTGGCCCCGCCCTTCTGGCCCCTGGGGGTTGGCCAGGACCAAAATGGATATGACGTTAAAATGCTGTCTCTGGCTAATAATTCTAACCCAGTTTGACTAATTTCCTATAAGATATGGTCGGGTGGTGTAGTGGTTTAGCCGGCGGGGGTTCGATCCCTGGCACAGACTTGAAAAGGTCATGGGGTCACCTGCCCAATCACTTGAGTTTTCTCCAGGCACTCCGGTTTCCTTCCACACTAAGATCCCTCGCGTGCTTACATTCGGGCCATTGAGAGTGATTTACATAAGTTATTCTTATTATATTATTTTAATTTCCTATGAAAACTAAGCAAATAATGTTCATAAATGACATTTATGTGTTTTTTCCCATATACACTATCCTAAATTTGACCCCATCCCCAGGGGAAAATCCCAGGGCCATGAAATTCACAATTTTTGTAAATGGCCTTAATCTTCCAAGCTATGAAGAGTATCTGGTTCCATCAAATCTGTGAATTCAGAAAAAGATTTTGAAAATTTTATTAACCATTTTGACCTCTTTTGGCCCCGCCCCTCTGCTCCGCTGGCTCCGCCCCTCTGGCCTTTGGGGGTCGGCCAGGACCAAAATGGATATGGTGTTAAAATGCTATTTCAGGTTAATAATTCTAACCCAGTTTGACTAATTTCTATGAAAAATAAGCAAATAATGTTCATAAATGTGTTTTCCTATATAAACTATAGTAAACTTATCAACCTAATCCCCAGAGAAAAACACAAGACCCCAGGGTCATATAATTCACAGTTTTTGTAAAGGACCTTAAGACCTTTCCATCTATGAAGAGTATTTGATTCCCAGTTACAGAATTTCAGAAGAAGATTTTATGAAGTTTAAGCCTTTTCTGGACAGTCACACAGGGATAATTTTTGACTAATTTCCTATTATAAATGACCAAATAATGCTCAAAAATGTTTTCCCTATATAAACTATGGTAAACTTAACTCCCTCCCAGGGAGTAATCTGAGACCCAAGGGTCATACAATTCATAATTTTTGTAGAGGGCCTTAAGACCTTCCAATCTATGAAGAGTATCTGATTCCATCAAATCTGTGAATTCAGAAGATTTTAGAAATTTTAACCATTTTGATTCCTTTTGGCCCAGCCCCTTTGGCCCCTGGGGGTCAGCCAGGACCAATATGGATATGGTTTTAAAATGCTATTTCAGGCAGGTTATTCTTACCCAGGTTGACTAATTTCCAATGAAAAATAAGCAAATATGTTCATATATATGTTTTTCCTATATACACTATAGTAAACTTAACCCCCTCCCAAGGGGAAAACCTGAGACCCCAGGGTCATATAATTCACAATATTTGTAGAACCACATCTGTGAGTGGAGAAGAAATTTTTTGAAATTTTAGCCAATTTTACCCCTTTTGGTTGGTCTTATGCCTTAGAAGTTTCAGTGAAATCGCTTCAGCGGTTTTGGAGAAGAAGTGGAATATGCATAGTGTTTAAGGACACACGACGCACATCAGACGATGCACGACATATATCTTTGAGTTATCTCCCCTTCAACGTATAATTTAAGTTATCTCCCATTCAACATACAGATGTATATCTTTTTAAGTTAACTCCCCTTCAACAGATATCCTTCAGTTAAGTTATCTCCCCTTCAACATATATCTTTAAATATCTCCCCTTTAAAACATATCTTTAAATATATCCCTGTAAATATATGTCTTCAAGTTATATCCTCTTCAACATATATCTTTAAGTTATCTCCCCTTCAATAGATATTTTTAAGTTATCTCCCCTTCAACATATATCTTTAAGTAAGCTCCCCTTCAATCAATATCTTTAAGTTATCACCCCTTCGACTTTTAGCTTCAAATATCTCCCAATGAATATATATCTTTAAATATCTCCCCTTCAACATATATCTTTAAGTTATCTCCCCTTCAACATCTATCTTTTTTAAGTTATCTCCCCTTCAAAAGATATCTTAAGGTTAACTCCCCTTCTACCTATATCTTTAAGTTATCTCCCCTTCTACCTATATCTTTGAGTTATCTTCCCTTCAAGTACAGTTTGTCATCTCTGTAACAAGTAGCATAAATGGATGGAAAATAAAGACAAATAATCTGGTAATAGTGGTTTTAAAGTTTGAATAATTAACTCAGGTGAAATCTGTTGATATCATCTGTAGTGATGACCCATCTATTTTGTGAAAGAATCACAAGAAAGGTTACTATACCATATTTGTAAGAATCAATATTTTCATTGACTTATTTTATAGTAAAATCTAACTTATCACTTACCTGCCGATATCAATGTGTTGACCACAGCTACACTGTTCCCCATGGCTGCGGCGTGAAGGACACTGTCACCATTCTTTGTTTGGAGAGTTACATCAGCATGGCCTTCCAGTAAAATCTTGGTTATTTCTGTTAGAAAATGTGAAAATTTTAGGTGAATACAGAGGTAAAGCTGTTGTTATATGTTAAATATTTATAGAAACTGACAAGAAAAATAGAAATCACATCCAATTGGTTACTATAGTTACCATCTAAGAGACAAAGATGTATGCATGTTACCAATTCATTGTGCTTAACAGACAAACTATCTTAAACTCAAGTTCAAAGGTAGTCCCCTAAACCTGCCTATATTATTAGGCTTTTTTAATGATTTTTTTTTTGCCTAATATATAGCCAGCTCGCGGTACCTGTTTAAAATGTGAAATCGTAGGCCAGATTTGGCCAAGGCTACGTCAGCGGCATATTTCTAATATATCGTCCATGCTATACCAGGAAAACGTACACATACCTTTATATTGGGATCTTATGTACCATATATTAAAAAAAAAAAAAAAAAAAATCAAAAGCCTAATAATATAGGCAGGTTTAGCGGACTAGTTCAAAGGTTGACTGAAATTGATTACTATTTTAACCCATAAACTGTTGCCAGCATTGGGTGACTAGTTAAGATATGATTACCAACGAAGGGTGACTGGTGGGGAAATGGATTAGAATACCAACTGTATTCTCCGTTACAAGCGCCCCTCCCCTTTTCTGGAGAAGAATTCAAGTTGTATAAACGTCCCCATCCCATGGGTTTAACAATGTTTTACAACATGTGATGCCTCTAACATCAGCATTGTATTCCATATTACATGAACCTGCGAGTCTTTTATATGCGAATCACGACATGATAACGCGTCTCAATTTCTCAAAGGATAAAAGGCATATTTGCTATAACTGATTAATGTATGTACCATATGTACAGAAAGATTTAAAATATGTCTGACTTTTTTTTGTCCCCAACTTACATTTCAGTTCATTAATAAGTGCTCCACTCTGTTATAATTGTTTCAGCGCCCTGGGCGCTAAATATGGTGAATGTGGTAAACAAATATTTGATAAAAATTAGATTACCTGGGTTACCAATAATGACACAACGTGGTAGACGATAGATTACCTTGGTTTCCAGCTAAGGCTGATTGATAGAGAGGTGTCCATCCTTCACTATCTAGTTGGTTCACATCACATTTCCCAGACACCAGAATCTTCACTAAGGCCAAGGCATTCTCATTTGGAGATCCAAACATTTGGGAAACTTAAAAGAAAAGGAGAAATTATAAGGATTTGAAAAAATGTTTTTGGCATTTGAAAAACTGCATTGATTAGTAATATAGCAGAAATGAAATATTCACGGTTTTGCAGGACACTACTGTAGAAACAAAAATTTCATCAACAAATTACTTTTTAAGCCTGATTTTCACTGTGAAAGTGATTCATTAGAATTTTGTTTAACTATTTCTGGTATTTTGGTAGTGAAGCCCCAATTATTATCCGTGCTAATAAATCATAATTTACATTTTTTCGTATTTGGACCTAAATTTGACTGCTTTAAAATAAGAAAGTTTAAAGTGTCATTACAACTTTCACATTGTAACCTACAGAAACTGTTTACCTTTTTGCCGTTACAACACAACACAAGCTTACCCTGACGAACAGCAGCGTGTATGGGCGCCTGTTTTTGGCGGTCTGCTAAGTTCACATCACAACCAGAACTGATCAGTAGTTTTGCTATGTCAAGAGTGCCTGCACAAGAACTTCCTATAGCATCTGTACATGTAAAAGAGAAAAATATACAAACATTTAAACATTTAGCCAGGTTATGACTTTTAGAACATAGACCCATCTTCCAGCTCCCGTGATTCCAATTTATGAATGGGAGATTCAGTTTCAACTTCAGTATGTAATTTTATTTTCGTCATTTTCACAGTAAAAGTAAATTTACGAATGTCAATCCTAACAAATGGGGGAGAACTCTGCATAGAATTGGTCACTCATATAACTTTGATCAATTCATGGAACATAAAGGACAACTACCCAGTATCTTATTTCTCTGATTTACAGTTTCATCATTCTTGGAGGGTTGACGATGTAACAATGTTACCTAACAATGGTGTACATCCTTTGGTAGTCTGAAGGTTCAGATTAGCTTTGGCATTGATGAGTTTTTGTGTGACCTCTAAATAACCTTGAGATGCAGCACAATAGAGGGCAGTCCGACCTAAATTATCCTGTTTGTCGGGATCAGCACCTGAAACGTTATAGGATAATCCATTATTTTAGCTCTAAACAATATTTTGCATATTACAGAGTTGCCTCCCTTGAAGGTAGGTACCCATTGTGACATCATTATATTTTTAGCGAAATTTACAAACCGTATTTATTATCTATGAAATCTATGAAGTAACCCTCACAAACTCATGACGTCACTGTCAATACCTACCCACAAGGGCAGATAACTTTGTAATATATGACGTCACTGTCAATACCTACCCACAAGGGCAGATAACTTTGTAATATATTCAAATACAAAATAATACCATACTCAATACACTATATACTATAGATGGAATACAATGACAAATGTGTGCACAAATTAACAGTTTGCTTCAAAAGAACAATATATGAATTATCATTAAGCAGAAATTATATGTACCATCTATGAGCAAAGTAGAAAAGATGCAAATCTAAGAATATACAGACTTTGGGATTAAAATGAATAGTATTTAATTACCTCCTGACAAAAGAGATTCTACAACATCTGTGAAGCCTAAGTCTGCGGCCCAGATCAGAGGAGTTTTCCTTGTCTCGTCACCAGGACTCATGTTACAGGAAGAGCTCTTTAGTAAATCGACTATCTGTACATGTCTGCGCTTCGCTGCCGTGTGGAGTGGCGTCCGTCCTCGTGAATTTTGTATGTTAGAATCAGCTTTGGCTTTTAACAGAAGACTACAAATACATGCATGACCTTTATACGCACAGGTATTCAATGGTGTGCATCCAAGGTCATTCTGAGAGTCAATATCAGCTTTGTTTTTTATCAGCAAATCTGCTATGTCATCAAATCCTCTCCAACATGCAATGTTTAGTAAATTGTTCATATCCGAGTCAATCTTGTTTACATCTGCTCCTTTTCTTATTAACGGTACACACATTTCAAGTAAGCCTTCCTTTACTGCTAGCTGCAATGCTGTTTGCCCGCGGTATTGGAAATCTACATCAAAATCTTCTTCCATCATTTGTTGCACAATATTGACCTGGTTTTGAGAGATTGCATCTTGGAGCTTTCGTATTCGTCTTCTTTTTTCTCTTTTCTCGAAACCTGATCTTGTATTATCTGGAATAATTAAAAAAAAATCTTATAATGGTTTAGATATATACATATAATGTATATCACATCAGAGTTTACATAATTATAATAAAGTACCAGAAGTGAACCTGTGATTTTGCATCAAACTTGCATAACTATGAATCTACAGTGGCCATTAATTTCAAGTGTACAAACTTTAGTACTGGCCTTCACCTTTGTATTCAGATTTTTAAACATGGGGTACTTTCACATATACAATTGGTCAGTGCTTTTACTCCGAGTACTCCAGCTTTTCTCTATCTCTGATCCTGAACTTGGGGCATCCTTTAATGATTGACACTTAAAATACCTTATCTATCGTAGGTCTTAATTTAAATTCTAAATCAAGCTCATATCAACTTCTTTTCAAATGAAGATTGTACGATACAATGTTGCTCACTGCAGTCTTCCAAAGCTTAAACATTATCATTTCACTATTTAATTAATATACTGCCAGTATAGGGTTATTTCACTGATAACAAAGAGTGATTTTCTTGGGGTGCATTTGCAGGGTCAAAATTTGGCCCCTTCTCCATCTGAAATTTCGCTGTATTTTCCTAATTTCATGTAAATATTTTCCCAAATAAAGAAAAACTCTGGTAAATATATGCATTTCAAGGAATGAAAAATGTAATATTTTCCCAAATCAAAAGGTACAGGCCCCTTAAGTGATGATGTAAAGCAGGATTGGACTGGGTCATCGGTGACCAGGTAGCTCAGTCGGTAGAGCACTCCGCTAGTGTTCGGAGGGTCCCAGGTTCAAATCCTGGTCTGGCTGCTACATTTTTTTCCTCTCCTGTTACAGAAATGGCGCCCAACTAAATAATTAACCCACGGTGGTGGTGTTTGGAAGGGTCTCATGTGCCTTTGAAGGCCTAGACTTCGAGAAAAGAAAGAGGACTGTAGTGGGACTGGACTGGGTCGATAATCGGTGACCAGGTAGCTCAGTCGGTAGAGCACTCAGCTAGTGTTCGGAGGGTCCCGGGTTTGAATCCTGGTCTGGCCGCTACATTTTTCTCCTCTCCTGTTACAGAATTGGCGCCCAACTAAATAACCCACAGTGGTGGTGTTTGGAAGGGTCTCGTGTGTCTTCGAGGGCGAAGACTTTGAGAAAGGAAGGAGGACTGTAGTGGGACTGGACTGGGTCGATAATCCGTGACCAGGTAGCTCAGTCGGTAGAGCACCTGGCTAGTGTTCGGATCGAGGGTCCCAGGTTCAAATCCCGGTCTGGCCACTACATTTTCTCCTCTCCTGTTACAAAATAAACTAAATAACCCACTGTGGTGGTGTTTGGAAGGGTCTCATGTGTCTTCGAGGGCAAAGACTTCAAGAAAGGAGGGAGGAGTTTAGCAGGAATGGACTGGGTCGATCATCGGTGACCAGGTAGCTCTGTTGGTGGAGCACTCGGCTAGTGTTCGGAGAGTCCCGGGTTCGAATCCCAGTCTGGCCGCTACATTTTCTCCTCTCCTGTTACAGATATACAAAAATCACTGACAAAGGTGGGGAAAGAGAATCGCATAATCAGCTTTAATTTCTTATTTGACTATGTGATACATATTTGTCCTCTGAAACTCTGGTCAGGGTAAAATTGCAGATGTGCACACGTCACATTTACAATTATACATGTATTTAGTTACTACAACTCTATTTTCTGCCATAATTGAAAAATAATAGTCTTTTTTTTTTAGTAATACATGGGTTTTGATCATGAAATCCCAAAGAGTGCCACGCACCTTCCGGTGATCATGATGTCACGAAACTCACATCAAATGATGACGTCATAATCACTGGATGGTGGGACCAATGGACCATAAATTGTTCTTTACATGCGTCGTTTTGGGATCTCAAAAACACCTTATATTAACAATGATTAAAGTAGTCTTTAAATTAAATAGTAAAACAATATACTACAGTATCTTATTGGTTGTTTGATTAAGATATTTATTTGTTTTTTAAGCATTTTGAAATACATCATAACATTCCTTTTTGTAATAAATATCATTTACAAAACAACTTCCTGCTGGAGCCAGCAGAATAGTTATGATATTTGATACTCTTCAACAATCAAATGTCAATCATAAGCTACAGTGCAACCGAAATATCATCATTAACACAATGATTTATTTAAATTGCAATAAACCAAAATTCGCTTCTGTATCTTTTCTTGTGATGAATTAATTACATACATAGAAATATGTTAAAAATAAGTCAGTAACAGCGTAACATCAAACCTTGTGATTTATCTCGTAGGCCCAGTCCAGCATCATCAGCCATTGCTAGGATTGAAATGGGAGTAATCTCCCGTGAAAATCACGCTGTATAACATGACAAGCTAAATTCAGTTGTGTACAGTCGTCATGCACAGGGCATATCAAATTATTTTTCACAGGGACGTTATCACAATCGGAGTTCATTAATTATTTTTATACACATGACTTAAAATAATTAACCAATTCAAAGGCTCCAAATTTTTATATTAGATAAGAAGTTATATAAAAAAAACGTCAATAGGGTTATTTGAAATGCTTGTTCCTAACAAGAAAAAGAATGGTCATAGGACACTACCCTGATGAACTCAACGTTTTGTACAGTAGACCCAGGAGTTCAAAAGCGCAATATTGATGCGACTATGACGTCACAACACTAATTATAATCAAGGACTATGTTAGACTATAAATCCTTGTCATAATATGTATATCAATTAATTATAAGTTGATGTTTGAACTAAAAAAGGAAAATCCGAGTCCATATTCTATACATCGATCTCCGCGTGACCACGGGATAACTGGGCAATTTTATCTGATATAGATGATTACTAACGATTTTAATACTTTTGAATTTTCCAGCAGTAGAATGTCACTTGCAGTAACGCTAATGTTTAAATGAAATGCATTGTACATCAATGGATCTGTTGGGCAGTATAGACACTCGTCGGGGTTATTTTAACAGTAAAGATACAAGTAAAGAGAAATTTTGCTTCTCAAGATTTTGTGTAAAAAGGTAATCAGATATTTATTCTAAAATGAACATGAAAATGATGTGGATGCACGTGAATACGGGAGTTTATTGTAGCTACGCGCCTAAAAGTTATTGAAAGCAAATCAACTCTAATGTGGTATCTAAATTGATTAAAATTAACAAGATGGAAACAGTTTTCAAATTTAAACAATGTTTCAACAATTATTTTGAATGAACTTCAGCATTCCGGACAACGTCATGGGTATAAATGACAAAGTTCTTGCTCGTCCATGTTAAATGTGGCTTCCGGAATCACAATATGGCTTCAGGGGGCTCAAACAAATATTCAATACAAATTTCGCGTTATAATGCCAAAGTTTATTTTTCTTCTACTAAAATGACCCCAATCGACTTTCGCAATAATCCTGTTTCTGTAAAATAAAATCATTACTCTGTACCTTATTATTCACGATTGTTTAAAACACACTCAACGTACATCAGAAATGTGTATATATATCTCCCTCTTCATCCCTTCCTCCTTACCAATTTTCAATCAACTTCAAGATACGTGATTTTTTTTTCTCGTAGTATTAAACAAAAGACAAAATGACACAAGTTATTGCCGTTTTCTATAAAGTCCGTTAAACCTGTCTATATTATCAGGGTTTCATATATATGTCTATCAAGGATTTATCAAGGATAAATATTCATGTTTATAGGCATTAGTGTCCTCTGGTATGGACTAAATCATTCTGGAGAAAATAGTGGAAAAAAACCTATTAATGATGTAGGCAGATATTTTAGCGGACTATCTCTATCATCAATGTGTATGCACATCTGGTATGGACTATCTTGACATTCTGGACAAATTAACAGAAAATAAAAAATGTTCAGCATCCATACAACATTAGGGGAAAATAAAATCATAAACATATGATGACTTAAGCTTAAACAATAGACAAAAAAGAAACTTGCTAAAAAACTTTAATGTGAAATGGGACGCCATCGCTGACTGCTGACGCCCGCCGACGCCGGTAGTGATAACATTCAGCTCCCCCTCTTCTTCGAATAGGGCGAGCTAAAAATGATAGAAATGTATGAAAATATGAAATAACAAGTGTATTCAGTATACATGTAATGCCAATTTCAAACATGCGATCCTAGTCAAGCAGGCGCGGTTAGATACTGTAAGATACAGATGCTGTCACAGCCATCCTCGGTCCCAGGTACCGGTGTACTCCTAGCGATACTGCTACAAACACATGGGGATGGGGCCGATCGAGGATGTGTCCCAGCATGCTATCCTTTCACATGAATGCTAAATGTGTATATTGGACCCCTGTAGCTGAAGTGACAACTGGCAATTCAGGTAAACAGATACAATAAATGGACTTCCTAAGGTTGATTGGAGTTAAGAAACTGGCAAGGTATACATTATGTGACACATCTAAATAATTATATCATCTCATTTGTGTGATCAGAAGGCGGAGGCGATGGTCGTGGTGGTAGTGTGGTGGCTTCGGATGGGGTGGGGTGGGGCCGGGATACAGATCTAGATATTTATGTGTGTCTAGAAAAGGAGTTATATATGTATGCACAGTGATGATCACAATAGATCTACATAACTATTGGATGAAGCAAAAACCTATGTTTCTGCAGAAACGTCATTATTTATATATATACACACATAAGCTGTATATTTCAAGTATCATTTTTAATTGAATATGATCAACATATTGACATCCAATCAAGGTAACTCTGACATAATTAAAGATGATCCAAGATAGGTAATTATTTCAAACGACGACAACCACCCCACCGTCATCGAATATTACAAAACTGGACGCCAGGGCATATTTTTTTTTTTTTTTTTTTTTTTTTTTTTGCTTTCATATATCGGGAATTCAATTTCCGATATCGAAAATTCAAGTTATTCTTACCATGCAAATAAAGAGAGAATTTATTGAATTTCTGATATCGGAAATTCAATTTTTGTTATCAGGACTAAGATTTTCCGATATCGGAAATAGAATTCCCCATATTGGAAATAGAATTCCTGATATCGATATAGGAATTAGAAATTCCGATAACCGAATTAGTGGATTCAAAGGACGAAAATAAGCTATATTAAGTAGAATATTATATTTAACTGCTCGTTCAAGATGCGTCTGCATCTGTATAGTCTATTGAATGAATTAACAATTACAGCCAGTGAGTAAAACCCAAACGCATGCGCTATGAACTATAAGACCTCTATAAAAACTTCCGGGATGGAAGAAACCTAAGATCCCATATGTTGCGGTCTGTTGACAGCTTGATATTCATTGAGACAATGTGGTGGAATATACGCCATGCTTGAGTGGTTGTTGACCTGTTACGCATCGCTGAGCACATCAACGTGGGTCTGTCATTTGAAATACGCGAGGCTTCTGTCGACTTTCAGTTTGTCAGCTGGCGTACGATAGAGATATCACTGGCGATAATATAACGGTACCTGACTTCTGTTTGAGTCTTATCTGGAATGTAGAAAACATCTTTACCGACCCATAGATCTGTGAAAACACCAGGTAAGGTTGTTTACCAATATAATTCAGAACACTAGTACACTTTTTTGTAGTAAACATGGGGTGGAAAAAACATGTTTAGGCCTAACATGTTACATGCCTTGGGTTACATAATTTCTGAAAAATGGAAGTCTTAATTTTTACAATATTTCTATTTGTTACTTTAATATAATACAATACAAGAATTTGATGAATCGATTTTCACTTTGTATTGGAAGATTAGTGTACCTGTTCCTGGAGATTACAGAGCGGATTTTTATGTTGACATAATTATTAGGCCTTTGTACCATGCATGTGTTTTGTAGTAGACTCTTTTTTCACTCTAATTTATTTAAATTTGAGAATATTTGAAAGTATAAGATTATGTTTTCCTGAACGCTTGAATTTGCGTACATACATATAAACTTGTATATTTTCAATGTGAAAATAATGTTAAATTTTGTTTCATAATGATTGATTTATGTTAATTGACATAATTTAATTATATAAAAATGGAGACATTATCACATAGAATCTGATTATTAAAGACCACACACATAATTCATTTATTAAACAAACTATAAGATACACATATATGTACAGGTATTTCACTGGTGTGTATATAGAAATACATACTTATAAATGTCCTGGATGACCATATTTATAGTATAAAAAGAAATACAATTTCTTGCTGAAAATACTAGTGTGAAATGTTCAAGCCCTAGATTTTACTTCTATTCTAAATTACTTATACATGTACAATTTATGTATAAATATACATGTATATATTCTATAAAATTAAAACACTCAGTTTCACGTAAAAATATGTCAAAGATTTTTTGACATCTTCAGTATTAATGCTGTTATTTAAATAACTGTATGTAGCAATTAATATTCTCAGCAATTTTAGAAATTATTTTATTTTTGCTCATTTCAGCTGGCACTAAGCTAATTCAGCCACACCTGTTTTATTTCAGTTTGAGGAAAACAACATTAATCAATCTATGTTAATTATAAATATATTCAGAATTGTAAATTCTGTCAAAAGATGTCTTTTAATTAGAAAAGTTATTTTTATTCAGTTAAAAAGATTGTAAAAAATAGAAGTAGAAAAAAGATACAAGCAATATTAAATGATATTAAAATGCCAAATTTTAATAAAGTTTGCAATATTTCATGCATAATAATGTAGAATTTGACCATGCGTTGAAAACATGCCAAGTTACTGTTTACATATTTGTAATTAAATATAAAACCCTTAGAGGTGTCAGATGAAAGATATATTCTTATGAAACACCTTTGAGTTTTAATTAGCTGTCAGGAAATGTGAAAAATTAATTAGCAATGGAATATTAATTTGTCTATTTATGATACATTTAATGTGATTAAGATGATTTAATTTCATGTTGATTGTCATTATGTTATTATCTGAGTCTGCTAGGCCTGACATCTTTCTAACAGATCAAAAATGTCAAAATTAATTATAAAAACTAATTACCACCACCAGGTTGTATAAACTAAATGTATTACTGCAGAAACCCTCCATGTATAGGTCACCAGAGATCAATCTAGCTCTGATTTATTACGTTTATGGGTAAATTTCCCCTCAAGGAATGAAACCCCTCTGGCCTAAAATTCCCCTGAAGATTTAAAAATTCCCATTTGAAGCTAAAAATGACAGTTTTTTTAACACAATTTCCCCTGTGACTTATTCTTCATTTTATCTTTTAGATTTTTGTTTGCAAATTTCGCCATATTTATCATACAGCTACTGGCAATATTTAAATAAACTCAGAATTTTCATTATTGAGCTTAAAATCTTGCTTAACTAAATCTAAAAATAAAACTTAGTTGTTATACAGTACTTTTTTTCGTCAAAATCCTTGTCAAAATGAATACAATTTTGGAACAAAATAAGAAGATTCAAAATCCCTTATATTTCGCCAAAATTTCCCCCTATTTTGAAAAAGGGTAGTTTCCCCCAAAACCTAGACTGATCCATGGTCACAAGTTTGAACCTCATGTAGAGCTGTTGCCAGGTACTGACTGGTGGTCGATGGATTTTTCCGGGGTACTCCGGCTTTTAAACCTTTTAAAGTAATCACACCAAACCAAAAAATAACAGCTTTAACAAAGTGCATATATTTTTTCTTGTATTTTAATTATGTAATTATGTAATAATTAAAATGTATCAGAAATAGACAGATCTGAATAGTCCTCCATTAATCTCCATAAAAGATATTATCTGAATAATCTAGGTCGAGTTTCATGAATATTCCTTAAATTTAAGGAATCCCTTAACTTAAATCATTACAGAAGTTAAGGAAAAATCTGAAGGAGCACTTCCTTAAAATCTGTAATCCTATGGAGAATTTTAAGTTAAGAAATTCCTTAGATTTAAGGAATGTGAAACTGGACCCTGCTTATAAATATGTATACAATTCTTACTATTCTATATGTGTCATTCACACTGCAAATATGCATTAGAATATATAAACTCATGTATTACAGCAATTCATTACACACAGAGCTTAGTGTGGATCTATAATTAATGAGGAAGTCTCGCTAAGTGAAACAAAGTAATGTAAACTCTGATAGAGACTGCTTCAGATTTGAAGAGGACCACATATTGGGATACTGTTTGTTCCTTTTTTTGTGCCTGTAACATGTAGTAAGAGCTACCAATTGATCATGATACTCAATCAGCAATCTTGACACAATAAATGCTCCGTGCTCAGTAAAGGGTCACTTTATTATATATAGTTGAATTATTAATTAGTGGGATATGATCTCCAGTCTATGTCATTCATTTTGTGAGAATAAAACATACAGCATATTAATAAAGACAGTTGATTAAAGGATTATTGAATGGAACTTTTTTTTGTTATATACTTTTATGCTACTTTTATGCTACTTTTTTTGAGCTTTTTACAAAAAGCCCAAAAAAAGTATACTTTTTTTGTACTTTTATGGACTTAGAATTTTTTGAGTGTGTTTTTTTTGTACTTTTTCTGGACTTTGACATTTTCGAGTGTGTTTTTTTTGTACTTTTCTGGACTTAGAATTTTTCGAGTGTGTTTTTTTTGTACTTTTTCTGGACTTAGAAATTTTTGAGTGTGTTTTTTTTGTACTTTTTCTGGACTTTGACATTTTCGAGTGTGTTTTTTTTGTACTTTTCTGGACTTAGAATTTTTCGAGTGTGTTTTTTTTTTGTACTTTTTCTGGACTTAGAAATTTTCGAGTGTGTTTTTTTTGTACTTTTTCTGGACTTAGAATTTTCTCTGTGATTGAGAAAATACCAGTGTACTTTTTTTGTACTTTTTTGGAACTTAGAATTTTTCTCTGTGATTGAGAAAATACCAGTGTACTTTTTTTGTACTTTTTTGGAACTTAGAATTTTTCTCATGGATTGTGAAAATACAATAACGTATTACAGTTATTTTTTGTCACACTGTCTTTCTTTGGAACTAAAAATGTATGTGAATTAAAAAAAAAAAAACACTAAAAAGGATAAAATTACCATGCAGATACGGTGCATTGGTTTTATGACTTAATTAATCAATTATATTATCAATTTTATGATAAAATATGGACTTCATTTTGATCAATATAGCTAAATAATAAATAATATCGCCCTAAACAGTTTAGTTCATGTTGTGGAGCATGTTAATTGCATGAAATACATTATATTTTGATCAATTCACTATTTATTTTTTAATCATGAATATTTCTGCTGTTAAAGAATTCTTTAATCATTGCAAGTACGTTGAAATATACTACATATTTATATTTTTCTCTAATATAAACAAATCAATCTTAACACTATCTATTCTGACATAAATCAAGGCACGATCCTAGATAGACCAACATGTGTACATTTTGCCTTTGAACTTTGATACGTGTACATGATTTTAGCCACAAGGGCACTGGCAATCTATTTACACATTGTGCAGCCGCCTGCTATTCAAACTAATATGGCTTGCAAATCAGTTCACAGAAAGCCAGATTGAAAAGGTCCAAACTGTAATCAACAAAATACCAATGGCACGGTCATGAGGTCCTTATAAACTCGTGAAGTGAGATCGGTTGATAGCTGTGATATTCCACCACAAAGAATATGTTGTTTAGATATATTTATGCAATGATAAATTGACATTTTACAGATAAAATCCTCCTCAGACTGATCCCAAACGAAGTCCTCTGTAATCTTTAAAAATCTCGATCTATTCACGACATGCCGGAAATTGTTCTTGATACAATAGACAAAGTTGTCGTACATGTGCTGTCTATCTTATTATTTATATTACGTGGAACACAATCCAATTAAAACAACATGATACTTGATAACTATTTACTATATCGAGTATTAACAAACAAAACTTGTCGGAAGGGAGAGTTCGACATTCCTTCTGACACATTGTGTTAGTATGTGAGAAACACCGGTGTGGCCTGATCGCAGCCATGTTTGTTTACGTAATTCCTTCTGTAAACAAACACACATAGACTGTGTTAGTGACCACGTGATTATTTCAGCGCTGGGAAACACCGGCATGTGTGTTTTAAACAGTGATCGCAATGTTTACAGTAGTTTGATACTAATATGGCTTGCAAATCAGTTCACAGAAAGCCAGATTGAAAAGGTCCAAACTGTAATCAACAAAATACCAATGGCACGGTCATGAGGTCCTTATAAACTCGTGAAGTGAGATCGGTTGATAGCTGTGATTATTCCACCACAAAGAATATGTTGTTTAGATATATTTATGCAATGATAAATTGACATTTTACAGATAAAATCCTCCTCAGACTGATCCCAAACGAAGTCCTCTGTAATCTTTAAAAATCTCGATCTATTCACGACATGCCGGAAATTGTTCTTTATACAATAGACAAAGTTGTCGTACATGTGCTGTCTATCTTATTATTTATATTACGTGGAACACAATCCAATTAAAACAACATGATACTTGATAACTATTTACTATATCGAGTATTAACAACAAAACTTGTCGGAAGGGAGAGTTCTTTGTTTAGAGAGTGTGGCCACGACATTCCTTCTGACACATATGTGTTAGTCACGTGATTATTTCAGCGCGGGAAACACCGGCATGTGTGTTTAAAACAGCTGATCGGCAGCCATGTTTGTTTACGTAATGTCTGAATGCTGAATGTAAACAAACACACACAGACTGCTGGGCTTACAACCGATGTTGACCATGCTTATATTCTGATACACTGGAGAACATAGACTTCACGGGGACAGCAGAATAGTTCTTCAGTACATCAATGGTTACAGTATATGGCTGTGTTTAAATTACCGATTGGTAGGTATCACCGGTATCACATGGCAAACTCGGAAATGCAAGTTCACCGTAATTTCTCTGAAAATGTTTGTATGATAAAATCATTCTGTCCAGCTATGGGATATGCAAGATGTAAATCACGCCAGCTGTTTATGATGGCCAAGCGGGTGGGTATTTATAAATTGGTTGGAGCTCGAGGCCATCCCGATCGTAAATTAGAATTGTTTGAAATTAACGATTAAGTATGCATTAATTTTAATGAATATTTTTCAGTCAATGCATATACATAATGACTTATTTGAAATTTAATTTCATCTTCTGGATCTAGGAAATGATTTTATACATTTTTTGCATTATTTTCATATATTTCGGCTCGTATATTAATTAATTTTTCAAAAGATTCATGTTTTACATACGTATACACCTGATAATAAGTTTGTATTTTAATCTTTGAAATTTTGAGAGATAGTATATATAGATCTACCACGACCGATTATCTTAATTATTTACCATAGTTTATTTGTGTACTGTATATATAATTGTGTCAATTTCCAAAAGAAAAAACGTAAATGATTTATTTTTGATGCTGCATACTTAAAAAAAGAAAGAATAATTATATCAAATTAATTTTTATTTTGTAATCTTTGTATATCATTTGAATTAATTTTCCATGCAATCTGAGTGATATATATCCAATCATTCAATAGTATATATCCTAATATTAACCATATGTCATCATGCAGAATACATTTATTTCCAGGTTTGGCTGATCATGAATATTACCGAGCTGCATGTGCACCAATTATGAAGATACTTTAACAGGTACATTGAAATAAATGTGTATTAAGTGTGTGATTCTCAATTTATGTATGTGATTATATTGATGACCAAAAAAGAGTAAGTTACGTTTTATCAAATGGTATTTACGATTTTTGTCTGGAAATTATTCTATGCCATTTTAAGTTTAGAAATTTGCATTTTTAAAATTTTTAATTTTCCTTGGATTTAAATACATTTTTTTTTTTTTTAAATCTAGTGTAATTGTCATAATAAGGTTGTTTTTTCCTCCTTGAAGAAATGAAGAGTTTTCTAAAGTTATTTTCATTCCTTTTGAAGATAAAGATCTTGAAGCCTGAAAATACAACAAATGAAATTGGTGTCCCAAGAATGGAAACTGCAGTCATCATGCCGACCTCACTGCAGGTAAAAAATGTGTTAGTCTGATACAAATTCTACTTTTTATGAAGAATTTTTGGTAAATTTGGTCAGTATATATTTTAGGCCTTCCATTTTATAACCCCTATTTATATATTTTATTTATATGATTTTATACATTTTTTGCATTATTTTTCATATATTCGGCTCGTATATTAATTAATTTTTCAAAAGATTCATGTTTTACATACGTATACACCTGATAATAAGTTTGTATTTTAATCTTTGAAATTTTGAGAGATAGTATATATAGATCTACCACGACCGATTATCTTAATTATTTACCATAGTTATTTGTGTACTGTATATATAATTGTGTCAATTTCCAAAAGAAAAAACGTAAATGATTTATTTTTGATGCTGCATACTTAAAAAAAGAAAGAATAATTATATCAAATTAATTTTTATTTTGTAATCTTTGTATATCATTTGAATTAATTTTCCATGCAATCTGAGTGATATATATCCAATCATTCAATAGTATATATCCTAATATTAACCATATGTCATCATGCAGAATACATTTATTTCCAGGTTTGGCTGATCATGAATATTACCGAGCTGCATGTGCACCAATTATGAAGATACTTTAACAGGTACATTGAAATAAATGTGTATTAAGTGTGATTCTCAATTTATGTATGTGATTATATTGATGACCAAAAAAGAGTAAGTTACGTTTTATCAAATGGTATTTACGATTTTTGTCTGGAAATTATTCTATGCCATTTTAAGTTTAGAAATTTGCATTTTTAAAATTTTTTAATTTTCCTTGGATTTAAATACATTTTTTTTTTTTTTAAATCTAGTGTAATTGTCATAATAAGGTTGTTTTTTCCTCCTTGAAGAAATGAAGAGTTTTCTAAAGTTATTTTCATTCCTTTTGAAGATAAAGATCTTGAAGCCTGAAAATACAACAAATGAAATTGGTGTCCCAAGAATGGAAACTGCAGTCATCATGCCGACCTCACTGCAGGTAAAAATGTGTTAGTCTGATACAAATTCTACTTTTTATGAAGAATTTTTGGTAAATTTGGTCAGTATATATTTTAGGCCTTCCATTTTATAACCCCTATTTATATTCCTGTGTTACAAGTTAAAAACTTGCGGTGGGCAGTTGCAAGGTACAAATTGTGTAGGTCCATGTTTTCTTTTGATTCACAATTATTGTAACAGGAGGGGAGAAAATGTAGAGACCAGACCGGCATTTGAACCCAGGACCTCGGACCACTAGCCGAATGCTCTCTCTTCTGCTGAGCTACCTTGTCACCGATGAAATTGACCCAATTTCCAATCCCGCTGCATAATACTCTTGACTTTCTGTCACCTCCTTAACCTGGGAATAAATTGTGAATTAAAAAAACCTATACCTTTCCTGAACTGCCTCGCTACATGTACATCCTCTTTGACCATATTTGAGATATACATTTTAAGATTAAAGTTGCAATGGTTGAATTTACAGTCCTTTGAATATGAAATGTTTTTCAGGATTGTTAATATAGAAACCTCAATTGAAAAAAAACAAACAAATTGTGACGAATATCCGACTTCTAACGATAAATAAAAGATATACATTAGACATTCTACACACATGTAAAACTACATGTATTAATGTCTTCTTTTTTATCATTTCAGACTCTTAAGTGAAGTAGATGGTATTGACAAAGAGACAGATGCTGTTCACAAAAAGACACAAAATGTTAATTATTTCAAATTTGATTTTTACAAAGAAGAAAGGAACCAAATTAAGAAACTGAAGACTCATGAATTTTGACCAAACTTATCAATTATAGCATGTTATTTTGTCTCATATAAAACACATATCAGTTGTCAATATATGTACTATTAAGTAATGACTGTGCTGTTATTGCAAAAATGTATTTGAAATTGAGCATTTAGGGGATTTTATGTCGCATGTTTTCCTATACATGTAAGTTCAAACACTGATCATACCTTTTGAACTTTATCTAGTTTTGTACATGAAATGGACTTTCATAGCACTGAAGGGATATCTTTCTATCAAAATAAAGGTTTTTCCATACTTTATCTGTACTAAGATTGTAGTTTTTATTACTAGCATTGTACTTTTTTTTTGTTCTAAAATTGCACTCTTTTGTACCAGAATGATACTTTTTCTATACTAAAATTGTACTTTTTCTGTACTTTTTTGTACTAAATGTATACTTTTTGTGTGCTAAAATGATACTTTTTCTGTACTTTTTTTGTACTTTTTAATCTACTTAAAAAAGTACAAAAATAGCACAAAAATATACAGCTTTTAGTTTATAACAAGCATGTGTACTTTTTTTGTACTTTTTCTGTACTTTTTTAGTACTCTAGATGTCTACCCGAAAAAGCTGAAAAAAAAGTACAAAAAAGGCACAATTAAAGTAGATTTTAGTATACAACATGCCTGTGTACTTTTTTGTACTTTTTCTGTACTTTTTTAGTACTTTTTCTGTACTTTTTAGTGCTGTAGATGTCTACCCGAAAAAGCTGAAAAAAAGTACAAAAAAAGCACAATAAAAGTAGATTATAGTTTACAACATGCCTGTGTACTTTTTTTTTTCTGTACTTTTTTGTACTTTTTCTGTACTTTTTTAGTACTTTTTCTGTACTTTTTTAGTGCTGTAGATGTCTACCCGAAAAAAGCTGAAAAAAAGTACAAAAAAAGCACAATAAAAGTAGATTTTAGTTTACAACATGCCTGTGTGTACTTTTTTCGTACTTTTTCTGTACTTTTTTAGTAGTACTTTTTTAGTACTGTAGATGTCTACCCGAAAAAAGCACAAAAAAAGTACAAAAAAAGCACAATAAAAGTAGATTTTAGTTTACAACATGCCTGTGTACTTTTTTCGTACTTTTTCTGTACTTTTTTAGTACTTTTTTTAGTACTGTAGATGTCTACCCGAAAAAACACAAAAAAAGTACAAAAAAAGCACAATAAAAGTAGATTTTAGTTTACAACATGCCTGTGTACTTTTTTCGTACTTTTTCTGTACTTTTTTTAGTACTTTTTTTTAGTACTGTAGATGTCTACCCGAAAAAAACACAAAAAAAGTACAAAAAAAGCACAATAAAAGTAGATTTTAGTTTACAACATGCCTGTGTACTTTTTTGTACTTTTTTTATTTTTACTTTTTTTTGTACTTTTTTAGTACTCTAGATTTTGTCTACTTTTTCGTACCTTTTTAGATAATGTCTATCCGATAAAGCACAAAAAAAGTACGAAAAAAGTACACATGGTTGGTAGACTGTACTTTTTTCCTACTTTTGTATTTTTTTCCTACTTTTTTTCTACTTTATTTGTACTTTTTTAGTACTTTTTTTTGACTCAATTTGGAACCGGGTTGTAACTACGGTTCCAAATTGAGTCACTAAAAGTATACTTTTTTTGTGTTTTTTTGTGTGCTTTTTTTTCCTACTTTTTTTTGTACTTTTTTTCGGTATGGGTTAAAAAAAACAACAGTTTTAATACTAATTTATAACATAAACAATGATAATTTTAAATGAATTTTTGAATTCATTACAATATTCTTAATAGTCCCTATTGTGTCAAGTACAAACGATTATTTAAGACAGAGTCATAATTCCCAAACAATTCCTATAAATCGTGCATTTTGCAATCAAACAACTTTAAAAAAAAAATGAACAAAGAACTTAATTGGCTGGCTTGTGCTGATCTTTTATTTGGTGTGTTTTACATATTCAACAGATACTAATGGTGTCTACAAACTGAACCACACATATTTTAAAATCCTGACACCTGGTGCAGATTTTTATTTTCACAAATATAATAAATTAGTCAACATTTTATTTATGTATAATATTATCAAAGTAAAAGTCATTTACTTACATAATTTGCAAAAATCTACTTGAATGCCTCTGATTGATGGCGACATAGTGATTCGCGGCGGCAAATGGTCTTCTGAAGTGTGTTGGGTTGAACTTGTTTCTACAAAGAAGAAATATTCCATTGACTCATAGTTTATAGACTATACACTGTGAATTAATTCTGAATATAAGAAGTTTCACTTTAACACAAACACCTTAATCTCTAATATACTTTATGTTCATAAGGCAAAGTGTAAAAACAATTTGAAATATAATCTTATATTCTAATTGCCCAGTGCAAATAATGAATAGAATAAACTAAGGAGATCATAGAGGGATATTGGCGCCCCCCAATGATTGAACTATTTCTGATTAATGGAAAGAGTGGCTAAATTTTTTCTGCTTTCCAAACTTTATCAAACATATACTACATACAAAATTTGAGACAGACTTGTCTTATCAAGTTACTTTTCCGTGATGAAATAGCAATAAACAAACTTTCGACTATTCAAAATCCAAGATGGCTCCTTGGTGGGCCAAACTTGTTGAACCAATCGGTCCCAAATCACAATATGCCCTAACAAGGGCCCAAGGGAAACTTACATATGAAAAGTTTGAGACAGAAACCCTTCCATACTTTCTGAGAAATACCTAAAACAAAATCTAAGAATGGGCCATATTTTTTTTTTTTTTTTGAATAAAAAAATCTTAATAAAAAATTAATTTTAAAACAATTTGGACTTACTTAATTTCTTCCCTCCTTTTGTCTGAGTCGCCTCTGCAAATTTTTCCGTTCTCCTAAAATGGGCCCTATCCAACGTCATGTTCTAGGGCTTTTCTTATCTGTTGGTTTTCTTTTTTTCACATCCTTGGAAAAGATCTCTCCTGGGGCTACTAGGAAGAAAGATAATCAGTTGCATGCCATTACTAGAGGGTGTATACAGAGTCTGACTCTGGTCCTAACTGGTGTTGATATGAAGATTTGGTGTGGTGGAGTGTTTGGAGTAGAGGGTCCACTAGAAGTTATGAATTGGACATTGATCAATGTTAGGGAAAATTGTAGTAGTGTTGTATGTCTTAAAATGCTATTGTGCAAAGGTGTGCCGACTCCACACATGCACAGACGTGAGAAAATTGTTTACCAGAATTCATATCATGCAGGGGACGTGGAGTTGTTAACAGAATTCAATATCATAGCATTAGACTTGTGAATAACCCTACTCCGGATTGTCGGCTGGGGGGAACTTGTCGGGGTGATGGTATGGCAACAATGTCATGCATGAGTTGGTGGAAGGTGGCCGGGGTTAGAGTTACCAGACACAGGATTGTGGTGGTGGGTGATTTGACAGGGTATGGGATGGAACCATGTAATGCATAAGGTGGTGGGAGGTGCCGGTTGAGAGATAACCGAGACACAGGAATTGGGTGAGGTGTGGGTGGTTTTGACGGGTAAATGGGATGGAAACAATGTCATGCATTGAGTGGTGGAGGTGCCGGGGTAGAGGTACCAGAACACAGGATTGTGGTGGTGGGTGAGATTTGACCAGGGTTTTATGGGATGGGAAACATGTCATGCGATGAGTGTTGGAGGTTGCCGGGCCGGGTTAGAGTTACCAGACACAGGATTTGTGGTGTTGGGTGATTTGTCGGGTGATGTAGATGGAAAAACATGTCATGCAAGATTTGTGGAGGTGCTGGGTTAGAGTTACCAGACACAGGGATTTGGTGGATGGCGCAATGTGGTGGGATTTGACGGGGTATGGTGAATGGAACCATGGTCCATGCATGAGTGGTTGGATGGTGCTGGGTTATGAGTTACCATGACACAGGAATTTTGGTAGTGTGGGATTTGACGGGGTATGGGATGGAAACATGTCTTGCATGAGATGGGTGGAGGTGGCAGGTTTAGATTTTACCAGACACAGAATTGTGGTGAGGGGTTATTAAGGTACTGAATTCAGTAGCTAGTGTGGGAGTGAAAGCTATCTTAAAGTTTTGTGTAAACAGGGTTTAACCATACCATTCAAGCTGCCGGTTACTGTTACCGCAACATGCTTTAGTTTTAAGGCTTTCTGCATTTCTGCAGGATCCATGAATCGACTGTCTTCCCTTTGTCTCTTTTCTGACTTCAATTTTATGTCGAAAGGAGAAAGCCTTAAATTAGTGATATGAATGTTAAGAGGATGGACATATTTTTACAAACGATTACTTAAATGTTTTAATTATATCTATGTGAAACAGTTATGCTAAGGACATTTTTTTGTAAAATAGACATATATATAAAATATTATCTATGTTTGTTTAATTTCATAGTTAAGTTAAAATAATCACTCAATCGAATTATCAACACAATCTCAAAATTATTTGGAATTCTACTTGAATATAAATAATAGGGTTAAGATGTTATTTTCTAATATTACTCACCCTGATTTTTCGTTTTTTGACAGGCGCTGATGATCAGGGCACTCTCTTCCACTTTTTTGTAGATTTTGGATGATGCAGCTGTGTAGTAGAATAGCATTTTAGAATTTTTATAATAAAGGAAATATCATGAATAACACGAGATCCACAGAATGATCTAGGCGCCCACCAAGAAATGATACTATATCTGGACAAAGGAAAGATGGATCTATTCTTTACTTTTTAAAACTTTTTTTAAAACAATTACTACATATACAAAATTTGAGATCAGATAGCTTCAGTGCCTTTTTTTTTTTTGAGAAATTAGCGGAAACATAACTTCAACCTTTTAAATCACAATCCAATGATATGACAATCCTGGTGCGGTCGCATCTTGTTAGATCAATCGGTCCAATAATAACAATATGCACAACTAGGGCCCTAGGGGAAAACTACATGTGACATTTGAGATAGATTCCATTCAATACTTTCTGAGGAATTAGCGATAACAAACCCCCCCCCCCCCCCCTTTGAATTATAAAAACTCCAAGATGGCTGCCTTTCCTGGCATCAAATCTTGTTGACCGATTCGGTCCCAAATCACAATAAAGCACAACTAGGGACCTAGGGCACGACCTACCTATGAATTTTTGAGATCAATTCCCATTTTGTACGATTCTGTGCCAATTGAGTACAATTCCCTTCAGTACTTTTCTGAGAAATAGCGATAATAAACTCTAAGTATCACAATCCAAGTTAGGCTTGCCTGGTTGGCACTGCTTGTTGAGGCTGATCCGTTGATCCAAAAATGCAATAAGCACACACAAGTTTCCCCTAGGGTGAACCTATATATGAAATATTGAGACATGATCCCCTTCATGTAACTATCTGGAGAAATATCTATAACAAACTTTTAACTTTCATAAATCCAAGAAGGCGGGATTACTGGCGGCCATCTTAGTTTCACGCGAATTGGTTCAAAAAATGCAATATGCACAAACAAGGGCCCCTAGGGAGAACCTTACATATTAAATTGAGAGAAAGAGCCCATCAGCATCATTATGAGAATATCAGGTATATCAAACCTTAAACTATCAAAATCCACGATGGCCGCCTATGGGCGGCCATCTTGTTTTTCCTATCAGCCTCAAAATCCTGTATAGGCACAAAAAGTGAAGGACCAAGGGTAACCTCCATGTGAAGTATTTTTTTTTTTTTTGAACAAAATTCCTTCAGTAGTTCTCAAGAAATATTGATAACAAAACTTCAAACTGCCAAAATCAAAAGATGGCTGCCTGGCAGCCATCTTGTTCTTTCCCGATCAGCCTCAAAATCTGTAAGGCACAACTAGGGACCAAGGGTGAACCCTTCCATGTGATTGTTTGAACAAAATCCCTTTAGTAGTTCTCAAGAAATATCGATAACAAACTTCACAACTGCCAAAAAAATCAACAAAGATAGGCTGCCTGGCGGCCATCTTTTTTTTTTTTTTTTTTTTTTCGATCAGCCTCAAAATCTGTATGGCACAAATATAGGGACCAAGGTAACCTCCATGTGAAGTTTGAACAAACACTCCCTTCAGTAGTTCTCAAGAAATTGAAATTAAGTTCTCAAGATAACACTTCAACAGTTACTCAATTCAACTGGCAAAATCAAAGATGGCTGCCTGGCGGCCATCTTGTTTTTCCGTTCAGCCCTCAACAAATCTGTATGGCCACAAAATAAGTGGACCAGGGGGACCCTCCATGTAGAATGTTTGAACAAAAATCCCTGCAGCAGTTTTTAAAGAATAAGTGATAAACAAGCATTGCTTTCCGGATGGGACCACGGACGACGGACCCGCAGGGCCGATTTGAATAGCCCACCATCAGATGATGGGTGGGCTAAAAAAAAGTAAAACAATTGAGATGAAATACACATGGACGCCGTTCCATAGTACCTCATTTTTTTAGATTTAGGGATTCAATTAATTCCATAATTTCAATAGACCTTTTCCACTTTTCCCTCACAAATTAACTTGGAAAATAAATACCTTGAATGGTGAAATATTATGGTGATTTACAGTTGTAAGTCCGTTCATACCAGTCATTAAATGAAAAATCTAATTAAACTGATCAATATTATTAACGCCTCAGGGACAAGTTCCCTGTAAAATATCATAGCACATAGGTAAAGTTATATAATTTTTCCTAACATTGTGATTCAGGGATATGAAATTAAAACTATATTTAATTTCATATAAAGTTCAGAGAATCTATTGGCATTAAATATGAAAGTTATTGCACAAACAAGAGGCAGAGATGCCCTTTACTCCGCTCACCTGGTTTTTAGTTTCGTAATTATCACAAGAAATCCTGACAATTAGAAATAAATAATGCAGAAATTGACACTTTCGCCAAAGTTTTAATTTTGATTCACAAACATACAATGATGCTATTGATACCAAACAATTATGCTATCCAATACAAAGGTTCAGAGACAAAGTAATTTATATGAAAATAGTAGCCTAATTGACTTATTTGACCGCTCAGCATCTATTGCCGTTTAAGGCCCCGGGGGGTCAGGCCCTAATCATTTGTACAATTTCAAATCCTCCACCCTATGCAAGGATGCTACCATTGCATTATAAGTGCTCATCCATTCTTACTAGTTTGCAAAGAAGAAAGTCGTTTATATGGAAATAGCTAATTTAGACCCCTCTTTATGACCCCACCCTACAGCTTCCCGGGGGTCAAGACCCATCATTTGCACAAACATTTTGAATCCAACCCCTATAAGGATAATAACATATTGCATTATGAGCGCAATCCCAAGTGTAAGGATGCCATGAGAAAAAGATCATTTAAATGAGAAATTGACCACTTTTGAACCCGCCCCTCAGGCCCCCGGGGTCAGCCCTATCATTTGCTCAATTTTGGATCCTATCCCCAGCCTTACCATGATGCAACCATTGCATATATGTGGTTGACTATACCATGCCTTATGTTGCAGTGAAGTAAGTCATTTATATTGGAAATAGCCAAATTGGACCCCCTTTTGGACCCCGCCCCTCAGGCCCCCGGGCGGTCCAGCCCCTATCATTTGCACAATTTTGAATCCCCACCCTATAAGGATGCTACCAATAGCAATATGGGTGCTATACCATGACTTATTTTCAGAGAAGAAGTCGTTTGATATTGGATACATAGCAAATTGGCTCCTTCTTAGACACCGCCCCTCAGCCACCGGGGGGTGTCAGCCCCATTATTTTGTACAAAGTTGGAATCCCCCACCCCTTATCAAGAGAGCCTACCATTGCATTATGAGGGTGCTAATCCCATGCAGTAGTTTTGCATGAGGAAGAATTTCAAAAGTTGTTTTATATGAAATAGCCAATATTGGACCCTTTTGGCCCTCCGCCCTCAGGCCCCCGGGGATGTCAGCCCATCATTTGTACAATTTTCAGTTAGTAGCCCTTAAGGAAACTTACCAGTCAAATTTTTATTGATATCCGACCAGTCCGGTTTATGGAGAAGAAGTGTCGATTGTTTTACAGACGACGGTACGCGCCCGGACGCTGCGTTATCCCATTAAGCTCACCTCGGACCTATTGGACCAGGTGAGCAAAGAATAAGAACAACAAATATACATTAACAGACAGATTCTTCCAGTTTAATTATGTATCTATGGCCATTTTAGATGTTCTCCTTGAACTGCATACATGAATACAATATTACATTGTATGATACTAGTTTTACATGTTTGCAAATCAACCATCATACATAATATCCGAGGTTAGTAATTAGCAGCTAATTGACCTTTGAATTGATTTAGAAGGTAGCAGTAAATTCATGATCTGAGCTCAACAACAAAGGTCCCTCTCCCCATGCTCTTTTTTTTTGGTTCTGTCTCTTCTTTGCCTGAACCTAAATAATAGATCGCGATAAGTAAAGCAAATAAATACCAATGTCTACACAGTACGGTCAGGGCATGGCTCATAAAAAATTGTCTCCATTTTTTATTTGTGCCAATAATTTTCTGAAAATATTCTATCAAATCATCAGTCCATGCCTGTTAGCCAATCCCCCATGGTGAGGTCAATCAGGAAGCCTTTAGCTAGTTGCGATTGCATGTAGCCTGGGCGCCATAACAAAATGTTTAATTGTCTCCATTTCATTTGTTTGCAACATGATTATATAAGATTTCAATATAATTGCACATATATATAATATGTTGGTTTTTTTGAGTGCTTATTACAAAGTGTCCTATAAATTTTGTGCGTGTCATACAAGGTTTAATGGAACATGTCTTGGACCATAAATAGCCTGCAAAAAAAAAACCCACACGCACAATTATATAATACGTTGTTTCATAAAAACAGCTACGGGGAGCGTCGGAGGTTAAGAGGTGCATGAGTGTTGGGTTGAGTTCTTTTAATATGGGAGGAAAATGCTTATTTGAATCGCTGTTGTGGAGGGGGGGTTTCTTTGTTTTCCTACACAATGCAAATTACGTAGAATTGTTGACCTACTGTAAACATTGGAACTTGTCATGCTGAACCTGGAACATTATACATCGATCCATATAGGTCCTATCATATAAAAGTAACGGAAAATTGGCAATTAAAATGCTAACACTATTCAGACCTGGGAACATCAATTTACGTGTATTGTTATATTTAGTTATTTTGATTCTGATAATTGTTGTGTGAAAATTAAGCTGTGCAAATGTGTGTTGTAAAATACAAGTTACGATTGGATGAAAAGGATCTCGATCCCAGGGATATTACAGATCAAAATAAGTTAAAATTCCTAGAACACTTTTGTAAAAATAATTATGAGCCGATAGTAAACCTGGCTTACATTCATCACTATAAAACCTAGATAAATCGTGTACATTTTTGAACGAACGGCTTTTTAAAATATTTATAAACGAAATGTGTTGCACCTTACCTCTGTAGCACTAGAGTTACTTTAATAGCAATTCCCTGGCCGATACAGGCCCTCGGCATTTTTTGCCATACTACACATTCGTAAACGAGACTGCTGGGCTCTCGATGTTTATCAAGTGTCGCCGTAATTGGACACCACGCCAAAATAGCAAATTGGAACTATGTAGGAATGAACAAAAAATGTCATTATTCCATTTTGTTAAAAATTGGTCACATTAATATCTTGCTTAATCTTGAGTCTTCACCCATTTTGGATTCAAAATTGTGTTTAGGAACGAATTTCAGCCCAAATCTCGTACCAGTAGCGACATGAGAAAATGAATGTTCAAAATGTGTTTTCATGATGGCGGCTGTTGCAGCAATTCTGGATATTCGGATCGTGACCCCGAATAAAATAACAACACTCTTGAGTTCGGTACCATGTCAGTGATCATTTCATGCAAAGTTAACAGCCAAAACGCGACTGGGTTAAGATCATGAGAAGAAGTTCAAAATGTGTTTTAAAGTCGGCCGGCTTGTGGCGGGCCATTATTGGATTTCGGATCTACACTAAAAATAACAACACTTTGTCCAGGGGACCATGTCAGGATCAATTCTTGCAAGGTATCCAGCCCCCATTAGCACAGGTATGAAGCTTGAGAAGTAAGTCTCAAAAAGTAATTTTCAAGTATGGCGGCTTTTGTGCGAGCCATTCTTGGATTTCGGATTGACCCGAGAAAATAACACCACTTTGTCGGGATCAGGTCAGGGACATGTTCATAGCAAGTATACAGCCAAATCGCACCTGTAGAATTCAGAAACTTGAGATGTAAGTTCGATAATGTGTTTTCAAGATGGCGGCTGTGGCGGTCCATACTTGGATTTCGGATTGCCGAAAAAGTAACAAGCAACGTTTGTCAGGAACGTGAGGTTCCAGATCATTTCAAGTCAAGCTTTCAGCCTAATTGCACTGTAGTTAGAAATTGAGAAGAAGTTCCAAAATGTTATTTTCAAAGATGGCCGCTTGTGGCGGCCCATCTTGGTATTTTCGGATATCGGACTGTAAAAATAAAACAGACACTTTGTCGGGACCATGTCAGAGATCATAAGATCGGATGAGGAGTCGCGCGAGAGAGCGCCGAGGGAGGGGATCGGCGCGCGGGCGTGGTAAGAACTTGGGAGAAAGTAGTTTCAAAATGTGGGTTTGAGCGCGATGAGTGGTCGGGGCATGCGGGGCGGCCATCTGTTGGTTATTTCGGGGATCGGGGGACCCGAAAAATAACAAAAACTTTGTCGGGACCATGCGCATGATCATTTCAAGCAGGAGTTGTCAGGGGGGGCGCGTAGGGGCCAGATACGACGGTATCTTCGACGGGTGAAGTAGGAAACTTGGTGGAGCGAGAAGTTTTCAAAATGTATGAAAGTTAAGCGGGTGGGGTGCACGGTTCTGCACCATGTGGCGCGGGACGGCGCGAGGGGGGCGGCGTATCGACGACGACCGAAAAGCATGACGACTATAGGTCCATCCTGACCCTTCGGTTCATGATGACCTAGAAAACAAGATAAAATTTGACCAATAATTTAAATCAACCTATATTTTATAAGGTCAATTAGATTGAGTGGTTCTAGTACACAGTTCACGCATTGAAACTGGATTTGTACTTTTTTTTCAAATCCAATAGCGTTTTAACAAAATTGTAAAATAAAAAGCGACACAATTGATATCGTTACATAAGTAAGAACCCCATAAGAATCAAAACCTTCATAACAAAACATGTTAAGAGCTCTTATTTCAAATAGATACCACAAATACATCTAACTGTAAAATACAATATTTCCAGCCTTTTCTCAACAAATAACCTACATTGCAATCGATGCCTTTTAATATTCTGACTCTTTGCAATCAATATAAACCTAAAATAGTTAAAATTTATCCTAACACATTTGTACTTACGTTAATTATCAAAATCTGAATAAAACATGTCTATTAACTAATCCTTCTTTTTGAAAAAAACCATACATTTGGTTTTTAATTCATTATTTACTCTTAATTTCCAAGCGAACATTACAGTACTCTCACAAATATATCAAGCTGATTTTGAAGTTCAGTAGGCATTAATCGGAAAATAATTTAATTTTCTCTCTTGTTACAGGCTTTCTGATTGGTCCATTCATTTTTTTCAATCTTCGATGAAAAAAAAAAAAAATCCGGAAATGGCGCGGAAATTCCTGACGTTTTCATGACCGTCACGAAATAGAAAACATTGACGTTGCGTATTGATTTGGAAAAAAATAATCCCTTGGAAAATCAATGGAATCGTTCGTGTAATGGTATTTCATTTTTAATAAAGTAGCCTGGGAAATTTATTATAAGTATTGAAGTCACTATTTTTTATTTTCATGGGGTTATGAAATAATATTGTGGTTTGCATAACTTTTGTGAGAATCCGCGGATTCACACCCAATTTGCAAAACATAAAAATTTGATCATGTTCAACAATTTCGTTTATTGGATTGTAAAAAATATCTGATAATCTGGGTTTTTCCTCGTATATATTTTTTTCAATCATATGTTATTTTACCTTTACTCAAAATACAGATATGAAATCATATAATGGAAGGAATTGTTAAAATTATGTATTTTGGAAAGCTCATTGAAATTTTGGGGGATGTAATATTTAGAGACGATATAGTGCAACTACTAACTATGATAATACCTTAAGGAATTGAGAACGCGACTTCTTTAATTACAAACATGTATGAAAAGCTACAAAACGATGTATGTCTGTTAACATTAGGAAAAACGATAAATGCAAGCGAGCGAATTAAAAGGACGCTTTGGACTGATAAGGATTTGTTCAGCCTTCGAAAAACCGTAAATAGTCTTTGGTAGTAAACTTAAAAAGTCAAGATATGACTCGCACTTAGTTTAAATTCCTCTAATATACAAAACAACTTAAAAGGATGAAAAAACTAAAAAGAGAGCTTTCAAACAAACATTACTGAACAAAATCAATAGAATATCAATTAATGATTCTAAACAGTTATTGGCAGCAAGTACTTAAAATGCAAAAAGCAATGATAACTGTGAAGATCCTCCTAATATTGGCAAGAGTTTGTTGCACATTACAAAAACTTGGGGAATTAAATCTTGTACCCAGATCTATACCAAATTTAGAGAGAGATATTGAGCTGCAACTTGACCAACTAAAAACCCAGTTGTTGCAGGCGCCAAATGGGACCATTGTAATTTTGAACACGAAATCCAATTTCGTGTGGACAAAAATGAATATTGTTCAACAAAAATGAGTCCACTTTTTCATTAACAAAATTTATAACATATTATAAAAGTAAGTTTTACAAGAGGCCCATGGGCCTTAACGGTCATCTGACTATTAGTACAATACAACATAGTCGTTTAAAGATTTTAGCCTATTTGACCTCTGTGACCTAAAATGAAGATCAAGGTCATTCATTTGAACAAACTTGGTAGCCTTTTATCCCAGCATGCTTCATGCCCAATATCAGTACCCTGGGCCTTCTGGTTCTTGAGAAGAAGTTATTTAAAGATTTTAGCCTATTTGACCCCCGTGACCTTGAATGAAGGTCAAGGTCATTTATTTGAACAAACTTGGTAGCCCTTCATCCCAGCATCCTACAGGCCAAATATCAGTACCCTGGGCCTTCTGGTTCTTGAGAAGAAGTCGTTTAAAGATTTTAGCCTATTTGACCTCTGTGACCTTGAATGAAGGTCAAGGTCCTTCATTTGAACAAACTTGGTAGCTCTTCATCCTAGCATGTCACAGGCCCAATATCAGTACCCTGGGCATTCTGGTTCTTGAGAAGAAGTCGTTTAAAGATTTTAGCCTATTTGACCCTCGTGATCTTGAATGAAGGTCAAGGTCATTTATTTGAACAAACTTGGTAGCCTTTCATCCCAGCATCCTACAGGCCAAATATCAGTACCCTGGGTCTTCTGGTTCTTGAGAAGAAGTCGTTTAAAGATTTTAGCCTTTTTGACCCCTGTGACCTTGAATGACGGTCAAGGTCATTCATTTGAACAAACTTGGTAGCCCTTCATCCCAGCATGTCACAGGCCCAATATCAGTACCCTGGGCCTACTGGTTCTTGAGAAGTAGTTGTTTAAAGATTTAAGCCTATTTGACCCTCGTGACCTTGAATGAAGGTCAAGGTCATTTATTTGAACAAACTTGGTAGCCCTTCATCCCAGCATGCCAGAGGCCTAAAATCAGGTCTCTAGGCCTCTTAGTTATTCACAAGAAGTTGTTTAAAGGATTTTACCCTATTTGACCCCTGTGACCTTGAATGAAAGTCAAGGTCATTCATTTTATCAAACTTGGTAGCCCTTCATACCAGCATCCTACAGGCCAAATATGAGTACCCTGGGCCTTCTGGTTATTGAGAAGAAGTCGTTTGAATGAAAAGTTTACGCACGGCAGACGCCGGATGGCACACGGTGGACGGCGCACAGCGGACGGCGCACGATGACGGACGGTGCATGATGACAATAGGTCATCCTGACCCTTCGGGTCAGATGACCTAACAATCTTCCAGTGGACAAAAGTCAAGACGAAATTCAATTTCGTGACACAAAATTGAATTATGTCGTAACAAAATCACTTTCGTCTTACAAAAATGTTTTTTAAAATAACAGCTTCATTTTCATTATGACAAAAATAAATTTTGTTAAACAAAATCATCTTTCAGTGGACAAATTTCATTTTTGTGGACAGAATTCATTTTCGTCTCAACGAATGACAGAGGCATCTCTCTCCAAAGGTGTTTTGAAAAGTTATTTAATTTTATTTTAAACAAAAGGCTTAAAATGTTTATGCAAAAGATTATATGTCCAAATCAGTTTGGGTTTCAAAAATATTGTAGAACTACTGATGCCTTGTTCGTATTACAATGTAACATTGCTAAAGATGCTCAACCGCTGACAGAGCATGAATGATACTCATCATTTGAACAATCATTGGTGTTTGATCATGTATATGTATGTCTAATTAAAACACAAAGTAATATACAATATCTGGTTTTGCCTTTAATCCTCAATTAAGTTTAAAACGTCCATGACAGAATATTCTAATATTATTGGGGGGTGGGGGGTGGTAAATAAGGGGATAGTTTAAGTCCTAACCTTTTCAACATGTACATTTATTACATTTATGATTTACCATTCATTCTGAATAACAATTTAGCTGCTGGTAGTTTTGTCATTGCGGATGACTTATTGAGTTTACCAGAAACTCTCCCGAGGGACTGCAGTAATCATTAATTGAATTGGAAAAATACTGTGAAAAATGGCAGAGCTACAATAAAATACTAAGAAAACAAAAAACAATGATCTTCCAAATAAGGCAGAGATATATCCAAACTAAATATAATGTAAAACCGTTTATGTTTAAAAATCAGGAAATTGAATAAATCACTGAGTATAAATATTTAGATACAACTTTATGTAACAACGGTAAATATATGCTAGCTGCTAAGGAATAGTGTAAAAAGTAGAATTAAAGTTTTGTACTCAATTAGGCAATATTTGAATATAAAATAGCTGATATGCCCATATGGCTCTGGAAAAAGTTGCATAATTCTTTAGTCAGGCCAATCTTAACATACAATTCTGAAAAATGGTATGCTGACTTTTACAATAAAATTGCAAATGCAAGTATAGGAGCTAGTGTGAATAATTCAACATTTGACGAATTTTCAATAATAGATAAAATGCTATTTGAACAAATAAATTTAAAATTTGGAAAGTTTGCAGTAAATATTGCTTACAGTTCTGAATTATCGCACTATTACACTAGACTGATTCATTTGTTAAGGAATGTTCATGAAACTGGACCCTGCTTATAAATATGTATACAATTCTTACTATTCTGATTTTCAATTATTCATCATTAATGTTCAATAATTGTTATACAATATGTATATGATACTAGTATATATATATACAGGATCATTACTATTATGCAGCAATTATGTCCAATAAATGACTGACAATATTAACACATGATGAAATCTATAAATCAGTTTTGTGTTTGTACATACATTTATATGCACTGTTCCAACAAATTCAGAAATATATACAGGAGACAGCTGTATACTAAACCATTATTCTGCGCTGTGAATTCCCGATATTGTCACAACCAACAGAGCTCTAGCACATAAATCAATTGCTCCGAAGCAATGTACATGTAAATGAAACTGTTACGAAGCAATGTAAATGTAAATGAAACTGTTACATATAACAAAAAAAGAACAGAAATAAAAGAAATATAACGAATCATTCTCAAAACTTACGCAAGTCTTTCTTTAGGAATATAATATTAAAATACATGTTCAGTAGCACCAAAAATACATGTTCGCTACATATTAAGTAGCACTAAAGGTATTGAAGCACAACTGTATTGAATATAAAAGTCATGTTCAAGGCTGTTTAAGTACAGCCTATATCCAAACGAAGAACAGGTATGATTAAAAACAGTAGGCCTATAACATTAACCAAATCAAATTCAAGGCCATATCATAAAGTTTGAAGAAATCGACAATCAACATCGAGACATAAATAGGTTTAAGTCTCAGAAGCAATAATTTTCATGTAACTGTTGGGTGTACTTCACGATGAACAGAAATAAAAGTGTCAGTTTGTTCTATAAGACTTCAAATGAAATATGTAGACTGTTTTCTTACTGTCTTTTAAGGGTTATTATAAGTAAGTACAGCCGGTAACTACATTGTATATATAATCATTCCAATATGTGCGCCTGAAATGGTTTGTTGCTATAAACTAACTTATTTTTGTGTGTGTTTCAATTTTACATATTTTGTGGATGCTTAGAAATATATACTAATCTCATTGAAAATGTCTCCTGCACACAGGTTCAGTAAAACAATACAAATAAAAATTGTGAAATCAAACCACTGTAAAGAAGTTTGTATTAGTTATAGAAATGTAAATTGAAGTCTCAGAAGAAAAAATTAAGCTTGTAGAAAATTAATGAACCTGGGGCCAGTTTCACAAATATTCCTTAACTTTAAGGAATTCCTTAACTTAAAATTACAGACTTTAAGGAACACATCTTAAGTTAAGAAGCCTGCCTTAAAATCTGTAATAATTTCATGGATAATTTCAAGGTGTTCTTTAAATTTAAGGAATGTTCAAATTCATGAAACTATTGACCAAGATGCTATGCTCATGGCACGGCCACCTATTGCTGTTATGTCTGCTCAGTAGTGCTGAGATTTTTATTCAAAATACTGATTCTCTGCAATGCACCAGTTATACAATTACTTATAACATGTGTACATAAGTCTGTTGAGCTGGGAATAAAACCAGTGTATATTTATGTATAGTACGTATACTAGGAAGTTGGTCAATGTGTGATAGATTTATATAGAACTTACAGCTCTTATCTCGACCAATAGTGTTTAAGTGTATAGACACACACCTTTATACAAGATAAAACAAGGAAGTATGCTATTTTTATGGCTCTTACGTTTAATATAAAACACAGCTAGGTTCGACGAAATGATTTTGAATAAAAAAAAAAAAAAAAAATCTAGACAAACTTTGCTTGAATTGTGGAATTTAGGGCTATAATCTAGACCAACTTTGCTTGAATTGCTGGATTTTCAGGGCTAGACATGTCAAGGGAAACCTGATTGGGTACGGTACATTATTGTGAAATGTTTACCTGTTCGCTAGGTAAACAAGCCATTGTACTATTACTGTGTATGTTTTTAGCTGTTACAATGTTTGAACATTTAATTGTCAGCCAATGAGATTTGGGTCATATGTCTCTATTCTTGTTGCTTATATAAATTACCACCCCTAGACCGAGGACTCCAGGAGCCAGCTTTCTAAGGTTTAATTATAAAAAAACTGCATGTCAATAATAATAGAAATGATCCACCATTTCCTTATTTGACATTTTTGATTTGTTCAAGATCTCTTGGACTCTTGTGTAATAAGACGTTTGTGTCTATTCATCTATGTCAATTTTTTATGTTCGGTTTTCATTTCTATTGATGTAGATTTCAAATTAAAGCGAAGTAAAAACCATGTCAAGGTTTTGTAATATCAGAAACTTGGGCAGTCCAGAATTATATTTCCATGTTGTTTTTAGAAGAAACTTGATTACCTGTCAGATATCAGGTAAATACAAAATGTTCTTTCTTCTTCAAATAATCATGTTAGGTATTGTAATTTATTTCTTGATTATATAGGAACAATAAAATGGAAACCTTCAATTATTTGTTTTGCAAATAAGGAAACAAAATGACTTCCCGTCAATGTATTTGAACACTGGCACTTTGATTGTATGTAAAAGTCACCAAGTACGGTGTATGCTCTAGTGTCAAGTAATTTTCTTCCTAGAGATATCCCTGTGAAATTCAGGTAAGATATCCCAGGGTAAAGAAAAGAAAGATCTGTCCTAGCTAGGACATCCTTAAGTACCTAGAGTGAAGGATGGAGGATATCAGATATCCTTATAGGCCTCTGAGTCATTTTGGAGGGGTTAAGGTGTCTGACATTCTACCACTAGGCGTCCACCTATGTGTCACAGTGGCTGAGTGGTTAAGGTGTCTGACATTCTACCACTAGCCCTCCTCCTCTGTGTCACAGTGGCTGAGTGGTTAAGGTGTCTGACATTCTACCACGTGCACTAGCCCTCCTCTTCTGGGTAATGTTGAATGTGATTGGTTGTCTAGTGTCAGTTGCGTAGGAGAGCCTGTCCTTGGAGATAACAGTAGTCATAATTAACCTGGATCAGTTAAAGTCTTAAATCCTGAGGCTTCGCTTTATCATCATTCATCATAAATGATGACTCTTTTTATATAGATTTGCCCATTCTTTCATCTACCTAACTTTTCTTGATAACAAATTACACAATTGGGAAAGAGAAAGCAAATCTTGCCATCTCGTTGCCACCTTTTGAAATCCTTGATTTCAGTTTATTTTTGCATACCATAGTTCATGTATGTTTTTAATGTTCTGTGTAAGATTTTTTTTTTAAATATATAATTGTCTGACACTGCATCAGTGATACAGAAATGTTAATGTTGTGATGTACTATATAATTATATATACTCATGTATAGCTATAGATTATATAGGAACAATAAAATGGAAACCTTCAATTATTTGTTTTGCAAATAAGGAAACAAAATGACTTCCCGTCAATATATTTGAACACTGGCACGTGCACTTTGATTGCAATTAGCCAGGAAATTTTGGTTAGATTGTAAAAGTCATAAAGTATGCTCATTCTACCTAGAGATATCCCTGTGAAATTCAGGTAAGGTATCCCAGGGTAAAGAAAAGAAAGATCAGTCCTAGGACATCCTTATAAGGACCTAGAGTGAAGGATGGAGGATATCAGATATCCTTAGGCCTCTGAGTCATTGTGGGTTAATGGTTAAGGTGTCTGACATTCTACCACTAGCCCTCAACCTCTTGGTTACAATGGCTGAGTGGTTAAGGTGTCTGACATTCTACCACTACCTCTCCACCATTGTGTCACACTGGCTGAGTTGTTAAGGTGTCTGACATTCTACCACTAGACCTCCACCTCTAGGTTGTGTTGACTGAGTGGTTAAGGTGTCTGACATTCTATCACTAGCTCTCCACCTCTGTGTCACAGTGGCTGAGTTGTTAAGGTGTCCGACATTTTACCACTAGCCCTCCACCTCTTGGTCACAGTGGCTGAGTTGTTAAAGTGTCTGACATTCTACCACTAGCCCTCCACCTCTTGGTTACAATGGCCGAGTGGTTTAGGTATCAGACATTCTACCACTAGCCCTCCACCTCTGTGTCACAGTGGCTGAGTGGTTACGGTGTCTGACATTCTACCACTAGCCCTCCACCTCTGTGTAATGTTGAATGTGAGTTGTTGTCTAGTGTCAGTTGCGTAGGAGAGCCTGTCCTTGGAGATAACAGTAGTCATAATTAACCTGGATCAGTTAAAGTCTTAAATCCTGAGGCTTCGCTTTATCATCATTCATCATAAATGATGACTCTTTTTATATAGATTTGCCCATTCTTTCATCTACCTAACTTTTCTTGATAACAAATTACACAATTGAGAAAGAGAAAGCAAATCTTGCCATCTCGTTGCCACCTTTTGAAATCCTTGATTTCAGTTTATTTTTGCATACCATAGTTCATGTATGTTTTTAATGTTCTGTGTTAGATTTTTTTTTTAAATATATAATTGTCTGACACTTCATCTGTGATACAGAAATGTTAATGTTGTGATGTACTATATAATTATATATACTCATGTATATCAATTATTTGTATATAGGAACAATAAAATGGAAACCTTCAATTATTTGTTTTGCAAATAAGGAAACAAAATTACTTCCCGTCAATGTATTTGAACACTGGCACGTGCACTTTGATTGCAATTAGCCAGGAAATTTTGGTTAGATTGTAAAAGTCATAAAGTATGCTCATTCTACCTAGAGATATCCCTGTGAAATTCAGGTAAGGTATCCCAGGGTAAAGAAAAGAAAGATCAGTCCTAGGACATCCTTATAAGGACCTAGAGTGAAGGATGGAGGATATCAGATATCCTTAGGCCTCTGAGTCATTGTGGGTTAATGGTTAAGGTGTCTGACATTCTACCACTAGCCCTCAACCTCTTGGTTACAATGGCTGAGTGGTTAAGGTGTCTGACATTCTACCACTACCTCTCCACCATTGTGTCACATGGCTGAGTTGTTAAGGTGTCTGACATTCTACCACTAGACCTCCACCTCTAGGTTGTGTTGACTGAGTGGTTAAGGTGTCTGACATTCTACCACTAGCTCTCCACCTCTGTGTCACAGTGGCTGAGTGGTTAAGGTGTCTGACATTCTACCACTAGGCCTCCACCTCTGGGTCACAGTGGCTGAGTTGTTAAGGTGTCTGACATTCTACCACTAGCTCTCCACTCTGTTTCACATGGCTGAGTGGTTAAGGTATCAGACATTCTACCACTAGCCCTCCACCTCTGTGGTCACAGTGGCTGAGTGGTTAAGGTGTCTGACATTCTACCACTAGCCCTCCACCTCTGTGTCACAGTGGCTGAGTGGTTAAGGTGTCTGACATTCTTCTACTAGACCTCCACCAATGGGTTACAATGGCTAAATGGTTAAGGTGTCTGACATTCTACCATTAGCCCTCCACCTTTTGGTAATGTTGAATGTGAGTTGTTGTCTAGTGTCAGTTGCGTAGGAGAGCCTGTCCTTGGAGATAACAGTAGTCATAATTAACCTGGATCAGTTAAAGTCTGAAATCCTGAGGCTTCGCTATATCATCATTCATCATAAATGATGACTCTTTTTATATAGATTTGCCCATTCTTTCATCTACCTGATCTAGCTTTTCTTGATAACAAATTACACAAATGGGAAAGAGAAAGCTAATCTTGCCATGTCGTTGCCACCTTTTGAAATCCTAATTGATTTTAGTTTATTTTTGTATACCATATAGTTCATGTATATGTTTTTGATGTTCTGTGTAAGATTTTTTTTGAAATATATAATTGTCTGACACTTCATCAGTGATACTGAAATTTTAATGTTGTGATGTGCTATATTAATATATATACTCATGTGTATACAGGTATCATTTCTAGCCATATCTACAGATCCATTGATGGTATCATGCAGTGATCATGAGCTAGGTGTAATTACCATACTTATGTATACCAATCTCATTTACCGTATGCAATCCAATAAATGTCCCTATCTCTAGCATCCCTTCCCCTTTTGGTGGCCTCTAATGCATGCAATTTCACTTACCTCAAATTAAATGCAGAGTGAAAATATAAAAACTGTGTAGGTTTCTTTTATTTTATTTCTTTTGCAAATTGATTTATGGTTTATTTTATGCAATAATGTTACGAAAGGTTAGTCTAAATTTCAGTTCTATCAAGTGCCCTCTTTATTATTTTTTTCAATGTTTTAAGTGTTATGGGAACTGATTATAGGTCAAATACGGTATGTATCTATGGAATTATATTGACATTCCATTGCTATATTTATATGTGTATTTGAGCTATTGGTGTTGAGGTTTTTTATCATCTGAAAAATTTCAATTATACATAGATATGAAATAAAAATAAACCAGCTAGATTTCCTACAGTGACAGCATACAGCTAAGGTACACCAAGTTATATATATATTGGTAATATAAGAAATTATGGTATGTGCAGCAAAGTTATAACAATTTTTTATTAATGGAAATTCAACCACATAACCATTTTTTCCCCATTCATTTCCAAGGTAATAAATTTTACAAAAATTGCGGCAATTATTTCAAATCTAGAGTGAAAAATTTGGCATAATGATCTAGATCAGTAAAATTCATGTCTGTAGTGAGCATATATAGTTTCAAATCAAAATGAGTTACGCAAGTTTCAAATTAAATGTACCTATACTGTCAAAATGAAATAGTTTTGTGTTAATTAACCATTCGAAACTTTCACAGCTTGTGAAATTTAAGCCCTTTAAGACTGTAAAATCAGAAGGGAGACAACTCATGATATTTTCAATTTGAATTATGACAGTTTAAGCTCTTCAAGCAACTTTAGGGTATTTTGATGCTACCACCTTCATTCACCCCTGAAATTCCAAAATGAACTATTCCAACCGTTGAACTAGAAGGGTTACTAAATGTGTCTTGAATGGTGAATAAGTTAAATTCAGAGTAAAAATGATGTATGGATGCTGATACCCCATGAAAAGCCAGTATATAACTTTGATTGACTATTTTCATGCAGTGAATGGCGATGATGAGGGATATAATATGACCAATCCTTAGCTCCAACTTCAGCATAGTAGCATTACCCAGGATTAACATATTGTAATCTTTGGTATTGAAGCTTCCCTTGAAGAACCCAAATCAAAGATCACTGGATACTGTTAGTGAGCTATGTTTAGAATACCATTCATACACAAAGGCAAAAGAATGAGAAGAAGAATCAAGAAGAGATTAGAAGCTCACATCAGACGTCTGAAATGACATGAAGAGCCATTGATTTAGTACTGGTTATAGGGTAAAGGATTGGTCATGTTGTAGAATAGGATGATAGCTGGATCGACTCAAGCCTGTGTTGCCAGTAGCTAGGGGAGGAGAGAGCCCGAGGGATAGTATAAACATGTTTGATTAAATGGGTACAGTTAAAGAATTGCTCCACCACTGTCAAATAGTATTCTTTCTCTATCAAAAACATGAGCAGACCAACTAGTATTTTTCTTCAGTTACAAAAGTTTCGTACTTTACACCATTACTACCATTGAAAAGTTTGAGCTTCTTATTTTACTTCAAGATAGAAATATAAAAATTAATTAATTGTGTCCCGAAAAATTCTGAGGCGCTCTGTCCTTTATAGAATGAAGTACGAATTGTGCATACACGAAAGGCAAAATAAATTATTTCATATTATTTTTTGTGTTAATTAGACAAATTTACACGCTTAAACACCAATTATTTTTCAAATGATGTGTTTACGAATCGTTTATGCTCTGTCGACAGTGGAGCATCTTTAAATCTGTATATAAAAGACTCTAAAGGGACACAGCAAAATGTCCTTTATAGACAGATGTCCTTTTACACCTAAAAGTCAATCTTAAATGGCCGTATATTTTAATAAGACGATAACAAACAAACAAACAGTCAAATATGTACTTTGTTTACTTGTAGCTATAGCTACGAGACATTTTAAAAATAAGTACATTAAGTGCCATTGTCTGACATTTTAAGAAGAGATTTGTACAAACTGCGAGTCTGCAGATTGTTCTTACAAAACAAGCCAGATTTTATCTTCTTTTATAATAGCTCTTTTCAATTGCATTTCATTCAAGACCACTTAGGAATTTAGATGGTTCTGGCATTTAGACTCATGTGAGATATTCAAAACCACTGTGATTAGGGAAGACATTTTATATGATGTCTTGTTACAGAAATAGAGCAGCTTCAGCAGTCTCATAAAAATGGTTTCCTTTATCCTTTAATGCAATTTGCATTCATGATTGCTTCATAAAATATTTACTAATCCCTATGAAAAAGTTGCATTGACACAAGGCTATATATACACATGTATGAAGCTTTCGAATGCATTGGTTATATCCTATTTACCCCTGAAGACACAATTGAAGTCTTCTATTCTAGAGTTGGAACAGTTCATTATGGAATTAAGGGGTAAACGAACTAGAGCAAAATGCAGAACTTTACTTGATCACTGCATATGGCTCCCAAAAGACTTAAAATAACACATTTCATAAGCTTATAGCTTGCTTTCATAAACAGGAGAAAATAGGTCAAGCATGAAACGGATAAACAACTTACCTGTGGTCCGGGAATCCAGGTAAAGTTAACGGAACATTCCTGAATAATTTCCTCAGAAAGACATTAATTTGTTGATATTTTGTCATTTATTGTCAGTATAAAGCCATATAATTAACGTTATGGTGAAGATGGTTTTTATGTACGTACAGAGCAAAGATATAGTTTTGAGGTAACTCGTTAGTGTATTCATTAATAACTATTTTAAATACTGTTTTTGGAATTGTTGTCAACGGAGAAAATTATGGAGCAGGCATTCTAAGAAACAAACTAACTGGAAAACTGTTTCATAATATATATGCTTTCATGTGGTTTATGTCTGAGTTTATAACAGTTTTGTGTTACAGGTAGAAAAATATTTTGTTTAAAATGTAAGCTTGATGAAAACCACAATTTACATGAATTTGATTTTACATGTTGTATAATTTATCTTCAAATATATTTACAAGTTCAGGAAATTTCTAAAAAGAAACTGTCATATTTCTCTGTGAAATTTCCTGATGAATTTGATTGTACACGGAAATGAGGTGTTTATGAAAATACCTTAACTGTCATTTTGGTTTTTCAAGGATTCGAATTGATCAGAAAAGTTTGAAAATACATGTGATAAGATATATTTATTTGTTACATATACAAGTAAATGTTCAAGAAAAAGGCATCACCAT